>NC_142217.1:15231652-15834152 GCF_049639895.1 Pseudopodoces humilis
CAGAGGCACAGCCTGGCTCCAGACAGATCCCGATTCCTCTCCCCAACAGCACCTCTATTCCCAAAGGACAATCTCCCTGCCAAGGAAAACTTGCTTTTGAATTACTCAGGCATCAGTGCTGGGTGAGCCAGGGGAGGCCAAGCAGGTTTTCTCCCTCCAGATCCTGTCCATGTGCTCACTCTCCCTCCCTGCAGCTGCTTTTCCCTGCAAACTCCAAGATTTTGGGAAACAACTGTTTTGCCTCTGGCACGCTCCTGCCTGTCCCTCCAGGGGGGGCTTCCTGGGCATCAGGGGCCACTCAAGTCACAGCCAACAGCCCCAGCGATGGGCACAGGGATTTCCACGTGCAGGGCAGGCAGGAGAGACACCTTGAGACCCAGGGAAAAGGCAACAGCCTGGATTTGTATCCCCAGGGTCTCAGACTTTGCAGCCTCCGCTGTTTCTGCACCCACACAAAGGCTGAAAATTCCCTGAGGCTTCATCCCCTCCTGCTTTAACCTCTGGCACACAACACCCTCCATGCACAGCATCCATTCACTGAAAAAGGTGCAAACCTTGCTGGAAAATCACACCCAGGCCCAACCAAGCCTTGCAAGCTGCAGCCAGAGGCTGTGTCCCTTGCAAAACTCTACAAGGAGGATACAGGGACAGCTCCAGAGCTTTGTTCCCGATTCCTTCCTGCAGTGCCACCCCATGCCATGAGACACAGCTCGAGGGAACTTGGGTGACCTGAGAAAACAGGGAGATTTTTGCATATATGAGTAAACATCAGCCTCAACAATGCAAGATAACACAAGAGACGTTCTCCCACATACAAGATCCTGCGAGATAACTTGGATCAAGCAGACAGGAGCAATGGGAAGAGGAAGAAAGAAAGCTGAAATCCTCCCTAAGCTTCACAAAATCCCCAGAAGGTGTTTATCTCCCAAGCTATGTTTAGTGCAGAGCAAAGCCCCGGCCCAGCACCATTCCTATCGCCAGTGTCACGACCAGCCACGCATCCCAAAAATCTCCTGAGGCAGGAGACAGCCCCGTGACTAAGCCAGAGTGATGGCAGGTGAGTTTTGGAAGGCATCTGTCACAGAAAGAGCCAACCAAGAGCTTCAACACAGCAGCTTCCCTTTACAACCCTGGGCAATACAAACCCGAGGAGAACCAGCAAAGGCAACCTGAGATTGCTCGCTGAAATTCCCTAAGGAAAACTAGGGAAATTCAGCTTAAATTCAGGCTGCCTGAAAGAGAGAAAAGTGGCTGCCATGAGCAGCAGGTGCACACACTCAGACCTGCGAGCATCCCTGGAAAAAGCCGCTCGGAGGCAGGTGCAAGCCAAGGAGAGGCAGGACGAGAGGGTTGTGAGGAGGCAGGTGTGTAACACACACACACACACACCCAGGATGGACCCTCGTGCTGGTGGAAGCAAAGGAGCTCAGGTCAGACGGGGACTTGGAGCTCTCAGTACACGTGTGACATCTCCAGCACAGGACATCGGGGTTAACTGCATGAATGAACCAACTTGTCACAACCAACAGAAACCTGCACACACAGAATGGCTCCAAACCTCCTCCAGGCATCATCTCCTGGTGTCAGCCACGCTGCTTCCCCCAAAATCCTCCAGGCCCAGCTCGGGCTTCATCTCCTGTGGGGCACAAGTGGTCCCAGGGCCAGGCTCACCTCGTCCCTCCATCCACACATCCACCGGTCCGGCACAGGCAGCCAAGGAAGGGTCTGGGCTCGAGTGTCCCAGCCTTTTAAGAAGCCTGGATGATCCCTTCCAAGGCTGGATGGCTGGAGGCATGTGCTCCTACCTGTGAGTCAGCAGCTCCGCTCAGCAGCTCCGTAAATCGCTGCTGATTCACACCCTGCTTACACAGCAAACAGGAAACTCAGGTCCACATTCCCTCCGGATAAGACACGGATCATTTAAAAACGGAGGGGGGAGAGAAAAAAAAAAAAGTCACGGGAGGTGCGTTCATCTGCTCACATGGCTCCTGACTTCAAGTTTCCAGCGCATCACTCCCGCACAGGGAAAACCCCTGGAATTTTATTCCGCTGATGGAGAGCGGCAGCAGCCGCACTCAGTGCGCTCCCTCCTCCGTCCGCTCTGCGCTCCGGGCGCGGGTGGAGCCGGCTCCGGGGAGCACCGGGACACCGGCAAAGCCATTTCCCTGTCCCCATCCCTCCCGGCACGGCCATGGCAGGCCGGTACCTGCCGGCCGGTGCTCACCTTGGGATGGGGACAGGCCACCTGAGTCACGGCCCCGCTCTATAAATATCACCGGTGACACACAGTCACGTTCTCCGGCGGGGAAACAGCGAGGCACGCCCGGCACCGGCCCCGGGCCGTGCCCGAGCACCGACACCAGGAGACACGGCCCGCAATCCCAGCCCGCTCCTTCCCACCCGGCTGAGCCGTGCCGAGGGCTCCGCTCC
Organism: Pseudopodoces humilis; assembly: GCF_049639895.1. Lineage (NCBI taxonomy): Eukaryota > Metazoa > Chordata > Aves > Passeriformes > Paridae > Pseudopodoces > Pseudopodoces humilis. The sequence continues at coordinate 15,234,083 of NC_142217.1, forward strand.
CCCGGCTCCGAGCCCACGATTCCCGAGTGGAAACTCAACACACGGAAAGCCTCCAGCAGCAGCAAACAAAACCCGTTTTTATCGCTCCCCCCACGCCAAACGCAGCTTCGCCCCTTCCCCCCCAGCGCACTCCCCTCCGCACACCCCCACCGAGGGCTCTGCAGCCCCGGCCATCGCGGCACCCGGCTCCGGCCTGCGGAATCGCCGGGGCCCGCGCAGGGAAAGCCGCGGGGAAGCCCACGCCCGGCGGGTTGTGCGTTAGCCCCGGCCCCGCGGTTACCCCCGGCCGCCGCTTCCCCCAGCCCCGCTCGTACCTCTGGGCAGGGACATGGCGCTGAGCGAGCCCGGCGGGCCCGAGCGGAGCCCGCGCGTCCCGCCCGCCGCGGCCCCGCCGCCAACCGCCCGCCGGGCCCGCCCCCGCGCCGCCATTGGCCAGCGCCGCGGGGGGGGCGTGGTTATAGCCCCGCGCGGAAACAGCTTTGCGGTTCTCGGGCGCGGCTCTGAGGGTAAGTGAGGCGGGCGGGCGGGCGGAGCTGCTCCCCAGCAGAGGTGGCCCCGGTGTCCCCGGTGTGGCCTCGCCGCGGAACCCGCAGGGTTGGGGCACGGAGCATCCCCCGGGGAACCCGTCCTGTGCTGCTCTTCGACCCACGCACCTCACCTGTCAGCTAATGATGGTCAACTTGCCACATCTTCAGTGGGTCCTGCACGCCACGGCTGCCACCGGTGGGTCTGGCTGGAAAATGGAATCAAGGGAACGTCTGGATTTGTGATTTTGTGAGGTTTAGGTTGGATATTGGGGGAAGGTTCTTCCTCCAGAGGGTGCTGGGGCACTGCCCAGGCTCCCCAGGGATGGTCACAGCCCCAAGGCTGCCAGAGCTCCAGGAACATTTGGACAACACCAGGCACAGGGTGGGATTTTGGGGCCTGGAGTTGGACTGGATGATCCTTGTGTGTCCTTTCCAGCTCAGGATACTCTGTGATTCTATGATTAATTCCTCTCTGAGTCACTGAGGAATCAATCCCTCCTAGTCGTGGCACATCCCGGGGTAAGGATGCTCCCACCGAGCTGGGCTGCAGGCAGAAGTGCTGGACAGGATGTGAGAGATGCAGTTGAACAAGAAGAAAAGGAGATTCCAAGTGCCATTTTCTGGCTGGAATTCTTAGCATGATCCATAAAGATCTAAAGGAGGGGTGGCAACTGCTGACAGCACTGGTGAGATCACAGCTGCTCTGCCACAGCCAGCTCTCAGCTTTGCAGAGCATTTGGGGTAAATCTGAGGGCTGGAAAAAGTTCCTCAAACCCCAGCAGTCGAAGGGAATCACTGCCAGAGGGAAGGAGCTGGATGGATTGGGATCTGTGGCCACACGGGTGCCTGGAGCAGATGGCACCAGATCCAGCAGCTGCACACTGAAGGTGGAAGAGTTCAAATGGAAAATAAATTACAGGTTTTTAATGGGGAGAGCAATTACCTTCCCCAGAGACGTCACAGATTCACCACCTTTCAAGTCTTTCAACACAGATGAGGAGGAGTCTTTCCCCCCCCAAAAAAAAACTGCTCTGCAGCCCAGCCTCGTGTCATTGGTGCTGGTGCAAGAGCTGTGGATGTCACTGCAGGGCTGGGCAAGCGGGAGCTGGGTGGTTCTGCATTGTCTGTACCTTTCTGACATTTATCCACACGGATCTCGGAGTCAGCAGCGGGGTTTGAAGCGATGCACACAGGTTTGGGCTGAGCCAGTGCTCAGGTGTGAGGTTTGGGGGGTCTGGGGAGCAGAGCATCATCACCAGCGCTTCTGCAGATGTGGAGCTGTGGGGAGCTGTGGGACCAAGGCTTCCAGCACAGGAGCGCTGCAGAAGCACACAGGGAAATTGGGATGCACTCCCAATCCAGATCCAACAGGGTGGGAAGGCAGGGAGCACACCCAGGCTGCGAGGATGGGACCAGAAGCAGCCACGTGCTCACCTCCCAACCACGGCAGGGCTTGGGGATCTCTTGGGAGACCTCCCCTTTTCTCCTGCAGCTTCCCAGTGCTGCTGCCATGGCTTCTTCTGCCTGCACCTCCTCGTCTGAGCCGCTGTGCTCGGGCCCTGCAGACTCCCAGGAATCATCACAGGCACAGGATCCCCATGGAGCCTGAGTGCTCCCAGAGATTTTGGCAAGGTACTGGATTTCTGTGGAAAGCCTCTCCGTGCTCTCAGGGGCTGTAGGTGAACCTTTGGTTGTGCAGGCTCTGGGTCAGGGTGATCACCACCAGAGCAATAAGGAGTTGCTCACCCATGTCCAGGCAAAACCTGCTTCTCCTTCCTCCTCTCTCCCAGGGTTTCCCAGACCCACTGTCTCCTGGGATCACTCATCCCCTTCCTCCCCATGACACCCCAGCAGTGCCCAGCCTGGCTGCTGCAGTGTTTGCATTCCCTGCGTTCCCCTGCCCGGGTGTTCTGCTGTTTGTGTCTCCCTGCAGCACCACACGGTGTGGGAGCACGGGGAGGGGATGGGGAGAAGGACAACATCTCCTCACCAATATCCATGGAGGAGGAAGGGAATGGAGCCTTCTCTCCAGGCAGACACACAGTTCTTTGGGCCAGGGCTGGATGGGAGTGGGAAAAGAGCAGGAGACCCTGAGAGGCAGAACACCAGCACAACCCAATCCAGTGAGTTCCTCAGCTGCAACTCGGGCAGCAGGAGCTGAAGGGATGAGTAAACAAACGCCAAGCTACACGAGATGGTGTTTGGGTGCAGAGAAGCTGCTGCTGCTGAGCTGTTCCTAGTTCCAGGTTAATTCAGGTGTTGCTGCTTTTCCTGTTGCACAGCCAGCACAGACACCTCGAGCACTCTCAGCTCCTGTCACTGAGAGCTTTGGGCTCAAAGATGTGATGTGTATGTGATATATGATGTGTACATGATACATGATGGAGCACCTCCGCTCTGGAGCCAGGCTGGGAGAGCCAGAGGTGCTCAGCTTGGAGAAGAGAAGGCTCCAGAGAGACCCTAGAGCCCCTTCCAGTGCCTAAAGAGGCTCTGAAAGAGCTGGAGAGGCACTTTGGACAAGGGATGGAGGGACAGAACAAGGGGGAATTAGACGGCATATTGGGAAGCCATTCCTCCCTGTGAGGATGGTGGAGTCCTGGCACAGCTGTGGCTGCCCCTGGATGTGTCCAAGGCCGGGCTGGACGGGGCCTGGAGCAGCCTGGTCCCAGCATCACACAGGGGCCGTGGCCGGGGGCTTGCACAGCACAGGGCAGGGCAGGGAGCCCAGCAGGGCCCGCAGAACCGGAGCTGCCGCAGAGTGGGCGGCACCAGGAACCCAGAGCAGAAAAACCAGTACAGAACCAGTGCAGGACCAGTACAGAACCAGTACGGGACTAGTGCGGGACCGGTACAAAACCAATGCGGGACCAATACAGAACCAGTACAGAACTGGTACAGAACCGGTACAGGACCAGTACAAGACCCCTACAGAACCGGTACAGGTCCAATACAGAACCGGTACAGAACCGGTACAGGTCCAATACAGAACCGGTACAGAACCGGTACAGGTCTAATACAGAACCGGTACAGAACCGGTACAGGTCCAATACAGAACCCGTACAGAACCGGTACAGGTCCAATACAGAACCGGTACAGGTCCAATACAGAACCGGTACAGAACCGGTACAGGTCCAATACAGAACCAATACAGAACCGGTACAGGCCCGGTACAGAACCGGTACAGGTCCAATACAGAACCGGTACAGAACCGGTACAGGTCCAATACAGAACCGGTACAGGTCCAATACAGAACCGGTACAGAACCGCGCGTGTCCCGTGCCCGCAGTGCTGGTGGCGGTGCCCGCCCGCGCGGGGGCGCCGGGCGCTGCCTGCGGGCCCCACGGCTGTGGCGGCGTTGCCCCTTTAAGGGCCGCGCGGCCGTACCAAAACAAAAGAGCGTTGCGGCCATTGGCTGCGGGGCGGGCACGTGCCGCACAGCTGGGGCTTCCTGCGGCCGGGGCCGCGCCGGGGCCCGACCGCGCCTCCGCCCCGGCACCGGCACCGGCACCGGCTTGAGCTCCGGCACCGGCTCCGGCTCGCCATGGCGCACTCGGCGCCGCTCGGCCTCCTGGAGCAGGGCTGCCCTATCCAGGTGGAGCACGATCGCAAGCGGCGGCAGTTCACCGTGCGGCTCAACGGTAGGGACGGCGCTCGGGGCTCCCCGGGACGTTACCTGCCGCCTCTGCCCACGGCTCGACCTCGCTGGCGGCCCCAGATTCCCGTTCCTTTTCAGCCCTCGCTGTTTCCCCCCCTTCGCCCCCCCCGTCTCTCCCCCGCTTCCCCTCCCCGTTCTTCCTCCTCGTTGCTCTCCCCCCTTTTTCTTCTTGTTCCTCCCTCTTTTTCCTGTTCTCACCTGTTTCCCCCGTTCCTCCCGTGCCGCTGTGTCCCACAGCACTCTCCCCTGTGCTCTCCACCCTGCCGCGGTGCGACCCCCACCCCAAATCCCCTTCCTGCACCCTAAAACCTTCTCCCGGCTCTGGGGCTCTCTCGGCTCCCTGCCCTGGGGTCGGTGTGTGGAGCCCGATGGTGGCACGGGCAGGTCTGGGGACACTGCCCTGGGCAGGTGCCTTTGGGTGATGAGGAGCTGTGGTACCCGCTGGGAACGGGGCCCCTCTGGGGAAATTCCTTCAGGGAAGCCCCTCGGGGGCTCCAGCACGGTTCTGTAGGATCCAAGCTGCCACAGCCACCTATGGGACCGGGACTGTGGAGCTCTGGTGACATAGTGACCCCTAAAAAGCTCTGTCACATATTGGGTGAACAAAGAAAAAAAATAGGTGCCATTAAAATTTCTCTGTGGTGTCCTGATTCTTTCCCAGCCTTCATCTTAATGGGTAATTCCAGATATTCAACCATCCCAACATCTCTTTCCCACCCATTTGCCGTGCTGAGAACTGCTCTGGGTAAAACTGCCTCACTGCCCTGCAGAAATTGCAGGGTAGCTGCCTTTAAAAAATAAAAAAAATACATGAAATGTGTAGTTCAAAAATCATAGGGAATGCAGGAGGCTTCGTCGATAAAACAACAGGAATAGCCCAGATTTTATTTTAGACTTCTCTTCCTCCCCCCCACCCCATTTTCATTTCAACCACTAATTACAAAGTGCAGGCTGGAGGCTCGGTAGTGGTGGAGCGAGGAAGGAGGGGACGGGTGCGGAGAAAACAATTTCACCAACTGCTTATTTCAGCCCGAGATCAAACGAGGTCCCAGGTGCCAGGTCCCCACTGCCACCACCAGAGCATTGTCCCAGCCAGTGGAGATGGTGTGTGCAGGAAATAGAGGGGACAGCCAAGGGTCAACAATTATTAGGGAAACATAATCTTTTATCGTGGTTTTCTGGATAAAAGCTCTGCCGGCCACACCATGGGCCGAGGAGCGTTTGGTGGCTGAGCAGGGATGAGTCGTGACTGGAGAGGGTGAACTTTGAGAGGGAGAGAATCAATCAGCTGTGGGAGTCGTGTGTGAATCAGCACAGAACCTCCTGATTCAGAAGGGGGTCATGGAATCCCAGAATCCCAGAATGGTTTGGGTTGGAAGGATCCTAAAGCTCGTCTCATTCCAGCCCAGGGATGCCATCTGTGTGTCCAGACATGGACCAGGTTGCTCCAAGCCCCATCCAGTCACGCCATGGCCTCACCCAGGTGAATTCCTATGCTCAAAGTTGTGTTTTATCTGGGAGTTCAGGGAGTCTGAGCCTTTTTTTGTGAGTTGAATACTGGCCACACAAGGCAGCCGAGCTGAGCAGTGTGCTGCTGTCCTGCTGTGCTGACTAACATCTGTGTGGAGTGGGTGATCCATCTCTCCTCCTCCTTGTTAGGCACTTGCTGGTAGCAGCCAAGCCCTGGAAGATGGTCAGGAGATAACATCTCTGTGGGAGTGCGTGGCAGGGTGTTTATTTCCTGCACTGCTCTTTGTCGCTCCTGGCACAATGAGCATCGGTGGTGTGGAATGCTCTGGGAGGTTTTCCCTGCTGCCTGCAGGGAATGACAACAAATGGGTCAGACGCAGATTTTGGCATCAAAGTGACCCTCAGAGGGTCTTGTCCCATGTCACTGCACTACAGCAGAGATGAGCAGCATTTTGTGGGCTCCAGGGCAAACTTTCCTGTGATATTCTCACTTTTGCTTAATGTCAAGTGTGGAGGATACCCTGGGAAAACATGGATGCACCAGGCACGTGGACCAAGCAGCCAGACTTTGACAGCTGGTGGTTTATGGTGGTGTGATGTTGGGTAGAAAACTTTCCATGGTGATGAATTTCTGGAAATCCCTGGAGCAGGAGGCCTGAGACAGTGAAAGCTGTGAACTGGTTGTGAAAGTGTTCATTTTCAGCATCATCCTGTGTTTGCCTCTGCAACCCTGTGTGACCTCGTGTCAGGACTTCCTCCTTGTGCACAAGGGAGATGAATTGAACTTGATTTTTTGGGGCTTGCCTTGTCTTCCCTTTCTCTGCTGTTCCTCCCCTCCCTCCCCTCATTGCTGCAGTAGCTCCTAAAACTCTGATAGGAACAGCTGCTTCACTTGAACACGTTCCCTTTTGCCTTGCATTCCAAATGAAGGAGCATTTAGAAGCTGAAAGTAAAGCTGATTATAACCAGACCTCACTGAGCCTCGTTATCCCTCGAGAGGAGGGCAAAAGACGCCCAACTGGATTTGTAATGGGTTAGGATGTGACTAACAGCCTGAGCCAGCCAGAAATCTCCCTGTGCAGAGACTCTCTTGGAAAACATCAATTTGTCAAAGCTAAAAGCTTCCATGGGAATCATACAGGCTGGTTTTGTCAGGAATAGCTGGGTATTTCTTTGGATCTGAGATGAAATTTCAGGTCAAAACAAGAAACCCAAAGGGATCTCCCACCCCAAAGCAGTCGGCTGGTTGGTCCAGCTGCTGGCACAGATGTTTTGGGCAGGGGAAGAGATTTTAGCAGCAGCTGCTGTGACTTCTTGATGTCCATCAGGCTCTCCAGTCAGGCTCACCACGAGCGTGGAGCAGCTCCAGTTCCTCAGGGATGCGCGGGCTTCTCGCACATTCCAGCTCCCATTCATCCAACACTTGGGTGCAGCACACCACACTTCCCAAACCTCCCACTCCTCCCCTGCTGCGTTTGGACACGATTTTGGCTGGAAGCTCCTGCTTTGCCCACTGCTCATCTGAGTCTCAGGAGCTCCTTGTCCAGGAGCCCAGGCTCAGGTTTATTGGGAAAGCTGGAGCAGGTGCTGCCTTGGAGCTTTCCTCCCTGATGAGGCAGATGCTTTCCAGGAGAGGGGAAGGTGCTGAGTTTGCAGCAGGGACCAAGGGATCTGTCACCAGACACTGCATCAAAGACGTCCCCGCTGCTCCCGTGCCACAGGCGCCTCCAGAGAGCTCCTAAACAGGAAACTGCTCCAAACCAGAGCCCTCCCTGCTGCCATTCCTGCGAGTGAGGCCCCTCCATCAGGGTTGTGCTGTCTCCACTCTGGCTGTTGTGCTCTGTTGTGTTTTCTCTCCGTAGTAACATGCCAGTAGCTCTCTGGGGAGTGAGGCCAGCCCATGGCAGGCAGCGAGAGCTCCTCGGGACGTCTCGTCCTCTCAGCCCACCCCACGCGCAGCTTTTGCTTTTTCATTTCCGCGCTCTTTGGCTCAGCAGCAGAAGACCGGAGCTGCCTCCTTCCCCCTGCTCCTGGGAGATGGGGCTGGCATTTGTTCTCTGCCCTTGCTCCCAGGGAATGGCTTTGCAGCAGTGTTCCAAGGAGGCTGGAGCTCAGGGGCTGCTCCAAAGGCTGGCGTGCAGAAATTGGCCTTGTGGGCAGCAGCCGTGGCCCTGCCCGGGTCCTGGGCACACCGAGGGCTATCGTGGGCTGGGGCTGGTGCAGGGGGACAGGGAGAAGGGACAAGGGATGGTCCTGCAGTGCTGCAGCCTCCCCTCGTTGGGCAGGTACTCTGTGTGTGCCAGGAGAGGGGGGGCACTGAAGGATGGGCTGGAGTGGGGTGCCTGTGTCTGTCCAGGTGCCTGACGTGCCCCTTCCTCAGCTGGGCTGGGACTGGGCTCTCTGCTTGGCAGCCTGGGGACTTGTGTCTGGCATGAGGGCTGAGCCCACCACTGCACCTGGTGGAAGCCCTCCATGGAGAGCAAAGTTTAGACCTGGTCCCTTTCCCAGCTCCCAAAAAAGCTTCCCCTTCCCCGAGCCCCCTGTGAGTGGAGGGAGGGACAGAGGGCGAGCAGGGCAGCAGCTGTGCTGCCATTGCTGCCATCGTGCTCCTCTCTGGCTGTGCTGATTTGCATTGACTCCACATCCTGGAGGGGAGTGTCAGTGAGCCAAACGCCACAGGCCGGCTCCTGGGGCTCTGCTGGCTGAGGCCTGGGCCTGCTGTGCCATCTCTGTCTGTGCAGGATGATAAACTTCTGTCCCAGAGCCCAAGGGGGTGACACGGGCTGGGAGCTGGCAGGAGGTGTCTCTTGTGCCTTATTCTGGTGGGGTTTCTGCTTGTGCCCCCTCTCTTTGGGGGTGATTGCATCAAATTTGGGCTGGGTACCCCCAGGACGGGTCAGCAGTGCTTCCAGCTCCCCCAGCTTTCCTGGGAGCAGCCCCCCCATGTCTGGGGTACCCCACAGCACCAGGGCTGGCTTGTGCCAAGCCATGGCTGTGAGCTGCAGGGCCCACACCACACCCTGAGTGCCCTTGGTGTTCATGTGCTGTGTCACCGAGGTGAGCGTGTGTGGATGTGATCATGCACTTGGCTGAACTGGCATGTTTTTCTGAACTGGGCCCAGTTTCCAGCAGCACTGACTCTCTGTTGTAAAATCAGGATGGTTGTAAAATCTTTTCTGTGTGTGTTCACCTGTGCCCTGGTGGCACTCTGCAGCTCCTGTCCTGGCTGGGGGTTTGTGGAGCTGCTGGGAATATCGAGGAAAAACCTGTCCAGGATATGTCTGAGATCCTCCAAACACTGCATCACCTTCTGCTTTAAAATGGATTTGTGTCTGTGATACTTCTAAACAGATCATATATTTTGAAAGTGTATTTAAAGGAAAAAGGTCTTTTGTTTTGTTGTCAATTTAGTTTTAAACTTCTCAAAGCTTCAGACAGAGGCTATGGAAAGTTTTAGCCTGGGAGGAGAGTGGGGTGGAAGGGCTGGAACGAGTGAAAGCTGCTGCTATAAGATCATTTTACAGCCTTTGGTGCTGCCAACTCTGCCCTTGCCACCCCTGAGAGCTGCCACCAAATGCTCTGTGAGCGTGAGGGCACCTCATGCCCCAGCCTGAGCAGGTCTGTGCTGCTGGGGAAGGGCTTCACCTACTCCCTTGGCTTTTTTGGGGTGCCTGGATCCACATGGAGAAACACTGCAGTGCTCCCTCTTTTCTGTCTGGAGGAAACTCAAAGAGCTTGGCTTTTTGGTGAACCAGAGCTGAGAGGGGCAGGACTGAAGCCTATAAATACTTGGGGGAACAGCAGAGAGGGAAATTATTTATGTCCACCCAAGAACAATGTTGGCACAAGAAGGAGTGGGCAGAAACCAGCAGGAATAAACTTGGGCTGGAAACGTGAAGGTTTCCATCCAATGTAGGGGACTTGAGTGTCTGCAAAAAAGGAGCAGAAATAAAAGCTTGAGCTACTTCTCTGGAAACACAAATTTCCAGTGGGCTCATTTCTAGTTTCTCTTGAATACAGGGATGAGGCAAACTGGGCTGGACTTTTCAGCTGAAATGCAGTGAAGTAGAGTGTATTGAGCTCAGCTAAGGCAGATCCTAAATGCAGGTGAACTTTGCAGCCCTTCAGCCTTAAAAAAGCATTGGAGAGAAGGAAAAGTTTCCATTATTTTAATCAAACTTGTCTCTTTGATTGTGATCTTGCATTTCTGGAACTCACTTTTAAGTACAGAAACTTTCTAGAAATGAAATGCTTGCTTTTGCACTGCAGGCAGAAGCTCAGGTTCTGTGAATGAAACCAGAGGGATGTTCTGACTCCTCTGATTTATACATGAGCTGAAACTTCTTTTTTCCTGTAACTGAGCTGCTGTGAGAGAAAGGTCAGGGTGTTGAAACAGGAAGCCTGTGTGTGTACATGTAAATTTGTGTGCACAGCCCCCCTTGCACACCTGTGTGCACCTTCCTGTGTGTTTGTGGCATTCACCTCCCCAGCATCTTCTCCAAAACGTGTCTAGACAATGCTGCAACAGCAGACCCCCAAGGAGTCTTCTCCTGTTTCATGTGCCACACCAAAAAACCCTGTGCTGGAGGAGAAATTAATTGGCTGTTACCTGGGTCAGCTTTGTTGGTTTTCTCCCTCTTCTTTTTGCTCTCCTCCACCATGAGCACATCTCCTCCCTCCCCACAGCTGCTTTCCTACCCTAAACATGTGCTGGCATCATTGATTCAGGGCTGGGTCAAAAACTTGCTCCTGCTCCAGGGGCTTGGAAAGGCCAAGCAGATCTGGCTCTGCTCACACCTCGGGGGGACCAATGAGGACATACAGGTGTCACTGAAAGCAAAGTCTCCAACCCAGCACCAGATCCATTCCCATGGGCACGAGGGATGCTGTAGCAGTCCCAAAACTGCTCATCCTGCTGTGGGTTCTCTGGGGACATCCCAACCCTCAGTCCTCTCTCCCATCCCCTGCTGTGGGTTCCCCAGGGACATCCCAGCCCTCACCCCTCTCTCCCACCCCTCAGGTTGCCACGACAAGGCCGTGCTGCTCTATGAGTACGTGGGGAAGCGGATCGTGGACTTGCAGCACACGGAAGTGCCGGATGCCTATCGGGGGAGAGGAATAGCCAAGCACCTGGCAAAGGTACGACCCCAGCCACCCACAAGGGCAAGAGCTGTTGCCATCCCAGCTGTGGCTAAAGATCCTGGCTGAAGCCAGGCCCCATCAGATTGGAACTGCACGTGTGCCCTGTGGGAATCCTGCTCTGCTGGGAGATGGGGTGGCTGGCGGGGCAGATGGAAATCTGGGCTCAGACATTCCTGTTTCTTGTGGTAAGAGGAGCTGGGTAAGTGTCAGCAAATCCAGCCACTCGCCCAGGTCTGGCCCATTCCTCTTCTCAGCAAAAAACCCTTGTGCAGGGGCTGATGGTTCACCTCAGCTCAAGCCAGACCCCTCCTCTCAAACCTTCACTGCCCTCATGAGCCCTTTGCCTGCCTTGGGCTGTGCAGGGGGAGCTGAGGAGCCATGAGCACAAGGGTGGGGTGGTGCTTTGGGGTACAGCTGCTCCCTGATCCTTTAAGCAGAGACAAAGGGATGATGAAGGTGGCTTCACAGGATGGGCTGGGTCACCAGCAGCGCAGCATCCATGGGGCTGGATGTGTTGAGGGTTAAACTGGGGACTCTGTGGTCAGGTGGTGGCTGTGGCAGGACAGCTCTGCTCTCCCCTTAAGCCTCTCCCTCCACCTGCCCTGCACAGGGGGAACCTGAGGGACCCCTGCTGCTTCCCCCATCTGGGTGAGGGGTACAGGACTCCAATGAGGCTTCAGAGGGGAGCAGAGGCTGGGAGTGCAGGTTGTAAAATCACCTGATCTCCGTTGGTTGCAGGCAGCCCTGGACTTCGTGGTGGAGGAGGACCTGAAGGCCCACCTGACGTGCTGGTACATTCAGAAATACGTCAAGGAGAACCCGCTGCCGCAGTACCTGGAACACTTGCAGCCTTAAGGCAGGACTGTTCCCACACCAGCACAGCTGTCCCTGACTGTTCAACGCGGCCTTCGCTTCTCTGCAGTCTCAGGAAACCCTTTCCCACACTCACAATTCCCGTTTTTTTTAAGCGTGTCCACGCGGCGTGTGAGTGTGGGCACGACCTCCTCCTCTCTGCCCACGTGTGAGCATGGCTACAGCCCCTGGGCCAGGCTGGCTCTGGGCACACGTGGTGCCCCCCAGTGCTTTTCCCAAGCCAGGGGATAGAAGAGGGTGATATTTCCACCAAACTCTATCGGAAGGCCAGGGGATGACTTGTTCTGCACCTCACCCTCTCCCCTCTGCTTGGCAACATCTCTGAAGTTGCTGGGGGATGTTGATTAGGGGTGGTCATGGGGTACCAGCCCCGCTTTCCTCCTGGCAGCTGGGGAGATGCTGTGGATTAAGCTTTGTGGGACAGAGGGAAGTGCTGGAGGTGCCCCAGCCCTGTGTCAGGTCCATCCCCTGTTGGGCACCAAGCTGTGTCCAAGCCCACATGCAATCATACAAGAACATGTGGACCACGGTGGCACCTCAGGGGCTTTGCTGCACTGGCTGTGGAGACACTGGGATGGACACCTTCGAGCCTAGAGACAAGACCTATGTGAAGAGTGGACTTGGACTGCAGAGGCTGTGGCAGTGTCTGTGCAGAGGAAGAAATGTGGCTGAGTTGCAGATGCTGCTCCTTGGAGATGCCAGCTTCTGTACACAACCCTAAAGTGGCATCCCCACAGGGTCATGGACTGTTATTCCTGTCTCCCTGCCCTTGGTGTGGACACAGGCTGCTCAGGAGAAGAGCCCAGCTCCACAGCCAGCCCTGGCCTAAGCGATGAGAGACATCCCAGGGCACCAGGGTGGTTTCCTGCAGCTGAAGAGGAAGGCTCGCCCCATTCCCCCCATCTGCTCCATCTCTGCATCCCTGTCAGTGACCCAGATCAGTCCTGTCATGACATCCTGAGAGCAGCAGTGAGGCCTCCAGGACTGCTCCTGGCCCATCTCCAGGGTTCAGTGCTAGAGGCGCCTGCGCCCATGTGGATTCCAATGGTTTCTCCTTACAGCCTTTGGAAAGAAGCCCTGGCTCATGGCATTACCTGTCTGCTCAGTGGCCTCCTCGCAGCTCCAAGCTCAAGGCACTGGTGGCATCGTGGGGACCTTGGCCAGCAACAGGAACACCCTCATTTCGGGAGGAACACCCTCTTACCTCCGTGGATGACAATTCTGTAGCACAACCCAGCATTGCCACACTCAGATGTAGAGGTAACACCCTGATGGCAGGGCACTGCCAGGTTCCAGCTTGCTGCCTGTCCTGCCTTGCCTGGGTTTTCTAGGGCCTGAGCTACACCTCAGAGCATCTCACACTGAGCTCTCAGGATTTTGTAGTGTCTCAGGGCAGGGCTGTGGTGAGGGAGATGTTTTTCAACACACCCAGCCTTGAACAACACCTGGGGGCTGCAGTCAGGCAGGAGATGGAAAGCCTCTCACCTGGAGACCAAATCCAGACCTTGCTTAGCTCAGCGGGGACTAAAGTTTACAATCTGTGCCACGGAATGACTGAAACCCCAGGTGAGAGGCAGCTCAGCCCTGTCCCAGAGCCCAGCACAAAATCCATGGTAGCAGAGGCAAAAACTACAATCTTCTCTCCTGGTTGGAGTGGCCAGAGATGGAGACCCTGTGCCAGGATTTCAGCCTGAGCTGTCCCTGGCCACCAGCTTGAGGTGAACCCTTGCTGCCTGCCTGTGCTTTTGGGCTGCCCATCACCAGCATAGTGCAGCCCTCTCAGGCTTCCAAACCTCCCAGACTCCATCCCTGCCCTGCACACTGCAGGCTGTGAGACCCCTGCCCATGCCCACCACCTGTGCCAGGGGGCACAGCCATCTCTGCCTTGTGCGGCTCAGGAAAGGCCTTGAGCTCAGCCCTGCCTCTGCTTCATTTCTGCTCTCCTGCTGCTTATTTCACCCAGGCTGTGACCTTTAGGGTGGCTTTGAGGGACTGGGAAAGGGTGGCAGGTAACAAACTAAAGGGACTCAAGAAGAAATGTGGGCTGCTAAATGTTCCTTCTTTAACATGCAAAACACACTTCAACAGATAGTTACAGGAGCAAGGCTGGCTCTGGTACTGCTGTGATGACTGAACCATCCCTTCTCTTGATTCCAAGGTGAAGCTGAACTGTTTCCTCCCCTGGAAGCCAAGATAACACACTTGTGTCTTTGCCACAGCGGGGCTGGGTGCTTGGGAGCGATGTTTGAGCCCAGTGCTGTGAGCCTCTGTTCTGGTTTTGTGCTCATTTCCACTGTGTGCAGTCTCCAGCAGCTCCCTGTTGTGTCAGCTCACTGGAGGGTGTGCTGTGCTGTCTGGGCAGTGTCCCAGTGCCCAGCCTGGCTCTGGAGCCCCTCGCGCTGCTCTGGCAGGAACCTCGTGCTTCCCGGCGCTGGATCACCCGCAGCGATCGCTGCCTTAAATCAGGCACAGCACACGGTTTTGCTGCTGCTTCCCTTCGAGGTGCTACAACCCCCCCGGCGTCTGACCCGAGAGAGACGTGTGCCAGTGTCTGTGCCAACCATTTCTCTGCTGTGTCCATGCTCTGTCCCAGCCTTCCCTCCTCCTCGATGCCAGTGAATAGCAATACCTGCAGGTCACCAGCGTTGCTGCAGTCCACGGTGCTCCTGTGACCCTGCACGGCCGGGTGGGACCCGGCTCGGGGTCCCTCGGTGCTGGGTAGCCCTTCCCTGCCTCCCCACCAGCTGCCTTTTCCCAGCTGGTCTCTGCAGAAAGGAGCTTTGAGACCTGTGCTGCCCCTTGGTGCTGATTAAGCCTGGAGGAGTTTGGGATCTTGGACTTTTCCCCGGGCAACAGGAGTGTGGAAGTGGTTTGGTTGAATACTGAGCTCCCCAAACCCATTTGAACTGCAGACCTTTGGTGGGTGGGTGAATGCAGGTGGCTGTCAAACCTGCTTCCACAGCCCCCAACTTGAAACAACCCCTCCCTTATCCGCTCTCCAGCATTGTCTTCCTCTGTCCAAGGTTTCCGTTCTGTTGGATTCGGTGGTTACGATGTGCCTTTCCTTCTCAGGACCTGTTACAAACAACCTTTCTGCTCTTGTTTATGTTTAACATTTATCTTGATCCCTCCCTCTGTCATACTATAAAACATGAACATAATGCATGGAATACAATACAATAAAAGTGTGGCTTAACTGAGCTGCAGTGGCTGTGCTGTGCTGGGGGGACCACATGCTCCCATTGAAAATGAACAGTAGGTAAGGGGTGAAATTACTGTGTTTAGTTTGAGGTCACAGGGCTGGCTGACCTCGTGCTGACTGTGCAGAGCTCAGGGTGAGTGGGATCACAACTGGTTCCTCTCCTTTGCCAGCTGATCCAGCCCTGCTCACCTTCATCATTCCTCCTTTGGATTTCAGGCCAGTCTTTGGGAGTTGTCCTGCAAATGAGCAATCAGTGTTTATGTCCACTGTTTTAAGATGGACATGAAAATACTTAAATATCCAGCAGCTGTGCTTGTCCAGAGGAAGGTGGGCAGGAAGGTGACTTAGAGGGACACAAGGCCCTTCCCTCCTGGAGCCAGTACTCCTCCAGGCTGGGAGCACAGCCTGAGCACTCCTAACAGGGCATTTGTGTCACTTCCCAATGCTGTGTGAAGGCTACAGAGGCTGAGGCTGAAGTCTGGATAACTCAGATTGCCAGGAAGGTTGGTGTGGAGAACAGGTATGATTTGATCCAGCATGACAAGCTGCCCCTGGGCTGCAGCAGGAGCGTGGGGTTTGCTGCTCCCAAGGGACAGCACGGTCGGTTGGGATCTGTAGCTGGGCTGTTGCTGGTAACACACTCTGTTTACATTCCACATTCCAGACAGTCCATGCTCCGGCCTGTCCCAGCACTGCTGCACGTTCTGCCGGGCTGGGCACGCTTCCCAAACACCTCCTTGTTCCTGTGAATGCAGAGTTTACCTCCCCCGAAACAGCTGCCCCCCAAAATACAGCTGAGAGAGCAGCGGTGTGGGAGGGCCCCGTAGGCTGGGAGAGCAGCCTCGGGATGCCTGGGAAGGTGGAGGCAGCCAGGGGTTTGTTCTCTTCAGTCCCATTAAATCACTTGGGAATAATGTCAAAAAGAGGCTTTTTCTAGGAACGGGGGATGCAGAGCCAGCGCCCCTGTCTCCTGATGTGCGCTGTCAGGCTGGAGGAGGGCTCCAATAAAGGGGGGATACAGACAGGGAGCTGCTGTTTGATAAGGGAAAACTTAAAATTCCTGAGAAAAAGGCTCCTCTTCTGGGAGGAATCCGGCCGGGAGCAAGAGGGAGCCCTGCAAAGCATCCTGGAGATAACCAGTCCAAGCACCGTGCACAGGTTGCCCACAAAACCTTCGGACGGATCCACAGGAGCTGGGAAAGCTCTGGCAGTACCAAACCTACATTGCAATTCTAGAACAGCGTTTGGTTATAGACTTTGTATTGACTTGATGATCTCGAGGTCTTTTCCTAAGTGATTCTGTGATCTATTCCTCCTCAGAGATGCAGCAGGGGAGCCTCCCCATTCACTGCCCCTCTTTCGAGATTGATTAAGGGGGCGAAATTCACCCCCAAACCGCCCACCCTCTCCTCCCAGGGAGGGAGGATCCTCCATCCCTATTCCCCCGAAGGGAAGGAACCTCCTGGGTTTTTTGGATTAGGAACACGAAGCGATGCTGACCCTGCCGAGCGGTGCCTACCATCGGCAGCCCATCCCCTCATGGCGGGGCCGCGGGGCAGGCTGGGACTCTTCGCCGCGCTCCTCCCACCGGGTGGAAGATCCCGGGCGGCGGGGCCGAGCCGAGGCGGTGACGGGCCGGGCTCCGCCACCGGTGACGGGGCTGTGGCGAGGGGTCTCACTGGGGTCCCACCGCGGTACCCACCCGGCCCCACTGCCCCCGTTCAAGGGACTACGCGCCCCAGAGCCCCCAGCGGCGGCGCGGCGGTGCGGGGTACTGCGGGACTTGTAGTCCTTTCGGGGGCTCAGCCCCACCCCGAGCAGCGCCCGCCGCCGCTCCCGCGCACTACATCTTCCGTCGGGCATCGCGGCGCGCCAGCGGGCCGCCGGCGGAGACATTTGCGAGGCGAGTGTCTCCAAGATGGCGGCGTGGGGAAGGAGGCGCGCGGGCCCCGGCGGCACCAACAGCGGCGGCGGCCGGGACAGGTGAGGGGCGGCCGGGCCGGGGCGAGAGGCGGCGGGGGCTGCGGGGCTGCACCGCCCGCGGCGGCCCCGCGACTCTGCGGCAAATGCGGGGGCGCCGCGAGGGGAGCGTGGCCGGGCGGGGCGGGCGCGGGACGCGGCCGCGCTGAGTCGCGGAGGGGCCGGGGGCGCTCTGCGGGGCCGGGCCCGGGGAAGGTCAGTGCGGCCCGCGGCGTGTCTGGGCCAGCGCTGCCCGCGGCGGGATGCGGCGCTGGAGGCCGGGTAGAAGAGGGCCGGCCCCGGGAGGCTCCTTCCGTCCACGGCTATTTTTAAAGGCGGGGAGGGAGCGGCGAGTCCTCCAGGGTGACCTCCTTCTGCCGGGGCCGCGGCGGGCAGGGAGCTCGCTACCGCGCTCCGGCCTCTGCTGGGCCGGGGGAGCGGCCAGCACAGGCTGGAAATACCCACGGAGCAGCGGTGGAAGTTCAGGAATCGCGACTTTAAAGAGAGAAAAGAGACAGACGGAAATCTCACAGTATCAATTAGGTTCGAAAGACCTCTGGGATCATCGAGTCCAACCTGTGACCGATCCCCACCCCGTCACCCAGACCAGAGCACTGAGTGCCACCCAGTCTTTCCTTAAACACCTCTAGAGACAGTGACTCCACCACCTCCCAGGGCTGCCCATTCCAGCATTTAATCACCCCTAGTGTGAAGAAATCTTTCCAAATGTCCGACCTGAACCTCCCCTGGCACAGCTTAAGACAGTGTCTGGTCGAGCTACTTAAAAATCTGTTTGCACAGCTCTCCACCTGCTGAAAATGTCTGGGTTTATCCCGCATATCCTGACGTTGGCATTTTTCCGTTCTGCCCCAGGGCTGACTGATGTAACCGGCAGCTGCTGAAAGCTGCTGTGGTGTTTTCTGAGTTTTCCTTTGTCCTGCCGCCTCGCCTCGAAACTCTGATATCCCCCTTAATTTGTGTTGTGGCTTTTGCTTCACTTTGTTCCCTTGCTGTGATCCGATAGTGTTTGCTTTGATGCTGTTGAATCTACACGGCCAAGGAGAGCCACAAGTAGCCCTGAAAATTCTGGCGCTAATGTGAATTGCAGGAATGCTGCCTGTGTTCAGGGAATTCAAAAGTAATTGAACTGGAAGGGCCAATGGAATTCCTGCATCAGCGTGGTTTAAATAAACAACTAAGAATACCACAGTGGTAAAACCGTCTGCACCCAGTGCTGGCACTGCCCCAGCACGGGAGGTGTGGAGTTTTCATGTGGCAGATGTGTCCTCCCAGCAGAAGGGAAGAAACAGAATACGGAAAAGAACATTTAATAACTTCAGTTATTCTTCCAGGGTGAAAATTGATGCAGACTTAAAAGTGAGTTGTTACTGTGTAACTTCATCTGTGACCTGTACAATAATCTAATTGTTGTTTGAGGTGATCTTTTTTCAAAGATTTCTCTTGATCTTAGGATCAAAAATATTCTTAAACACGAGTCACTCCATGAACCTGCTGCATGTATTATTTTTTATTCCTTTGCCAGTGAGAAGGGTATGGAAGAGAACAGAACAGCAGATCTTCACCTGAGCAGCGTTTCACAATCTCCATGAAAACCTGCTGGTTCTTTAGGTGTCACCCTGTACAAATGTGACAGGATAATTCCAAAGGTGTTGGGTGATGTCAGCGAGGTGCTGCTGCTTTCCTGGCAGTTGCAGAGCAGGAGATGTGGATGACTGGGCCTCTCTGCCACTCCATCAGTGGCTGATCCCAAACCACACCTGCTGGTCTTGTCAGGCTGCTGCAGCACCGGTTGTGCAAAGGCAACGCTGACAGACCCGATGTCATCACATGATGGCATATGCTTTTTATAGGGTGAATACAGTTTTCTTACTCTGGGCAGGATTCTTGTCCAAAGACATGTTCTTTTGAACTGAATGTGCTGATCCAGTTTTCCTGGTAACTGAGCTGCTTCAAGGAGTGTCTGTAGTTGTCAGCCAGCAGCTCTAAAAGGCATCTGTGTGTCGGAGGTGGTGTGAGGAGACTTGGTACTGAATAAAATCCTGTCTGCTGCGAGACTAGAGCAGCTTTCATTTAAAATTATTTTTTTTTAAAAAAAACAGCATATCTGTGGAGACTGAGTGCCTTCACAAGTAACTTTATTGATACAGAGAAAGCTATATTGGTTAAAAAGTACTTTCCTTGCTAGGAGTGAATGTAAGGACGTTGCAAAGGATGTTGACTGTGAACTCCAGCTGGCTTTGCTGGTGAAATAATAATGTTAAACAAAATAACCAAAAACACAGAAGGGAACTAACTAAATATTTGTTTTTCTTCATTCTGGATAGACTCTTTAATGGAGCCTGTCTAAAGGGAATTGTTAATCTGTAGACCAAAACAACTTTTTCATACAGAACAGACACTGGATTGTACTGGGTGTTTTTGTATAAAAGGCAGCCCGGTGCCCGCCAGAGCAGTGGACAGCATGTCGTTTGTTCCCCTGGGAGATGGTCTGACAAACTCTGGAAAGAACAGCTTTCATGTCATCACCACTGCCTGCACTGGCTCCTCTGTGCCCTCCCAGAGCTCTCCTTTCGCTACCTGCACTGCTCAGATTTCTGGTACTCTGCTTGCAGCAATGATTGACCTATTTCCATCAGCCTGGCTAATCATTAGTTGACTTAAAATTGACACCTCCTTGTTGTCTGGGGGCTGGATTTGTTGTAATGGTCTGGTGATGTTTTCCTTAGTGTTCAGGGAATGTTGTCCCTCCCTAAGGCTGTTTGAAGAGCTTCCCAATGTTCTCCTGTCCTTTTTGCTATTTGAATTTAAGGTGCATCTTTTGAATTAAAGTCTTGCTTTATTGCCCTGCATTTCCTGTTCTTCCTCTGCTTGAATGCCCTTCTTAAAGCCCCAGGCCTGACAGCCCTGGCTGAGGGCTTGAGCCTGGTAGATTGTGGGGACCTTCAGAGAAAAAATTCTCCAGGTGTTTAGGGTTGTTTGTGCTTTCTGTGCACCATATCCTGAGTAGAAACATACACTGGGGAATATGACTGGGAGGTGGAATATTTCCACTGAGAATTAAAGCCAGGCCACAGCTCATTCCTTAATCTTGAAATTAAATTAAATTTCAGGAAGGATTTATGTTGGAGGGAGGGAAGTTTAGTGTTTGAATAATTTGTCATGCCTTGTCTCTGTTGACTTCTTTCAGCTTGGCTGAGATGCTGACAATACTCCCAGACATGCTCTGGCCATCTGTAATGTCCTTTCTGAGATCTTGCACAGCCTGCATGAAACCCCTCTTGCATTGCTGAGCTGGACTGTGTGTGCTGTTTGTGACCAGGTGTTATCACACTGCTGCAAGCTTCTCCTTTCTAATTTTTTTAATTACTTATCAAACTGGTCTTCATTTTCAGTTAATCTGTTTGGTGCTCCAAGCAAAACTCTTGCCCAGGAAAGAAAACTTTAACAAAACTTTACCTGTGTATTATGGGAGGGGCTCAAAAGAACTTTTATTTTTGCCCAGACTCTGCTTGTGCAGCTTAAGACTGTTTCCAGGTGTGATTTTGAGCATTTGCAGAACTGAGATAGTTGGATAACTGGAAACCCTCACCAAAAGTCTGTCTGGCAGATGCCATTAGGTTCAAGGCAACAAACTCAGGAGGCTCAGTTCTCCCTGCAGGTGGGAGTGGTAGGAGGATACCGAGGGTTCTCCCAGAGTGTTTTCCCCTGCCTTGTTCTCAGTGCTCTGTTCCTTTGGTTCTGCTTTTGCCACTTGGCACATGGCAAAATGGAAGGTATTTTCACACAGAATGGTATTGTGCCTCCTCTTTGCAATGTTACTTATTTCTTCATCCATAAAGACTATCCAGTTGAAATTTCCTTTTACCAGGCAGGCTGCTATTTTGAGGAGCCTGCTTCCAAGGTGGAGGCAGAGAAATGGAACTGCTCTGAGGACTGGAATTTCAGAAGAGATTCTTCCCCGTGAGGGTGGGAAGGCCCTTGGATCCCTGGAAGTGTCCAAGGCCAGTATCCAAGGTTGAAGCAACCTGGGATAGTGGAAGGTGTCCCTGCCCATGGCAGAGGACTGGAACTGGATGGGCTTTGAGGTCCCTTGCAACCCAAACCATTTCAGGATTTGATGAACTGCTGGAGCTGCTATTGTTCACCCTCTCCTGGTGCTCTCCCATATTCCCATGTTAGGAAGACAATCCAAGTGTAATTTGAAGCTTGCTGTATAGCTAACAGACACTTCTGCCTCTCCTGCTGCTGTAGCTCTGTTAACAATGGATTCCTTATTTATAACTTTGGCAATACTAAAATTTGACATCATTGAGTTTTAAGTGATTTACATCTTGCTGTGCTGAATGCTGAGAGTTCTGTCACATTCCCTCATCCAGGCATTTGTTCAGCACCAAGAATGAGACACTAAAAGTTCTCAAACATAGAATGCCTGAAGCTGCAATAGAACAAATATTTGGATGTAAGGCCTAGAACTATTCCTATAGAACAGCTGTACAACGTTTTAACTGTGCCCTCTTACAGGTCCTGGAAAATCATTTGATTGAATAATATTAACAACTGCTTTCAGGCTTTGTTCTATCTAGTGAACAGCCTGTCAGGCTAATGAAGGCAGCATTTTATGTCTTCTGGCATTGGGTGCTCTCTGGTTATTTACTATTCTTTTAAGTAAGTTGGAGTTTATATAAAATCCCCACATTTGATAGGTGGTGGATGCCAGCTCAGAGTTGCTTGCACAGCTCTGCAGTTGTGTTTGTCATGGCTGGGGATGGGTGACAAGCTCCAAAAGGCAAACTCCACGGCCTCCAGTGTTTGAGCAAATCCAGTTGCTTTGACTGGAATTGTTCATGTGCAGCAGCTTTGTTCAATGGAAAGGCTGTGTCAGGAGAGTTGCCTCTGTGAAGTCCTCAGCTGAAACCTCCTCAAGCCCACATATCTGTGTCTTTTTCTGTATCATCTGAAATCCAAACAGTTCTCAGCTTTCCGTACTCCAGGGGCAGCCAGTTCTTGTGTGGAAGTAATACATGATAACCCCACCTCCCTGTGCAGAAATAGAGACTTGCTGCCTGCCTTGCTGACTCTTCACATGTCCTGTTTGAGCAGATATCTTTTCAATTGTCATTTTTGGATTGGCTGTTTTGCCATTTGCAGCTTCAGCACTATGATACAGATTTATTCTGATTTTAGAGGATTCATTTGGAGAAACAGCACAGTTGGGGGGCAGACTTTTTCATGGATGAAGTCTTTGTGCTGTTCAGTTCCCAGTGATTTTTATTTTTCCCAGCAGAACATACTTTAAATTCTGCTTATTTTGGCATTGGAGGATTGTGCTTTTCTCATCTTCATTGTTATAAAGCCCCAGAGCCTGGCAAGCCAAAAAATTCCAGAGGAGATGGACAGTGCTGCCTCTGGCCAGTCTGTTGGATTCCTGCTGACAGGTGGCTGTTTGTGGTGTGGATCTGCTTGTGCAATGATGCTGAAAGGAAAAAAAAGGTGTTCAGAGGGAAGAAAAGGCAAGAACTGAGCAAGGAGAAATGAGGCTGATGGGTTAGTGCCACGTGTCCTGGTGCTGAGCCTGGAGAAATCTCATGTAATGTAGATACTGAATTCTTGGAGTTAGAAGCTCCGTTCCCAATGGCTCTTGTACAGGCGGGGAAGGAATGGGCTCACTTCATCCATGTTTTCCCAGTGATGACAGGGAGATCTGAATGACAACAACTGTGCTGTTCCTAAGCCTCTGGGAAGTTCTTAGTTGAATTTGAATTCTGCTTCTCTGTTTTGCAGACCCATCTGCATGTTCCCAGGTATTACAAAACACTGAAAGTTGGAAATATATTATTTTGTCTGGAGGGTTGTGTTAGCACTGGGTTGGCTTCCAGCTTGACAATGCCTTTCAGCAATAGCTTTTCCATGAAATCATTATGCCCTAGCAAGTGGTTTCACAAAGTCATGGGTGGTGGTGTGCAGTTACCTTAAGCCTCTATATGTCTTTTGCAATGAAATTGGAATTTCTGATTTAGCAGAAGCTGCACTTGGAGCAGCTGTTATCAGGGAAAAGAATCCTTGGCAGAAACCATGACCAGCTGTGTCCTTGGTGTCAGTGTAACACCTGCTTGACTGGTTTCTTGTTAGAAACTCCTTATATAGGTCCTGTCCTTAAATTTTAAATACTTCAGTTCACTGCAGAACAGCAGAGCCCACCACATCCTGTGCTTAAAGGGTTAATGGTAATTTTCTCAACAATGTCTGACAAGCTCTTTGCCCTAAAGAAGCCCCCGGCATACACAGAATTAAGGTGGATTTTTATTTTTCTTTCTACCCATGAACAGGCCAAAGGGGAAATGCACTGCAAGGAACTCAATAACTACACTGTAAGTTGAGTTTTCCTTGTAGGTTATATAAATTCCAGCTGGACTTTTAATGAAACTGCTTATGACTCTGCTTTGGGAGAAGGTGGTGCCTCTCAGGTCCTGCTGGTTGATGTTTGCTGCTGTTACAAACCCAGCATGTCTGCAACAGCTTGTAATTTAACAATATTCTTGATTACAGCTGGCCACTGCTCAATCCCCTTTGCAGCCTGAGTGGAGCTGCACATTAAGGATAATGTTTGGCAACAGCAGCTTGTGAATGTGTATTTTTCTCCCTTATTTTCCAGTGCATGCACATAAGTACCACTGTACTAATGGAGCAAAAAGTGCTCATTCTGTTCTCTACATCAGCAGTGTGTTCCTCCTGATATCACGGGGGTCTAAATGATGTTGGGATGAGGCTGTTTTGTCTGCTGTGATCAGGTCAGATGTGTGATTTGTTCTCCTTCTGCCAAAGGAATCTGCTAGATATTTTTATCTTTGCTAGGCCACGTGCTCAGTTTTGCTCTGGTTAAGCACAAGTATGTCAGAAATATTAATTTCTGCTTAGAAGGGAGAATTTTGCTTGGTTCTGATGGATAGGTTTTTACCCTTTCTCAGAGCAGGTAAACAATCATAATCCTATTTCTTAGCAGTCTGTATGTGAATGTAGCTGCAGATGGAAGGTGATGTGGTGAAGAAGGTAGAAATTGATGTGACATTATGTAGCTAAAAGCTGCTGCTCCAATACAAGTTCCCTGAATTCCCTGAGTATGAAATGGGCTCCCAGATGAAGTGAGCAGCTCTTTCTTCATTGCTTAAGTCTGCCTGGGTTAAAAAGTTAATTGTATCTTGCTTTACTGCATCCCACTTCAGGAGACGGAGTGAAGCATTCTGCCAAAAACTGAATGTTCTGCTGCCTTCTTCACTTTCCCTTTCAGCAGTGTTCCTTGGCCATCCTTGTTGGATTTACCAGGCTGTGTTAATATAGAGGACTAAATAGTAAGCTGCAGCAGAAAGCAAATGTATTCATCTGGAGATGCTTCCTCTCTCCAAACCTCCCAGAGCAGCTTGTCCTCCTGGATCAATGAGCTGCTTGTCTTGGTTTCTGTGAAAGCTCCTGAAGCCTGTGTGGTTTGTTCAGTGATGCGTTGTGGTCACTAAGGTGTGACACTTCTGCTCTCTCCAAAGAAACTGCTTGGGTATCAGTGTGAGAAAGCATTTCAGGACTGTTACAAGACCCTATTTCTCAAATTGTTCTAGATCCTCCAAGTTAGGAAAAGGTAAGAAAAATATGTTGCCTTCTTTTGGGATGAATTCTTGTACAGCAGGAGTAATCAGCTGATGCAAAATGAAGCTTGAGTTGAGAAGCTGCTGGTTGTGAAACAGAGGCAGTGACCTCGAGGGGCTGCCCTCACTTGAGGCACTTCTGTCCTGCTCTCCCAGCCGGGTGGGTGAACGGCCTGTCCTTCAGCCCTGTAGTTTTAATTCTTCATTTCCCCTTACCAGGGTGACCTTGTCCTCCACGGACTGTTACATTGTGCACGAGATCTACAACGGGGAGAATGCTCAGGACCAGTTTGAGTACGAGCTGGAGCAGGCACTGGAAGCGCAGTACAAGTACATCGTGATCGAGCCCACGCGCATCGGTGACGAGACGGCGCGCTGGATCACCGTGGGGAACTGCCTGCACAAGACGGCCGTGCTGGCGGGCACCACCTGCCTCTTCACCCCTCTGGCACTGCCAGTAGATTATTCTCACTACATCTCCCTGCCCGCTGGAGTGCTGAGCGTGGCTTGCTGCACCCTCTACGGGATCTCTTGGCAGTTTGATCCCTGTTGCAAGTACCAGGTCGAGTACGATGCCTATAAACTTTCGCGCCTGCCCCTGCATACGCTCACCTCGTCCACTCCCGTGGTGCTGGTGAGGAAGGACGACCTGCACAGAAAGAGACTGCACAACACGATAGCACTCGCTGCCCTGGTGTACTGTGTAAAGAAGATCTATGAACTCTACGCTGTATGACTTCAGCAGGGAAGAGAGAAACCCACAAAGACAAGTGTATTAAGACTCCCACAGTAACATTTTGTTTTTCCTCTTTGAGAAGCGGTGGAGACTGGGAAGGATTTGGTTTAATAGAGCTGTTATTTTTCAAATAACACATCACTGGTGCACCAAGGTTTTTCAGTTCTTCGTTACACTTGAGATGTGGATGTGTGGTGACTTGAGATCCGTATGTTAGGCCAGGGGAGTCCAATCCAGCAGCAGAATGTCGATGAAAGAAAGCAATAGAAAGAAGGGGTGTGAGAGCTGCTTTCTTTTTTTTTCCTTTTTTTTTTTTTTTTTTGGGAAACATTTAAGTATATTGTTTAATTGTATTACACAGAACCAGCCAGAAGTTATCATTGACCATTAAAGGATGAGAATTTCAAATGCTCTTGCTCTCTTGTCACTGTTATCATAGTGATACCACTATAAGTGTCCAGCTACAAACACATTCTGCTTAGTTCTTGTAGGAGTTCTTCCTAAGGTGGATACATCTCTGAAATGCCTTGAGCCACAAGCAGGGCTGGGGGCTGCCAAGGTGGGAACCTACTTGCCTTACCTTTGTGCTGTGCCCTGACCACACAATTCCACTGCTTTTGCCTGGAACACAGGAGCTGCCTGCTCCTGCTGCAAGGCATCCACGTGACTGCATCTTGTAACTGTGTTACCTGAAATTTTAGAATTCAGTACTGTGCATTAATTCATTTTTTAGCTCTAAACTCAAAATCTTGTTCTTAGAATGGGAAGGCATTTACTCCTCTGTGAGATCTGCCAGTTATTTTTAAAAGATAGGAGCTTGCTGGCTGTAATCTCCTCCCACCACATGGAGAATAGGTGTGGCTGGCATTGGCAGGGCCAGCTTGGCACTGCTCCAGGTGTTACATTTGGAATAGGAGAGCAAAGGCCTGCAGTGAGAGCTGCCTGTGCACTGTGTGCTCCCTGCTCCAGTGGGAGCTGCAGCCTGCCCTTCACAGCTGAAACACTGACCTTGACAGGGGTCAGACCCCAAATTCTGCTTTTCTGTCTTTATCTCTCCAAATTGCCACAGCAAGCACCAAGGACTCTTCCTGTCCTCACCTCCATGGCTGTTCTGACCACGGTTCTGACTTGTGCTTCTCTGCTGGGGCAGTTTTTCTGTGAGCAGGACATGCAGCCCACTGTGGTGTGCTGGGCAAACTGGGCTTGCTGGGTGTTCTCAGTCCTTAGCACCAGCACAGGCAGCTGTACGTGAGTGGGCTGCAGGAGCTCCAGTGGCAGTGAGACATTTCTGGGTGGCAGCAGCTCTTCGTACAGTGGCTGAGCTCTCTCCCTCCAAGGTTAAAAGAAGCTGGGATCCAGAGTGTCTATTTATAGCAACAATGTACAGTTGCCTTGGCAGAGAGGAGCCAAAGAAATGCAACTACTTCATCTTTCAGTGGTTAGGCCAGGCTGGGCAGGCTGCCCTTCCACCCTGACGTGTCTCCGGAGTCCCTGCTGGATGGATTTGAAGCCAGCAGCACATCTGCCACAGCTAATACTGCTTACTGCTACACATGAAGTACCTTTGTGCTGGCCACACCAAAGGTGTTCCTGGTCTTTGTTTTACTCAGTGCAGAATAATTCTCAGACCCACTAGTTCCTTTCCTGCACCAAACCTCTGGGGTCCTGGTACTTTTTTGTGTAAAGCTTCCCCTGGTCTGGAATGATCACTATGGCAGGTTCCCTAAATGCATGGCTGGCATCAGAGATTGGAATTAAAAATTAGCAAGTTTCCTGGGGTCTCTTACTGCAGGAGGAAAGGTGAAAAGTCAGCTTAGCTGTCACAATGGGTAGGTCTGATTCAAAACCAGCTGTTACTCCATTCTGAGGTGGAGGGGCTGAGGAGCTTGTTTTCCAAGGAATCTCAGTGTTAACATAGCTAAAATGCTTTTTAACATTCTGGTTGTTAGTCAGTCAGGGATGTAGCTGCACAAAGTGACCTGGGAGAATTAGAGAGGTCCTCAGGGGTATTTTAGTGCACAGTGAAATGGTAAAACAACTTCAAAAAATTTCTCATCCGTGTGGAGTGGTGCTGTATCTGCTGTCCCCAGTGCCAGTAGCTCAGTGGAATAACAGTGGCTGGGGACAAACCTCCCTTCAGAAGCCCCCACACTTTGCTGCCCACCCTACCCATTGTGGATGTGCTCTGGAGTGTGCAGCATTCCCCCTGTCACAGAGAGGGAATTTACTTCCAAAGGGAATGGGTGCACCCTCAGCAACCTCTGCCTTGGAGCTGTAGTTCCCACAGTAACTACAGTAACTCCCCACACATAATTTTTCCCTCAGGCCTGATGTGTTTCACCCTCAGTGCCCTGGATGGGAACACAGAAATGCAAAGCAGCCCCTCGGTCCTTCCTGGGTAGCCATGACCTGAAACACCAGAACATGGAGCAGCTGAACAAGCCTGGTAGGAGCACTGCAATTCACTGAGAAACTGAGGATCTGAGCATGGGAAACATAAGGAAAAGCACAACTAACACCAACACTCCCCTTGTGGAGAGGCAGAGAAGGTAATGTCTTGCTTTCCTATCTTAACAGGAAAAAAGGTGTCTGCACACCTGAAAGCTTCAACTTGTCAGTCGAACCCAAGGCCTTTCTGTGACACAGCTGCAGCCTCAGCCACAGGGAAGGTGGCAGAGCATGGATGTCCTGACAGAGCAGCAGCATTGTCATCATTAAACACATCCTGGTTCTCAAGAGATCATTTATAAATCTGAAGTGGTTAAGAAAAGGCTTTTAGAAGGAGAAGGTCCTTTTGAGCTTGCACACCGGTATCAGAGTTTGTGTGACTAATCCTCTGTGTGGATTCACACTAAGCCAGCAGGTCCCATAAATAGGGATGGGATAAAGTATGTTGTTCTGCAGCTACTGCTGGTACAACAGCACCTTGCAGGGATGTAAGAAAAGAAAAACAAAACCCTCCTGCTTTTCCTTCCTCTTATGTTACGTGCTGTGAGGAGCTGGAATAGACCAAGGGATTAATTTCATAGCACTGTAATTGTCATCAGATGTGCACTCCCAGGCAGGACACGTGAGGCAGGACACATGGAAAATGCTGGCAAGTGCATGGAGGTGGCAGGAGGGGTCTGGACCTTGGTTCCTACTAGTAGAGTTTATTTCAATTTTAAGATTATTTCTGTCCTATCTCGGTGCAGCCAATTCCTTTTTCCTAGTGGTGCTGCTGTCCCTCACATGAGGAGAAGGGGTGAGGAGTGGAACATGGCACCCCTTCAGGATGTCAGGCTCCCTGAAGTGATACCTGAACAGGCATATATCATTCCTCACTGGATGTGATACTAATTAGTATCTGTGATTGCTTTAAAGCAGATGAGAACAAAGGGTCTGTCTGCTACACTCTGCACCCTACACACATGGATTCTTCTCTAGTGCCAGAGAGTGGCTGGCATCCACAGGATCACACCTGCTCTGTGCTGCAGGTGGCCCAGGTGTGTTCCTGTCACCTGTGCAGTGTGTCCTGGCAGCAGATGCCTTGCTGTGTTCTACCTGTTCAGTGCTTCCATGCATTCCTTGGGCTGGGATTCACAGAGCGCTGTCACTGCAGAATTAACTGTCCCACTGCATCAGTAGGGCATGATTCAGACAGGTAAAATGATGGCCAAATACACCCAAATTGTACATCAGTTACTTCTTTAAAAGTGGCACTGGATTGAGCTTAATTTACCAGATGACTTGGCACGGTAAAGGAAGAGGCTCTGAAGTTTCCCACTGCATGCAGCATGTCCTGGATCAGATTGGAAGGTGTGGGAATGAGACACTGATCACGAGAGCTCCCAGCTGAGGACTGTATTTCACAGGGGTGGGAACAGCCAAGGTCTGCTGGTGTGAAGGCAGAACAGGTGGGTTTTATTTGTAGCAGGCCAGTAAAGCTGAGCATGCCTGGAGTGAGGTGAGGAGTCTCCCAGCCAGGGGCCTCCCTGGCTGCAGTGTTCCCCTGACCCCTCCCCTGCAGCCTCAGCTCTCCCCCACTGTCCGAGCACCCCTCCTTCTCCAGCTGAGGTTTAGGTGCTATACTCCAGCAGTGTGGGGGAAACCACTTCCCAGTCTCCATGCAATAGTAAACAGCATTTTGAGAAAGGATTTTCCTGCAGGAGCACCTCCAGTGATGTCCCAGCCGACTGCAGGGGCTCAGCCTCTCCCTGCTCAAGGGAGCTGAGCTCTAAGAGCCCTTTGCTTTCTTCTCCTTTTTTGCTCTAGATGCCATTAAGGTGAAGAAGAGTCTGGGGCAGAGGTTCCTCAGGTAGACAGCCAGGCAGGGCGTCAGGCCAGCCACAAGCACTTCCTTCTTCTTCTGTCCCACTGCATTGAGAACCACCCGAGCCACCTCAGCCGCCGTCTGTCCCTCAGCCGTGGTCTTGTCCATAACTGCCAAGGGAAAGCTGAGTGAGCAGCAACACCAGCAGGTAAACCCTCACTGAGGTACCTTTCCTAGGAATGCTCTAACTGCACATGGCTGCTTGTTTTGGTTTTTATTCCAGTTGTGTAGGTGTTCCTCATGGTTGGCCCAGAGGGCTATAGTTGCTGTCTGGGAAAGCTAAATTTTGGGGCTTGCTGTTGCTATCCTGCATCCAAAGTTTGTTTTTGATCCTTCAGGGCTAACCTGTGTTCCCACCAGAGGCCATGTGTTGCAAACACACCTTCTAATAACATGGAAATGCTTCAGAAATAGGGCAGTGAGAGGTCTCTCACCTCCATAGCGAGATCCATCCGCTGTGACAGCGTTGAGGGACAGGTTTGTCTGGATGTATCCAGGGCTCACAACTGTCACTTCAATGTCATACTGCTCCACCTCTGCTCGCAGACAGTCAAAGAAGGCCTGGGTAGCATGCTTAGAGGCAGCATCTGGAAAACAGGAAAAGGATTGTGCACCAAGAAGGAGCAGGGCTGAAGGAATTTTCCCTTCCTGAATGGATCTTTCACTGCAATGCAGCCACTTCTCAGCAAGAACCCAAGAGCTGTTCTCCAGCCTCTACGTTTGTTTTTGTTTAGTGAATGGCAGCAACAGGTAGTGGGAGTCAGGGCAATTTAGGAAGACAAAATGTAAACTCAAGTTGAAAACTGGCTGGGATCCTGAGCTTAATATCACAGCCCTGCCAAAGCACTTCAGAGTGAACCCAAGCTGCCTCCCACTCCTGATAAAGGAGACCCAAAGGCTTTGGAAGGCATTGCTGGCTGCCCTGCACGTGCCGAGCACTGGGGACTCGCAGAGCAGGTTCAGGGCTTGGCTGCACACAAGGCAACACCAGATCACACAGGCAGGCAGAGCAGGGAAGTTCCTAGTGCAGGATTTTCCCCCATGAAATGGCTGAGTGACTCCTTTTGCTTGGTCACTGCCACGCCAGCAGCACCAGAGGCAGCTCAGCACAGGTTGCACACCCTGTGAGGACCCAGGCAAGGGCTGAGCTCCAGCTGCCAGATCCACGTGGCTCTGGTCCCTGTGCAAATGCTCTGGGAGCTCCTCAGAACACACTTCTTGGAGCAATTGGACCCACATCACCTGCAAAACCCCATGGCTCAGACATTCCAGGCTCTCCCCCACTCAGCATCATTCCTGACCCACCATATGCCTTCACCACTCTACTTCTGGTGTTTACTTTCAGTGACTTACAGATGCTTGCGTGTCAAATGCTCTCCTCTTAGTTCATCCATCTTTTAAAAGGTTTTTTCCCAGTAATCCCACCAATATTTCTTGTCATAACTGATTTAGCATGAAGAGTTTGCTGGATCAACATTGTTTAGGCTTCTGTTCTGGTATTGTTTGTACTATGGCACTTCATAATTTATTAAAACAAAAAATTCCTGCTTTCTTAGAGGAGAAAATGCAGACAAATGACAAGGATAAAATACCATAAAATTATGGAATTATAGTGACTCTCAAGTGTTAAGATAGGACTGTCAAGCTCTTTTCAAAACATATTCTCCTCCATCCCTTAAAAACTTAAGGACGGGGCTAAGATTTTTTATTTAAGAGTGCTGTCAGTGGTTTGTGACCCCATTGAGGGTGATCCATGGCTTTGCCTTCCCTGCATACAGCCAGTTCCATGGAGAGTTAAATGTGGAAGCAGGAGCCAAGTATTTATTCAGTCTGGTGTCCCAAATATGTCTTTCCCATCTTCTGTGGAGGTACTTACATGCAGATCTGAAAGGAATGCTTATTTTGCCTTGCACGCTGCTGATGGCCACAATGTGGCCTTGTCTCCTCTTGATCATGGAGGGGAGAAGTGCTAGCAAAGGACAGAAAAGACCCATTCAGACAACAGTCCTGCCATTGCTGCTGTCAAGAATCAAAGCTTTCAGAGCATTCAAGAGATGCTGAAGGGAATTACAAGATCCCTCTTCAGTGCAGTGGTTGGGACAGTGCTTGGGATGCCTCTGACTGAAGCTCTGTCTGGCTGGGACATTCACCTGTGAGGAGATTCCTTGTGCCAGAGGCTGCACAAGAGCTGCTCCCACACAGTGGGCAGCAGGACTTGCTTTTACTGCCACCAGAACATCTTCCCATTTCCTGCAGCTGACACGCTCTGGGCTGAGCTTTCTGTGTAACCAAAGTTTCCGAGGAAAGCTGCAGCTCCACTGCAACCCTCACCACATTCTCCAGAGTTCTATCAGTGCAGACAGGATAACTGGACCTCTTCCCAAGTCCCTGCCAGGCTAGCATCAGGAGATGGAACCAGGGATCATCTCCAGTGGGATATTTTCCACAGTCATGCCCTCAGGCCTGCCCATAATCCCAAACCTCCCTTCACCCCATGCCTGTACCAAGTATAATGACAATCACAAAATGAAGCTGTGCTCAGTTGTGCTGGTCTGCAGAGGCATCAGCCCAATCCTGTGGATCATAGGTACCTTTGGTGAGGGCTATAGGTCCAAAGTAATTTGTTTCCATCACTTTCTTATCCACATCCAGTCCTGTGTCCACGATTGTGCCTCGGAAGCTGATGCCAGCATTGTTGATCAGGATGTCCACGTGACCCAAGGCCTTCAGGATCTCCTCAGCAGCATTTACCACAGTTTTGGTGTCCGAGAGGTCAAACACCACAGTGTGAGGCTCGTGTGTCTGTGAATAAACTGAAGTTAGCAAAACACAGTTCAGTGCTGGATGTGCCAGCTGATGATAGGATCTCCCAGCTCTGGAAGCACAGGAGCCATCCAGGCCCTGTCCAACTACAGTGCAGCAGTTCCATGTGGCAGGAATTCATGACAGAAGCAGGTTGTGCTTGTCTTTCTCTGCTCCTGTAGCTTGTTCCTTATCCCTGAGCCTAGCAAAGGGACAAGGGAGATCTTCCTCAAGTACTAAAGTTTCCTGTTGTCAAAGGAAATGCATCTGAAAAAGGCCAAATGTAACTGTTTTCTGCAGAAGCCAGCAGTACCTTTCTTAGCCACTGTCAGCAGGCATAGACATAAAAAATAAAAGCCAACAGAAAGAAAGTCACTTTTCCAGATTCAGTGTATGAGGTGCAAGAGTCTGGGCACTCTGTGCTCGTGTGCTTTCACTTCTATTTCTAGCCACGAGGCCTCTTTCTGTGGGGTTTTTACAAGGAATGACAGCTCAGTGTACTCCTATATCAGCCTCTACCCCTAACCACGGAGTTGCATTTTTCCTATTGCTCAAGAGAACAGCCCACAGGCAATTCTGTAACTTCTGTAACAACCCAAGCAGAAATCCTGTCCTTGTCCCACACTCACATTTTTGCGGTGATTCTTCACAGCACAAAGCTCCTGCACCAGCTCTTTGAGCTTCTCACTGTCTCTGCCACAGAGAACCAGCTTGGATCCAGCTGCATGGAAAGCTTTGGCACATTCTGTGGAGGAAGCAAGGAAGAGAGCAAAATAGGCATGTGAATACCAGACAGATTCACATCAGACCTGGTGATAGCTAAAACTGCTGTTTGCTGGCAGGGTCTGAGGTGGCTTTACTGCTGCTGTGTGATGGCCAGGCTGATTTACAGCGAGGTCACAGCCACATGTGAGACTGTGAGAGACACATGATAGTGGTGAGGCAGCTGCTGTGCTCACAGATACTGTGCTGGTTAGACATCCTCCCCCTTAGCTGGTCAAATTTGCCTGTGTCACCATTTTTGACTTTATGCCCTTCTTAAGAGGGACCACAGCTTGTTTAAGTCATCTAACACAGGTCTTAGGACTTTCTATTTTAATGAACATCTCCAGAACCTCCAGAGGTTCTGGGAGCCTGAGATTTAATGTCTTCATCAAGGTGATTCTCTTCATTTGGAAAAGCCTGGCAAAGGGATGCCAGGCTATTGTCCTCCTAATTGCATGTTCCTGTCCCCTCTGGGAGCCAGAGGGACAAACTGCTTGTTTGCATAAGGGATGACAGTGGATGGCAATGAACACACAGTAATTAGAAGTGGTCTGGTGTATTAATAACTAGGAGTAAGGGGAAGTTGTAAAAGATCTTGCAAATGAGTCAATAAGGGAGGAAACTTTACTGTACAGTGGTGGAAGTCGCTACACCCCACAGCACAGACGGAGCTCCACCTGGAAGGTTTCTCCTGGAATACTAATTTCCTCTCTTCTTGATGAGAAGTACAAGATCCTTTACCACTCCCACTCCTTGGTTGAGGCAGGCAGAGAGAACCAGTTCATCTCCTTTGGCCAGTTCCCGAACACCCCTGTCCTTAGGGACAAGCTCACATGTAAAGGCAGCATCAATTAAAGCTCTATTTGTTCTATAAATGTACTCATCCTAATGAAAGGCCTTGCTGGCAGAGAGCACCTTGTCTTCTCTTCAAGCAGCTTTTAAAGCAATTATAGAAAGCAAAATTAGAGAATGTAGCCACTGAAGCAAAACATAAGTTTCAGCTGGAAAAAAATACTTCCTGGTGTTAAATAATGCCAAGAGTTTAACTTTAGAGTGGATGGATTTGTACCATGAGAGGAAAGGTACCTTAACTTGAGGATGAGGGAGAAGGAGGAGTGGAAAGTTTGGAAGAGCAGCTGGAAGTACACGAATGCAGAATACCACTTCTGGGAGGTTTTAAAGAAACAATTTAGCTTCCTGGCTTTTTCAGGATTTAGGGAAAGGACCCCTGACAGCACAAGAGAAGCATCTGATTCCTTGCTTTGAAGAGCTCCAGTTTGTACAGGATGATTAAAATTTTCTGTACCAAACATTGAGACTTTCTTGCATCCCAGTCTGCACTGGCTGTGGTCGTAACTCAGGTGGGAGCCGCATCTCTCAGAACTCAGATCAACAGGAACTTTCAGCTCACTACTGCTTTACTCCAAGAGCTGCTCCTGCCACAGCCCCATGTCTGTCCTGCCCTTGGTGCCCTGCTTTGGGTCCATACCTTTCCCCAGGCCAGAGGAGGCCCCTGTGATCACCACCACTGCTTCCTGCAGGTAAGCTCGCATCCGCACCCACTGCAGCAGCCGGAACAGCGCGAAGATCCCCAAGCTGCCAAAAAGCAGCGGGATGATGACAGTGCTTGTGAAATCCATCAGCTTTCCTTTCTGAACTGTCTTCCTAGAGCCACAGGATAAAAGCAAAGAGATCATTTCACCATGAAGAAAACGAGCAAAGCCTTGAAAACTGTTTTGAAATTATTTTTCTTAACCCTGCCTTAGACCACCAATAAACCACCAAGATACCTCTGTATCTTCAGCAGATTTTTTCATCCCTTCATTTAGGCTTTGGAAAGTTCACATCAGTACCCAAGTTAAAGCATTTAGATAGTAATGTGAACATCCCAGCAGGACACTTGGCATTGCATCCTGTCAGCTGTCACGTAACAAGCTTGGGTTCAGGGATGCTGTTCCTGTGTTTTGCCCTAAATTCACCCTCTTGTTTGGAATTTCCTCAGGGCTGGGATATTCTCCACATTCTTCTGATTGTATAAAACGGTTCAGATTTCTCTAGAACAGCCAGTACCAGAGTATCTACAAGCCAGAGATCAGTTACTGTGTATTATCCCAGATGGATATAAGCCAGTCTGTCTTTTGGAGGCTCCAGGTTTCCTCCCTGAGCCAGTTATTTGCTTAACACACTGAAATCTCATGCTGGAGTTGGATTCTGATACCAAGGCATAGCCCTAATCCCCTTGCTAAGCCATTCCTTCAAGGGAATAGTTTATGTGACAGCTTACTCCAGGGCCAAAGAGCAACTGGGACTTCTGTGAAAAGGCCACTGATTTTCCCTCTGTATATCCCTGAGCTTTTATCACAGCTTGGTGTAAGAGTAAAGTTAATTACAACCCCTTCCTGAAATCTTCTGTGTCACACATGAAGTCAAAAACAAACATCAGGGAAATATTTTCCCTTCCCTTCTTCTTTCTCATGCAGTCAGAGTTTGAACTCTTACAGTCTGAACTGCAAGACAGGCAATCTTCTACCTGGAAAGATACTGGGACATTCTGGGCACACAACTTGTGCTCCTTCAAACAAAAGGACAGCACAAGAAGCAGAAAATAAGAGGTCACTACAATGCCAAGGCAGAATTCAGTGTCATTGAGTAGGACTGAGCTTGTGTGGAACTGAGGGGATGGCAGAGGCTCTGCATGCCATGGAACAGAGCTAATGTGGAAAATGTCAGGCTCTTCCAGATATCCATCAGGGGCTTGGAGAGAATTCCTCAAATAGCTGCTCAGTGAACAGCTTGCTGAAATAGTAGTGAACTGATTAAAATAAGTATTTCTGGGGTACAGCTGGAACACAATAAAATAATACATAAAGACAGCTCTAAATAAACTTGGCAAGGTCTAGAAACAAAGCCATCAAGTCAGAACACAAATCTTCTTGTACTTCTTTGGAGCTTCCCATTCCCAAACTGACTCATGTGTGTCTGAAGTCCTTCCTGGTGTGGTCTCCTGTGGATAATACAGGGAGACATGGGAACAGCAGCTCCCCGAGGCACAGGGAGTGTGCCCAGAGTGGAAAAGCAGAAACCCAAAAGGAGGATTCAGCTCAGGCCACTGCAAAGCATCTTATTCCTCCAGCCCTGAGCTGAGGGAGTGCACACAGTGTGTTTTGTACTGGTTTGCAGCCAGGGACTGCTACAGTTCGTTTGACGTAAGAGAATGGATCTTCCCTAAAATAATTTCTGGGAAAGAGATGTTTTGACACAAAGCCACTGGGTTTTCAGACTGGATGAGAAGGTTCTCCTGACTGGTTCATGCTCAGCTGGTCGTTGAAAGCAGCTGCCTTCTTTATGATTCCCCTTTTTTTGTTCTCTCAAAGATCTCTTGAGATTCACAACACGAGATGTGGGCAGGGACAACAGGTGCTGTGCTGACATTGGGCTTACAGGACATTCTGGAATAAAAAAAACCCTTCAGCCCACGTTTAGGCTCTTTCATTATTTCCAAAGTGGGAGCTGGCAGGTGCAGTGGCACTTCCTTCATGGGGCACTGGAAAAATCTGGCCCCGCTCTGGTACCAGTGAAATGCAAGTGAAAAGGTAACTGGGAAGAGGGGGCTTTCCTGACACCTCTCCTAACTAAAGCACAGCAAGATCTGAAAAACATTTCCAAGTCTTTTATTGTTTTTCTTTCCTTTTTCTCCATGTTATACACAGGAACTGGGCAGATTGTCCATCTCTGCCTGAGGGCTGCAGCAAACCAAGAACCCAGGCAGGAGCAACAACCTGCTGTGGCAGATTCCTGGCTGGAGTCTGAACCAACAGGTAACAGCTCTGGGGAGGGGAAGCAGGGGATGGGGAAGAGAAGGGAGAGGAGCAAGAGAGAAAGATTTGCCAATCAGAGATGTAAATCCCTTTATACTGGGGAATGCAGATATAGTGCCTTCTTCCAAGGTGCTCAAATGGCCTCTTGAAAAAACCCAAAACAAAGAAAATATCGGTTCAGTCAGATTTGAAAGAGAGGACAACCCAGCTGAATAAATTATTTGGGACAGAAGAACTTCTGTAGTACTTCAGACCTACAGCAAAAAGATTTGCTTTGACTTTGTGACTTTCTTCTATCACAAAGTTTAGGTAACACTGAAGTAGCCAAAGACATTAAAAACGGGGGTGAGGGTGAGGAACACGTGGGTTCCACACCTAATTTGAGATAAACTGACTATCTCAGGCCTCCTGCTCAAAGGTCTGAGACCCCACTATCACCTCTGTTCAATAATTTGGGCATTCACACTGAAAAAAATCCCTGTTATTAGCAGGTAATGTTTATAACACCAGGGTTTCAGAATGGGAGAAGCCGCTGCTCGTTAAGTGGTGCAAACCAAGTCCTGTAATTCCCAATTCTCCATCCCAAAAGGCAGGATTGGAACATGCAGGTTATTAGAGAGCAGAAATAAGAACACTGATAATGTGAGGAAATACAGGTGATAGGAAACTTTTAGAATAAATCACATTTATCCAATTAAAAATAAACCCAGAACTTTCCCCTTAAAACAAAACTGGATGTTCTCCTATGAAAGCCAGGACAGTGGTTTCTGAAGGAACATGGATATTGATTAATAAGGTCAAGGGTGCATTAGAGACAGCAAAGATGAGACCAAACCCCTGGAAGCTTCCCCAAACAACACTGATTCTGCAGCTGCAGGCTCCCAGAATCACATTGTCCTTTCCACGATGAGTAGCAGCAACTGGGAGGCTGCATTCCCAAATCCAAAGGTTTGGAGGGATAAAAGAAAGGGGGAAAAAATCTGGTTTTCCTAAGGAAAAAAGCACAGCCCCTCTAGGTTTGAGTGAGGACTTTAGTCTGAAGAAAGCACAATGTCCTACCTGAGAAAGGGGCTCACTTGCAGTGACTCTGAGCTGGAGCTCCCTCGGTCCCGGAGCAGGACAGCCCCGACTTAAATTTGGAAATGGCAGCGATTCAAGCAAGTGTCCAATGCCAGCTCAGCCAGGGCTGCCTCTAAAAACAAACCTTGGGAATACAGGCTCTGACCTTTCCAGTGGAGGGGGGGAATTTAACCCCCAGAATGAGAAGACAGAAGTGAATTCAAACTTCTGAAAGCAGTAAAAACTCCTAGGGACGAATGCAGCAACTGGACAGAGCTCCTCATTCCAAACAGGAGAAGGAGAACAACAACCCAACTGGAATTCTCAAAAGTTGCCACCATGCAGGCATTACCTGAAGCATCACCCAAGGAAACCCTCTGTTGTATCCCAGCAGTCATTCAGTGCATCCTGCCCAAGTTCTTCCGTAATTGTTATGCAAAACAACAACCTCAATCCATGCTGCAGCAAGAGGGGGAAAAAATACGTTTCCATCACCCAAAAACCAGCCTGGAATTGAGGAATTATCTGCTCCTCCACCTGGTCTAGTGGAAGGTGTCGCTGGCCTTGGCAGGGGTAGAATGAGATGGGATTTAAGGTCCTTTCAACCCAAACCAGCCTAGGATTCTATTAAATCGTCTTCTCATTAATCTTCCTGCCACTTTTACTCAGTTACAAATTGCAATTCCACCCTCCCACGCGGAACTCCTCAATTGGTATTTGGGACAGAAACAAAGGTGGCCCGATTAGAAAACTGAAACATTTGTTGTTCCAAAGAAAGTATTTTGCAGATATTTACCAGATCAGGAACCACCTAAACCTCCGTGAGAACATGACCGCCGGCTGTCTCCCTGATTTATCTATAATTAGGTTTTTAATGTCAGTACCAGCGGTGAACTCTGTCCCGGAGAGCGCAGCATGTCCCTGCGCGCACCAGCGCCGCGTTCTCCCGACCTCTCCCGCATTTCCCAGCCCCCCGGCCCTCTCAGGGCCGAACCCGCAGCCCCCCGGCCCCTCCCGGGTGTCCCCCGGCCCCTCCTGTCCCTCCCTGTCCCCACCTGGCCGCCGCCGTCACCATGGCCACCGCCGGAAGTGGCGCCCGGGGCACTTCCGCCCGGACTCCGCTCCGCCGTGACACAACCGGAAGTTGTGCAGGGGAGCTGCTGCCCTCACCTGTCCGCCCGCCTATGCAGCCCGGCCGGGCAGCAGCGCTGCCAAACAGGGGTTCCGCCCTCTCGGGGTTCCCCTCCGGGTGGGCATCGCCCTCAGTCCCAGAATCCCAAAATCCCAAAGGGGTCAGGCTGGAAGGGACTGTGGGGGATCTGGTTCAGCCTCCCTGCTCAGCAGGGCCATTCCAGAGCACGGCACAGGATTGCACCCAGGCAGCTCTGGAATCTCCCCCGTGACGGAGGCTCCACATCCTCTCTGCTCTCTGCTCAGAGCTCGGGCACCGCACGGGGAAATTTCTTCTCATCCAGGTGGAACTTCCTGGACATCAGTTTGTGTCCATTCCTCCTGTGCCATTGCTGGGCCCCACGGAGCAGATCCTGGTCCATCTCTGACCCCTCCCTGCACATCCTGAATTCCCAGCTGCAATGATCACTGTTTTATGTGCTCATTGCTGATCGCGCCAACTTAAATTCTGTTTTCTTTGATATCTCCACATGAAAACTGAAGATCAGAAAAAGCTCGGCTGGAAGGGAACCCCATGGGTCACCAACTCCTGGCCCTACACAGGACTTCCTCAAAATCCCACCTTGTGCCTGAGAGTGACATTGGCACAGGACAGGACTGTGCAAGGCGTGACTCTGATCAGTAAATTCCTGTAGGAGAAAAGAGGTATATCTGCAGAGCCTTTTTCAAATCCATGATGGGGAAAAACCCGATTTCTCTGCTCTTCCACGAGTTCTGTACAGAAATGGGGCCTGAATGTGCTGCAGCTGTGCAGCTGTAAATCCCCTGATATCCCTGGACAAATAATAAAGGACAGATTTTTGCAGCAGTTCTTTGAAAGATGGTTTTATCATCAATTTTTATGGTAATTTTTTTCTGCTCCTCTCTTCTAATAGGGAAAACACTGAAATTAATTCAAAGCTTCAGTGCCGGTTCATCATTAGTAAGGGATCAATATTTCAGGGAAAACATGAGAAAATAATTCAAAATCTTCCTAAAAATTACAGTCTGAAAGGAAGGATGATAATGCACTTTTTTGACTTCAGGGACAATATGTAATGAAATGGAAGAATCAATAATTTTATTTACACAAACGAAATCGAAAAATAAAGCCCAGTAAAATAATTATGTCATGGCAGCATTACTGAGAGCTGTAGTTGGTTCAGTCTTCTGAAAATCAGAGCTGGAAAAAGCCATTTCAGTCCTTCTTTCCCACCCAAGCAGGGCAGTAAGAGCTGAAGCTTAAAGCACAGGACAGCAGTTACCTGAGAGCCCTGCCCAAGCTGCTCTGGTCATTTACCTGGTGTTTATTTTAACAGGAATGATCTGTCCCCAGACAGGCAGGTGCTGGCAGAGTTGATTGAAACCAAGTGCCCAGCAAGTCACACAGCACAGGGTCAGACGGGAGCTGCAACTGGAGAGGGAAAGTCAGTGAATTAAAGCTTGACTTTGTTGCTTTGACTGGGATTCCATTTCCTTAGGTTAATCTAATGTAATTAACAGCAAATTCACCTCTGATTTAAACCTGCTCATTGACACATCACACACTGGATGAGGATTAGATAATTTACTTATGTCAACATGTCTTTGTTCTCAGAATCATTTGTGAAGGCTCTACCCCAAATCTAGGACTGGTTTGCAGACTGTGCAAGCCCCAACTGGTAAATGTTGGCATAATCCAAAACTATGCTTGTTTTTATTAGCACTCAAATCTCTCCTCTTTTCTTTCTCATTTTGTCAGGCCACAACTGCAAAGGGCTGGAATCCTTTTAGCATGTTAACACTTCCTTGACAAATATCCTGCTGTTCTATCGCTGCCCTCTTGTAGTGCAGGAACTCTTTTTTGAGGGGGAGAAAAGAAAAAGTCTCCAAACTCAAGGGTTTGAGTTTTCACTTGTGTTTGGTGACATCTGCTTTACTGCACTCACTGGGTGCAGATCTGCAGCCCTTTAACCCTAATCTCTAGGGCAGCAATTTTGTGTCCTAGCTCCTGTGGGCTCTTATTTATCACATTTTTTTTCCCAAGGAGTAGAAGATGTAGCTTCTTTCTGCAAGAAAAGCTTTGGTTGCTTATCCTAAGAGCAAAGATCTAGGCAGAAATCCCCACAGGGTAACAAAACCCTTCCCCAGGGAAAACTTCCTTGAACTAGTTTGAACTGAGAGCTCCCAGTTTCACAGCCCCTGTGGCTGGAAGATGTAAATGTTCAAAAGGCTGTGGTAGAATTAAAGATTTCCTTGTCTCAGCCTCTCATACAAGGGTGCAGACTCTCATCCTCCTCTCCCTGCTCCCATAATTTGGTTTATAGGAGTCGAGGAAAACATTCTAGGGGGGTAGGGGAAACAAACAGACCTAGGATGGAAAACAGAAAAATAAGGGTTTCTCAGAGCTTTTCCAATTCTTTGCCCCTGCAGCTGTTTGCAGATTTGTCTGTGTCCCTTCGAGACAGTGACACAAGAAGATGGTCTTAACTTTTGCCTCAGTTATAGTTCTGGTTTAGAACAGGGCTCTGACCCAAGGACATCCAACTCCTTTCAGAGAACTCTGCCTGGATACTTGGTCACTATTTCTCTCAGCTCTTGTCTCTGGGAGAATTTTTGCTGCAGGTTCAGTTCATTGCAGTTCAGTTTTTTTCCACCACCTGAGTATTATTTTTATTTTCCAGCTATTTTCTATAAGGTTTGTTTGTAATTGCTGTTTCCTCCAGAGCCTGCACTGCAGCATTTCCAAGCTCAGTGTGAGAACAGTGTAGACTTAGTGAAACTGCATTTTTGATGTGTGATCGTGCTGCAAATCCCCAATCCTTGCGGATAACCCAAAATCTGGGCAAGAGGGAGAGGCAGCAATATCTTCTCCTGCAGCTAAAGATCCCCACACTCCACAATCAATTTAATGGAGCTGAATGCTTCCAGGGGAGAGAGTGATGTTTTGTCACTCACAGAAATGGCAAAGCTGAGGTACCATTTAAAGATAATTAACCATAAAAAAAGATAAGACCATAAAAAGATGCTAATTGTGGTTGTTTTAATTGATGAGGGGACAGCTCAGGCCAACTGTACAGAAGTATTTCCTATCTGCAGCTTCGCTGCTCTCAGGATATCAAATCCTGTCCTTCCCTACTGCCTTTACTTCTTGGTTTGGAGGGGGAAAAGCAGGGACAGGCTGAGGGCTGGGCCCCCAAGAGCTGAAAAGCCGCAGGCACATCTGCAGAGGAGTGGAGAGCCCACCCCTCTCTGGGTTTTGGTGGGTCAGGAAGGAGTTAAATGACAACAGAGGGAGAGGCTGTGCTATTGTTCAGGCATCCCTGGGTCCAGGGTGGCTGATCTCTATTCCCGGATCTGCCTCCGGCTTCCTGCACGACCTTGGACCGCTCACTTACCTTTTCTTTTCCTTAGCTCCCAAACTACAACATGGAAATCCTTCTCTTCCTGTGGTGCCTCGTTCCCTGCAGGTTTCAGGGGGGCTGAGGTTCTCTGGTGGGAGATGAGGAGAGGAATGCGTTTCCACTCACAAAGATTTAAGGAGAGGACAGCAATTTTGGGGGCATGTCCCTGTTCGTTCAGGTCCAGCACGGGCTGTGCATATTTGGGTGATATTTGGGGGTTTTTAGCAGCAAACCTTTGGTGAAAGGCAAATGTTGGTGCAGCTGCCCCGAGCGCTGCCAGCTGCAAGGAGCCTGTTCTTCACTAGATGGTGCTTTGATCAAAGATTTGGATAACCGCAGTTCTTTCTACACAGAATTTCCTAATTTTTCTTCCCCAGTCTCCATTCCTGCCCCTTTTTCTGAGCTTTAACACCACGGGGGACACTTAATGATGCTGGATATCGAACAAGGCTAATCTGCGGTACTGCAGGCTCCAAGCACCCACCAGTCCGCCGTGCTCCCGGGCTTTGGGGTTTGAAGTGTGGATCAGCGCTGCTGGGCTGTGGCAGAGAATTGAATTCTTTCCGTGTTTTCTATTCCCATAAGGAAAAGGCTTCAAAGAACAGGTCCCCTCCCCCTCTCTGCTGGTGAAGGGCATTTAGGAAAGCTGGGAAAGAAATCCAGCCCTGACAGACGCATTTATTTAACAAACCACTGCCTTTCCCTACCTTAGCAGAAGACTGGCTGCTTTTTAAAAAGGGGGTTGCTGCTTTTATATCCATTTTTGTATTCAGGAGATGGTTGCCTAGCCAAGGTCATTGCTGCTGCATGCCTGGATCCGAGCAGCGAGCCATCCTCTTCTTGAATGAGGACTGCTTTCAGTCCTAAGGAAAAAATAGGAATTAGGCTTAGATCTGGCCAGCGCAAGGTCCCGAGCTGCTGCCGGGCAGAGAGAGCCACAGGAACAGCGTCCCCTTTTCCAACGGCAGCAGAGGAGATGAATGAAGCTGTAATCAAACATTTCCTGTGCAGACATGCACGGGGCTGGGCCGGGCTGTGACAGCCTGTTCTCGGCACTCCAATCCGGCACGCACAGGGAGAACCAGGGGCTGGGCCCCCGCCACGTCTCCCTGAGGCTGTCGCCTCCCTGGGCATGGTCCCTGCAGCCTGGTGTCCCCAGTGCCTCGGGGCCAGGCTGCCGTGCCAGTGCCCGCGGGCATCCCGGCGGGTTCTGCCGCGCACAGCTCCCTCCCGGTGAGGTTCGGGGAGCATCAATGAACGGGCTGGGGAGCTGCTGTGACCCCGCAGCCACGCTCAGAGTGACAATCCGACACCTCGCTCCTGTCCCCGGCACCGCACCGGCCGCTGCTGCCAACGCCAGGGTCGCGGCTTCGATCCCCGGCTGGGCCATTCACGTTTGAGTTGGGCCCGGTGATCCTTGTGGGTGTCTCCCAGTTCGGAATATCCTGGGATTTTGTGGCTGCACGTGTGTGCTGGCGAGGCCGGTGCCCGCAGCATGCCGCTCCTCACATGCAAGGTGGTGTGCTCGTGGGACACAGCGATGCCGGACTGCAGTGTGACACAAAACTCCTCTCGGGACCGGGAGCTGACACGGATTTCTCTGTCATTCCCCTGTTGTCAGCGTCCCGCTGCATATGCATTTGTTCATCATTATTAAGATACTGA
The DNA here is from genome assembly GCF_049639895.1 of Pseudopodoces humilis. Lineage (NCBI taxonomy): Eukaryota > Metazoa > Chordata > Aves > Passeriformes > Paridae > Pseudopodoces > Pseudopodoces humilis. Next base: position 15,278,276 of record NC_142217.1, read on the forward strand.
TTCTGACTAAACCCTGACCCTGCATCACACAGATGAGAGTGAGAAGTGGGGACAGGGCATTTCCAAACATCTATTCCATCTGGAGAGCAAACCCCTCTCCCAGTCCTTCCTGGCTGACAGGGAATTGCATCACTTGCGCGTGCAAATTTTTTTTTTTTTTGTTTTCCCCCTGAAATGTGCTTGTTTTATTGTTTTCCTCCGATGGAATTTGCCAGCGTGTCCCAAATTACGTGGATCTGAAATTAAAAAGCAACATACCTGTGGGGGGGAAGAGAATGAGTGGTTTTCACTGTGCAAGCTGGCTCTTCCTTCCCTCCTCCCTTCTCCCCACATCCCCATGTGCTATGGAGCCAGCTGCTCCCGGAATAGTTTGGGAATGAAATGTCACCATTTGAAACTGGTGAGTCACACTTTTGGGAGGAGGGGAGGAGAGAATCTGAAATCTTGCCGTGTGGCAGAGCGTCTCCTGGTGAGTACAGAGAGATTTTTAAAACCACAGACTCCCTGATGATGGAGTTGAGGGGCTTTGAACAGAGGCTGTTGGGTGTGTCCACGCTGCTTCTTTTTTCAGGAGGATCTCAAAATCCTGCAAACTTGAATTTTCTTCCCCAACATGCCCACTGCAGCTGGATGCTGGTGCCTCCTCCAGCAGCACTGGGTTGTATCCGTCTGACAACACACCTACAGTGACTCTCTTAATTAAGTCTCCCGCACTGCTGCGAGGTGTGTAATTACAGCGAGACCTGACTTAAGCATCCACTCGAGGGACTAACAAAAGGAATTCTTTACCAGAGCAGGGAGGAGCAGAACTTCACTGAATAAATTTTTTAAAATATATTTCAGGGGAAGTTTATTAAACAAAGGAGGGTAATTCCAGTTTTCCTTTCTCCCAAAATTAGGATGATGCCTTTAATATACTGAACATTAACATAATCAGCTATTTTTTTTCCTACCAAAAGGCTACTTGAGAAATTCTGTCTTTTAACAGAAATCACTATAAAAAAGTGTCAATTAGTGCAAATGGTGGCAATGATCTTGCAAAATGAATTACCGTTTATCAGAAGCTCAGCAGTTTTCCTTCCCTGCCCAAGCCCAGTGAGTTTTCTTAGTGAAAGGGCAGCACTCAGGATTGCAGTTTTAGGGTGCTATAACCACCCATTTTCAGCACTCTACCTGGCAGCTTGGCCTGGCAGGTACCAAGAACGGTGTGTCTGGAGGTAGCTGTAACACTAATGGTGCCTCCCAAAGAGCTGCAGCAGTTCCAAGAGGATAGATTTTGGCTCTTGCTGCCCCAGCTCGCTGTCAGAGGTCTCAGTCCTTCCCCCGAGGTGGCAGCTGGTCTGTGCATCCCCAAAGCCCAGGGTATTAATCCAACCCAGCAAATTATTTCAGGTTCCTTTGCTATTTCAAGCACTGCAGTGACAGAGAGATGTGCCACCCATCCTGCAGCCCCAGTGATCTCCAGCTGAAAGACAGGGAGAAGCTGCAAATAGTAATATCAGAAATAACCCCCAGAGGGGCTGTCAACCCTCAAGTCCCACCTTCAGTGGCACTCTGAGTTCATGCTGTGAGTAAAAGTCCCAAATTGCTCACCAAGCTCGCAGCAAACTTGGTGGGGATTTTGCAAGCATAAGGCCCTGGAGGGTTTGATGCCATCTCTGTTTTATTTGGAAGACCGAGCTCAGAGCAAGATTTTATGAAGTGTGCATTTCTATCTCAAATTCTAGATAGCATTAACTAGAAACCCACATCCTCCATTGTCACTGAATTTGACAGAAATCATCCCTGGCTGCAGAAATTTGCTGCAGAGCCTCAGATTTTCTTTAATACAAAATAAAACAACCTCAGAGACAACCTTGAAAAGTCAAATCCGGGTGCTAGTCCATGTGCATTTTCTCAGCAGAAAAGCCTGTTTATTCTCTTAAGTGTACCACTGTTGCCCTTTTTTCTTAAGTCAGACTGTCACAGTGATTTTGCACCGTAGGGCTCCACAGAGTCCAACCAGCAACGCTGCAGGAGCTGAAAGTTGCAGCAGCAACGCAGGAGTGAGCCAAGGAGCCAGGTCAGAAAAGAGAATCCCCTCTGGGTACTGCTGCACCCTCAGGTGTGAACTTGGAGTTATTCCAAACCAGTAACTCCTAAGAGAAGGGAATGTCAGTGGATCATCAGTTCTGAGGCCTAATGACAGCATTTTAGTGCTTGATGTTGTCTTACCTCTGTTCTAGCATAGGTGTCTGCCTGGTAGCTTTAGCTCCCCAGATCCCTGATGGGATTCCTTTTATCCTGCAGATAACTCCCATGATAATTCTGGGAATAATCAGTGTAAATACTCCCTATGGAAAAGCAGCTTATTCCTCAGAATGAGGTTATTGTCCTTTCAAATAGAGTAACAAAAGACAAATTTACTGAGTATACAACTCACTGAAGTACTGCGTGTTTCAAAGATATGTGATGATTTCTTTAAAACTTGGTGGATTTTTGCCCAAGTCAAAGGATTTTGTCTCATCACCTACAGTGGGATTTCCCAGAGGACCTGAGACAACACATCCTCAGTCTCTTGGACCTTGGCTAAACTTATACATAATGTGTAGAAGTGCTCCCAGCAGGAACAAGCAACCTTGGCAGGCCAAGATTACCACTGATCTGGTTTTGGGGAGGGGGAAAAAAAAAGAAAAATACAACTGAAATGACGTTGGACATTCATTAGCAAAGCATTGTCAGAACACAATAGAAGAACAGACAAAGCCAATCCAGATTCTGTGGTATTTCCTAAAGGGCTCCCTCTGGCACATGGCTATTCCCTGCCAATCCTTCTGTATTGTTTTTGATAATGAATAGAAGCTGAACAGATGATTGTTGTATTGTCCACTAAGTGATTCATTTACATTAAATAGTGCTCCAAAAGTAGGCTTTGGGTAGACTTTTTAGTCACTTCAGTTATTTATTTATACAGTTTAATTACTGTCTTTTAACTCTCCACTGTAATAATTATTTCCTTATTGCTTCAGCTAAATTACTCCTCTCAAGTCAGTGGCCCAACAAGCCCTGACATGAGAAGCAGCATCCATGCATTTTCAAAGGTGCTTAATTTTGAATGACCACCCCTAGGGAATTGCTCCTGATTTGGGAAGGTGCTGAGATTCCTGAGCACCTGCAGGTCCCTGGTGTCCCTGGTGCCTGGCACTGAATGGAGCAGAAACTTTGCTGCATAAACCACCACAGTTCCATGAATTCCCGTGTTAACCACTCAATTCCTGCTATATCTTCACTGAGGTTCTTGATTAACCCAAGGCTTCCATTGCAATTTCAGACTTTTCTTACAGAGGTCAAAAGTTTTGGTTTGGTTTGGTTTGCAGATGTGACAGATGTCACGTGTTCAAGGGCATATTGTTGGAGGAGAACTCCAGTACGAGAAGATATTTAGCCCCAAATCCACATCTAGCGCTGCAAGACCGCTAATTTGGATGTACAAATGGGTGGAGGAGAATGACACGTACTGAAGGGCTCTTTGATGTCTGAAGAATTTTTGGAAATCAACTCTCCAGGCCTTTTCATCTCCAGTTCTCCAAGAAACTGCATGACTTTGTTGAGTGGCTGAAGTTACATCTCAAATTCCCTGATTTTGTAATTATCCTCTCCTCCCTATTCCATGCACAAGGCAGGGAAGCAGTGATGCAGAGAGAAGAAGGGAACAGTCCCAAGAGTGTTGAGTTGCCCATGTAATGTGGCCTCAGTTTAAACCTCCCAAGGCAGAGCAAGGCAGCCTTTGCAGGCTGACATTTCCTCAGTCCCCTCTCCTTCCATTTGGGAAAAACAAACTTGCCAGCCCCGTGCCAAGATCCAAAAGAAAGAACAGAGGTTTGTTTTGAAGAGTTTAGATGCCTGTACCTGCCAAAATGAGGCAAGATTGACTTTTTGCAACCAGTTCCTACCAACTCCTCAGCCAATGAACACAGAGAACAGGAACATTCTGGTTCCAGCTCCTTGCCGTTCTCTACTGCTCTGGCTACAGGAACTGGGCAGAAGCTGCTGTGTGACTACCTAAGCTTTAGGTTTCTGTTGGTGTCACATTTTTATTACCCTGCTTCAGAAACTGCCTTTATGTCGACTGTGATTAAAGCAAACTACCCAGGATCTCCCTGAGCTTCAGCCTTCTGAATCTGGGTTATGTGGCATCATCATCAACCCAGATGAGACTCAGCAGACACAGAAATAAAACCATCCCTCCCTTTGCATAAACCCACAAAGCACTGCCAGGATTTCCCCTGCTGGCTTCCACTTTAACCCTGCAGCGTTGCTCTCCCTGTGTTCCGGCTCTCCCAGGGGCCTGGATTGCTCTCTGCTCAGTGGCAGCATGGAATCAAACTGCATTAGCAGCCCCATAATAGCTGTGCTCAGTGGAACCCAGCTCCCTTCATTAATCCAGAAAATGAGAGTTGTTTTCATACATTTGAGAAGCTAATTATTTAAGTGCTGGGAATTAAGGCTCATCAGATGCTGGTGACTGAGTTTGGTTTTGCATCCCAAGGGATGGAGGGAAACCAAGGGAAGCTGGTTTTGCACAGGTGAGCAGTAATACAACTCACCAGTACAGAGTTGGTGACCTGGCTACCTGATGAATAAAAGCCCCTCTATTTGTACATCTCTGTTCTTCCAGACATATCCAACGACCCAGAGAAGTTGTGGATGCCCAGAGAAGTTTTGAATGCCCCATTTCTGGAAGTGTTCAGGGCCAGGTTGGATGGGCTTGAAGCAACCTGGTCTAGTGAAGTGTTCCTGCCCAAAGCCTGGGGCTGGAACTGGATAAACTTCAATATCTGTTCCAACCAAAACCATTCTATGATCCTGTGATTCTTCCTATTCAAATAGATTTTTTAATCACAACTAATCAAATAATTCTATATATAGGGTTTTATTTTTTTCCTACCAGGAAAACATGTGCCCCACTTGAGGTTGACCTAACCTTTATATTTTGCAATAAATCAATATTGCCTTGTCTCAGATGGGTTTTTAGACAGGGAAATGAGCTCACACCATTTGTTCTCCTATAATCAGTCGTCCTTTAGCCTTACCTTTGACCACCATACTCAGAGAAGGGTTTAGATAGAAATGCTGCTCCCTGACCTAACAAGGGACCTTCCAGTGCCTTGGGAAACGGAAGATGAACTGGGTGAAAACCCCCCTCATCTGTGAGAAACCACAGATGAGGCCAGATCTGCTGTTCTAAACAAAGTTTTTACAACAGAATGACTTGCAACAGTAGATGGGTGCTTTTGACATCCTTCCCAGAAAGTGACAGAAAATCTATTGGTGCTATTGCCAATAACTATAGGCTAAGGATCAGGGACTTGGTTCCTGGATGTCACTGGATGAATCCCCTCTTCATTACAAGCAGCTGCCAAGAACAGATGTTTCATTTTTTATGGAGATAGCCAATGTCCTGTGTTGTCTTTAGAGACTAAGGGAGTGAACTGCTCTGTGCGTTCACTTAAAGCCAGATGTTAAAGTATTGTCTGGATGTAATTGGCCTGACAAATAGCAGGAGTGACATTTTAGCTCCATTCAAGTCAGTGTCAAAATTCCTGTTGAGTTCAGCTGGAGCCAAGATTTCACCCTCTGACAGTGCTGACGGGAAATCTAACTAGTGATCTTCAGAAAAATAAGCACAGGCATTGTGCTTTTCTAGGACTATTTTCAATCCATGGGCCATGAATCCTTAGTCTTGTGCACTGCTTTGAAGAGGTCTGCAAAAGATCTCAAAGACAAGGAATTTTTGTGTCAGTACCTTTAAACTTGCTATACAGTGGGCCATGATTCCAAAGGAGAATGTCAAGAGTTGATTACCAAGTTCAAAGTCAGCTTGATCCACTGAAATCCACCTATCTGTGCAGTCCTTGGACTGACACATCTTTCTGGCAGGATCCCCTCAGCTGAACCAATCCTTTGTCACAGAATGTTGTGAATTCAATAAACCACTCTGTGTCCTATGCTAAGACTGAGCCACATGGAAACCTCTGCTCTGGCAACTACCAGGTGCCATTGCCAATGGATTAGGATGAAAACAAGGCTTTTTAGAGAAGCTGGTGTAGCTGGGACTTTACAACCCATTTGGTTTTGTAGCAAGGTCAGTACTCCATGCCCAAGATAAATAACAGGTACCAATGTTTCCCTACAGACCTTCAGGTGTCTGGGGTAACTCAGCTGAACTTGAAAAAAGGCTTGAGCTCAGGGGAAGAAAAAATTCCTGAAGATTAAAAATAAGGTCATTTTTAAGAGGTAAAAGTGTTCTTTTTAGGCTTTAAAATATTTTTCTGTGTGTGTTTTGGTAAGCAGAATTCTTTTGTAAGTTCTTTTCTTTCAGAATGTGGGAGAACTTTTTTAGAGTGCCTTAAAAAAATGCAGGAGAGGTACTGAGGAATCTTCACATATTCTGTATTGGTTATTAGCGTGGAAAGCCCTTGTGCTTGCAAGAGCAAAGCTCCTGAACATCCCCCTTCAAATCCACTTGTGGAGCCAGGGGCTTCTTGCAGGTCCAAACTAAAGCCACTCCATTTGTAATGCAGGGTTATGGGAGGAATCCTACCCAAATCCTCGATGCTGCTCACACAGCTGACTGAAGGGAAAGGTTCCTGCTTACCTGAGAACTAACCTGGACATTTTAACACATATCACAGTAAAGCATGCCCAAATCATGAGGTAACAGTTGATTTATGGCTATCCAGAGGAGCCTAGAAGTGCACCTTGGGATGGCATGGATAGAAGAGGCAGTTACTTTGCTTTCCCATGTGAAGAATGCTGCTCCTCCCCAGCTGAGCTATCATGGAACGCAGATGACTCTCTGGAGGAAGACTTTGCTGCACATTTGCAGCGTGTTTTAGCTACTATCAACATTTATATTCCACTGGCATTTGAGGGTAAGCACTAATTAGCATAATCATCAATGCTTTAAAATTAAAAATTCTTCCAAGAGACACAGGAGGAATTGAAACTGTTTCATTCCCCCAGAGGTAAATCCTTTCCTAAGCTATCTGCTGCACCAAAAGGTTTTATTCTAGAAACATTCCCAAGCTATGCCCAAGAGTAAATGAAACTACAGCAAACTTGTAAACTTGTGTGTGTATGCAGCAAGCAGGCCCTGATTTGACAATTACTACCTGACAAAATGTTGTCACTATTTTCCACTCCTATTTTGTTTTGGCTGCTGCTCTCTGCTGTTGTGTCGCCTTTTGTGTGTGGGCTGCAACAATGAAGAAGTGTCTGTAGAGTTAGAAGTTTTTATACTTCATAGGAAAGATTCTTCTGTCTTCACAGGACAGAAAGAAAAGTGTTAATGACACGTGTAGAGTTTTTCCTCAGCCCCCCCAAATCAGGAGCTGGCCTCAAAAAATCTCAAAAGCCACTGTTTTCTACAGGGTTCCAAAGTGGATTTTTACTCTGGTTCCGACTTACCACAAGAACGCCAAGTTGAATTTCTAGCGTAAATTAACCCCTTTTATGGAGAATAAGGTGCCAGGGAAAGCTTGGGGGAACTTTAAGTTTGAAAGGTAACATCTATACTTTGGAAATGTCCCCTCAGAGTTCGTTTTTAAATTTCTACATTGCTGCCTTTGGGAAATGATAGTGGGTCTTACCAGGTGTGGTCCAGGACGGGTATCCTTCATGTGGGTTCTTTGTGGCTCAGAGGATATTCCTCAGCAGGGCCAGAAATCTCCAGGACAGTAATTAACTGTAACGATTGTTCTGTAAGTGGCCAGAGAGACAGATCAGTACTTTTTCCAAAGTACTCTTTGAGAGAGAACCGCTAAAAAATGTAGGTGTTTCTTAAAACAATTGCGTTTAAACTCACAATTCTTGTTATTTCTGCAAAAGACACCACACCCTACAGGGAGCAAGCATAGGGACTCTGCAAGGCACAGAAATCTCCATGAAAATTTCAGAGTCTTCAGGACATTGAACATATGTATGGTCTCTTTGGTATCCTGTTTTTTCAGCAAGATGGACTTAAATTTCATTGGCAGAAATTCTCTCTTTTATCTTTATCTCCTGTTTTGATGTGGTAGCCATGGAGAAAAGCCTCAGATTAGTAACAGTAGGTTGGTGCAGAATAAGAATAACTTTCTGCTTGTATTTAGACTGTAGCAATATTGGGGGCTTTGTTTAATTGGAAATATTGACAGAATAATTATTAGATGCTGCTAGGACACTAATCACCCATCCCATTCCCTTCTATGCACCTTGAGCTGGCAATCCTTAACTTCCCTCTTTTCTGAGGGATGTTTAGGTGGTTTTTACAGGGGAGGGGCTGTCTCTCTCTGACTCCTCCTTTTGAAAACTGGTTAATTCTCCTGGAAGTTGGATTAACATGGGAAGGATGTGCAGCACCAATTCCTGTTCCCTTCCCAAGAGGTGTAGGCTGCACTGTGATGACTTAATAGGTCTAATAATTACATAGGGTCAAAGAGAGGGTACAGCCTCCCTCTAGATTCCACTCATGATCTTCTGAAACATTCAGTGCAATTTGTGTACACGGCAGGATAATCAGGCCCTCACATGGCTCTTGGCATCTTTTTTTCCACCTGTGGGGCAGTTCCAGGTTTATCATTTATCGCTGGAGCATAATCCCCAGACTGCATAGAAGAGGGATTTTTGGGAGAGGCTAATAAGCAGTGTGAGCCAGGAGATGCAACAATTACAGGTGTCTCACACAGAAGGACAGTGTGTCCTGCTGCTGCCTCAGCCTGAGGGCACAAACCCAGCTCTTTTCTTAACCCTACTTTGCCACCAAACCCAGGTATACACAAATCATAAGCTAAGTTTCCTACTACCTACTTTGATTTCTTTTTTAAACAGCAGCATCTCTGGAGGAAATGGAAAGTACTCACAATTTTTTTTATTTATTTCTTGCAAGCTGCAGCAGCAGGTCAGGAAACTGGACACTGTATGAAAATCTGCAAGGTGAAGATTTCAAGGTTAAAGCTTCTGAGGAATGTGATTAGCACGGACTGAAAAATGGGATTGGTGAAATGTGGTGGCACTTCACCACTTATTACCTTGTTGCATAGTGCTTGCAGTGCTTGTCTAAGAAGCGTCTGCAAAGCCTCAGGTCTCTCTCTTCAGAAACCACTGCATAGTTCCCACACTTTCCCTTTTGCCTCACTTCATTATGTAACCCTATAGTGTGTGTAGCATACAAGCTGAAAAACTATGCACAGATTCCAACATTTTTCACTGTCTTCCCATTTCCTTGTATAGGAAAAAGCTGAAATAACACCAGTGCTGGTTTTACACCGCTTTTGTTTCTTCCCTTATGGAAACAGCAGGATGCAGGCTAGCGATATAGAGGGACCATATATGGTCCTGGGAGCCCATCGGAGCGCGGCGCGGAGCTTCTCCCGGGAGCCCGGCGATCCCTCTCCCCTCAGGAGATCTCTCTCCCCTCAGGAAACCACTGAGGGAACAGCGAGAGCGGCACCAGCGGATGTGACAGCAGCGCAGGCTGCTCTGGGAGGGACCGCCCCCTCCCGGCCACCGCCAATCCGCTCTCCGCTTGCAACAGGACTGACGTCGATTCCAACCAGTGATACTGCCGCTCCCACCACATGGACCCCACCTCTTATCTCAGTTGGTCAGATAACTTGTCAATCGTCAGCGAAGTCCCGCCTCTTTCCGGCGGGGGAAATGCTAGGTAGGAAGGGTGGAGGGGGAGAGAAGAAAGGGAAAGGAGCCAATGAGACACTAGAGACGGGTAGATTGACAGATGGACGGACCAATCATCGCCCTCCTTCCCCCCGCCGCTCCTTCCCTCCCTCGCGGGCGGCGGGGCAGAGGGGGCGCTCCTCCCGCACCTTCCCCGTTGGTCTATCCCACTCCGGGCCGGGCGGGCTGGGTTGAGTGAGCGGCTCGGACCATTGCTCGCGGCGGGCGGGGGGGGCGCGGGCGAGGCGGAGGAGGAAGGAGCCGGCGAAGGAGGCGGGGGGGCGGTTTAAAGGGACAAGAGCCGTGCGGGCGCCGGCGGGGGAAGCCGGAGCGGCGGCGGGCGGGGACTCGCCTCCTTCCCCACACACGCCTGCTCGCACCGCGGCCGGGGTCGCCGCCGCCAGCGCCCCCATCCCCTCCCTTCCCCTCCACCCGCCGCTTCCACAGCGGCCTCTATGAGGTAGAAGGGAGCGGCGGCCACTCCGGGGGCGGCAGCGGCCGCTACAGCCGCCGCCTCCTCCTTCTCCTCGCCTCAGAGCGCCCCATCTTTGTGTGTGCGGGAGAAGGGCGGGAGGGAGTGCGCGCTGCCCGCCCGCCGCGCTTTGTTCGGAGCCGGGGGGCCGTGGCGGAGCCCCGGCTCTATGTGCCAGCGGCTCCCCGGCGGCGGCGGCGTGAGGGGCCGGAGCCCCTGAGGGCGGGGGGGCCCCGGCCCGTGTCGGTGCTGCGGGGCGGGGGAAGGGGCCGGCTCGCTGCCCGCCGGCCCGGCCCGTGTGCGGGCGGATTGATGTGGGGGGGTCTGACATGAGTCCGCCGGCGGCCGGGTGCTGCCATGTGACCGGCTTCAAGGTGGAGAACTGGAAGCAGAACCTGCGGGCGATTTACCAGTGCTTCGTGTGGAGCGGCTCGGCCGAGACCAGGAAGCGCAAGGTACCGGGGGCGGCTCGCATCCACCCCCCTTCCCTTCCCTTCCCTCCCTCCTTCCTTCCCTCCCTCTCCGACCCACCCGCCGCCGCCTCGGGGAGGGGACGGGTCCGGTCCCCCTCTAGCCCTCCCTCCTTCCCTCCCCACGGGGCAGGTGGGCCCGAGCTCCCGCACGCGGTTCTGGGGGGAGGGAGGAGGAAGCGCTCGGTGCCTCCGGGATGGCGACGGGGGGCACCGGGGATGGAAGAGGGAACCAGCCCCGGCGGGGCCTCCCTCGCTTGCCACCTGCCCCGGCGGCTTTTCCGCAGCGGGGCTGTTCCGCAGCGCCGCCGCTTCCTCCTCCTCCTTCTCCTCCTCCTCCCGGAGGTTTCCCGGAATACCGGGGGGAGGGGAGGCCCGGGGCACCGGGCACGTCCGGCCTGTGGCGGAGCTTTGTGGAGCCCCGCGGGGCCGCGCCCGAGCTCGGGGGGCTGCGCGGAGCACAATGGCTGGGAGCGGGTCCCGACGCCGGGGGCTGCGGCTGGCTCGGTTATATGTGTGTTTTTCCTTAAGGAAAAAAAAAAAAAAAAGCTGCTCGTGCTGATAATCCACTTGGAAAAGGGGATTCCTGCTCTGGTGGGGCGGGGGGAAGGAACTGGCTCAGCCTGGAGTACAGGGAAAGGCAGGAGGGGTTTGTTCAGGGAGCTGTTGGCGCCTGGGAAAAATTCCTGTAAGCCAGGCAAAAAGCAGGAAGAGTGCTTTTCCCTACCTATCTCCTATAATAACATCCTTGTCCACATGCATGTTTCTGGAGGGCTTCTCTCTGCACTGTGCAACTAATTACTGTTTTTCCCTAGAATCAACTAGTTTTTACTTCAAAGTGACTTGGCAGATTTCTGTCAGTCGTCGCATTGGTGACTGAGGAGGGGAAGGCAGCAGCTACACGGAGCAAAACTTGGGGTTTGGGACAGCATGGATTGTGTTTTTGTTGGAGCAACCCATTGAAAACTTTCTGATCCCCGTGCTTTGCATTAAGCTACTCAGCTTATTATTCGTAATAGAACTAGAGCATGAAGGATGGACTTAAAGGGTGAGGTGCCAAACCATTTTTCTGTGTTCAGTTCATGTTCTCAAGATAATCAAATTTCCCAAATTTTACCTAAAGAGGAAAAATTGCAATCTGAGAAGAAATACGTTGTAAATTAATTTAATTATTTGATAGCCCTGCAAAATATGGCCAGACTTGTTCTTAAATATCTTATAATTCCCTACAGGTCAGTATTATGAAGTATATTAGTCAAAATCTGGGTTTATTTAGCCTATAGCATGTTAAAATGCAAATTTGCATATAGTAGATGGTGCTTTCAACTTAAATGGAGAAAAATATTGTATATGTGCTGTTGAAGTAAAAAATGGCAAGTGAGGTATGGAGGCATCTCAGACAAATATAAAGCAAGTGCTGTGTGGAAGAATGAAAATAAAATTTCATTAGCAAAATTACCTTTTTCTAAATGTGGAGCATCCTGTGTAACCTGCATACCTCTTTTGTGCTGCAACAGCTTTTTCCTTCCGAAATCTAATCTAGGGATGTGTTCATCATTGCTTGAGAAAACAGCTGGAAATACAGAATATTCCATTGTAATCAATCTGTTCTCACTTCCTCTTTGCACAACCAGGCTCATAAAGCAGAACAGGATTATTCCAAATTGTATTGTCAGCCCAGCGAAAACATCAGTTTTCCTAATACACACTAAAAATTCCACCCCCCCCTTCTTTCTTTTAAGCAGGTTCCCAGTATGAAAACAGTTGGGTTTCTGAATCCAGTCCACCTGAATTATGTGGGTGTACATGATCAATATAGGGGAACATTTTGGATAGTTAAAATGGGATTCAATGCCCTGTCTATGTTCGTAAGGATTGAAGAACGTCTATAAATGACAGTTATGGTACTTTATTCATCCCTCATGTATGTGCTCTTGAGACCTTCTTCCATGGAATTTTAATTCACTGAAATTCTCTGTTCATATGTATGCATTACAGTTTTACATGAAAAATTAGAAAAATGGTGTTTTCTGTTTGGTGGCATATTTATAGTCTAATAACCAGAAATAAAATTACCTAGATAGTCCATATAACTGGAAAACAATCCTTTGTCCTTTAATAGTTTATATACACATACATTATGTATATGTGTGTGTATATATATATATTCTAGGAGCAAGCTGTGACTCCTTAAGAATATATTTATTGGTGAAGATTCTTCTTAATCCTAATCATCAAAATTATGAGGCTAAATTAAACGTTTATTAACAAGTGATATTCTTTTTATTGCATGATCAAGGACTGTCACATTATACGTTTATCACAGGAAACATTCCATACATATAACTGATCTTCATGGAAGGCACTGGGTAATTTAGCTGTTGTTCAGATGAAGGTAGGTGTAAAAATGCCTTGGCTGTTGGTGAGAGCCAGATGTAAATGGTTCTGGTTCTACAATGGTAACTACTATCCCTCCTAAGCCTGTCTTAAAAATCCAGGGCGCAGTGGGAACTGCAGGGGGCAGAAAGGGTCCATTCTCCTGCTGTACCTACACTGTGTTCTGCCTTGGCAGACCATTTTAGTGCTGTGCTATTTGGTTTTAATACGCACCTTTTCTGTGAATAAGCTTTTACGAGCTCCAGCTCGCGGTTCAGTTTGCTTTACAGCCAGTGCTTCGAGCAGAATGGCTCTAAAGCCTGGTTTATAGTGGGAAAGCTGTCTCCTGAACGTGTATTTCAATCCTCAGTCAGAACCAAGAGGTAATTATGTATGTCTTTGTAGGCACTGGGATTCTGGTGAAGATTTTCGGAATGTGTTTGCTCCCGAAGCATTGGCTATGCCAGGATTTGAGCTGTCATCACGGTGCATTGTTGTATCCACATGGAGGAGTGAGGCTGTGACTTGCCTCATCTCACTGCATCTTGGCCAAACTCAAGTGCAGCTCTCGTACAAGCTGTTCTAGGCACAGGGCTTGCTGTGGTGTAATTGTGTTGCTGGTGGTGAAGCCTAAGCAAAGACAAAACTGTCACGCTGGAGAGTGGAACAGAAGAGGGAGAAATCCGAAGACTGACTCTTGAAATTGTGGTTATTGTGATTAAAAGTTGGAGCTAGGTTTTAGGGCTCAAGTTGTCTGCAAAGTGACCCAGAGTTAGGGTGGACTGTCTCATTGTTGGGACTTTGACTTGTAACTCTTGATTTTTAATTTGCTGTAGTTAGAATCTGTTTAATAACCTGATGGCAAAGCTTGTGTTTCTGTAGGTCATGGACTTTACCTTGAATATTTTGATTTGAAAATTACCTCACACTTAATTAAGTAGCACTCTAGAAGAGGTCCTTAAATTTGTCACCACTACTCCCCATTCAGGAATTACGGAGATGATGCTGAAAAGTCCTGTGCCAGAACTTCATGTCAGCTTTTTCCATTTTTTCTGTAGGGTCACACTTGAAACACTTGGCTTATTCCTTTAGAATTACAGATGAGAAAAATCTGTTTTGCACTGCTGAATGTAGCTTTTGTCCCCATCAGAGAGCAATTACACATGTAGATGCATCTTTGTGTTCAGGACTTGGTAAGTAATGGTTTCATTGCTGGAAGGGCAACTGAATTTATGATTAAATTCCCTCTTCCTGGACTATACACCTTGGAGGAAAACTGTCTCATTCTGAATGGTTCTTGCTATCACTGCTCTGAAAAGGCTCTTGACGATAAAAGTAAACTGGTCATTGTGACCACAGTTGTGATATGCACAAGGTTCTGTGTGGAATTTCAGAATGTTTGTTCAGTGTTTCAGCCAATAGATCAAAGAATAATTGCCTGTCAGGGGCTGTGCACTCTCACTGACAGCAGCTGCATTCTGGCATATTTCTGCCTGTTTGAGAGCTTCTCTTGTTTTTCCCATTGTTCTCTCTTTACATGGGTCCTGCAGACCAGTTGATACCCTTTCAGATATGAAGAAACATTTGCTTTTATAGGTGATGACTTTTTGTCAGGTATCATTCTCCCCATGAACTTGTGAGTTCAGTGTGTGTCTCCTTGTAATATTTTGACAGATAATCAGTTCTTAGACTTAAAAATGAAATGACTGGTTCATTTCCTAACTTTCAAAGTAGAAAAAGCTTAAAATAACTGCCGAGTCATGTTTTCAGTAGTAAGTACTGTGGTTCACAGTCTAAATCAGTGTGTCATGTTCTTGCTAAAGTGACCTTGCAGTCTTCAGGGTAAGCTGTTGGTGGAACTTCTCATCTCGTGCCTGTTGAGGCAAGTTTTCTCCCCAAGGGCCTTGCCCCATGTACTTGTCCAGGAACAGGGAGGTGTTGCTTAGGTGATTTGCTTTGTACTGTAACAGATGGGTCAGGAACCTCACCAGGCTGTGCCACCTTCACAGGCTCGGTGTTTGGATTGCTTAAATTAATGAGGAAATCTTAGCTTGTTTTTCTTTAACGTTTTTAGCGTGTGCATCAAACTTCTGGATTGCAAATCCTGTGGAGCATTTGAAAGAGGAGTCCAGGATTCAAGAAGCATGTCTCTTTTTCAGCTGCGTTCTCTGCTTTGGCTGCCTAAGTGAGCTGTCTGATTGACTCAGGAAGGATGTTCTTCTTTGCCATGTGCTGTGGGAACTGCCTTCTCCCTGAAAGCCCATGAGAAGTGTCAAAGTCAGCTGCAAGCTTCATTGTTCAGGAGGTCTCCAGTTTCATACCTGAGCAATCTTCCTTAGTTCTTAACCACTAAGGATTAAAAAGATCCTTAGACCTGCTGAAGGTAATGTTTTCTTTCCTCTCAGTGTGAAGACACGACCTTTGGTGTGAGAGACACCCAGAAATTTTAGCTCTGTACCCAGTGGAGCATTGTGTATGTGGGACATGCCAGATTGAGAATGATCCACTGAGTTAATGTCTCTGGTGTTGAAGCACATAATACGAGACCTTCCTCTTCCTAGTGGTGCTAATCCCTATTTTGTATCCTGTACCATGTTTTTTTAAAATTATTTATTGGTTTCTGGGCCAAGAATTGGGAATTAGTTTTGCACTGTGAACTTGAAGGTAGCAATTCTTAAGTTGTGGGATCTGAACCATCAGGACTTCTCTGTTTTTTAACGTGGATGGGAGAGATAGTAAATGGAGTTTTCTCCCTGCTTGTGTTAGTTCCCTGTTATAGGAAAGAAGATGGACTGCACAAGCGGATGAAGGCAAAAATAGGGATATATTGCGCAAGAGGGCTTATTTCTTTTCTTATGTAGTCTTATCAGCAGTCAAAGGTTTGCTCATAACCAAGCTGTTTGTCAGAGTAGTTCTAGCATCTCTTTAATTTTGTGTGCAGTCAATGATTTTATTCACTTAATGCTGAAAGCTTTTAAACTGAAATGACAGCAAGTAGTGTGAAGGTGAGCAGGGTGGAATGGCATTGTATGATTTGCTGGACTATCTGTTGAGCTTTATTTTAAGCCATCAAAGCTTTAAACCCCAAACAAAGGTTAGGTGATAGCCTCATTTTTGTTTCAAGTCTTAATCTGTGTTGAGGTGAAACCAGAGCTGCAAATTGCTTGCAGACTCTCCTTTCATTTGAGGATTTTCAGTTTCAGTAACTAGTGAAACAAATTTAGAGGCAAATGTTACTTACGGACTGGTAGTGGAAGTTTTCTGCTCGTGAATTGCTGACTTCCCTTCTCCTGAATTACTGCTCTTTGAATTGAGAAAAAAAAAGTTTTCCTTTGGGATGGACTCTGGGGATCCTTCTTCCTAACAAATGCTCTTGCAGCTGTTAGTTTGATTCCCAGTGGTGGCTGATTTGTTTAAACCAGAGAAAGATTAACTTGGTTTAAAACCTTGTGTTTCTTGCATTAAGTCAAGCACCTACAATTTTTCCTGTTCTTGTGCAGATCTATGAATTCTTATGAAGAAATTGGTTTCTTTTTGTCTTTTTCCTGGTAGATATAGGGCTTTTTTAATTTTTCCTTTTCTTTTTATCAGCCACACCTTTCTGTTTCACTTGACTGACAACTACTTTAAAACAATGGGTTTGGGTTTTTTATTACTCATATTTCCACGATTCTCCAAGTATTTGTAATGGGTCTGTAACCCACAGCAGCATCCAAGGTGAGGAGATACATCTGTCTTCTTATTATACATCAGGTATAGTGGCATCAGGAGAAAGGTAGTTGGAAGGTGACCCATATGCATTTCACTGTCCTGTTCAAAACATAATTACATTTTTTCCCACACCATGCAAAGAGCCACTGTTAGAACCTTTCTAGACATGGACAGAAAGAGCTGCCTAGAGCCACTGTCTTCAGTCTCTTGTTAACCTATGGACAATGGAGCAAGTGAGTGAAATGTTATAATGACATTACAGTTTATTCTCTTATCCTGGACTTGTCAGCAAGCAGTGTTGGAGCGTAGGGAGAGCCATATGTTACCCGAGAGGCCTGAATTGGGAACCTTTCCTTAGCAGAAACAGTTCTAGAAGCTGATAGATCTGTTCTGACTGGATGAAAGCTCTGCCTTGGTAGTTGTATTCTCTTACATATTGATTTGGCAGTCCTTTATGTACACTCGGCTTAATTCAAGCTAAGAACTTTGCTGCATTAGCTGGTAATGGAATCAATGTTGTAATGAGTTACTCTTTGCAAAATTAACCTGCATTCTGTTTGTTTCAAACCACGTTTTTTTCCAAGGAATGGGACCACATAATGCAACTGGCACAGCAGCTCAAGAACGATCTGTAGTTTCCTTTAGTGCTGGAGCAGCTGCCATGGTGCTGATCTTTCTGACTGAAGAGAAAGAATCATTTTATCTGTCTCGAGACCTATTTGAGGATCTGTAAAGTGAACTGTTACCAGACACCAGTTGACTCAAAGTAACCTGAGATTCACTTTATCAGTTGATAACTGATTAGCAGAAAGCAGTCTGTCCTGTCACATTCTTTTGTGTGTGGGATACAGCAAATACCCTACTTTAGATTTTCCATTTCTCTACTTAACTAGAATGTTCTTTCGGGTTTGGTTTTATTTTTTCTAAAATCTTTCAGTGATATGTAACACTAATATAAAACCCATCATTTTTTTTTTGCTTGTCTCTGCTACTTTTAAAGTTGGTAAAGAGAACTTTTTCCCCTCCTCTTATTCTTCCTTTCCTGTGTTTAATGGAGCTTGAAATTAACGTGGTTCTTCTTGTCTACCTCTTGCACAGTATCACTGGTGATGTCAGCATATCCTTGGTGGGAAGTATATCCGTGAAGATCTACAGTGCACTAAATTTGTCATTGAATACAAAAAATGGGTATTAGACAAGGTGAAACTCGAAAAAAAGTGGATATTGGTAACAATAGTTGATTGCAACACTACTTAAAATGTAGTGCCTTCTTAAGGTAACTGTTGAGGCTAGTGCAAGTTTTCATATCCTGTCACGAATTCTGACATTAAACATGACAAATCCATTAAATATCCTCATATTCAAAGTAGTGGTGAGAGGCAGCTCAATAACTGACAGCGCTTAGTAGGAAGTCTGAAGACAGTGGGATTTCACTGAGCTTAAATGGTTTTGTCCTTGTACCATGCTGGTTTTGCCATGGTTTGAACACACAGCTGAGCTCTTCTGCATGTACACATAAGATGTGAAAATACAACTATTCATACAATCAGTGAGTTGTGTTTATGTAGAATTAAGATGCAGATATTCTTAATCTGCATTTCATTCAAGAGAACATGGGAATATCTCCTCTTTGTCATTAGTGCCTTCATCTGGAGTTCTGTGTTGCAGCTCTTCCCTAGTATATTAAACCAAGTTTCCATCCATGTATTAATACATAGTTTAAAAAGTAGTATATTCAAAAATCACCTAGTTATTAGTCCCTTTCTTTTTCTTAAACACGTAAAAAAGCCTGCAGTGTTTGAATGTAGTTTAGTGATGGAGATGATGGAGTATCAAACACCCATGTGGCACTGAGTTCCATTTGCCTCGCTTGTCACTCAGAAGTTCATGCATCCAAGTAGCCTCTTTTAAATAGGGTTTGGCTTTGGATTCATCTAACTGAATTGACTGCCAGGGCTTTTATATGTATGTTTTGCTTCTGTTTTTAAAGGGCTTTTGTTTTTGCATCAAGTACAGACTTGAATTACTTCAGTGTTTATCAGCACAAGAAGAGAAAGCAGCAATTTATAAGCTTTATTTTTGCCTACCTCCCCCTTGCCAACTTCTATTTACAAAGTATCTTTCCCTCCTTGTATCTTTGTGCAACCTGATGTTATTTCACAAAGTTTGTCTAATTACAGTTTGTGCTTGTGTCCTCTGCAATCAGCCTCGTTATTGCATTGCAAGTCAGATTTGAAGGGACCTTGTCTACAATATACTTGGTAAATAAAGGTGAGATTTATTGCACAGCAGATGTATGACAGCTCAGTAAGTGCAGACAGCTGAGATAGCTGACTGATTTCAGTACCTCGTTTGTGTTAGGTGAGCCTTTGTGACCCTCTGCCCTCCAGGGACAAATGCAAAATTTGTCTTAAGCTTTTATGTTTTTCTTTGCTGTGCTTCGTTATTTTCATATTACTGCTCAGTTTTGCTCTAAATGGATCTCTGTCCTGTTGGCAGCTGGTGACCAGGGTGAAGCTCTATTCACATTGGCTTCTGTGCATTGCTGACTTCTGCCATGTTCTCTCAGCGAGTATCCCCTCCTGACAGCTTATCATTGGATGTGTTTATCTGCATGATGTACACTTGGTTCTTTGGTCACTCATGACTACATTTTGTGTTCTTGGTTGTGGGATGATCTTGATGTGGAGAACAGGATGAGAAATGCCATGAAAATAGTTTCAAGAGTTCCTGCAGTTCTGTGCATAAAGAGGAACAAGACTCCTCTGTCATGATGAGCCTGTTCCCTAAGGAAATTTATCTTATACCATGTTCAGCATAATTTTATCTCGCTGTCCTTCGTGATGTATTTCCTTGTTGCATAGTAGTTCTGCTACTTAGAACTTTCCTTGCTATGCAAATTCCTGAGTTACCCCAATAAATTAAATTTCTTTTCTGCATCTCTTTGTAATAATTAGGTCCTTACTGAGAAGTTTTGGGGAGTAGGAGATGTTTTCTTTGTCAGTCTTAGGCTGTGTACTGCAAAAATCTGACTGTAGAAAAACAGAATTCCAATTTTGCAGTAATCTGAAGAATTACTTTATTACAATTCTTTGTAAATCAAGCAGTTTAACTCTAAGCACGTTGTACCTGTACATTGAAACTGGCGGACAAGTTGTTTTATGCAGTGGTGAAAAGGATGTTAAGGAGACGTTAGCAAATCTGACAAGTTTTGAAATCTTGAATTGAAATTTGAAAACTACTTAAAGATATGGGTTCCAATGAGACACAAATACATGGTGGTATTGGTAGATGGTTTGGGTGAGAAGAATGGTAGATTAAATATTGCCTGTCCTTTACCTCAGTGGCAGAGAAAAGCAAGAGGTGTGAAATTTGGACCTTTCTGTGCATTATCATGGAGACTGTTGAGTGAGGAACATGAAATCCAGCTCTTCAGCTGTGGGTGAGCAAGTGTCTTTCCTTAACAGTGTAAGGAAATTCCAGCTCTGGGCTGCACGTTCCTGCTATTTTACCATTGCTGTGTCATGTTTGTGTGGTTGTGCCATGAACCAGGAAGAGTGAGTAAAGATGAAAATTATTTTTTTCCTCCTCTTACTGATATTTCACCAACCTGAGTAGTGACACTGAGAGGCTGCACGTGACAGCCTGAATAATAACTGCTGCTGTGCTCTGGACTGTGCCAATGACAGACCATGTGTGCTGTGACCACCTAATGGTGGCTTCTTCTGTAAAGGTCTTCTAATTACTGACTCCATCCAAAGGAACCTCTGTTAGTGCTGCCAGTGGTGTGTTTGTACCTGCTGTTCTCACAGGTGATGCACTGGCATGTGCTGAGCCCGATACATGAAACTTGTCTTATATCTGCAATTGTTAGAACTTACTCCTGTATGCAAATGTTACCCCAGTTTCCTTGTGAAAAATAAATGAATCAGGGAGTGTAGAATGCCTGTAATCTGTGATCAGCTATTACAGCAAATCCACTTTTCATATTATGTTTAATTTAATGAAATGAATAGTGTTTTTGTCACTCTTTAAATAGGCCCATCTCTAAGTTAACATTTCTGTCTTTTATAATCAAACTCTAGTAAGCTAACCTAACTTTTTTTTTGTTGGTTTAAAGCATGTGGTCATGGGGCATGTGCCTAGATCATGCTCCCGTTGCATGTAGTTGAGGATGATGGGATAATGGGACTGTAAATTATCTCTTTATGGTGCTGGTTTTCCTCTGGCCTCCTCCCTTGTGCAGTGTAGAGCAGCCCCAAGGCTGTTCTGAGCGGTGCCAGCTGGCTGGCTGGAGCCCTGGGGGCCGCTGTGCCAGATGGAGACAGCAGCACTCCAGTGAAAGCCAAATGTGCTTCCCGGGGTCGTGGAGAGGTGCAGCCTCTGCAACCCCGCCAGGGATCCCTGGGCAAGGGCTGCCCTGGGACTCAGTTACTCCTGTACTGGTGCAGCCACAGAAAGGACTGGGCTAGGGCATCTGTTGGGCCATTTTTTTAGAGTAGATTCATAATAAAATATTCAGCTATTAAACATTTTCATTGTGTTAGCATCTCCTTTTTCCTAGTTCATGCTTCTGTACTGTATCTGTGAAATGTTCAATTCTGTAGCATGTACAGATGCTCAGTATTGAGACAGATTTTTTCAATTTGATTAAGTGTGGTGGTTCCTGATGCGCTGTCCTGGTTTTTTCCAGACTAATGAAAAATGCAGTTATCCATAAGATACTCAGACTAAAAAAAGCTTATTAATGCTTTAGCTTTATTTTTTTTTTTGTTTAATTTTTATTTTTTCATTAAAATGAAACAAAACCCCAAACCCTTCATTCCACTGTCTAAAATGACAACTTCAGATATGCTCAAAAATAAAAGCAGTTCTAATCCCTTCATTTGCCTAATGTTGGCTTTTATAGTTTTTACTGAAAAAAGTCTATTTCTTAGAATACCATTGAAATTGGTTATTGATATTACTGAGTTGTATTCAGCCCTGTTGCTTTTTGTGTAGTCCAGAACAATCTCAGTGTAGCGTAACCTCATCTGTACAAGATGTACCCACAAAACCCATATGTTTGAATATTCCCATCTTGTGGAGATGAGGACAATAAATGGGTGAAACTCTTCGAAGAATCCAGTTCCCTGGTGGCTGCTCAAACAGATTTGTTTTGTAGAGGAGCTGAGATAGACCAACCTACCCAGTGTTTCTTCACTCTCTTGACTCGGAGGGTTTTGTTCTTATTGACCCATTAATGCAGCTCACACTTCTAATCCAGCAGCCCAAAATAGCTGCCAAGCCTGGATTTTACTGTGGTGGCAATTGCTGCACAGGTAGTTTGTATAACCCACCATGCAGAATTGCAGCTGAAAACTCCCCTGAGCTGAGGCACATGAGACTATTTTTGGGCAGATATTTCAACTGTCTGATTTAAATAAGGTAATAAACTCAACTTGGATTATTGGAAGAACAATATATTTTGAGTCAATTCTCCCTGGCAGTCTCCAGAACTGTTGGATATGAGTGGGAATAGGGAAGGAAAGATGTGCCTTGTAGCTCCCTTGCCCTGATGATTGTGCTAGAGGAGTGAACTACAAGGAGAATGGACCACAGAAAGTGGTAGTTACCATATTCCAGCCTAAATAGTATTTATCTCTGCTCTTGAAGACAGAATGATGGTGTTTCTGTTATCTCTTACGAGGTTTGGGAGTGATTGTTCAGGCTGGTATTTGCAAGGCAAGTGATTTAAGGCTGAGTCTATCCTGAAGGACGCACCAGCTTGAAGTAATGAAGCAGTGGGAGGAAATGTATGGTGAGAAATAATTTAAAGGCTTTAGATGCATTTCCCTGATTTCTTTACAAAGTAGATTTTTTTCAAAGTGACCTTCAGTTGCAGGAACTGTTTCTACTCAGTGTGTGCTCTCCTTTGCTACACAATATTTTTGTTACCTTTTTATTTGGTGAAGCTTCCAATGGAGGGGAATTGGAGGTAATTTCCAAGCAAGGTTGTAAAGGACTTGTAATAGATAGCTTCCTTACAAAATTCTCAACACATACTGTTCTCTTAATTCTTTCTTTTGCAGGTGTGTTATATCTACCTAGAGGTATCTGAAATAAAGCTTTTCAAGAAAAATTGTGAAATTTTCCATTTCTCGAGCAGAAAGCTGCGTTCTATGTAAATCCTTGCTGAGTGTGATGCCTGCAAGACTGTTCCTATCAATTTAAATACTTTTATATACAGCTACTACTAATAGTGAATTAGTTTTCTTTCAAGACATTAAATCCTTTTGTCCTGCTCTTCCTCAGTGCTGAATCCCTTAACCTCACCAATTCATATGTTTCAACTCGCACTGCTTAACTTCTTAAAGTATTTCCTTCAAGTTAAGGTCTTGAAAGTAGAACACATAATATATGAAATCAACCCTTAACAGCACTAATGTACTTTTCTTCTGGTTCATGAAGCAATGTTCCATTAGAAGTGAAATCAATGATTGGTGGAATCTCCAAACTATTTACTGAAAAAAATATAGCAAACCAAATCAAAGAGCAGAAGTCATGCTTTATAGTCCTATCAATTGTACAGAGCAAAAGGTCTGAGTGTGGTTAGTATTCAAGTAGGAAAGAGATTCCACTATGTTTTCTTCAGCTTTGTGTCCTTCATTACTTTTGCAGTTTCTGGTTTAAGTACTTGTGGTAAGGAGCTTTGGTTCCAGGTTTCTTCTCTCTGTGATCAGTTAGCTGGAAAAGTGGAATGGATGACCAGGAGTTGTCTTCTTTGCAGAGATGGTTTTTGATGTAATTTCTTCTCCAGCCTTCCAGTGAGGCCAAAGCTGGTTTTGAACCTGCTCTTAACTCACAAGTTATGGTGAATTCTGCTGCAGAGCACACAAGACTGACCAACTTTGTAATGTCCTGAGTTTGACTCAGTCATCATACCAAGCTTTCAGAGCCACTTATTTCATATCAAATTGGTTTGATTGGATGTTTCAGTGGTTTTGTGTTAAGCAGGAGGAATCTGGTGCATTGTTTCCCAATTTTTATTCTGTATCTGTTCTTTGGAGCACATCCTCTGTGACTGACAGTACCTTGTTTTCAATGTCTACTTTTTTCTTTTTTCTTCCATACCGTGACTTTTCCTTCGTGTTCCTACTTCTCTGCCTTTTTCCCTAGAAATTATCTGTTTGTTTACAGTTTAGACAAATACCTACATTTCTGTGCTCCTAATTTTTTAACGTGAGCCCACCCTTTCAAGCCTCAGCATGGAGCACTACTCCTGACACAGAGTCTGAGCAGACTGTTCCTCATGCCAAGGTTGTAAGTGTTAATCTTGCTGCAGACTGGGGTGATAATTCATTGCTGTCACAGCAACACATGCTGAAAGTTGCTTCTTGCCAGATTTGTTGGCTATATGCTACACTAGAGAAAATTATTTCAAGAGTCTTATTGCATAGCCAGATGCTGCAGAACTCGTGCAATCAACCTCCCCTCCCCCCTTTTTATGGCTGTTCTGACTTCAGGGAGGAAAAGCTATTATATACTGAAACACATTCCTGTATAACACTAGTGAAGATGTGGATGAACTTCTGATTGTGGCTAAGATTTCTGATTTTTCCTGTAGTGAAGTTCTGGTTTATGTTCAGGATAAAAAGGACGGAAAGCTTTTAAGGTAGGATGAGGGGAATTTAAAAAGGAAATTATCAGTGTCTCCCTTGCTGTTTCAGTTGTGTTCTCTGCCATAGTTGGCTGCTGTGGAAATTCTGTGTTTTCTTTAAGAGCTAGTGACTAGGTTGGCTCAATTCTGAAGAGCTGAAGCCTCTGCCATCTGTATCCTTAGGATCTTCCAAAAGGAGGAGAACCTTTATGAACTCTGCATATCATTGTATATTGGCACTGGCCTAAAGATGATGTTTGGTTTAGTTACATCTGAGATGCAGAGCCCTGAAGAGGAAAATAAGTGGGTTTTTGGTACAGCATCTGAATTCCCCATAACAACGTAACATTTGTTCTTACATACATGCTGTAGAAAAATGCAAGTGACAGATTTTTTTACAAGGTATCCATTACATTTTGGGCATGGTGGGGTCTGATTACTAGGGAGGTGAGATTTGACTGTTTAGTTAGACAGAAATACACTTTTCCCAGTGTATTTCCAGCATAAATCTTATCCAGTGGCTGGGCATTGTGTTACCAATAATTTTATCCTCTCTTGTATTTTAAGAGAAGGTGCCATAGAAGTTACATTATCATGAACACGTTCCCACAGAACAAAATCCAGGTAAAAATGCAGTGTTGGAGTTTATTATTATCCACACATTGTGTGTCATGCAGCGCTCCCCTGCTTTTCATTCCTTGTGCCTCAATTCTTTGCACTTACAGATCACAGGAAACACTGCCCTGAAAATCAGAACTAGGAAGGGCTTCTTTCAGACCTGAGCAAATCACCTCTTTGCTTAGCAGGGAGAGCTTTTCAGCAATTTAAGGTACTCTGAGAAGGCCTGAGGCCTCAATGCTCTCAAATGCTTTTTTTAGCAAAAGGCCATGTATTTGTCCCCAAAACACCAACCATGTTTATAACTATGGAGACAAAGCAAGAGATCAGGACTAGAAATTTGTACTGGCTCTCATGGAATATTTTTGCTCTAATCTATCTGAGATTACTGGTGATTTGCGATTATAATACTCTCCTGAAGAATCCCTTGGTTTTGCTTCAAGCTCTTTACTGGTTTTTCAAGTGCAATATACCAAGGAAGTTCTGGCTTTTGTTCAGATAAAAGACTTTATAATTCACTTTCTCCCTCATTCCCGTGTTTCCCCTTACCCCGCCCTATCCCCAGTGTTGTGGTTTGTGTTTCAGCCTTTCATTTTTCCACGTACAGGGGCTTTAAGAGCCCTGACAGTTCCTGTTGCTGGGGTTGCCTGTGCAGCTCTGGGGAGCTGAGGGGAGAAGGGTTGAGTTCCCCGTTCTGTGGCTGGCCTCCACTGCCACATCCAAATGATGGATTGAGGCTCAATCTGTGCATTATGGATGTTGAATTTATTCCTGGTACCATTTCCGTGCAGGAACAGGAATTTGTTTAGAACAAATTGACAGATGAATTCTCTGTTCTTACCAACATTCAGATTGCACTGTGGTTATTTTTAATAGCAAATACAATGTCGTCTTTTTTTTTTTTTTTTTTTTTCTTTTTAGCAATGCCAAGCACACACAAATGTCTGCTGCTATGTTATCTTTGGTGAGGGATTTGGAGCTTTGATGAGCTGCTGTGTATCAGCTAATGTTTTCCCTAAGTGTTGGTGAGTCTGTCTGAGTTTTGGAAGCTGGGACAGGCTAGATCCATGGAAGAATGTGCAAAAATGTGTCGTAATCTGCCAAAGATGATTTGTTAGTATGATCAGGGCAATAAATAATTAAAAGTTTCTGAAAACTGTTAAGGTTTGTGTGATATGGAGAATGAGGAAAACAAATGATAAATACATTACTTCCCTCTTTCCCTGTGAGACTGCAGTATGAGATCTTCAAGTCCAGTTGTTCCCTCCTCTCAAATTCAGTTACTCAGCTGGGAGACAAGAAGTGCTAAGTTGATCTGTTTGCTTGAACTGATTGATTTCAGACTTCAGTCATTTACAGCTTTGGGGCAGAGCTTGTAGAGTCCTACCTTGTGATGATGTTTTCCTGTTGGAATGCAATGTGGTAACTCGTGAGATTGCATCAGATGGATTCCCTGTTTAGGGGGAAGCTGTGGATTCCAGCAGAGCGTTTCCATGTTCATTTGGGGAGAAAACTGAAATTGAGAAAGGAAGGCAGGACCCACAGAACCTTTGCTGCTGTCAGAACATTGGCTTATTTGGCTTTTCTGTAATTCTGTCTTCAGCTTGATAGAAATAATTGCCTTCTAACAACAAAAAAGCTTTCAGTTTCTGTATAGAAAGTAACTACATGGGAAATAATGAGAGATGGAAGCCTTGTACAACATCTCATACAAAATGAGGGAAGGTGGAAGAGTTGGAGGCAAAGCCTCTTTGGTTTGGGTGGGGAGATGATGAGGGAAGAGTTTTTTTAATATGTTAAGTTGTTGGGGAAACCCCTGAAAAGTGAGAATATGGCAGGGAATTCCCTAATAACTGCCTACTTGAGTGTGGTAGGACAACCCAGAGTTCTGTTCAGGTGTAATGATCCCTCCAGACCTTAAGGAAGAAATGGGATTTCAGGCTGATTCTGTCAAGGTGGTGTTTGGTGGTACAGCTGATTCTGCCCATCCCAGCAATGTGTTCTGAACACGATTGTTAACATGAGGCCTTGGCACAGACACTGTTGGCCAAGTTTGATTCCTTCCCTGAAGGACATTGTGAAGTCAGCAGAAATTACAGTGTAGACTCAGCTCAGAGGGAAGTTACAGCTCTTTCCTGTGGATGGACCTTCTTGCTTTTTTGTCCCTTTTTAAATGCATATATTGAAATTGAAATTTAAAACTGCATAACAAAGAAACTTTCTATCAGTCTGAAACCCAAAACCCTTTCACTTGGTGCTGTAGCAGCATGTAAGATTTCTTGATTGTACCAATACTCCTTATTCTTGGAGAGTCTTTAAGTAGCATATTGGCTGATGGGAAGCCAGTTGGAAATGAGAACTCTTTTCTTCAACTGAAGAACCAAATGAGTATATCTTTAAGTCCCTCAAAAGCACTGCTCATGGTATCTAATGTCTGTTAATCATTTCTTAGGAGAAATTATGGAAATTTTACTCAATGCACTAATTCTCTACAGTGTTTCTAATTACTCCATTGATTTTTTTGAAGCGTAGATTTGTGTAAAGGAACACTGGGGTATATTTGAACAAATACAGAGCAATAAAACTGTAATTGTAATTCATGTATGTTCAACAAACAAAGCATTAATTTTATTAGTTTTTCCAGCAGTCTGTGTGTTTGAAGTGCGTGGTTTGTTCTTAAGCCTGTGGTTCATTAAACTTTCTGCACTGTTTTGTCTCATCTATCAGGCAGTCTCACATTGATTTGGTGTTTTATATGTAGGTATTTTGTAGGTAATTATTTTAAAAAGTCAAAAAATGCATGCAAAGGCTGGATTAGTAGTTACTTGTGGTAAAGTTTTCCCCTTCTCCATGGTATTGTCTTAATCATAAAAGAAGAAAAATGTTCTTCAGGTTGTTCCAATCAGTCTGCATTCAGTGACTGAGTTCTGGTCCACTGAACAGTCGCTGCTCTGTTATATCAGAGTTAATAGTACTGTGACTTCATCTATTGTTTTACTAAAAAGGCAAATAATTTTTGTAAAAGGTTATAAAATTTCTTTCTTTCAATCACAGTGTCTCATGACAGGCTCCTATTAAACTTCATCTCATATCATGAGAGACCAGAATGTATGATGAGAAAATGTGTTTTGGTATTTAGAATCTTGTAAGAGCACTCTACTTACTTCTTTTTTGTGATGTTGTCGTTGGGTGGAGCTCAGGGTTTGTTTTGGATTTTTTTCCTATATAAATGCATTTCCAGATGTTAACTTTTGAAAGTCTCAGTTTGAATTTTGAGGTTTTAATCCTTCATTTCAATGCATGAAACCATTGCAGGGGATTTTTCCTTTAAAGTTTAATTAGGGTTTTTTGGTGTGTGCATGTATGTTAAAAACCCACACACATATAGTCACTGGTAATTTGCTTAACCTTGGGCAGGAAAAGTGGAGAATGGTAATAGGAGATGCTTCAAGGTGTGTGGTATGCATATAGAACAGAATCTGTTCTTTCTCTGCCATTTTAAGCCTTGGGGTCACTAATTTAACGATCAATTAAAGAGGCTTCAAGGTCTGCTGTGTTTTGTCAGAACAGCAGAGCTAGACCATATGCATGATGTTTTTTCCCTTTATCCTTTTTTGTAATTTCTTTGGATATGTTTGGCTGTTGGTGTTTGTTGTCTTATTCTCTGATTAAAAGATGAATTCAGTTTGCGATAGGAGTTAAAAAGCAATTTGTTTCACCGATGTGTGTTCCAGTTTTCATTAGTGTCTTTTTTCTAGTTGGGACTCTTCAGATACATGATTTTTGTTTTCCAAAGAAGTTATTTAAATCACATGATTATTATATTTATACAACTGAAGTTTTCTGTGCTCTGCTTTGCACAAAAGTGCATGTGTGCCAAGTACCCTTATACTCTTCTGATAAAATAAGCTCTAAATGATATCTGAGTAATTCTTTTTCTGAAGCTGTCTGCAGCTTTGCTGTACAGATGCCCTTTTGCTAAATGAAACACTACTTATCTTAATTATTAGTGTTAATGGACGTGCTGTGGGCTCATTATTTGCTATTGTCAGGTAGAATCTAAGTTATGTCTTTTTTCTGCTTGACAAATGTGACAGAACTGTAGTTCTGACTGTCGTGTCTGAATGAATCAGTGCCACGTGCATGAGGAGTTGCTGGCAATCACCTGGAATGCATAAACAGACTGACTTCTTTTAAGCATCTTTTGCAGGCACTGTTATTCCTGAAATGCCACGTGCTCCTAATTTGTCAGGTGCATGTGTTCCAATGATGGCATACAGTTTCTCCTTCTGCTTTTTTCTCTTCTTAAAGGTCTCTCAGCTCTTACAGAATCTGCTTCTGTCCAAGGATGCAATGTGAACTATTGAATATCCATGGCATTAATATAAGTAGATGTAAATAGATGAAAGCCTCTACAAAAAACCCATGTATTTTCCCATTATACAGGCAATTCTTGTGTTAAGGTATTATTTTTAATTGAAATTGCAGTGTGTTCCTGGTAGTTGGAGTTTGCTGAATGTTAAGAGTATATAAATTGCATTCTGAAACCATTTTTGCAGGAAATTAAGATTCAGATTCTCTTTTCTTTCTTCCAAGTAGAATGGTTACACTTTTTAACGCATTATATGTACGTGTGTGTATATGTGTATATATATATATATATACATGAATTGTATTTTCATTTGAGAAGGAAGATTAATTCTTTCCAAAATGCAGTTTCCCAAGAGCCAGTGAAGAAAAGGGAACTGAGTAGGCTGAAACAATTTTGATATAAGTTGTCACATTGACTGGAGTTCTATTTTCCCTCTTTTGTTATAGTATTCCTGACATGTCCACTATGTGGATTTTTTTCTCCTTGTTGGTTTTTAGTGTTGTCAGTTGACTTGTCTCTAGCAGAACTGCGGTGATGAATTTGCTGTGCAAACACTCGTTCAAAGGGTCATGTGGAATATTAATAGATCTGATAAGTCCTTTCTCCATGAGTTTTACCTGGGAATGGTGAACTGGAAAGTCCTAATGCAGATTTTGGGTTAAATGTGTAGATATCACTGTCCCCCTGTTTCCCCCATTAGTAACCATCACTTCATTATCTGAAATTGGATGTCAGGAAACCCTGCTCTCATTAAGTCTTTTGGCACGTTAATTTCAATTATTTCATTACTGAGGAAGAAGTGCCAGAGAATGGATTTGCAGGACTGATGTAAACCACTTGAACTTGCCTGTAAAGTTTCTGAAAAATCTCCCCTCTCTTAGAGAATCTTTTCTCTGCATCTTTAATTTCTGTGTGATTAATGAAAGAATAACTGGATTAATTTATTAACTTTGACAGGCAAATTGTCTTTTGCATCCAAGTACTGTTCTAGTTCTCTGGCAATGGACAAAATTAAGTCTCTAACAGAAACCTTAATGTCTTCACAAAAAAAGAGGTGGGAAATGTTCTGTATTATGTAGCATGTTACTTTTTCTTGCTTACAGGACACAGACACAGGGGCTTGTAGAGCACCTGGAAGGTGAAAGGTTTGTACTTGAACACTTCATTGACCTGGCTCGTGTAAGGACAGGAGTTAAACCTGCTGAAGGTGAACCCATTCGTGTTTCTTTTTAAAATCAGGTCTTTGTCACTAAGCTTTATAAGCATTTTTGGTTTGGATGTAGTTTCAATATATTTTTTGACATCTTTAAACATTTTGCTTTGCTGTCTTGTAACTTGAGTTTTCGTATTCTGGTTTAAAGAGCATTTTGTGAGAATGTGAGGCAATGTGCATATTATGAGTTCTGAAGTACTGTCAGAAAAATGCACTGTGGAATGAAGAGGTGGCATCATGTCTAAAGTGTTCTGTCTTGACGGTTCCTGTTCTGCAGAACTCTGAACAGTTTCAGGAGCTCATATAGTTTTACATTTTTTTTAAAGTTCAGATTTTCAATTATTTAGGGTTAAAGCTGTGTCCCTTTTGAAAGATCACTAACAACTGCTTGGAGCTGGCTATCAGACATAGTTCTTGGAACTCCCCAGTTGCTCAGTAGGATGAGTCTTTTATGGGGTGCAGCATTAAGGAGTTGTTCTGGTTTCTGGTTTATTTGGTTTGGGTTTTTTTTTTTTTGTACTTTTCACATACTCCTGACTACACAGGATTTGATATATTTGGTAGCATAAAGGCAGATGGATTTTTATCTCACCAGGACTGGGTAGCACTTCAACTGAAATATCTTCCATTTCCATCTTTCATATTTTAATAGAAGCTTTAGAATTTCATGCAACCTAAAAGAAACTGGTATTTACACAGACAAGTTGTCTAATGCCCACATTGTTTTCATGCTTTACATCAAGGAAGGAAGGCTTGGTTTAGTTCCTGTACTTTTTAATTGTGTTTTGACCCTTTCTTCTGCAGCTCTTCCAACCCCTTCCTTCGGAGCAGCAGAGGGTAGGTGAGACAGGCTTCTCTGTAAAACATGGCAAGTCAAATGGCAAAAAGTAGAGGTACCTTGGGTTTGATTTATTCCATCCTTCAAAGAGAAAGGAAAATAGGGAGAAAGCTCTGCTGTTGATATTATGAAATAGACTTTCACTGTAATTAACAGCCTGGGAGTTTTTCTGCATGCTTTTCTTATCCTGGTGTTGCGAAAGCTTTCTGTCCTGCTGGGATTTCTTTTTGGAATGCAGAGGTGTGTTCTAGTTAAAAGCATGTGCTTTGCCTAATAAGCTTTCCTAGCCACTGAGCCCAGCTGGCTGCTGCAGTCTGCATTTGTTTTGTCTTAACTAATTTTTAAAGCCATGCTTTAAATGAAACTAACACTTTTTACATTAAATGACAAACCACGCACAATGTCCATAAATGAAACTCAACACTATAATCTACTAATTTTTGCTTTCAATCGGCAGCATTATGTAACCAAGCAGCCTACTAAAAAGGAAGATGGAAATAATACTGGTGGGATGTGAATGGGGCTAAGCTGAAGGGATCAGCCTTTGTTGGAGGAAATGTCTATGTTGAGTTAAGGGTTTAGCACTTCCTCTCATAAATACAGAAGATGAGTGAAGAGAGTGGGGCCTGGCTGGTCAGCACAAAATGTTCTTGTCAAATCTTGGTATCTTTTGCTGTAGGTGATGATGAGTGTCATCAACATGTAGCACTTTGCTGGAGTCTCCTGATGGGTTAACTTTCAGGGTTGCTGCAGTCTTGCAGCTACCTTGAGTTGATAAAAAGTGTTCAAACACTCTGAAATTCAGCCAAATCTTTCCAATTTGATCCAAATTATGAATGAACAAATGCTGGAAGGTAAAACATGAAATAGAAAGTCTGTTTCAAAATACTCATGAATCATTGTTTACAAGTCTACAGCAGTGACACTGGAATTGTTGTGCAAGTTTGTTCTTCATGAATTTGTGGAAAATAATGTTTTTGTTCTGACTTTGTGCTGAATATGAACGTTTTTCATATAGTGCTAGTCAAATATACAAAGCTCTGGCCAATTCCTGCTTGGCTGTTAGTTTCAGTGGAGCTTTTTTAATATGATGCAGCAGCTGGTTGGAAATTAAATGAAAGAAAAAACAAACCCATAACAACAATAATAAAACCACCACCAACAAAATATCTCTGTAACCCCATTTGGATATTTATTCACAGAAATAAGGGCAGATTTTTTTCTTCTAGTGAATTCACATTGCTCAGAGCTGCTATGAGCAGGAACTTCTGTTGCTGTGAGGGTGAGTGGCATCTGACCTGCACACAAATATTCTCCTGGTCCTTGCAGGCAGCTGTGTGAGTTGGGTCCAAGTGAAGGTTTGAATCTCTTTGCTGGTTCTTTTTGCTGATTTTTGAAGAATTGCATCGCAGTGAAGCTCTAGACCTCTTTTTTTTCTTTACACAAATGTCAGTGGACATATTTAGGGCCTGGATGTCAACTCCATTCACTTACAGGTTTGCCTCATGTTTATTAAACTGTGACTGATCAGAATCATGGTAAGTTTTTTGGAGTCAGTATTACTGAGGATGACACCTCAAAAAGACACAGGTAATTGCATTTGCACTATTAAAAAAAAGTAGACTTTTTCATGTGATTTAAAAGAAAAACACACTTTTTTTTCCCTTAGTAGCACTCATTTTGGTAATTTACTGAAGAGACTAATCAAACTATCAGGATGAATTTCTGACTGCTCCATTTTAAAAATCTCAATTCAGAAATTTGTCCGTTTAGGTCGCCTGATCTAAGCAGTGGCACTAATGTATAACTAATCTATTAATGGCCTACAGGCAGCTGTGAGAAGAAAATATATGGATTTTTACTTAATACTCATGATCGGTACATTAAGAAAACAAACAAACAAAGTGTTGTTGAGTGTGTGGATATTGGTAGCTAAAAAAATCAGAGAAGATCTCTTCAGATGTAGTCAACAAACCACAGTGAGGAAAGAACCCAGAACTTGCTTCTGTGAGGTTGTCATCCTACACTCTTCCTGTAACTGAAACCTTGTTAAAATACATAATAACCAAGTGGTGTCTTAACAGTCCTGATACCAGTAGGGCACACTGGATGACATTTTCGTTGCTTCTTGGTTCCATATATGTGATTCTGAACTTCCCTGTGTGGGAAGCACCCTTTCCCCAAGCCCTCCTTAACCACAGGATGTAGAATTCCCTGTGCCCTGATCTCAAGAGGCAGTCACAGTTTATCAGCACCTTCCTCCCAATGAATTCCTTTGGGAGGAGGGTAGAATGCACATATTTTGCAAAACAAGTTAATGTTCTAAATACATCATGAAGTGTTAGAACATAGTTGGCTGTACACTCTGTGAAAAAGACAGAAGATCTTTGCTAAGAATCTATCGCCCACCTTCCTACATACTTTGTGATTAATGTTTATTATATTATTGTGGGACTGCAGCAATTTGCTAACTCTTTAAACTGATAAAGGAGTAAATCCCTGTCATGAGAATGCTGCTTTCCCAGCTGTTTTTTTCTGAAGATACTTTCATTCATCTTACCAGTTTTAATGTGAGAGATCTAAGCTCCTTTTCTCTTCCAGAACATATTTTATGCTCATATTGCTTTAATAATGTTTTTTCTATGCTGACCTGCCTGTCTGTAGAGTTCAGAATATCCATCTGTCTAAATCTTGTCTGCTAAAGGGTGAATTGCAATTCTGACTACCTCTGTCTTATCTCTGTAACTTTAGGCTTGCAAATTTGCATAAAAGTTTAGTAGTGAATGAAAGACCTCTTATTTAGCTCTAGTAACATGAATTATTGATTTGTTTTGTATTGAGGCGTGAGGAAACAGTAAGCTTCAGCTTACTGGATATCAAACATTCTGTGCAAGCACATTGAGAATTTGCTTTCATTCTTTGGCTGTTCATCAGCAGTAATGTGCAGATTGGTTTGAAGTATTCCTGAACATAAATACTCAGATGCTGACTGCTTTAAAATCATAAGTGAAAGTAGACAAGCAGAATTTCTAATTTCATATATATGTCATATATTAGAACTCAGGTCTTGACAAATCAACAATAGATGTGCGCCATTCAGTGTGGCATTGGGGATTTTAAAATCAGAACTATTTGGGTTGGAAGGGATCTTAAAGGTCAGTCAGTCACTAATAAATGCTGTCTGTCATTCTACTGCTGCTCATTTTCTACTGTTCTTTTTTTTTTTTGCTGTATTTGTCCCACAAGTAAGTCACACCATGGAGAATCTGTGCTTTAGCATCATCCCATCCATCTTTCCTACCAGCAGAATTGCTTTGACTTTGATCTGGACTAATTAAGTGCCTATATTTTTATGGCAGTTTTATAATAGATAAAGAAAAGATAGCTGGAATATGTGTACTTTTCCAAATGAGCCTGTAGGAGTTTTTAGGGCTCTGATCCTATGTATCCTCAAGTTTCTTTTTTCTTTCCTTACTGAAAGGATGCTATCTAGAGTATTTCCATCCAAGTACTGTAGCAAACTTCCCAAGAGCATTCCTGTTTTCACAAGAAGAATCCCATTTCTTAGTTTTACACAGGGCAAAATGTAATCTCTGCAGCCTGGGCAGGCTTTAATAAGACTCTGCATAGCATCAGGCAGGTTTGGCTGTTTAGCTTATTCCTTGAATTGCTTCCCCTGTCATGTGCCCACAGAAGAGATCGATACATTACCTAATAGGACATTTAAAAACATTTCCACGATTTGCTGACGTGGGGGAATGGTGAAGGAAAGGAATAAATTTTGCACTCCATCTGAGCACACACTGCTGCGGTCTTGGCGAGCCCCTTGTTCTCGTGTGGAATTTGCTGCTGCAGTGGTGCATTGCAGGAAATAGATAAAAATCAACACACAGAATGTATCTATGCAATGTGTATATCCAGGGAAAGAACCATGCATTTGAACCTGAAGAAGCTTATGTGTTTTCGCAAGGCAAATAGATTTCCCACTGTTAAAAGAATCTTACTACAGAAGGACACGTGTTTTAATTTGAATAAGGTCCATTATTTAAATGGTTTAAAAACACAGTAGGCTCTTAACTGCATCTTTTACGGAGTACTTGAGAAATCATTTAGGTTTGTAAATGCTGGTGGAGTGGATGAGCACCTACCAAAGGAGAAGCAAAGAAGCAATTTCAGC
Source organism: Pseudopodoces humilis (assembly GCF_049639895.1). Taxonomy (NCBI): domain Eukaryota; kingdom Metazoa; phylum Chordata; class Aves; order Passeriformes; family Paridae; genus Pseudopodoces; species Pseudopodoces humilis. The sequence continues at coordinate 15,313,858 of NC_142217.1, forward strand.
ATAGTCATTTGAATTCTAGAGAATTGCTTTGTTCTTGTTGAAATAGAACTTCTTACTACTGTGACTATGTACAGGAAAAGCAGAATTACATTTTTAGAACATCCTCCTATTTTTTTGTCTAGCTCATGCTGTCTTTTAAATCACACAATTCTTCCTTTCCTCCCAAGGTTCGTTTCAACCTTGAACCTGTTGCAGAATTTTGTGTAAAATAAAAAATTGGAAAAGTTAAAAAAACTACAGAGATTCAATATCCATCTCTTGAAACGACACATCATCCAGAATAAGGACAGCAGGAGAAAAATCTGTATGTAGAATTAATGATACCTACTCAGTTCTCTGTTTTGCCCCCAGACATAATTACTAATTTCATCTGAGTTACGTAGTTGTAGGTTGATTTGCAGTGTTCTCTTGATGAGAGCCCTTGAACCAAAGTCATGTTTTTGTAACTTGGATAGACTTTGGCTACAACATGGTTCTCATTTAACAACATGTCTTCATTTCAGAGTGAATTCAGAAATATGTCTTGTATTTTGAGTATTGTCCATGCATGTAATCCCTATCAGATGAAAGGGTAAAAAGTTTCTTCAAGTTGCTTTCTAGCATGTTCAGTGCTTTCCTTTTTCTCTTCCACAGTTCTTTCAGTTACAGACAGAAGTAGGACTCACTGGAATCAGCAGCAAGCTGCTCACATGGTCATAATGGTATATTTTTATTTACACTCCATTTGAGAACTGTGATGTTATTTAACAGCTTAGGCTATTTCATCTTTAATTATAAATTGTGATACTGTTGTCTTCAAACTTCAAGCAGATGGTCAGAGCCAAGTGTCCTGTTCAGTCTGGGAGAGTTGTGTAGACATCTCCTCTCTGCCTTTTTTTTTGGTTCTGCTGCTATCTAAACAAATGTTTAGAATAACCTAATTTATGAAGTTACCTGTGATTTTCTGAGCACTTACAAAACTCAAAAATTCTGTAACTAGTTCACAGTTTTACTTGTACAAATAAAACCTTTATGGGTACCCCTCACATCAGTGGGTTTGAAAATAAAATTTACAATATTGGTGGGATGTTCTTTTAAAGACAAAATTGACATGTCTAATTGGACAATATCATAATTAAGACTTGGTTGCAGGAAGTGAGTGAACAATACTTGAGTTTTTAATTATTTAAAGCTGATGTGTCAGAGCAGTGCACTGACTCAGAGTAACTGAATCATCCTATCAGCATGTGGAGGAGTGATTTATATGCCATATCATGGAGAACTGTAGAATCAATTCCCTCTTTTTGTCTCTTCAGCTCTAAGAACATGGCTTTGAAGTTTTAATTACTTAAATTTCTGACATGTCCCAGCCCCTGTACTGGCGGCTGATGGATTTGTGACAGACTGGTGTCAGGAACACAGCACAGGGAGTCTGGGAGTAAATACAGACTAAGGAGTGACAGAATTGTCGTAAGGCAGATTTGACCCATTTTTGTTACTCTTGAGGTGCAGAGTGCTCGAGAGTAATAAATGCTCTGGGCTGTGCTTTAATACTGGCTCTGTCCTCCCACAGGGCAGAAGAAACACCACTCTTGGAATAGCCATAGGGTCTCCATCTTCAGCAAGGAGAGAAGCAGTGGTTGGTTTCATGGCCTTTTGTTATTATCTGTCCTTATTTCCTTTCAAAAAATAGGCCAAGGGAAGCACACTGTTCATCACTCAACATGAGCTGCTGTGGTTGCTTTAGATCTGGAAGAGAATTGGTTGCAAGATGAATGAATAAGAATAAAAATAAAACTCTTGTGTCTAGGCTGTGATCTAAACATAGCGAGGGGAATAGAATAGGCAAAAATTCCCGGAGAGGATTGACTGTTCCTAAAATGTGAATTTTAAGGCCTGGAACACTGAATATGTGAGGAAATGTTTAAATTTTGCTTCAGTGTCTTGATATGTGGCCCAGTGATGGTATTTGCACTTCATATAAAAAAAATTCAGTCTATGGTCTCTGACTTTTCTGGTTTGGGTTTGTTTTTTCTTCTTTCCCCTGTTCTGCTGTTAAGGTAATGAACACTGCAAACCTTAAATCAGTCTCTTCACTTTTGTTCATATGTCTGCAAAGGATTAAGAATTCAAAAAAAGCAGAGTTTTATTGCAGGAACTGTCACAGATTCCCAAGGCTCTGCACAAGTGCTGCTTTCACCTTTTTTCAAATCCTCTGAAGCACAACCTTGTAAGGAATAGTTTGGCAGAGCTGAGGTAACACTTCTGGAGCACAAACACTGCTTCTGGGGAACGAAGCAGGTTATGGTGGTAAACTTAGGCGTGGAGAATTTCCCACATGTATTCTCTAGGTAGGCATATGTAGACCTGCCCAGCAACTTAATCTGAGACTGTTCTCAGCAGACTGAGAATAAAGTTGTTTCTGAAGAAGGTTTGGACTGGAAAATTAAGTGTACCCACCAGAAACTTCCAGTAATGATCATAACATGTTAGAAATTTAAATACTTTCTCTTTCTTTCTGATGTGTCCAAACACTATATGTGTTTTACACAAGACTTACTTTAAAAGATGGGGAAATAGATTTGGTTTGGGAAGCTTTTACTTTCCTAACGCTACAAATTTGTACCTGATCCAGCATTGCAGGCATCCATAAATGGTGTTTGCTTTAAGTTTGCCTTAAGAATCTCCTTCTTTGAGTTACTTGTGTGTGACAACACCTTCCTTATGATCTTCTAACCTCGCAAGCCTCCCACTGTCTTGTTAGTATTACCTCAATCATCTTTTCCCCTGTACCTTTGTGGTGGATATGTTTTGCAGACTGTGAAAGGTAGGAGGTCTTTGGCTTATAAGCTTCTAGGGAAAAACCTCTTTTCTGAAAGTGCTTTGATATATTTAGTGTGAGCATAAGAGGCAAGACTCCTAAGTACCTCAGTGGAAAACTTATAAAAAGATGTTTTCCTCTTATCATATACAGTTAAATAGAAATTGTACTTCTAAAGCTATTTCTGAAATAGCTGCAAATACAGAAGGAGAGTTTGTGATAGCTCTTGGATCTTATTGATTTTCCTGCACTATTGGCTTTGTAGGGATAGTTTATTTCCATTTCCATTGCCATTGGTTGATTTGAGGAGCCAGTATCACATGAAGTTGAAACAGGTTTGTGGGTCACACAGAGACTGATGCTCCTGCCCTGTGTGACCTTCTTGCTTTAGGTGGAGCCTGAGCTGGCCCAGGACAGCAGAGCCAGGAGCGGGAGCTGTCAGACTGAGAAGTGCAAGGGCAGAACCTCAGTGGATGTGTTCACTTTCTCCACTGCTGTTCTGATGGTTTGATGGTAAACTAGCAATAAGCTGTTCTGACAATTTGGGAAGATTTGGAGTGTCAGCACTCTAGGTTTTGACTTAGTGATGCCTGCTTCTTTCTTTTTAAACTCATTTTGTATCATGAGCATTGAGAGCAGTGTTTTAGAGGTGCACTCTTGACTTGTCTTACAGGTGACCACAGCCAGTTCCCCTGTGTGTGTGTGATGTGCTGATGTTTGCACCTTCTTTTGCTGGCCTAAACCTCCTCTATAGAGGGTACAAAACCATGCTGGGGTCTGGACCTGTGAGTTACCCCAGCCCTGGCAGCAATACAGGACATCAGTAGAGGGTGAAACTGCAGAGGGAATTGAGATGCTGTCAGAACTATCAGTAACTCTCTCTATGTGCATACACACATATTTATATTGTGCAGGACCATTCTTTTCTATCATTTAAAAAACTGATTATAATCTTCCAGAAGGAGATTCAAGGTCTCTTCTGGTTTCTGTGTGTGGTTTGTTGGAATATCTGAGCAAAAGTAAAGGGGACAGACAGAGGTTTGGTATGGATTGAAGGAAGACTGGCTGTGGATGTGAGGACAAGGGATTGTGTATGGAGGTGAAAGATGTAGAGTGGGGTACTTGAGGGTGAGGATAATACAGGAGAGAAGCAGAAAGGGAGCAGAATAAAATGAGGAGGGAGCAGCATAATACTGGGAGAGGGTGTGAAGGAAGGGGAAAACTCTTTGTCATGGATAAGGAAGAGATGTTCCTGTATCTTGGAGGAGAAGTGATAGGTTGATTGATAGCTGAAATCCTGGTTGAGTTCCCTGAAGTATCCAGATCATAAGCAAGACCTTTGCTTTTTTAAAAAGTTGAATCCTGTTTTAAAACAAGCTGGAGACTGTATGGATCCAACTGATTCTCATTACTCATTTGCAGTATTCTGTTTCATCTTAGGCTGTAGCCTCAAGAGATACGAGCAGGGGTGGGAGTATTATGAAACAAAGTAATTTGATTATTTGGGGTGGGGTAGGAGGGTGGAAGCTTTGTTTTAACTTAGCAAATTGTTTAAAAGCACAGACAGATGAAAAGGAGACAGCTAATCTGGTTTAGAATAGCCACTATGGTTTTTGATATTGATTTCTTTCTGCATTCTGTCTCTTAACCTTGTTTTTTTACAACTTCTTGAGCTATACTGAGCATATAGGAGGATGTGGATAAAATAGCTTCCTTTCAAGACATGATTGAACTTTTCTTTCAACTTACCACTAAATTTCTTATACATTCTTCATCTCTTAATCTCCACTGCAATAAAAACTCTTTAAGATGCGAATTTTCTGCCTTTCAGCCTAAAATGACCAGCTTTTACATGCTTGTTATGTCATGTGTTTACAATACATTTAATGCTAAAAGATTTATTTTTAGCTGGCTCAGTAAAATAGCTGGTTGCTGGAGTTGTTGTCATAGCAGCAATCTTAACAGATAGGCTGATCCTATTTAGCTTTTGCAGCCAACAAGCGGCCGTTAGGCAACAGTTTGACAGTTCTGCAGCATTTTTCTAAAGATGGAAATTGTGCTGGTGGTGGTGAATTTTTTTTGGCCCAACTTTAAAATATTTCTTTCTGTAGGTGTGTGGAGTTCGATTCAACATTTTCCCCTAACAACTTATGATAACTTTGAATACACAACATGTGAGATTCAGAATTTAAGTCTTAATTTGTAGGAGCTTGAAAATAAATTACATGGTGCAACATATTGCAAGCTGTTTTGATGATTTTTTTAAAAAAGCCAAAAGTATTCTGAGAGAAAAATGCCAGACTAGAGAACAAGATTGTGCATCATTTATTCAACAGTAATTTTAAGTCATGGCAGACTGGGTAAATATTACTGAAGAATTTTGTGGGTTGTTTTTGATGAAATGCACTGCCTGGGTTAGATGGTATCTTACAATTTTAGTAATCCAAATTTTTTTTTTTTTAGTATGAAGAGAAAAGGATCCTTCTACATTGACAAGCAAAGAAATAGTATTTTCAGATTAGGCTGTAAAACCAGACATACCTCCAAGTGTTCTTTGTAGCTCTCAGCTGTTACAGAAATTCAGTTGCCCTTAGACATAGGTCTGAACGCAGTTCTGAGATGAAAAGTGAATTTAATGCAAGGAATTTCTCCTGTCTGTAACTTCCAGTCAGATGGTATTGAACCTAAATTACTTTCAATGTGGTTGGGCAAAAGACTTACTCTCAAAGCTCTCTTAGGTCTCTTATTAGACAAAGTAAATTAAAAAAAATTGAAGTCATTTAGTTTAACACTAAGACGTGGGTTTGGATGCTGTTGGCTTAGAGTGCTTCAAATATGATTGAATCAAAAAGTCTGTTTAACCTTCCAATGACTTTTTTTGGTCCTTAAGCCTCACTTGTTAAAACGTATTGCTATCATAGACTGTCATATCAGGGGTGTGTATTTATTAATTTCCAATGAATTGAGGCAACTTTCCTCAGACCTGCCCATTCTGGGTAGTTTTAGGGAATAGTTCAGCCGATTGCTCAGCTCCTGGTTCAAAGCCAGTCTCAGAATGGCAAAGGCAACTTCTGTAACTCTGGCTAGTATGGATTTGATACTGCGCCACGGTTTTGTGGACTAATGTACAAAAATATAATGAGGGAATCTGGCAGAATCTTCCAGCAGAAAAATGAAATATCATACCCCCACACATTTTAATGTTCAAGTTATATTACAGCTTTTGAGTGCATCAATGAAGTTGGTGCTGTGAAAAAGCAGAGTTCTTGCTGTGGTCCCGCCACCAAAACTCCTGCCTCTTCACCACTTAACCTCTCTGCTGGGCAGCTGCTTTCCCTGGGTTCTGGTGTTCATCTGAATCGTGAGACCTGCTTCCTGATAGGAAATCTGTTGGACAAATGGACAAGTTTTCTCTGTTATGTCCAGCTGGTGTTTTTTTCACATGAGGACAGAACATTTTCCCTGCTGTTTTGTGCTGCAGAACACCAGAGGCACCCAGTGAAAGGGAAGGGCGGCCATGAGAGCTGCACCCGGTTACCTGGGCTTGGGGACGTGTTTCTGTCACTCACAATCTCTGTCTGTTTTGCTGTTTCAGGCAAAGTCGTGCATTTGTCATATGTGTGGTGCCCACCTGAACAGACTCCACTCTTGCCTCTACTGTGTCTTCTTTGGCTGTTTTACAAAGAAACATATTCACGAGCACGCGAAGACAAAGCGACACAATTTAGGTGAGTTCTCATCCCAGTGGTCCTCATCATCCTCTGTGTTATCCCTGTTCATTCCAGGCCAGTAAAGTGATATTTTCTTGTAGTTAGCTCATTGGGCAGAGAGATAATTTTATTTGTGGTTTGGGTTAGTTTAGTGGCATTATTCTAAACTTGGTGCTTAAACTTCCGTTGCATCACTGTTAAGTTTATCTTCACAACTTAAAATTTCCTTAGTATCTTGGTATTTATGAATTAATGTCATGTATAAAAATGCGAGGAGGCAGAGTTTTGGGGTTTTTTTTCCTAAGTGTTAAAAATGGTGGGTTTGATGCCTGGAACTAGAACATTTATTTCAGTAAACATTTTTTTCAGGAGGTCATGTTCACTTCTTTTCTTGCTGAGGAAAACACCCATCATTTGTATCACAAAGAAGGCTAATCAAGTAGCAATCAGAATTATTTAAACTGCTGAAGTTTGGGGGCGGGAGAGGTTTCTTCATTTTTCTCTGTTGGCATCTTGTTTCTATTAGGGTCAGTAACCAAAGTTATAAGAAAACAGTTTAATTTATATGGAGTACCTTTCCCTCAACGGTCTCAAATAATGCTGGTTTCAAGGCCAGCCAATTCTTCTGTCAGCTTTGGTGCTATTTCATGTTCAAAACCAAAAGCCTTTGGTTTTGTTTCAAATTACCTATTGTTCAGTTCAGAACATATTTGAGTTATAATGCAAAATCCTGATCTATAGTCTATGTTGAAATTCTGTTTTAAAATGGACGGGTATCATTTTTCTCCAAATCAAAATACATTCTTGATGGAGTGATGTAAGAAACAGGAAAAAAGGCATTTTTTCATCCCATAAATTTCCTCTTGACCAACATGGCCACCATTCGTAATTTAATTTATCCTAAGTGCTTATGAAACAAACTGTCTTTATTTTCCATGAAGACAGAGAAGCTCCAGAAGGCCAACAGTGCTGTGTACTCCTGTGCTTAAGAAACGGGTGTGTAAGTTGACTATTTATGGAAAAGATGATTTAAACCAGCAGATCATTATAGTTTCTTCCTCCATATGTGTTGAAAAAGATGAGGCTCAGTAGTGGTATAGTTTAAGTTTGTAAATGTCTTGAAAAATAGAATACTGGAAAACAGTACTGAAAATTCCATCATGGTATGACTGAAAGCCCTGGGACTGCTGAGCTTACAGAAGAGGCTCAGGGAACCTCATGAGTGGGTACAAATGTCTGAAAGAGGGCTTAAAAAACACGTCTTGGGCTCTTTCCAGTGGTGTCCAAGAGGCAGGGAGGACAAAGTGAAATACAGGAGGTTCTGTCTGATTATCACCTGATTGTGAGGGTCACCGAGGACTGGAGCAAGTTGTCCTGAGAGGTTGTGGAGGGTCTGTCTGTCCCCAGATATATTCACAATCTCTGTGGACATGGCTCTGGGGAGCCTGGATGTTCTGGATGGCTCCTGCTGGAGCAGGAGCTGGACAAGGTGACCTCAGAGGTCCCTGCCAACCTCAGCCATTCTTTGAAAACTGAAAATACCAAACCAACCCTGTGTAACCTCTTTTAATTGCTTTTTGCAGAGTGTGATCTCAAAGAGTTTTTAAAGTCAGTTCATTAGCTGAAATTGTTTTGGAATATTTATCAACACAGAAGTGCAAATTATTTGAGGTAAAGTTGAAGACTTTCTGGTAAAAGAGGTGTTTGGGTGTGTATATATATATATGTATAAATATATATATATATATACAAAAACAACCTTTTGTGCTAATATAAGTTTATGGCCACACTTAAGGTTTAAAAAATACTATGCTAAATTGAGACTGTCAACAGTATTTACCTGTTTATTTGTGGACGCTTTGTAAACACTGTAATATTTATACCAGTAAACTCCCCATATATTTGAAGAAATATTAAAAAAAAAAAGCTTTATAAGCTTTAAAAGCTTTAAAAAGCTTTATAATTGCACTCGTTCTCAGCTGCTGTTTGTGTGTTTGGGAAACTTTAATTCAAGTTTCTTTTTGTGCAAGATAGAATTTGCTGTTGTCTGCTATAGTGAATTACCTTCTGTTTCCTTAAAGGAAAACCAAAACTGGATGGAGGAGGGAGATTCTTAAAGATGCTGTTGCTTAAGGACTGTTGTAGTTATTGTCCTGACACTAGACAATTAAGGCTGTGTCAGAAAAGGTACTTCCCAAAAGGAATAGCCTTCAGATAAAAAGGGCAAGAGTTAATTAAGCCAAAGCACAGAATACTTCACTGAATCATCCCCAAAAGGATTCTTCTGCAGCTAAATATAAATTACTTGGTGCACAAGTACACATAATGTGAAGACTGTGCAAGTGACTGCTCGATTTCTAGTTTTGGAGATTCCTTTCTCTTTTTTTTAATGTATGTTTTGGTGTTTAATTTCCAGCTGCATGTGAAATGAGCTTTAAAAATATTTTTGTAGTTTTACTAGTGCTTTTGGTTGCTTTTCCTGCTGCAGTTTTAGTTGGGAAAATAACATCTGATAGGCAAAAACAAGTTAAGTGCTTTGAAATTTCAAAACGAAGAGGAATTATTTTAAAGCACTTGGTGACTTTTTGCTGAGCCAACATCAGTCTCCATGGAGACAGGCAGGAGCTGCACATTTAATCACAGTTGTAAGAAATACCATGGATTTCAGCTGTAACAGCTGTCTGAGCATGGCAGGGATGTGTTTGCAGCTCTCTGCTGTGTCTTTCAGGAAGCTCCAGCATCATATTCCAGAGTGGTGTTAAATACATCCCTTGCTATCTCTGCTTCCCTGAACCATCTAAATTAGGCACTCACAATCTGACCTTACAGTGATACCTGTGCTCTTGAATCTGCCTCCCTGTTCTCAATGTATATTAATAATGCTGTACTTAACTTAATGTATTCCTTGAATTGTGGATGTGGGTGATGGGTAGGTGAGATAAGATCCAGCTATAGGAGCTGCTTTTTTTAATCTCTGTACTGCTCAGTCTCTCTCAGTCAATTTCCAGGACAGTCTGATATTCCCACTGGGCTCTGTGTGTCTTTTGTGAGGAGTTGTGAAATGGTGAGAGCAAAGTCCTTACTGATTTCTTCTGGGATTTTTTTGTATTTTTGATCCTGTCAGATGTTTCCTTTTCCCCACCTCTAGGAACCTGAACTTTCTTTAGCTTTTCTTATTGAAACTCTTGTATGATTCTCAGTATCATTATTGAACTTCACTTTTCCAGTCCTACTGTGTTAATTTCTGGTGCCAGCCCTTTGGCGCTAATAACTCTGATTCTTAGTTAATATACTTTCATGATTTCTATTTTGTATTTCTTAATCTGCTGTTCAACACAAAGCTGATGCTCTTACTTGGGAGTTAAACTCAGGGACTCCAAAACTTCTTTTCTGATTGGTGGTACTTGTCTGCCTCTTTCATGGTTGGAGTTTCACTCATGGTGCTATTGCCTATTTGCTAAGTAACTTGAAATCATTCTGGAGCCATTTTGATTATCCTAAATGAATGTGTGCCATCAACATACTTTGTCATCTTCCTAAATAATCCTTCCAAATCAGGTTCAGCACCTGGGGAATCTGCTGGTGGATTCTATCCTTGTGAAAATTGATGATCTCTTCCTTATCTTTTCTACAGCTGCTCAGTGAAGGAAAATACACAGTAACTTAGTCCCAGAGTAGCAGAAGCAGCAAGATGTCTGTGAACAGTAGCTCTAAAAGAGAAGAGAGGTTGGTACTATAAAGTTCATCTCAAAACCGTAGCAGTGATTAATTTATCAGTTTCTTGATTGGGACTGAAAAATCCTGGGGAGACACCAAATTAAGTTTTAGTATTCTTTCTGAGTGAATTTTTCTATTACATAATGTTGTTTTTCTTAATACACACACACTCTTAGCTGCAGAAAACCCCACTGGTATAGGGCTTAGGACACTGTTACAAATGGCCATTCTGTGTTAGACTAGTTAATTTATGGTATCAAAGCTCTGTGTAGAACTATTTATTTAAACTCCCTGCTGAGGAGCCAACTCGTGCATGTCCATGCTGTGCCTCTCTCTATTAGAGATGCACTTTTAACACCTGAGCAGTCTCTGAAACAGCACCTCTGATGCAGGTTTTGGATGAAGTCTTGATCTGCTCTGAGGCCTCATGCTGTCGTTCAGGAATTGACAGAGGTGCATTAGCAGGAGTGAGGTTCAGTGGCTTCAAGACTAAGCAAGAAATAGTTGGAAGACTGAACTATTACTCCATTTCTAGAGATGCTGGCAAACAGTTCATTATGGACTTGGTCCTGTTAGAGTACATTCATTATTTATTAGATCACAGACTGTTACTTGAGGAACTGTTTTCTTTAAGTATATGCTGATGTAAAATTCAGTCCAATAAATACATTTGTGGTGAGAGGAACTGGGTGGGTAAGCCTGATGATAATGCTCATAGATTAAGTTGAGAATTTTTGGTACAATTGAAAAAGCTTCTACTTCCTGTAGAAAACAAATAAATTATTTTTTTCATCTGATTCAGAGGAAACATGATAGAAAGCTCGTTTCTATACTGAAGTTGGTAAAAGGGAAAAAATGTAGTTATTGGTGTTAGTGCATTCCTGTCTGAAATTTAATATATAGAAACAGAACACTTCTGTAAAGGGATGACAGTAAAAGCTGTTTAATTTTCATTTGAGTTGGAAGATATTGACTGTAGTGTTGATTCTGCCAGTTCTTTTTTAAACAGCAAAGATTTTCATTACACCCAACGTGAAAAGGGCAATTAAAGCTGTTCCCAGCACAGTTTACTGCAGTGCTGGAGTAGCAGTTTGGTTTTTCTGTTCACATCCAGGCTCAGAAAGTTGTAGAAAACATCATCTGGGAATTTTACCAGCCTCTTGATTTTGAGTTCTAATGCTTTACTTGGTGATGGTGTGGGGAGGTCTGTTGAGGAGATGAAGGTGAATAGAAAGCAGCACACAAACAGTGTTCTGTCAGAGATGGATTGTCACATGAATGTCTTTTTTGATAATATAACTGATTTTCATAGAAAAAAGGAAATGCACTGAACCTGACTTGTCGGGAACAAGTAAAGGATTTGACATTTTGCTCCTTGGAAATTATTACTTGAGGTAGAAGTGGCAAGGATCAATATGAGAATCATGGTGCATAGCAGGCAGAAAAAAGGGAAATTGATGATGAATGAACTGAAAGCAGAGTGTGTAGGACACAGACTTAACTAGCAGAACCAGTCCTGGTTTACTGCTATTTTCTAGTAATTGAGGAGAAGGAATTTTTTGTCTGTGTATGAAATTCCTGGTGGTCACAAAGTTCAGAGGTGTTACTTGTACTGAGGAGGGCTGGGTAGCCCTGTGAATTAAATAACCTCAGTGACTCCAGCAGAAAAAAATGAGGTGAAATTTGATAACAGAAGGTACAAAATACTGTACTGACATTATTCAACATAATATCCTTGTGATGCCAGCTGGAGGATCATTGATTGGAAGAGGAGGAAAAGGAGGAAAGCATTTTGGATGCATAGGTCAGTGGCAGGATCTGGCATGAACTTCCAATATTCCCGATTGCCATTAACAATATTTGCTGCTCTGGGATGTACTGTGCAAAGTATTGCAGGGAAATCCTCATTTGCTTATGTGAGGCACATTCCAGCATGACATTCCTGGGCTTTAGCTCAAGCTTGGAGCCAGACTGGGCTCGCAAGGAGGCAGCAGGAAAGTTAATTGGAACTGTCTTCTGCTGGGAGCTGCTCTGGAAGGTGCAGGTAGTGATAAGCTCCTGCCAGCCATTCCTCAAAAGCTTCTTTTTAGTATCAGAAAGGACTCCTGAAGAGTTCTCTCTATACCTGGAATATTCTTACCCCTCAGAAAGCCAACTTGCCGATTTACCTGTGTGTTACCAGCTCTGGATATATCTGCTTGCCTCAGACCCAGCCACAAACTTCTGTCCAGTTCTGGATCTTGCTACTGCTTCTACTGAAAACAGTGTTTTTAAAATAAGTCTCCACTGTTGTTCAGATGAGAATATGCAGATGAGTAGAAACAGTTTGTATTACATCATGTGCAGCAGCTCAAAACATGGTGACTGTGCTTTGGGGATTCTTCCCCCATATTTCTGAAAAAAAACCAAACCCAGCAAGTTGAAGTAAGGGAGTGTTTAACAATTTTTCTCCTTTAAACCTGAATAATATTTTGTGCGATCAAGAAGAGGTGCTGTAGCAGGAGGATTTAATTCTTCTCAGTTTTCAAAGGTTTGCTGCAGAGAGGGGAACTGTGGAAAGTTGTAGGGTCAGAGGAGGGAAGGGAGAAGACTGACAAAAGGTAGAATATATTTTATAATCGGACAGCTTAAGTACAGGAATGCTGCAGCCTCCTGTGCAGCATATTGGGGCATGCACATACATGTAGGTACTGTGTGTGTACAATCCATGTATTTCTGAATGAGGTCAAGGAGCTAGAATTAATATTCCACTCATAACAACTTAACATAAAATGGTTTGACACACTGTGGTTCCTCTATTTTAACAGTTAAAAGCATATTTGCTGTCTAGATTCCAGAGGGATACCAGGACATTTTTTCTTCATCTTATCTTTCCTGGCTTGGATTCATATGGAGTTGTAAGATGATATTCTAAACCATCACAGAGTGTACAGCACAGAGGGCTGCCCATTTGGCTCCTGGTGTTAAGTGGTTTGCAGGGTAGTATTGGGTGCTTGCCATGTTTGGATTGCAGGCAAATCAAATTTAAACATTAAAATTTTAGATCCATATGGGTCCAATAAGCATCTTGGAGAGTTCAGAGCCACAAAAACACTTCTCACCTGTTGGCTCCTGGTGTGAAAACAGAAGAAAAAGCAGCACTTAATGGAATAGTTTAATTTTGAATATTAAGAGAAGATACTCAGTGTGAGAGGGAAGGATAATGCTTGACTATGACTGTTGTTTTTAATGGGGATGAAAAGATTTTGGCAGCAGAAGGAAGTTTGGGTTTTTGGTTTGGTTTTTGGGTTTTTTTCCCCTAACTCTAAATACCTGCAGTTCTCAATGGCTGGATCATAATTTAGCAAAAGTAGTCCCTTTTCCAACTCTTTCCATACCTTCTTATCAGTTTGGGAATTCTGACCTGTGGTGCAGATTCCAGGTGCCAGGAAACTGGGAGGAAGAAAATCAGATGCCTGCTTTGTGCTGATAGATCAGAGACAAGATCCAGTGGAGAACTGGCTGAAGTTTAACAAATCACTTCTTGGGAACCTGAGCCAATTACCTGGAATGGGTTTAATGATTAACACTCAAGGTGAAAAATCAGGGAACATGACTTATCTTTGGATATCGACTTAAAATGGCCCGAAAGAATTGCTAATTTAGCCTCCTTTGTTACAGAAGTTGAAGAAAGTGCAGGTTTCTTGCATAGAGCTCAGAGTGTGTTGATTTGAGGTTGATAATACACCAAGACTGAGTCACAGAAACTCACAATGGAATTAATTTCAGTACAGGTGAAAACTGACCTGAATTCTGAGTTGCTACGGGACTCGAGTGCACCCAGTGATCCAAGGGAGATGATACCAGAACATGATTCACAAATATCTCCTATCTGATGAATGGTATTGAGTATTATGGTGAAGTGTCCCATTCCCAGCTGTGCAAAGTCAGTTCTTTTCGACTGGATGTTTCAAAAACTGAACACCCAAGGTTTTTCACCTAGATGAGATGTGCACACTCTGGATGTGGCACACTTCCCTGCTTTTGTTGAGTTCCCATCATCTCTGGTCTCTTAAACATTTTCACAAGGACATCAGTGGATGTAGTTGGAAAAGTAAAGCACTTAGGCTTAAGTAAAACACTTTACTTGGCTCCCAGATGCAGTTTGAAAACTTTTGCTGCCAGATTTCAACTTTCACCTCAGAGCTGTTGTTTTTTAAAACTTTGTGTTCCTTGCACCAGTAGATAAAATTATTGTTGTTACTGCATGATCTTCTGTGCTGCCTCCTTGTTTTTCCAGGCTGATAGTTTTATTTTTAAATGAAAAATAAAATGTATTTTCATTCCTCTCTTGGGTTGCAGCTTCTTATAATTTTGTATGTAAAGGGGTACGAGGAGGGGAAACTTGTTGTAATCACAGAAGGTATAAAAGCAAAGAAAAATGTTATATTCCAAGAGGTCTTTTCATTCTTAAATTGCTCTGCCTGTGGATAGTAGGTATTTTGAATTCCTAAACCAGGAATCTAGATTGATCAAATTTAATAAAATGACACTGTGATTTTTTTAAATTGCTTTTGGTTCTTCCTTGTGAAAGAAAAAGGTAGATTTCTACTTAATGTATATTTTATTTTCCCAGGGTAGTAAATTCTGTGTGTGTGTATTAAGCTAAAACTGAAGTTCACTGATTTCATCCCTCTGTACTATCCTGAGAGAAGGTTTGGAGTAGTTTTAGGAAAAGCAGATCCTGGAAGTTGGGAGTAGCAGCCATTCCAGAGGAGCTCCCTAAAAGAGATGTTCATCGTGAGGAATGTGAGGCATCCTGGCAGACTTGGCAGTGGGTTAATCCAAAACACCTGGGCATTATTCCTGGGTTGGTAGTTCCCAAACTTTTTATGAATTTGAGGCCTTTTTGTTAAAATATCAATGCAAATACCAGTGGTGAAATTTGCTGCATGTGCATTCTCATGCTTTACTGTTGTGTTTTTTACAGAATTTTCTGGCCAGGTGTTGCAGTTTAGGATAGAGCTTATGGCACGTTAGTTTAAAACAAAAAAAGTTTAGTCTAACAATGAGATGAAATTTGTTTCATTTCCCCCAGTCCTTTGAGGGAGAAAGTTTTGTGTGGACTTTGTCCTTTGGGTGTGGTGTAACTTCAGTCAGTGCTATGGAGTTGTGCGCTTGGGAAGTTTGTCATTAAAACTGTCCCTTCAGCAGTTCCTCTGTTCTTCTTCACCTCAAGACAACCAGCATAAGAAAGTCTAAGTGTATTTCAGTGGAAAAAATCAAATTACATTAACCTGAAACAATTAACTTCCAAGCTTTCCTAATGGACTCTGTGCCTGAGCAGCTGTGTTCTGGCTCCATGAGAAACTCCTGCCCTTCCTCCATGCTGTGGCCAGGCCTGTGTGGCCACCTTGTCACTGGTGCTTGAGATAATTTGTCCAAAACCCCTTGCAGTCATTAAAAAGACATTGGAAGTGTTGGCAAATGTACAACTGCATTGTTCCCATAAGTGTGCTGGAGAGAGGATATTTCCTCAAGAGTCCTTAATCAGGTACTGAACAATTACAGCTTTAACTCCACCAGTGTTTCTGTGAAACTTTCTGATCCTTTACATCAGAAATTCCTCCTGCTCTGAACAAGTGGTTTGTGGAAGGTGGTCTTTTGTTAGTTTACATCTTGACACCTCTGTTTCATTGCTCAGGCATGTAAATCCAGGAAGAAAGGAAAAGTAAGGAATCCTCTGAGCACAGCTATGCCTATACATTCTGATGGTAAATTGTAACTATTAGTGCTCACAAAATCCTATTTATTCAGTATTCTGCCAGCCCTGTTCTATTCTTTGGGGGTCTGTTGGTGGGATGTTGAAAGTACGTGGAGAACAATATTTGGGTTTGTGTTTTAAGATGAATACTTTGGATTTTCAACAGCTGTTTTGTAGAAAACTGCAGAACTGGTAATGCAATAAGTAATGGAGTAAATATTGTAGAACTCCAATGCTCTGTAAGTTATGATGTACCAGCCCCCCAGCTGCATAATGTTTTATTAGTAATCCTCCGCCAGAGCTCAGTCTTGTCTCCTTTTGGGATATTCTGCTAAAGGAGTTTATTCAGTCCTCTGGGCATCATGGTGAAATATTCTGGTGTTGGGATATTACACAAGGTAATGAAAATCCTGAGTTTGTGACTTTACATGAGGTAACACAGTCCTTGTCCTCTTCCACAAACTGAGTGTCGTCCAAATAGGCAGGACAGAAGAATGGAGCACATCAGCAAGATAAAAAGACTCTTTAAAAGTAATTGGGGTTTACTGAATAGGAGAAGTAACAAGCAACTGAAGTCATCATTGAGAAAGTGATTTTTATAACAGAGGAAGGAGGGAAAAAAATATCTTGCAACGGTCTAAAGGAGAGGGACAGCAGGTTGTGAGGGGGCAGAGGCTGTGAAGGATGGAGGAGATGGGGTTAGAAAGGAACTTTACCAAAGAACCTCACCACAAGCACTGCCCCACTAACAGTGCAGCACAGAAACTTCACCTGTGTTTGCCTGCTGAGATCCATGGCAGAATTCCTGATGCATGGCATGTGGTTTGGCTTATTGAGCACTTTAGAGTAATGCAGTGCTGTTCCTCACAGGCCACCTAATGTGGTAATGGTTTCCTGTGTTTAAAACAAGTTTCCATTGCAGTAAGACTATTCTAATAATGCTAGTTATCTGGAAATAAAAGGAATTAAAAAACAAAATAAATGGAAGGTCTGCATTTGAGGGAGAAGGGTGATGTGTTTCTTCAGTGTTTGCTGCTGCAGATTGTGTTTTAGTAAGATTTGTTAGTGCCCACTGATTTTTAACTTTCCAGTGATTGTGGCTTTTTTTCATATCTATGTACTTAAAATCAGTTTACCATGATTACTTTGCACTTTTTCCATAGTATATGTTGGAGTAAACTGACATTTCTCAGCCAGGTATTCATTTTGTTTCTTGGCTTTCTTTTGCTTAAGGTTGTGCAAGAAAAATATTTTTAACATTGGTCAGTGTTCATTTGTTTGTTCTGAAAGGGTGTGTGAAATGAAAAATTGAGACAGAAGTAAACTGTGGAATAAACTACCCTGGAAAACCTTTCCCCTGGAGAAATAGTTTTGAATTTGCAGTGCTGTCTTTGTTTGAGCCTTCATTTGGATTTTAACTAGGTGCTTTCTGATTATTTTAATGGCCTCAAAGAGAAACTGCTGAAGTCTTAGGAAAAGACAGTTCAAACTCGTCACCTCTTACAGGGCTGGTTCTGTGTGCGTTGTAGTCAGTCACTGTCCTGATGCTCTTGCTAACTCAGGTGTTTTAAAGGTAAATTATGGATTACAAACAGCTTGAAGGCAACTGATGCTCTGTTGTCCTGCACAGTTTTCTTGCTGTGCCAGAAGCAACTGAATAACTCACACTGAAACTATAAAAACGTCTGGGTTTTTTGGGTTTTTCTTTTTTTTTTTTTTTTTTTTTTTCCTTCCAGATTCTAAGGTACAGATTTTTCTTCTTTTGTGGACTGCTTGGAAGAAAGAATTGCCTGTCTTAGAAGCCTGCTTTAAAATGCCTTCTGGTTTATGAACTCACATCTTTTTTTCCTCCTCCCCAACTTCCCTTCTGTTTTGCAGCCATAGACCTTTTGTATGGGGGTATATACTGCTTTATGTGTCAAGATTACATATACGACAAAGACATGGAACAAATTGCCAAAGAAGAACAACGAAAAGCTTGGAAATTACAAGGTTTGGTTTTCCTGCCTGAATTTCTTGTTTCTGTTTTTAATCATACCTGTCCCTCCCATTTGTTCAGTGGCAAAAAGACACTAAGGGGAAGAGTGAGCTCTTTAGAGAGAGTAGTGCAGGCCATGTTAGTTAGAGATGTTAGTTCTTGCTTTCCAGGAGTCAGACTGGGTTTAACACGTGCACCACACCTAATAGTAGCAAAAATATTTTGTTTTTAATTGCAATAAAAATATAGAAATATGTAACATTATTCCTGCAAAATTTGCCATAATATCAAAAGTTAGATCTGTATTAGGTAGAGAATGTAACAGTCTGCTCCTTTAGGCTTATTTACATGGTACAGGGCAATAAATCTGTTCCCCTCACATGAAATGCCACCCTTGTGTGTGATTTTTTTAAACTTTTTTTTTAAATAGAACATGCCAGCTTACTTACACACCTGTGCTTTCATGGTACACACACAGTGTCTGTGTAGAAATATTTACACACAAATATATGTACACACATTTGTTTTATTCAGTTTGCTTTCCCTAATTTTTTCTTTTTTAGCCTTCACCCCAACAGTGGTTTCTCACTACCAGTGTACAATGACAGGTAAGAGGCGTGGGCTGGCGACGCACCTCACTAACAAGCGTCCCTTTGCTGATTATCCTGCCATTTTAGACATAAATCACAGTTAAGAATGCCAGTTTTATTGTGCAAATCGTTTTCCTCTTGTTTGGATATGTTCCAATGATTGAATAATTGCAGCAGACTTGATTTCATATGCCCTTTCCTTGATAGAATTCCTCCAAAACTTTACTCTTTTTTTGTTTTGTTTTTGTTTGGAAAGGAGATCTCATTTATTCTAAGCTGAGTAGTCTGTAAGCATCAGTTTTAAAAGCTTGTCATCTTCCATTTCCAGTGGCCTCTGGGGGGTATGTTTTCTTAAAGTGGGAAAGTCTGTATTTGAAGACAGATGACTTCTGTCTAGTTATGTCTCTTCCGGAATCCATGGCATCCTGTTTCAATGTGACAGCCTTAGTCAGGGCTGATATGACTTCAAACCATTCTTAACCTCATTTCCAATTTTAAAAATAGCAGCTAACATCGTATTAACGAGAGCTTTTCTGCTGGCTCAAAAGATAGCTGCATTCACTTAGTTCCTACTACAGATCCCAGTCTGCTTCCTGCTTGTTCCCTGTTTGAGGGAACGGAGTCAGAGGAAAGAAGGATTGTGAGTCCTAGAACAATAAATACATCTTAAAATGTTTTAGCACAGAGCACTGGTTTTCAAAGCAAGACAAAATGGTAATATGTTTAAAAACCTTTCATTCAAGCTCTGCACCTCTTTTGGAAGCTCCTTCAGTCTGTGTTTGGGGCACCAAATTAATCATCTGCAACAGCATAACAGATCTACATTATGCTACAGAAGAGGAAACCTCCCCCAGTTCCTTGCTTTTAAGTATGCAGGTTTAAAGAGTAATTTCTCAGTAATGTTGTTCTTATCGATTGATAGATTTGTGCCTTGTGGACTGAGATGCAGCCACTTTGTCCTTCCTTGGACATCAGCCTGCTGTAGTTTATATTGCAGGGAGTTACAGCTACAAAATTGTTCCTCTGGTCATCATGGACCACAGAGTTGTGCAGAGAAGGCTGAAGATTCACCCAGAGGAGCTGCCAGGCAGGAAGCCTCTGTGCTGATTAACTGACTAATGAATGGCACATTAAATATGTATACACAAATGCATATTTGTATGAATATGCACATTGCATCTTCTGTCCCTGGAGAACTAATCTGTAGTGACCAGTGAAGACAGAAAATCAAGGAATAGACAACAACACTTTAAATTACTGGAGTCTGCAATGTAGACTTTTTTTTTCTTTAAAGTCATGGCATAGGTTCTTTTTTATGTCTTATTATGAATCCATGTGTTTCCTCAAAAATTTATGTAAGGAAAGAGAAATGTACATGGGAGGAATAATGGAGAATTATGTCGGGTTTTTTCCTTCTCTCTCCATTGTTCCAATCCATGTGCTCCCTCCCTCTTGTTATCTGAAAGATCCCTTCTTGCTCCAAACTGAATGTCAAGAGGAGCACAAACCCCAAACTCGGTGTCTTGGGTTTATATTGCTACCACAGAGTTAATTTACCTCAGATCTTGTTGCCAACTCAAAGAACTTCAGAAGTTAATTGAGTCTGCAGAAACTGATTGGCTTAAAAACTGAAGGGTAAATGCAGTATATTTTCAAATTGTTCTCCACAGTGCTTGAAGTGTGTTAGTTTATACTTTAATAGATGCTCACATAACAACATGATGCCTGGAGAAAGAAAAAAAAAAACAACTTTAAGAAAACCCCCAAATCATGAGATTCATTTCGTACTCCTGTAGTGTTAACTCCCAGTGTGCTGAGTTCCCCAGTCCAGCTGTAGTTCAGGGTTATCTGATGTAACTCTGAACAAGTTGCAACTTGGCCAGTAACTTTTCCTTGGGTATTGAATATTAATAACAGGGGAGGTGAGAATACACAGAGCCCTTTGTTTTAATTAATGTTTGAAGTTTTGGGAGGGGAAAAATTGGAATTTGCTGAAGTTTAGCAAAGTAAACAATGACTGAAAAATTGTGACTATTATAAACTAGAGCCTTCAATGCCTTTCCCTTCACTCACCCCTATGCCCCTGATGAATTCTCTGAGAAATGCCAATTTGAGTATTTCACCCAATAAAATAATTTCTTAGATGGAGATTTCACATGCTGACCTGAATGTCTGACTATTTTAATGCAGCATTTTAAAAATTACTAATTTTCACTTCTCTAACACTAATTTCTTTTAATTGTAAATGGTGACCTATGCATGGTTTGCAAATCTTTGTTTAAGGTAGTTTATATTGGAGTTTTTGGCATGCTTGTGAGTGTTATTAGACCTCTTTATTAAACCTCTTTCCTTCTTTGTCTCTTGGTTGTTTTTTTTGTTGTTTTGAATTTTTAAACATCCAACCATTCCTAATAAATGGCTCTGCCTTTTCCAAATTTTCAAGAGTAATATAACCTCAACATTCCTGCTAAGTTATATAGCTGGAACAGAACACATTTTAATTTCTGTGTCTGACTTAACTTGTGCTCCTTCTAATGAAAGGCTTCTGCAAGAATGTTTTCTGTCTGGTTTGCTCTGTTTGTGGCATTAATTGCACATGGTTTTTTGTTTTCTTTCATTTCTTTTTAATTGAACAAATATTTGATTCATCCAGAATCCTTGAAAGTAATCCAGTCTGTCATGTTTAACCTTACTTAGAGTTGCTCTTGTGACATGCTTTGGTCCCCATCCTCTCCAGCATTTAAACTATATAATTATATATAGATATATATAAATATATATGAATAGTGCTGCTGATATACATGGAGCTATTGCATGCCTAAAGTGCACATGTGTTTCCAGGTATGAATTTTGTTGTATTTGACTTAAACCAGGATTTAAACATATCCAAGGGGGTGTTTTTAAATTATTATCAGGGTTCATCACACTGATTTGACTGACTGTGTTTGGCCATGTTTTAACTGCAGTGAACCCAAACACAGGAATTTTCAGCTGCACAATGCAATTGCTGGTACTAACACTGTGTTACCAATGAATTTATATAAATTCCTAAGGGAGCAAATATGACCAGGGTTGCTGGAGACATCTAATGCCAAACCTGTTGGAAGCCAATGTTCCATCCTCTGTGAAGTGTCCATCTGTGCGTCTCCAAAGGGTCTCTGCAGACGTGCAGTGTGTCCAAAGCATTGCAGCTGTGTTATCTCATCAGTCTCAGTCATTCCCTGCCTTTTCTGTTTTCCTGGGTGTGTAGCTTGATGCTGAACCTTGGATAAAGGAAAGGGATTCTGGTATTGTTCCTTAAGCTCCTTCCATAATCTGTTGTTGAATCAAATAAAGTCAGAGATGGGTATATTTGTGTAAATAAGAATTTTCTAGTCCTTGAGAATCAAAAAATCAGACCTATTACTAGAACCTGGAGGGTCAGTAGTAACTATGAATTGAACATTTTTGGGAGGGTAGCTTCTGACAAGCATAGCTATTTCTGAAAATGAAGATCAAAGAGCTATTAAAATTTAATGTATATTATGCAGAATGTGTAAGCCTCCAGCTATATTTTTCTACTATCCTTTTCATATGTATGATTTATAATTTATTTTCTGTAGCAAAGCGTTGCTTCTGCTCCATGCATTCTGTGAAAAATAACTCTTAATTGACTTTAATTCTCAGTTTTAGAATAGACTGCTTGCCATCTTATAATTCTTTATTTTTAATGCCGAGATGCCTTTGTGATTCACAGTAATTGACCTTGCACAGCAATTTCTGTGCTACATAGAAAGCTGCAGCAGTATTGAGCTGGTCAGCACGTGAGTCTTCACTGTTGTATTTTTCTCATATCAGGTTTACACTGAACACAGCTCTGTGCTGATTTCAAATCTGGTCTCCATACTACTGGCCTGACTCATTTCTACTGCACTTTCCTTTGAGCAAAAGAAATCTACTGGAAATGCAATGTTAGTGGTCAAAGAGAATAATGACAGATTTTAGCTCATGAGGAAGGGTAGTTTAATGTTTGGAGAGTTTTGGCTAGTTGGTGGAGGGAGGGTGGTGTTTAAACCTACTACTAATTTAATTTTTAGATAACATTAGATACGTCAGCAAAGTGAATGTCAAAAATTAAAACTGTCTAATGGTACAAGGAAAGGTCATTCTATGTAATGGCATATCCTAAGACATGTAGCAACTATTTAGTATATTGAATTATTAAATTCTGCTGTTCTCTAAAGATTATCTGTCCATTAGGTTGGGTCAGTTTAGATTTATTTAATAACTTGTCAAGCTCATCGATGCTGGTTCTGTCATTTAACCTCCTCTGAGCACAAATAAATGGTTTTTTGTGTATTAGCAAGTTTATTCTTGTGCTGGAATTTATTTTTTTAACTGAAAGGAGGATTATAATCCAATAATGGAAAGTTTTTGCCTATCTGTTCTTTATAAATAAAGAAGTACCTTTCTTTTCTTACGTTAGTTCTTTGTTGGAAAATTTGTTGATACCTTTCCAAACCCTATTTTTTGAGAAGGGGTAAAAAGCAGTCAGTGCCCTGAAGTTGTGCATAAATTGAATCTAACCTAATGGACAGCAAGTTGAAAGTTTTGACATGAACAGAATTTTTAATCCTTTTACTAAAGAACTTCCTGAAACTTTGTTTTCATCTGCTTAGGCATTGGAGAGAAGTATTCAACATGGGAGCCGACCAAGAGAGAGTTAGAATTGCTACGACACAACCCCAAGAGAAGAAAAATAACCACAAACTGCACCATAGGTGAGTTCCAGAAATCTTTTCTGGAGTTAAATTGTCACTGATTTGTATGTTCAAAATTCTGTGTTGTTTTTTCATTGGTAATTGTAGTGGATTTTTGTAAGCTTTAAAACAAGAAAATACCTTTTTCTCTCTGTGGAAGGATCTGCGCTCTGTGACTGCAGGTACTGCTGATGACTGAGCTGTGTAAAAATGTGTAACAAAACACAGTCCTTTTTTTGACAGTATGTTTGTAATGAGAAGTCACTGAATGATCTGAACTCAGCCTTCATCAGAGATCCCGTGCAGTGATGTGAAGGGAAATCCTGTAGTTGGTGCATCCTTAACCAAAGCAGTCTATTGGTAAATCTGGTTTTAGCAGAAGCAGCACATTCCTACTTTGTGTTTTACTCTCTAAATGGGATATCTTCAATTTCATATGAGCTCTGAAAAGTGATTTTATTTCTCCAGTGGTGTCAAATAGCAGGTTTGAAATGCATCTCAAAGGTTTAATGCTTAAGAGTTCAGTGGTCTGGAGCAAAGAATTCTCTGAAATGTATGCATTGCTTCTGGCTGGACAGTATTTGGGTAAAGGTGATAAAAATTAATAGTTCTTCCAATTTTTTCCCTGCTGTTTTTAGATTGGGGTAGCAGGGAGTTAAAATTAGTTCCCTGACAAGCTCTAATTAAGATTATCAGGCATTTTCCTATGCTGTTAAATGCACAGTAACATTTTAAAGGTGAAGGTTGGAAATAATGGTTAATGGTACAAGATTGTTAATTGTAAAAGGTTGGAGGCATATCCATAGACATTGCAAGTAGGAAGCTGTTTGAATTTTTTCCACAATTTTAAAGCTCTGTACTGTTTCATGGAACATGTCATGCTTTCAGCATGTTTGTATTTGTCAAAATATACTGAACATACTTTCTAAAGCTTTCTAATGTTATGTTTCTAATACAGTAAGTCATTTAATCCAAAGTATGTGTATGTTTATTTGGAAAAAATAGACTGAGAAGCACTGAGTAAGTTGAAAATGTATATAAAATGGTAATTCTAAAGAAAGGACCTATGTTTTTGCAGTCGTGGGACAGGGAAGACAGTTGGAAAAACATCTGGACTTTGGAAACTTCAAGCAGCCTAGGAAAAACGAACTAAGCAAAGATTGCTTGCATCATGTTCACACTGGGATTTGTGTTCTGACAAGCTCCAGTATATTTTGTAAAGAATGTTACAAATTACTAAAGATAATAGAGCTGGAGAGGGGAGAAGAAGTTTGATAGAATTTTGAAGGTTACCGTGACCTGTGTGAAGAATTGAAACACGTTTCAGTGTTTCTCTTTCCAATCAGAAGGAATGCTCTGCTTGCTCTTGGAGGATTTTAAATCTTTCAGGCTGTTTAAAAAGACCATGTCTGGTTGCGTGAAATCTCATCCGCGGCTGCCTGGGCGGGGGAGCTCCAGGAACACGGGGACAAGGGAATGACTGATCTCTTCACTTCTGCAGGCCTGCTTTTAAGAGTTCTCCTACTGAGCCCTGGAGCTGCCTGTGTGCTGAGATTTAGAAAGAAAAGAAAAAAAATCAAAGCACCCAGGAACCATAATGCAGTTTTGAGCTGCAGTTAAAAGCAGAAGACTTGCTTTCTTTCACAAAAATGCATTGGGGGTTTAGCTCAAGGAAGAAAAGACCTGCCATTGTCCTTGAGCCTTTTCTCTCCACCTAACCTGGTGCTAAATATAAACCTGCTTCACAGTCTTTTTGCCTTCCCTCCCCTCATTTTGACTTGTCTATTTGCAGTTTCAGATCAGTGGAGAGCCTGTTTGCAGACTGAAATGCTGCTGTAGCTGGACCTTCTCATTTCTCTCTTTTTCTAATACTCAATTCTTTTTACATCAGGTTTTTATCAATCCCATAGCAGATATTAGTGAATCCAGTTTATCTTCTGAGGTAGGTAAATGGCTCAGAGAATAGGCATGATGTCCAGTTTTATTGGTTCTGGAAATGAAAATGATGCTGATAACCATCTCTGATAGGCACTGCACATCTGTTGAGCACTTCTGTTTACACAAGAGTCTGTTAAAACATAACCAGCTGCCTTTTATGCATAAAATGCTCTTTTCAAAGCTGTTTTAAGAGGAAGGCCAGGGGGAGGTTTGTGGCTTTCTATCCTACCCCCAGAAATCCCACGGACATCACTTGGGAGTGGAACATTTCACTGCTCTGTCATAACCTGGTATGGTGGTTATGCCAACACTTGTTTCAGCATTTGTGTAAGACAAGTGTATCAGTGTTATAACTAAAATACATGGGACAACACTGAAATCTGGGCAGGCGTGGCCTTGAAAGGATGTACATAACTTGTATGTGAAGGTTTTGCATATGATTTTGAGCCCTGACAATAAAATACATTAAATTTGATGTTCTTTGTATCTAAAACACACTGAGGTGGTACAATATGTTTGTTGCAGTTGCCAGTCACATCTGTATTATGTGCATGACACTCATTTAGGTGGATGTTTACTCTGTGGCTGAACATCCTGGGAACATGAAGGGAATTTTTTTATCCCAGATTTGTAGCAATCTCATGGTGCTTCTCAGAACAGCTGGATGTGTCTGCTGCTTTTTGAGCTGTTTGAACTTTTGTACAGCTGCAGGATCTTTTGTCTTTGATCAGCACCATGAATTAAAACTGAAGAATATTCAGACATGAGATGAATATCTTATAATGGAGACTTGAACTGGTGGTTCACTAGAGGAAATAATGTAGAAAACTCACAGCTTTTGATTTTTCTACTTGATTGACAATTTGAAACCCATTGAAGAAGGAGCTTCTTGTTCACATCTTCAGAAAAACGAGGAAAAAAACTTAACAGAAATCCATACATTTTCCTTGATTTTCTTTAAAATGCTGTGTGTTTCCATCTCATAGATAATTTTTCCAGCTAGCAAGTAGTGCAGGTAACTTGACATGAATCTCTATTTTGCCATTGAGCAGATTGCTCCTGAAATGAGAACTCAAACTGGGCACTGCTGTAGGCTTTGGGAACTGTGCTGATTCCCCTTTTGGGATGTACAGGGTTGTTCCCAATGTTGCACATAAGCACCTTCAAAGTGACTTGGAACACACTGTTAGCGAAGTGGAAACTGAGTTTTCTTACAGGCAAAAAGCCGTGATGAGAAATACTTGCAGTGTGGATTTTATGTGGGACATTGCATGTTCTGGTGTCCTGAGTTGACATTTTGATGGAGCTTCTGTATTTCAGGAGATTCAGAAGGAATGTCACGTCCACTCAGACCATAAACGTGCTCTGTGGAAGCACTGTCAGCTCAAGACATTCTCAGACCTTGTTCTACTCCAGACACTTGCATGCTGATTTTTTCACAGTGTTGCCACAGCTTTTTCCACAGATCAGGCTGAAGGGATGGCGTATTGTGGGGAACGTAGAAATTTCCCAAGTTATTTAACATTGCTCTCAGCAGCAGGACTGAGTAGTGTCCTGGACTATTCAATAGTTGTAGAAATGTTTGTCTTGATTTTGGGTTGAAACTGATGTTTCAGGCACCCCATAAACACAAAAACTTGTACATGGAAAAATTAGATAAGATTTAACAGCTAATTAATTAGATTTCAACATTGTCAAAGAAAAAATTAATTTTTTCAGTCTCCTCTTGTCTGTAAAGTGGCCTCCCTCTGCAAGGGAGGGAAGGGACAAAGCTCCACATTGACAAGCAAATTATTTGTTAGAGGGTTGAACTAGAAGTGATACAGTATCTTTTGGGAACTATTTTCTAAGCTCATCTTGCTCTGCTGTCATTAATACCCCCAGCAGATCTGTTCTCCTGGGTATATGAAATATTAGCTTGGGATCAGCTGCTCTCTGATTAGCATGTGAAGTGACTTTGTGGCTAAAGATGGGTGTATTAACAATAGGAAGAATTAGAGTCCCAATGCACATGGGTAATTAGCAGGAGCCACCCGGGATTCCCATTTGCAGTGTTGCAAAAAGGCAGAGGGGAGACAAACCTTTCCAGGAGACTGAGCAAATCCTCTTCACCAGAAGTGATGGGATGGAGAAGTGGCAAAACCAAAACTGCCTGGGAGTAGCAGGTGGGTTCTGCAGCTGCAGTGCTGAGCAGCCTGATGGGCCAGAGAGCAGCATGAGTGGAATAAATATTGCAGCAGAACTCCCGTGTGAAGGTTGCAAGGAAAGAGGAACAGTGACCTGGAAAATATTTCTGGTTCTCTACACAAGCTACCAGAAGCATTTTTGCCTCTCTAACTTGGATGTGTTGAAGGCTGCATTAGTACTTGGATGTTTTTTGTGTATATACCAGCACTTTGGTGTGTTTTTTCTCGTTGGATGGTACTTAAGGTAGCTGAAGTGGAAAAGTGGAATGAAAAATATGGTTTGGTATAGCACCACATTTTTAGCTGTGGCTTTAAATTACTGATTTGTAAGCAGTAATACTTTGATATTTGAAGTTATGACTGCACAAAGTGCATCCTGAATAGAAATCTCTGATTCTTAAATTCTTTTAGATTTGCTGCGTGATGAAGGAAAGGAAAACCATATTTAAGACTACTCAGGTGAATGTTTCCTCTTTGGCTTTATTTGTATTAACTTCATTATTAAAATTATTTTTTTTAAGAAAAATTGTTTCTTAAAATTGGTAAAATCAAAAAATGATACCGTCATATCAATAGGGAGAGCTTTCTGTTCCTGTTTGACTTTGTCACGAGTTTAGCATGTCTGACCATTGGACCCAGTTGTGTAATACATTTCTTAGGTCTAAAATTGATAAAGCTGATCCTAAAAATAAATTTAAAAAGCCCTTTCTTCTCAAAGCTCACAGGAAATTCTAAAAAATTGGAGGCTTGTGAATATTTCAAGAATACTAAAACCCAAGTAGTGATTTACTCTCTGAGGTTTGTATAGCTGTACTTTCAGAAAGTCTCATTAGACTTCCTAAACTTAGCTCTTTATCAATATAAAATCAAAGCTTTCCTCTGCAAAAGGCTTTGTGAGGAGAAATTCCAGATTGGATGCTTCAGTTGCATTTTTGTGTATGGACTGTCTGGGAACTTGTCACCTGGTTTTCCAAAGCCTGGTGCCAGAAAGCATTTGCATCACTGCAGTAATGTCACTGTGTATGGTTTATCTGCACAGCTGTTGATTGAGTTATCTGTGATTTAATTGTTCCTGGGTAAGATTAGGAACAACTGAGTTATCAGTGAAATCCCCCCAGCATTTTCCTGCTTGGAGTGAGCAAACTTTTGTTGTAACTTTTGTTAGACAAAAATCAGTCAGCATCTGAAGAGTTGACTGATGAACAGCACTTCCCTGTTGCTACCAGGCCAGCTCCAATGAAGAATGAGGAGTGTTCTGATCTTGTTACCTCAAGATTTGTTTGAATTTTAGACCCTCTTTCAGGAAGATCAGGAGCTGATGTCACTCAGCGTATGAGCTGTCCTGTTGATGTTTTCATTTTACGTCAGCTAAAACCCCCGCAGACTTTACAAAGTTAAAACTACTTGTATGTGAAATCAGCAGATTGCAGTTGGGGTTGAATTTTTCTGTTATCCTGTCTTGGAAAATTGCCATTCCTATTACTTGCATAGAAAATACTTTAATTTTGTAACTCTAGGTGGCTCTTTGAGATTGGAGGCAAAGGAAGATACTCTATATATGTTTGCACAGTGGGAAGTTCCTTAGAGGAAAAGGTTCTTGATCCAGGGCTTGGATCATGTTCCAGACTTCTAACACAGACCTGATTTTCCTGCTCTGGACTTTTTAGAAGTAGATCCGTGGTTGTTTCTGATCCAGACACATTATTTTTAGTTTAAAGACTATTTCAATTTGATTTTCTTAAACTGTGTTCTGCACTTCTTCAGGTAAAACTTCATCACTTAAATCCAACTGGATAAAAGTACCAAAAAAAGTCCTTTTTTTCCTCCCACATATATGCTGATTTCAAGTGTAAAATGCTTGCTGACTCAATTATTTGTCTTACCTCTTTCTTTAATGGTAGTTAATTTTTTTTCTGTGCTGTGTTTTCTTCACTAAGTCACTCTATAACTTCAGTATGCAGTCAAAACAACGGCCTTTCAATGAAAAATGCAGTCAGTGACAGTGACTTGGTCATCTGTTTGAATGGGTTTTTATGGAAATCTGAATTTTCTTACCGAGGAAAACCCAACAGCAGTACTTAGCCAGAATCTAATTATGGCCTTCTGAACAAGATACCTTATTTAGATGAGGTATTTGTTGTTACAGATAAGGAAGTTGAGAATTAGCCCACGGAGCTGCAGAGGTTATAGACAAGTGCCTCTTGTCTTGTCATGGGCAGAGATGTGTCCTTAGCATGAGAAGGTTCTTTTTCTTATGTTTAAAAAATCATAGAATCACAGAATGGGTTGGGTTGGAAGGGACCTTAAAGCTCATCCAGTTTCACTTCCTGCCATGGAATTTTGGACCTTCCACTATCCCAGGTTGCTCCAAACCCCATCCAGCCTGTCCTTGGATGCTTCCAGGGACAGGACATCCGTAGATCTCTCTGGCCAACAATCTGAAATAAACCTTGATTTACCACTGTATTTTCACCTGATTAACTTGGTGTCAGCACAGCAAGAGTGGCGTTTTCAACAAGGCCAGTCATCCCCATCTCAGTTTTGTTCTTTTCTGGATTGCTTTTGGATTATATTTACTCTGACCTTCCATTCTGCTCTTTCCTATCTGCTTCCAGACTTGGCTTTGTGTGGCCAGAAGGTAGATACAGTATATACTGAAAGCAGGAATATGCATAAACAGCATGTGGCATGGTTTGTGTGTTGTGGATTGTTGGATGAGCTCTGTGCCAGTTCATCAACAATAATTTGTGCATATTAATATATTTGGATGCATTTAATTTCATTGGCGCTTATCCTGCTCCTTAAGTTATTAATTTATGAAATCTGTTTGGAAGAAGGGTAAAAACTTGTAGGCAGCATATGGTGTGATATTGGGGGGAAAGGACGGCTGCGGGTGTGAATTTTATTTTGTCAGTTTGGTGGGAGTACCTCTTGTTCTTTACGGGTGCCATCTGCACAGGGCTCTCTTTGCAAGGCTTGTGCTCTGTGCAGAGCACACAAGAGCTTGCTGAGCTTTTAACTTTGGCTGCTTTGGGGGAGGGCAAAGAGAATATTTTATTCTGTGCCACCTTTTGAAGTGTTTTGTTTTGTATAAAGGCTTTCTTTTTCCAGAAGAAAACACTTGAAGGGTCTACAGCTTAACTGGCTGTTAAAGGACAGTGTCATAAAGCTCTGGATTCATCATTCAGGCGTTTTCACAAACATATTTCCTGTTCTTTGCCTGCTACTGTTACTTTTTTGATGCTAGATGTCTTCTGTCTATTCTCCTTGACCTTCCAGCAATTATGAAAATAATCATTATTTTCATGCTCTCGTTCTTAGGAAGTTCAATGTCTTGAACTTTATATGTGTCTGTGAGACAGGGCAGCTCCTGATTGCTTTGAGAGCTCCTCCATAGCTTTATCCAACTTTAAATTTGTTGAGCTTTGTATATCTGAGTATACAGTGAGCACCACAGTTGAGAAGTCTCTTGGCTTATGTAGTAAACTAAGGCATTTTGTGCAGTGCATACACTTAAATGTAACATTTTGTGTTGTACTTTGTTTTTCTGGAATAGGTGCCTTTTTGTTTCTGAAGCTCTTGTTGTGACAGGCTTCCACATCTCTAGTGGAATGTGTCCCTGCTCATGGCAGGGGGCTGGAATTAGGAGATCTTCAGGCTCTCTTCCAACCCAAACCATTCCAAGATTCTATGAATCTGTCTTTCCCCTCCAGCCAATTGATATTCATATTTTACAGGGATCAGCTGATGCTTTGATATTTAGTAATAGGTTTGATTATGTGGTTATTCCCAGTGACATGCATGAAAGATGATTTCTTCTCTTGTGTGTACATTCCCCAATGTTTGCTCAGTGCTCAGAGATCCTGACAGAGATTGGATCAGGTTGAAGCACAACAGGCAAAATTTGTTCAGTGGGTCCTGATATGCCAGGACAGGAATTCAGAGAAGTTTGATTCAAGTTCTGCTGCAGAACTTGATGTCTTTTTCAACTTTCTTCATTTCAGTTGAGAGAATCAAACAGAGAAATGGTTGCTGTGGATGATTCCATGCTGTGTACATTTCTGGGTTTGAGAACATGCTGCGTTGGTTTCTTCCTTACACCTGAGAGAGAAAAACAATTTCACAATGCAGATGG
This sequence comes from Pseudopodoces humilis, assembly GCF_049639895.1. NCBI lineage: Eukaryota > Metazoa > Chordata > Aves > Passeriformes > Paridae > Pseudopodoces > Pseudopodoces humilis. The sequence goes on from NC_142217.1 coordinate 15,345,394, forward strand.
TCAATAAAAATGCTGAAATACAAAATTACAGATACAAAACTGACATTTCCCGTGGCTTTGAAAGGAAAAAAAAAGGCCTTTGTTTGCAGAGTGCTCCTAGGTCCTCATCTTGTGAGAAGACTTACCAAAAGGTTCCAGACTACTCTTGCACAAGGCAGAGATCCCTTCCTTTAACTCCCCCTTTCCCTTCTCCCACATTTACTTTAAACTTACGCTTGCTGTGGGAGACAGTAAATTCATACAGATAGAGAAAAACAGTGATAACTCAGTATCATGGACAAATTGTTTCCTCCCTCATTTTAGGAGCTTTTGTAAAGCTATTGCTGTTTGCAGCATTATATTTATTCTAACTCAGAAACCCTAGCACTAGGGGAGCTTATCTGTAGGTTTTATTGTATGTGTATCTTCCATATTAATGTTGTTGCAGTTCTTAGACTCTGACTTACTTTGTTTACAAAGATGAGACAGGAACACTTCAGAATACACGAGGCATTAGGGAATATGGCAGAGTCTCATCATTGAAGAGATTTAAGAACAATTCAGAGAAACATTTGTCAGGAATACTACAGGTACTGTTAATTCTGCATTGAGGTATAGGGACAGATCAGGTGACAGCTCAAGAACTTCTACAGCTGTTTCCTGTGATTTTAGTGGAAGTTTTAATGTACTTTTCAGTGGTTTGGTCAAAAGCCCTCACTTTATTTTGTTTTGGAAACACGTTTCTTAATTTAAATTCAGAGGGAAGAGATACTTGCAGTCCCTTGTCTTGCTTGAAACAGCTTCTCTATTTACACAGGCCATATGAAAAATTAACCTTAAGGGGTTTGTTTGTTTGTATTGCCAGATATTTTAGGAATGCTGACTCATTTTTCCACGCTGAGGGTGTGCACACAGGAGCCAATTGCCACCAAATCAGAAGGAGGAGAATGTAAAGGACATCAAGTGCTCCTGCCCTCTCTGTGTGCTTGGTCTTAATCTGGGCATGCAGCCACTGCAAAGTAGTGACAGGCTGTAACCTCACAGCCCACACCATTCAAGGAGATCACTTGCCTTGTGTGCTGTGCTCTAAGCCTGGAGAAACAGGAATAAAAACAATCTTAACTGATCAGTACCCCTCCAGAGGACCAGGAACACTGTGCTAGCACACTGCTGAATGCACACAGCAACCCCAGGAAATGAAATCACAGGGAGTGTGCCCTAAGGCAGGGAACAGGAACTTGTCTGGGCAATGGAAAGGCTCCTGTTTTGGCATCACCAGGTTGGGAATTGGCTCAAAGATATACATGTTGGAAGCAGAGTATAGAGAGTACTTTGTGTGTCTGGCACACTGTGCACGCTCAGGAGTCATTTCTGGCTCACAGGTTTCATCTATGCCATAGTAATATAAAATGATACACTTTGTGTTGGGTCATGCTCTTGATAACTTGTTTGAAGTGTTTGCTCCAACGATGTCACTTGACCTTAGATTCTTCCAACAATATGTGTCGGAGTAGAATGTGTGGAAAGGCCAAGCTGTTGCTCTGGGGAAGGATCTGTAGTAAAGCCATCTTTGGTAGTCACTGCTTAGAGATGTCATTTTCCTCCTAAATCTTGCAAAGGGCAACCTTTCTTGAATCTCATCTCCATTTGTTGCTGGTTATTTCTCTGTCAGTGCTAGAAATTCTTTGTTTAAATAAGCAACAAACACGTATCTCATCTGCTGAGCCCTGGGTGCAGTTTTGTGTCAATGTTATGCAATTGATTTTAATTGAAGGTGTAGCAGGATACAGCGACTCCATTGAGCTCCCCAGAATTGATTTTAAACCTTCTTGATAGCTGCAAACTTAAATTTTCCTTGACACACAGTAGCATGTGTGACACAAAGGTAATGAACCGAAATACCAGACCCAGGCGATCTCTTTGCATTATCCTGTGACTCTTTTTTTGCATTACTAAATGGAGAGAATGATGCACCGAGCCACAAATGCCAAAGCTCATGCACAGAATACCTATGTAGTCTAAAAATAACATTGAGGAGAGTTAGCAGCCCTCATTCCAGCAGCAGCTGTTACCTGTTCTCCATCCTTGCCTGAGTGGCAGCAGGGCAGGTAATTTTGGTTTCCAGAGCTGTGAGGTCGAGTAGGGATCCATGGATGAGAGCTGTTCACTGCTCAGCCTGTAGCTTTTAGACACCTGCCTGCCCTGGGAGTTTGTTACAGGAGAGGGGGTGAGGGCTGGCTGGTTTTGGGAGGCACTGACAGTTCCTGCATCCCTCTCTTGTTCTGGCACTGTCTGTGTGTTCTGGCCTGCTGTCAGCTGGGTGAAGCTGCTCCGAGGTCAGAGACTCATTGCTGTGTACAGGGGGTGAGTTCATCCTTTCTGTGACTTTGCAGTTGGCATCAGGTGGGCTGAGCTGTTATGTGGAAATGCCCTCACCTTCCCCTTCCTGCCAGAGCTGGTCTGTGTGCTTTATACCAGGCTGTAACATCATTCTGAATGGTTGAGCCAGCATGAGAAACAGGGAAGGGCATCAAACACCTCTCCTGAGTCAGGTACACTGGGCTGACAGAGCTGCCTTTGGAACCACTCCAACAACTCGGAGTCCCAAACTCCCCCATTGCAATGTTTTCTAACTGAGACAATTATTTTTAATATCTAATTAAATTTTACTTCTTGTGAGCTCAGTCTTTTTTTTTTTTTTATTATAGCTTTGGTAGGTCACAGGAGTTAATTACAGTCCTCATTGTAGTGGCCTGTAATATACTTGAAAATTGTCAGCCTGGCTGTTCCTCCACCAACACTATCTGGTTTTAATTAATTAACTCAACCAGTGAATTCTTCAGTTGTTTCTCCAGTCTCAAATATTAATTCCATACAAATTTTTACTCATGCTCTTGACTTTGTATAATTTCTTTTTAAAATGGGTGCTCAATTCCAGACATCATGCGGCTCTGGTTTACCTGTCACCAGAGCAGAATGACCTCCAGGCCTTCTCGTATTCCTGTGAAGTTCCAAAATGCTGTTTGTAGAAGACCTACAGCTCAAGACTAAGTTGTTGAGGCTGAGTTACTGTAGCCATTGCTCCTTATTTTGTGTTTGTCCACTTAATTTTTCCTTGTTTCCTACTTCACAATTGTTTTTATTGAATTTAATTGATTTCAGATAGTTTCTCCCCTTTAACAAGTTGCTCTTGAGTTATTGTTTTGTCTTCCAATTACATTTGCGCTGTCCTGATGTGGTTTGTCCCTTCTCTAAGTGTATATTATGTGATGTCACTGAAGCTACTGTATAAAAATAGTCAATGCAGTCAATTCCCTGTTAACTAAGAAGGGTGGGGGAAAACTAAATGCTGGAAAAGCATTATTGGTGTCTTGTTAAGTGCTGTTGTTTCCATGTGGTGTGGATGAACTAATTCCTCTTCACAGATGTACTAGAAAATATGTTAATCTCTGCTACTGGACTGCTGCAGATCTCACTGTGCTTCTATCCTGGCAATATAATGTAGGTGGGTTATTGCCATTTGGTAACTTTTCATGGGTTTATGGATATTTTAATGGAGAAAAAGAATAAAAACATTGACTTTTAAATAGCAATTCTAACACAACATAAAGAATAAATCTGGAAAGTCTCCTAGGAATGCTGAGGTCACTCCAGAACTGCCCAGTTGCACACAAATATGCTAGAAATTATCCAAAAAAAGTCTTGAAGTTGCCCTGTGAGCCTGAATAAAGTACTTGAACATACTTTTAAATGTTGGATTTAAGTCAAAACACATAAGGTGAGATTTTTCTTACAGACTGGGAAATATGAATGGCTGTGTTGTTTTATTTATTTTGAACCACTTAAAATCTGGAAGGTGGGAAATTAACTCTCTTTCAGAAAAACAAAACCACCCTTGGTCAGGAATGAGCACCTTAGGATAAGTAAGTACATGACAGAGCACCTGGTTGAGGTGCCAGCCTGCATTCAGTGCGTGGGACACATTCCCCTTTTGGGTCTGGCTTGTCAGTTGCTCAGGTAGAGTGAATTGTGTCTGGATCACTCCTTTACATGGACTAAGCCGGTTTTGCCTGGGGGTAGAGCTGTGTTAACAGAGAAACAGGTCAGTAATGAGGATGAATTCCACCAACTCTGTGCAGCAGTGACACACCAAGACTGAGAACTTTGGGGTTTGATGATTCAGCCTTATACATAGTCCTTGTCTTCTGGTGCTGCTGATACATCCAAGGAGGAATAATGACTATATTTTCTTTCTGCAGTTAATGATTTTGCAATACATGTGCTGCTCATGGCATATTCTTCTTCTCTCTGGTGTAGAAGCTTCTGCAGTTGGACTCCAGGGTTCTCAACTGGAAACAAACTCATGGACAGTTTCCTTTTGTACACATAAGCAAATTTTTTGCTATTGAGCAATCTATTACTTCAATAGCAATGGAAAAAATGCAGTGATCCGGAATCCTTTAGCTAGAAATGGGAAAGTTAAAGATGGGGTTTCATTTAAAATTCAAATATTTCTTTTTCCTATGATGATTTTTTTTTTTTTCTTTCCAGAAGACCTTTTCTGATTTATTTGCCTTTCTGCTGTAGGGGTGGCTAAACTTGTAGGTTTTCATGCAGTGCACAAGGCAGTGTATCTAAAATAGTCCTATAATTTATTTTCTCTCTTCTTACAGGAGTTATTTTTCATAATCTTATGCTGACTGCTTCTGGACTCAGTGTCTTCTGTACTATCAGGGCTTTTAGATGAAGGGGCTGGTTTTTATTAGTTTCCTGTCAGTGACAAATGAAAATACTTACTTACAGTTAAAACACGAAAAAGAAATCCAGTTTTTTATAACAATGTTATCCAAATACTGTCATCCTCTCAGCCTCCCAAAACTGTAGGATTCAACATGGTCTATGGATCTTGATGTGTACAAACATATATTTGATATTCAAGAGATATTTTTAGATAATGGAGTGATACAGTGAGATATACTCATGTATAGACTATAACATATATAGAAAAGAATTGAAAAAATGTATTTCAGATCTCATTTTCCAAATTAAGATGTATTGCTCTAGAACTGTATTCTGATTTGTGATTTAAAAGACTTAGCTTAAAGGTTGGGTAGAGCAGAAGAGTGAGTGAAGCTCTGCAGGTTGTGCCTGTTGGTGATGGAATAGCTCAGGGGAGGAGGTGGGTGGTGCTGGTGATACAGCTCAGGGAAGGTGGTTTGTTTCCAAAGGGATTTACAGTGATTCAAACTGAGCAGTGACTGACCTGGCGGCCCTGAATAGCTGGAGAAGAGGAGTCAAGTCAGAAAAAATAAAAAAGAGGGAGCATGAGCATGTTTTCACCTGGTTCAGCAGTAACCCAGCAAGGGAAGATTATTTTATTGCCCTGAGGGCTCATCTTCACTTCTTTGATCTGTGGTGTAATCCCTTGCTTGGTGTTGCTGTCAAAACTACTCTATTGAAAAAAGATCTACTGATGAACCAATGTGAACCAATGAATCACAAATCTTCTTCCTCTTTTCCCTCCCAAGATTATTTTTTTCTTTCAGGGTCGATTGATTGTATGTTCTGTGTTTGCTGGAGGTAGTTGAATTTAAGATCACGTGGTTGAAATTCCTTCATTTAATGTGACTGTGGCAAAAGTTTCTGTGGCTTTTTCTTAAATAGTTGTCAGAACAACTTAATACCCAAATGTGTTATTGGTATGTTTGTAAAAAATGTTCTGTTAAAATCTCTGAAGAAAAAGTTTGAATTCATTTGACTCAGTGTTCCTGCTTCTGTAGTTAATGTGGGCTTCAGTCCCTGAGAAAGGATGCTTAGCTGAAGTGTTGGGGAGTAAATTCACCAAAACTGCATGGTTGGGGTTTTTTTGATCGCTCACGTGATCATTGGTGTCACAGAATGTGATGAGTTTTCCTGTGTAGACTTGTAATTTCACATATCTGTATACTGCTGCTTTCTGAAATGAGTATTTTTGTGTTAACATTTCAAAAGGGATTAGCTTTGGAGAATAATTGCTGTCACTAACCCCATTAGCCAAACCTTCCACTCCTGGCACACAGGTGGAACAGCAGCTCTGGGTCTGACTGGGCCAGTGTTTGTGGCAGCTCCATTCAGGTCATGTGTGATATATTCTACACCTGAAACTTGAGAGCTGAGAGAGAATTTGGGTGTAGTTTTAGGTACTAGGGCAGTCCTCTCTTGAAATATTTTCAGAATGTTGTTGCCAGTTCCTGTTGGACGAACATAGGACGAAGACGCAAAATTATTCTAGAAATCTTCACTGCTGTGCTACACTGTTTGTGTGATGTTGAACTGTCTTTAAATATTTCAGTGAGCTCTTCCTCAGCTTGCACTGGCTTGTGACACCGTCTGATGGAGCTGCAGGGAAGCATCAGCACCAGATGGGGGACTGGGGGTGGGGGACAAAGATTGCTCTAAGGTGTCATCAACTTGTGCTTTGTGTAGAAAGGATCTCAGGCTGGCTGTGCTTTGGTGCATCTGAATGATCTCCTGACTGTCTCACCGCGGTACATTGTCCAGTGACTGCTGCTCTTCCTTCCAGAACCTTCATTTCACTAAATCCCAGGTTTCTGCATGGGAACATTTGTTCAGACTGGTTTGTTTGCTGTCTTTCCAGTCCCAGCCCAAAGCCTGGGTTTAGAGGCAAACAGAACCTCCTCCATGAGGGCAAGATTGGTTTTTCTGTATTTTCTATTCATGTGTGGTCCTCTCATTTCCCTGCTTCCCCACCTCTAATAGCTGTAGAGTTGCATTTCACGGAGAAGTGGAATTTCCTTATCTTGTCTTGGAGTTTTCATCTCCCCTGCGTGGGTGGACTGGCAGAACTAGTGTTCTGGATCTCCCTGCATCCCAACAATCCTTCTTGCCCAGTGTTGCAGATCTGCTGCTTTGAGCATTAGAAAAACAGACCCCATTCCTGGAAGAAGATGGAAGAACTGAAGCTGACAAAGGTAAGCCAGCCAGAACTCAGTCTTGAGACCAAATGTACAAAGAATTTCCCAGATGGGTTTCCCTGTGTGCTCAGGGCATTGAAAAAGTAGATTTCTTGCCTTTGCTTGTGCCTTGCCTGCCCAGCTTGTGGCAGAATGAGAGCAGTGATGGTATTCCATGCATGATGATTAAAGAATATTTGTTTCTGTTATGATTATACCATACATGACAATTTTGTCTTGACAGCAACATTAATTTATTCCAATATTTACAATTGTATCAGCAAGGTTCAGAGCTAAAACTGCTTTTCTGTGAAGTACATTTACCACAACAGCACACATCCGTGTGTGGAAAATATTAAGTATCTCACAGGTTGTCCTTGCTTATTTCAGAAGCAATTCATAAGAAACAAAAATAAAGACAATGTTATGAAGCACAGCAGAAGTTTGCAAAGTACCAGAGCTTTATTATTAGTCGAGGTTAGAGCCTGCTGGCAATCCTTAGACTCTGACACTGTGCTCTGATTAGAGCCTGGTGGAGATCACTGTTGGTGCTCTAGCACAAATGGACTGCTGCATGTGAGGTTTTGGCACATTATTTTTCTATTAATTTATGACCCACATGTTGCAATGTTTGACTGCTCCAGCAAAACCTTGCCAGACTTTATTAAAGGGGAGGGAATAGGTGTGGCAGGCACAAAGCTTTTACATTCTCAATATGTTATTGACCAGAGTGCTGTACGGGCTCTAATTTTTAGCTGTTTTTCTTTCCAGCAAAACTCATTATTCCCCATAAAAGTTAAGCACGGGAGGATGTGTTGTTCTGAGTTCTGTCAGCTCTTTAGTTTACTTACATCCAATTCTGATGTTTTTCAGTGTGCTGCAATTACTTAGGCAGTACCTGAGCTATAGTTCCTCATACCTGTTCCATTTCAAACACCAGTTTAAGAGTCTCTACAGCAGCTGCAGTCATTGCTCCCACAAGGATAAGATTGCTGTGTGCTCCTTTGCTTTTTCCCTTTTCAACTGAGTTAGTTCTCGGGTTTTGATACAAATCACCAATTTCTGATTTTTATTGGGGTTTGGAGTATTCACGTTTCAGACTTGTCTGTTTTGCAGGTTGCTTTGTCTTGGTTCAGTCAAGTGAAGACCCAGCACATGAATCGCTCCATTTAGGGCCATGAAAAACTGACACCAAAGACCAAGGAAGCAGAGTAAACCAAGAGCCTTCTGAATTTGATGTCTGTAACTGTCTCCTGGTGGCAACTTTGAGGAAGATTTGATTCCTGTGGTCACAGGGAAAGACGGTCCAGCCACAGGCATGTAATAAATGATGCTTAATAAATGATTCCAAAAAGCTGCCTTTATGTGTTTGCTTTTGTGAGTGCTCTATTAGACACCAAAAAGTGCTAGGGGGAATCTCTAGATTTACTAGTGGTTTTCCTCTAGTTTTCTGTGCTGAACAGACTGACTTTGAAATCTGGTGCTAACCAGGGGGAGAAATAGGGAGAGACTCTTCTGCTTCTCAAAATACCCTGCATGTCAGGGAGCCTTCCAGCCTCCTGTGAGCACAGCCTGTGATTTAAATAAACCCAGTCAATTTTAAATGGCAGAAAATGAGGGGAGAGGTAAGCAAGAGGTACCAAAACATTTCTCTACTTGCACAGCACGAATTCCCTCCTGTTGTGACATTGTTTGCAGAGACACAGACTGGGAATTGAAATAGGTTTTGTGGACCAAGCTGAAGCATCACACAGTATTTCAAGCTGCTCCAACAAATTAACTATTTAACACTCTGCTAATGTTGTGCACACACTTTATTGCCTCCCAGCATGAAAATCGAGCAAATAATTGCAACAAGCTTCTGCCCAGTAGAAGTCACTGTAATATAATGAGAAATTTTGTCCTGTGAGTAAACAGAAGGAACAGGAAGCTGTTGGAAGCAGGTCGATGTTGCTTTAGATACAGGAAAAAAAATTTAGGAGTGCTCTGTGTCCGTGCCATCCGCTCCAGGTGCAGTTCAAGCTGGTGTGGTGCTGGTTCTCCTCGGTAATGTAGCAACTGGACCACACCCCCTCCTGCTGCAGGATGCTAAAGAGCCCTTGGAGCACTATCTGCTGTACTGCACAGAAACTGCACCACTTCTAATTACCACACCACTGCCAGCTGAGAGGGTTTTTTCATCCCATTGAATGACAAGGAAATTGTTCTTTCTCTGTCCAGTAATCTTATGTGTTCTTTCAATGTTTCTGTAGTAATCCTATTTTTATTGCAGAAGAGGACTATGTTAATTTTAAATCAATACCAGAATTGTATCTTGTCGGTGCATTTTATCTTGTTTCAAAGTAAGTTGTTGATTAAAAATAAGCATTCTTGGCCACTTGATGCTCTTCTTGTTTACTGCTCCTGTATGGTGGTATTATGTTAACATTTTGGAAGAATACTCAAGGATTTGAGCATGTTTTTCTTCTCACTTAGACTTTGCAAATGACTGAAAAGCTTTCCCCACTCCTAACCTCTCTTCTGTTGTGCAACAAAAGAGCTTTCCTTTAAGCATCTTGGTTTCCAAGCACAAGGAATCGTCTCTGGGCATTACTGAACGTTTGACTTAAGGTGTGATGAATCCTCTTATGCCAAGTTGAATATTTTGATGTATGCTGTAGATTAATGTTTAATTTACCTAAAACGAGTGTGGAATTAGTGTTTTTCAGAGTTTGTTTTTTAAAGTTATTCTGTTCAGATCTTGGGTTTTATACAAAATCTCCTGAGTCTGCATTGGATGTCACAGCCTGACTTGGTTTGTCAGGGCTGTTTCCTTTGCTGCCTGTCTTAGAAAGATGATGATTATAATAGTACAAAAACCTTTTTCTGGCTTCATGACCTGCATGGGGGAAAGCTTTTTAAATAATCTGAAAATTTACTCACCAATTTCTTTAAATGTGTTGGTTTCATACTGTACTGACTTAGCAGTTGTTGTCATTGCACTTTGGTATCAGTCTTGGGAGGGATGTGTTTTGGTGACATGTGGCACTACAGCCATTGCAAAATAATGGTATTGGTGTTGCTGAACTTCTAGGTTTTCTTAGAATTTAAGAAATCCTAGTGTAGTTCAGAAAGCTTCTACAGCTTCTTGTGACTTGAGTACAAAAATACCAATAGCCTCCCTAAACCAGTGTAAAACTGTATTTGGAGCTGTGCATGTAATAGAATAAATCCATGGCAATAATATGAAAAATATGTAAAAATGCAAATCTACCATTTTTTTAGCTTGATAATGCTTATGATCCCCTCCCCCTTTCTGTCTTTATAGGTCTACGAGGGCTAATCAATCTTGGGAACACATGTTTTATGAACTGTATTGTCCAGGCACTTACCCACACTCCACTGCTGCGAGATTTCTTCCTCTCCGACAGGCACAAATGTGAAATGCAAAGCCCCAGCTCATGTCTGGTCTGTGAAATGTCTACTCTCTTTCAGGAGGTGAGTGCTGTTTGCTACAAAGCATCACCTTGCCACAGACGCTGTTTCTTACCCTGGAAGGAATTGCATTCTGATTGCAAAGGGAATGCAAGTCATGTTTCCCCTCAAAGTGCAGTAAAACAAAGCAGCAAAGATTGAGATCTCACTGTCAAAAATACCCAGCTGCTGAAAAGAAAACTAATGGCTTTTAAGTCCTGTTGTGAAGTCACCCTTGTTTAGGCAAAGCTGGTATTGGAAATAATTACAGTGCTGCCTGTTCTAAGACTGATCTGGGAGTCCTTAGTCTGAAAGCTGAATGTGTGCTTTAATTAAAGGTGCAAGTTGTAACTGGAAAATATGTCATGAGCTCTTTGGGTGATCATGGGAGTGAGAATAAAGCAGTAGTATACATCCTTGTGGTTTAAGGTACTGGATTATGTAGGTCTGTATGAATATTTTAAAGATCTCCATTCAGTGCTTGTTCACCAGCAGAAACATCTTTTCTGTCATCTCTTACGTGCAAACCCAGTAAGGGCCAGGAAGGAGAATAAAGAGAACTAAATGTGTTGCTACAGTTTGTGTCTTCCCTGTGCAAGCCACAGTTCTTTCCCACTCAGGAATCTGCTTTGCAGTGTGTCTTTACTGTAGGTCTGGTCCATGCTGTGTGGACAGGCACAGGCTTTTCCTTAATAAATAGTTAAAGAGCTTTATTAACTATCTTAATTCCACATCAGTAATGTAAGGACTTTGGGTAGACATGGGCTCCTAGTTTTAAAATGTCTTTTAAAACAAACCCAGTTCTGTGCCTTTCCCTCACTGGTGGATCTGCTTTCTTGGTAAGTAAAATAAAACCAACCAAAAGACCAAAAAGAGCTGTAGTGTATGTGCTGTCATGGAGCATTTAAAAATGCTGGAGATGTCTGTACACAGAGCAGGTTTTCTGTGCATGTCCTGTCATGAAAGTTCATTCTGACAGGGACTAATCTAAAAGAGCTTTACCTTTATCTTGTGGTTTTCAATTTGATTTTACTTCTCTGCCTTTTTCACCAGAGATGATTCTTTTTGCTCACTGCAGGTGAGTTAAACATACATAGAAGAAGGTAAAGCCCCCTTAGTTGTTCCAGTACAAAGTTGTTTTCTGCTCATGCTCAAGACTTCTCAGGATTTGCAACATTTCATGCTGCTTATCAATCATTAGCTGTATGTTACATTTCTTATTTTTGTTCTATTTTTCAATTGTTCCCAGGTCTGTCAGGAAAGGAGGGAAAAACAAAAGGCAGGCAGACCAATAGGTAGCAGCTGTAAGATTATTGAAACCAGATGTGCAGTTAAGTGAGGAAATACCACAATGCCTAGATGAAAAAAGTCAGTCATGGTATAGAAATACCAGTTTCTGTACACTGTTAATACAGAAACCTATTTGCTTATTTAAAAATAAGGAACCATTATATCCTTGATATGCTTTCATCAAATAGTGATATAAGATCTCATACTGATGAACATCACCATACTCTATTTGCACATGCATTTTTTAAAAAAAATCCCTTGGGAAAGGGGAAATGAGTGTTACATTACAGATTGAGAGGCTGCAGGAAAGATCAAGACTCTCTAGGTAATGATTTTTGTTTCCATTTTTGTATGTGGAGCCCTGTTGATGGCTCAGGATGCCTTTTGCTCTATTCTAAGCATGGAAAAAGAACAGGCTGTTATCCAAAATGGGGCTTAAATGCAGCATTTGTGTTAGTTTCAATCATAATAAAGTTTAATTTCATACACAATTTTGGGAACTCAGCCTTCATTTTCAAACCAAAATTCATGCCTGCACTTGCATTAGTTCTATTAATTAAATGTTCTGCAACACAAGGGTGTATGGATGAGGGAACATATCTGTGACACCAGACTGTGCAGACTGCAATAGTCCCTGTCCTTATTTCACATTAAATACTGCAGCCATGTGCTGTAGGAGGACACAGAAAGTGACTCAACCTCCTTGAAGTAAAACTGGAGCTTAATCCTCCTAAGCAAAGCTGTTGGGTCTGTAACCAACTTGGTGTATTTTAACTCACAAGCAGTAAATACCTTACTGCTTTTATGGCACCCCTTGTACAGTTCTGTTCCCAGTGAGTTTTAATTTCTCTGAATTTGGAATTAAAATGAAAATCTTGCGTTTTCTGGAGCAGACTGGATATGTTTCATGTCCCAGCTCTATCCAGTGGTTGCAGTGAAAACTCTGTCTCTGCTTTTGCAGAGCTGAGGTCTGAGTGAAGGAGGGCAAACCAGGAGATCTCAGTGCTCTGGTTAAGAATTCCTTTGTAATTGAATTACCAGGGAAACTTTGATTCAGGTTCTGTCTTGTTTCTACATAGCTTTCCCACTGGGATTAACTGGTGTGGTTATCCCAAAGCATCTTACCCAGGGACAAACAATCAGGGCAAGGGTTAATTTCATCTCCCCTCCACCCATCTCTTCTGAAGGTGTGATCTTAGGCAAATGGAATGCCAGGGGATCTGGTGAGTGCCTGAGTGGGAGCTCTCCAGGAGAAAAAGCAAGACTGTTTTGAACATTAAATAAAACTTACTATATAAAAATAAGCAAGTTTTGCTCTTTTGCCTCTTAAACAGAAGTTACCCATCCCACTTTATTTCTTTTTTTGTTTAAGATCATGTAGTTATATAGGTTGAGTGATTTCTTTGTGATAAATAGGAAGCTAAAAGTTCTTCCACCTTGAAGTAGGTTGGTGGTGAGTAATGACTATCAGATGGTTCTCAGGACTGAGGTGGTTTTTTCCTGGTAGCTTTTCTGGCAGACACACCAAGCATTGAGCTCTGTTTGTTTTAAAAATATCTGACTGCATCAATTAACATTCTCATTTGTGCTACATGCAACCTATTTCTCAATAGAATCATGACATGACTTACTGCTTAAGAAAAAGAATGAAAAGGATTTGGGAGTAACAGATAGTGGTGAAGCTGGATGGAGGGAAGATAGAACACAGAATCCATTCATTGAGCCTTTTGGCTGAAAGGGTTGGTGCACTCTTTTTTACCTACTGGTGTTTGTGTTGTAGTTTTGCTTCACCAATGAAAATGAATTTCAGGATGGTCCACACCCAGAAGTTTATCCAAATCCTTTCCTGAATGACCACTCAGGAAGGTAGGATTAGAAGATCTGTGTCTCATGCTCTCTGTGACTGGAATAGTAAGAATACCTGGGAGCTGAGCAGAATGCAGTGCATCTACTCAGAGATGGAAGGAACAAAACCTTCCTTTTTCCCATCATTACTCATCCTTGTGAGCCTATCACAGTGCACAGCACAAGCATGGGAAGAGTTGAGAAGTGAGGACCAAGAGGGAAAAGGAAGAGATGATTTATGGCTTTGATATTTGAGGATGCTACTGTTGAAGTGACTTAGGTATAAAATAAGTTACAACACAGAGTTGTAACCCCCAAAAGAGGGGGGCGGGAAATGTATTTAAGGCTCTTTATATAGACAGAAGCCTTGCCTTTTGTCATGGAAAATACAGACTTTGTGTTGATTTAGTAAAACCTTTTCCTTGAAATAAGTGTAGAACATACAGAGTTCATGCAAGCAAAATGTATTTTGTGATTCTTTGAACCATTGTTCTTTGGGAAACCTCTAGAAGGTGTTCTCTTGTATGTGTTCCATGTGTTGCCCACTCCTTTCATGCATTGTAAATTGCCAGAAAATTTAAAGTCTTTACTGAGAACCAATTTCCAAGAGGAGTTTTTGACTTCTCAAATTGGACTTGAACCTGGTGCAAGATTTCTGCCTATAAACTTGTAATTACAAAGCTCAGAGACTGTTTAGTGGATACATGTGCAGGATAAATCAAATTTATCTGTTTACTCACATAATTGAGAAACTTCTGTTTTTGGCAGGAGGAGGAGAAAGAAGTATGTATGTGTACGGTGGGGTTTTGTTTTGTTTTAAAACCTCACTGGTGTCTGTATACTTTTGGTAACAATGATGCAAATTACAAAGCCTATGGTATTGTAAATGCCCCTAGATTCTTTCTAGAATGCAACAGCAAGTGTTTTAAGTGGAAAAACAAAATTACTTTTGCTTGCGCTGTGTGTGAGAATGAAAGCTTTAAATCCTGGTTGGTTTATTCCTTTCTGCCCCCCTTCCCTTTTTTTTTCCTGGAACAGCAATTAAGCAGTGTATTACCCAGCACTTAGAAATTGCTGAAACTAGTTGTCTCCAAGATAAACAACTGATACTGCTGAATTGAAAACAAATTTAAACAAAAAAAAGTTTAAATCATTTTCAGAACAGTTGTGCCATTGAAGTGTTTTAAAGGTGACTTGCAAATACATCATTGTTTATATTTGCACACTTCAGTGAGAAGGTTGGAATAAGACTTTACATGGACTCTTTCCCTTTTTGTGGGTTGGAACAGCTCTGATAGGCTGCTCTTCCCAGCAGCAAGGAAATGACAGAGATGGGATGAATGTTTTATACATTCCAGTTAAAATATTGTTATTGAATGTGCTCAGATTATTTGTTTTATTTAATATTTATTTGAGCAGTGAAGCTTTTCCCCCACCCCACATTCTTACCAGGCAGGTTGCTCTTTTTTTTGTGTGATAATAGTTAATGATTTGCTAAAGCTTCATGTCAGATCCTTCTCATCCTACTGAGGCAGCAGAGAATGTAAAATCTGCTGGCAGGTCTTGTGTCTGCAGTGAAGTAATTACATGGAGTGCTGGTGGTTAAAATGACCGGAGAGCTCTGGGACTAATTGTAAGGAGTGACAGAACAGGGAAGTTTTATTGCTGCAGTTCCCTGAATTATGTTGAGCAGCAGCTGCATCAGCAGATTTCAATTACCACACTCCTGCTCCAGTCCCTCGGTGTCATCCTTGTTGGCATCAGAGTTAACTATTGATCTTTATATTTATAGGAGCATTTTGTGGTGTTTGGCTGCAGAGGTGCAGCTTCTTGTTTGGGAAAAGCAGAGCTTGTGAGGAAGAAATTTCTGTGGGAGGAAATACACTAAAATCATGTAGAAAGCCCTACCAATATGAGGACTAGATGAAGACTGTGCTGCCTTTTGCCAACCTGTTCCTTAAAATGCAGTGTTTTCTCTCAGCAGGTTTGTAGCACAGTGCCTGTGCTTGGACTTCCTTAAAATGCTCAGAGACTGTCCAGGGAGATACTCAGGGCTGGGGAAGGAAGCTCACATTTCCAATGAGGATGAGAGTTGTATACTGCTGGGGGTTTAAATCTTGTTTTTGTTCTGTGTATTTGCCACTGTCTGTCTTCTGTTTGGGAAGAGTAACTGAAAAGAAACTGCCATGGATTTGATAGGATCTTGGGAAAACAATTGTGGTGTTGCAGGCAGCATTTACTGGCAGATACATTTGCCAAAGGTGAGGGAAGGCATAATTTCTCATAAATGTTACTCTGTCAAGTGAATAAACTCTTCTGGGCCTTTTCTGACTCCTGCAGGATCACCACAAGCATTTCTGCTTTGCTTTTGGATGTGGTATCACTGTGCAGGATAAAGGAAGGGCTGAACCTCAACCCAGGGAAACACAGACCCATAGCATGGGTGGTTTTTTGGCATGTTTTTTTGGGGTGGGTTGGTTGTTTGGGGTTTTTGTTTGTTTGTTTGGGTTTTTTCGAGTGGGATCTGGCTGGATTTTAATTTAAAAATGTTTCTGTGGGTAGTGTCCTCCTGCCCTGTGCTGATTTCCCTCCCCAGCTGTGTTACCCCCCAGCAGCAGCAGCAGTGTTTCACATCAGGCTGTGCTGACTGAATAATTCATCTGTGCACACTCTTAATGTGCTTCTGGCAAAATCACCTGGGGCAGTTTTAGTCACTCCAGAGCCAGCTCATCAGATTTTGACTGAAGCAGATGAAGGAGCAGATGCAAGAGCTGGTCCAGCACCAGATTCCCAGGCAGGGACACCAGGGGCAGCTGGCTTTGGGGATCGCTGCTGAATGGGGACCTTCAGCTCTGCAAAAACAGCTGGCTCAATAAAGTTGTTTTTGAAGTCTTCTACAGTGAAAGGCCAGTACTGGCATGAGGCTGCTGCCCTGCTTGGAAATTTTTTCCATCAAATTGGACTGCACAGCATTTGGGTGCAGAGTTGCCATGGGTCAGGGCTGGCTGACATTCAGCATCTAATATTCTCATCTTCAGTGTTTGTTCTGATATGGAAGGGTGGGGGGAGGCATTTCATTCACATAATTTGTGAATGAAATTGCTGATCATTTTCAAATGTAGGATTTTTTTTCCTTTCTTTCCTCCTCAGGCTATTTTAATAAAAGCCAGTGGTATCAGTAAGCAAATTGTGAGTGATGTTTGTGTCTGTCTACCCCACTCCCTGCACCCCCACATGTTTCAGGCTAATCCATCACAAATTGGTGGAATTTCAGGGGAGAAAACTGAGCTACTCAGTTCTGAGATCACTTCTCCAGTAGTCTGTGACAAAAGCTTTCTCTCTCCTTTATTATTAAGGCCATCAGAATTAAACAGTTTAAATTGATTTGACTAATTGCGCTCATTTAACTTTTTAATAATGAAATGCTCTGAGCCTGTGTAAGTTGTTAACAGTCATGTCCTTCTCTTTGCTTTGAGCAGTTTTACTCTGGGCACCGATCTCCTCACATTCCATATAGGTTATTGCACCTGGTATGGACTCACGCACGGCATTTAGCAGGGTACGAGCAACAAGATGCACACGAGTTCCTCATTGCTGCATTAGATGTGCTACACAGACACTGCAAAGGTAAGGTTTGTTCTGTGGCTGCAATCAACAAGGATTATTGCATCAAAAAGAGGTAGAACCATATTTTCTTAAACCAAGTCTAGTGCCAGTACAGCACTCTTAGCAAATTCCTTTAAAATTGTTCGGTAGACTTCAAATATTTATAAAAATATAAACCATTCCCATTGTCAAAAAATACCAAGAATTAGAAGGAGACAAGCCTTTATATTGGTTTCAGTCACTATCATGATGTTCTCTTATTGGTTGTGAGTCACTGTCTTTTCTTTTAAATTGCCATTTTAATTCTATTTTTACTTGAAGTAGTTAGAACTCTTACTCAGTGTGTCATGGGACTGATGAAAATAACATAGGGGAGAGGCTATGTCTTAATACTATTATTCTACTTAAATATGATTCTACTGTATTTCTGATACCAAATTGCTTACAGAAATGTGAATAAGAAAGAGCAATGGGTGGCTATGGTATCTTGTTTTATTAGTCTGTATAGAACAATACGTAATTGTACAATTCAGTAAAAATATTCAGTGCCATGCTTTTTGATTTGAAGTATCTAAGTCTTGATTTTCTAATATCATATGAAATTATGTGCTTTCTGTTCATTAGCTGAACTAAAGCTGAACTGAAAATTTCCTAATCTGCCAAATGTTTGTTCTAGCTTGATTCACTTACTGCAGCGACAAAATTTTTACTATTCATCCAAGGGAAAAGTAGTAGGGTTGATATTAACAGAACAAATAAAAAGTCCTTGGTTATCAAAAAGAAGATTTAAGCACTCAACTTTGCTCAAATTTTGCTTAGGAAAAGCACTTAGGGTTTAATTTTTTGGTTTATCAGAGGACTATCAAAAAGGAAGGCTGCTGCTGCTTCTCTGAACCATTGTGAGCCTTGCTCTTGTCTCTGAGGTAGCCCTGCATGGCAGCACATGGGCTTGTTCACATCTGTAATTGGTGCCTCCAAAAGAGTTTTCTCCAAAGAAAGTATTGCTAAGGACAGGAGTACACAGAGCAGTTCCTTTTTAGTTACTAATATCTGTCATTTGACAACCACTAACTGGATTTCAGTAATCCAAATTAAAGTGGTGTGGAAGTCCAGTAAGGAGCAAAATCTACCCAAATATTGACTTCTCACTTTTTAACACTGAATAAATTCACCTGCAAACAGAAGCACTTCTTTGTTCCTGTTAAATTTCTGAACCATTGATCTAACAAATCTTGAAGCTTTTTTCATCATCTCTGATAAAATGCAATGCTCATATTTCTTCTACACATCCTCATTAATTAATGAAGCAGTATTTGTGTCTCAGAATGGTAAAGAGAAAAACTTGCAACAATAAAAGTCCCTGAGGTCTTCTCAAACTGATAAAGACTCTGAAAAGACTTTAGAAAAAAATGTGGTTTGACTTTAAATGAAGAATCTCTCTGCAGCCAGGTTTTCAAAATTTCTGTTTCTGAAGAAATAGAGAGGCTTTTATTAAATCATAATAAATAATCTATACCACATCAAGGTAATTTAAAAGAAGTGGTTGAGAAGTTGTGTGGGAACCAAACAAGTTAATCTAAACCAGAATTTCAAGTATAGTCATGCAAAACCACATTTGGAACGAACTAGTTTTCAGTTTAATGAGAAAGTTTTCCCACTTGTGTATCCACACAGACACACTTGCATGGGAAGTGTGCAGATGTAAAAATATTATTACTAATAGTGAGAATGTCCTACAGCTACAATAAGCAAATAATACCTCCCCTGCCAATATTAAATATTTATTTTAATCAACGGAAAAAGCTTTTAAAGCTTCCAGTCAATAGTAATGAAGTTTTGCAATTAACACACAGTGAAATAAAATAAAGTCATGGGGGAAATTTTGCTCTAGTTTTTGGACATTCTTCATGATCAGCAAGGCTTTAGGCACCAAAGTAAATGAAAGTGTTCCTTATGTATAAATATCCAGTGATGTTTGTTTGGCTGTCATTAGTCATTTATCCCTTTTCCATTCCACATACTCAGTTGTCTAGGAAGTGTCTTAATGCAAGTAAAGACAAAGCTGTGAATATTTGTTGTTGTTCTGTCACTACCTAAATTAAGAAGAATACGTGGTTTTGATGTCCATGTAAAGATAAGTTTTGTGATCTTATAACTGCCCTGAGATGATTATGTGGCAGGATGGCCCAGGTAATTTTGTTTTGATTTGATTAGTGTTTTAAATACTGGTTGAGTCTATACTTTGTTTTAGTGGCATCTGTGGAGTTTTGGAAGTCCAGGATACCTGTCTGATCTCCTTGAAAATCCTGTCTGAGGGGTGATAGATGCACTGGTACTGTTGGGATGAGCTGTGGCATCTGGGCATATTCTGAACCCTCAATAGGGCTTCTCTGTGCTGCTGAAGTAATAGAAAATATTTCTGAATAAAAGGGGTCAAGTGTGTCTTGCCTGTGCATCATTTTCATTTCAACAGCTGGAGGCTGGTGATCTAACTGGAAAGTAGTATTTTGGTGAAAAAAATAGTGTAAAAAATCAGTATTTCTGTCCAAGTTGTAAAGCATTAAGTCAGCTTTTAGTCAACATGGCAGATGCATCTTTATCCCCAATGCTCTGGGATAAATTCAGGGTTCTAATCTGCAAACTTCCACACCAGTGAGGTTCCAAACATACAGACACTTTTTAGTTTCCCACCTTTGTCTCAGACATCTTCAGTTTCGGGGAAAATTAGACCAGAATTACTGTTCTCTTAAAAGGATCAAGACTCCAAGTAAAAAATTATTTTTCTGTCCAGTGGCATCACTGGCTGTGGGGGTTTCTGTACTTAGTGCAAGAGCAACAGCAGTCAAGTGGCAGAGATGGGCACTGGTATACAAAGGTTCAAAAAGCAAGATAAAAACATAGAAGTAATCCAGTGTTTTTATCCCAAACTTTATTCATTACTCTAAAAAAAAGGAAGACTAGTACTTTAAAGCTGATTATTCCTCATTTATTTGGATTTCTTGAATCATTTTGCATTCGCCTTTAACAAGGGGTGCTGCAAAACAAATCTGAAGCTAGAAAAATAATGGTGTGCTGAGATTTGGGAGGAAAACAGTGCCCTGCTCTGTGAATTCTGTATGATATTCTTAGGAATTGATAGAGCATATGCTTGTGAAACATGTCATCTGCTCTGATCCATATAGATTTGTGTGTACACTGCTTTGTCAGAAATAACAATCACTTGTTCAGAACACCAGGGACCAAAGCAAAGCAGAAATATTAACATTAATGTCTTGTTTTGATAAAGACCCCTTTTAAAATCTGACAATTCTTGACTTTGCTTTTCTCATTTAAAATACAGAATAGAAGGTTGAGAAAAAACTTTTATTTTTATATCAAAACTGAAAGCAATCTTAACAAATTGTCTATAGCTCTTCTTACTGTTGCTGTGTATTATTTTCCTTTAGTGGTATATTAAATGTCTAATTTGAACACAGATTAACATGCTTAGTTATTGCACAGACACAGTAGTAACCTGTGGGGGTTTTTTGAGAGTTGCATTTAATTTGAATCCAAACTCCTAAACTCAATTTTCAGCCATTCTCATAACCACATTAATGTGTATATCCATGTATTTTTAAGTTTGCTTTTAGTCTCATTCTGACCATTCTTAAAAGCTGCTGATTTCCCTGGACTGGATTTAAACCCCAAAAAATGTCTGAAATTAAAACCTCATTTGGGAGATAGAAATGTTGAAGGGAACCTTAACTTAAGCACAACAATCTAGCAGCTTCTAGTTCTCAGCTGCATAATATACCTCCCCTCAGCATCTGTTCCATATTGACAAGTGTGTGTAGGTGGTAATCTTACTCTTTTTTCCCTCCTCTCCAACCAAATGTCATGGGAAATAATGTTGAGTGGGTAATACCCTTCTGTTTTGCTGGGAACAAGCTTGCAGGATATTCATTTGAGACCCTCTCATCACTGATCCTAATTGACTTGTGTAATTGAAAAGGGAGAGCTCAGTTCTCTCTGTGGGAGGAAATGACTGTCTGCTGAAGGTGTCCAGCTGGGATGGTACCTGTGGTCCAGGGAAAAGCTCTCAGCACTGCTTTTTTCCTTCTGCCCCCTCAAAACAAAGCAGAGACAGCATTTGAAATGGGGAGATTACATGGATGTGGTAGTTGCATGTGGATTCTTTAAAAAGGAAAAGTGGAGTTTTAACTAAAACCCAGTTAATTCCATTTTGAATTTTTTTTTCTTTAGTGCCTGTGAATATAAGTGAAGCTTTTTCTGTAGGTGAAGGATGCGTTGCACAGTCTCTATCCTGTATGCCCTCCTCATTAGCTTAGCATAATTGAGCCCTTTAAAAGCTCTTACATTCAGTAAGATTTAGCTGAAATTCCTATCAAGAAATGCCTCAGACCGGCTGTGATAACCCCCAGCTTGAACCTCATACACTTGAAATCTAATTTTAGAGTATTTTCTTCAAGAGTCTTTTTAAGGAAACAATGTGCTTTTCTTGGCAATTCAGACAAAAGTTTGTAAAGCCTAAATCCGGCAGCTGAGGGAGAACTTTCCTGAGGCATTTAGAATCTAATTAACTCGAGTGGCCCACTGCAGCTTAGTAGGCATCACCTGTGACTGCTTTTCCCACTTAGAATCCGGTGGAACCTTTGCCAGATTATTATATAACACTTTTCAACATAATTCTAAAAGCTTCACTGGAAGAAAAAATATAACTCTATCTGTTCCTACTACAAGAAAACTCCAGCTAGAGCACCTTAGACACATGAAAATGGTCTATTGCCCTACTTTAAGAAACTTTTTATTTCTTCAGGTGTTTTTTTGAACATTCTTGTAGAAAATAATTGGTTTTGAGAAATAGCTGAGATTTGAGGAGTATTTCAGTATTTCAATCTTAGCATTTCAGTTTCAGAAATCAAATACTTCCCAGGAAGTTGAAGACACTGGGAAATCTGTCCAAACTGTTGTAGCAGTTGCTGTTGATGGAGATGGGAAAACATCTTGAGATGCATTTTAAAAAATAATTATCTGTGTAGTAGTTGGTGTGTGCATCTCTGATGGCAAAGCAAGCCCAGCTGCATCTGTCTTACCCGAGGAAAATAAGCAGTGGACAGTCTGAAAATCCAAGGAAAAGGGTATATTTCCTACCTCACCTGTGAGAAATGGAGGGAGAAGGTTTTGAAGCTGAGAACTGTGTGAAGAAGTTTTTGGTTATTTAATACTCTGGTTATTGTGAGAAAGTTGAATTGGTCTAATGTCAGCACTCAAGTCCTAAAAATGACACTTTACTCCTGGGACCTGCAGTGACAGTGTGTGATGCCTAAAAGATGGGAATGTGTTCACTGTGCCTCTGGAGAAGCTGGAGGAGGACACAGCATTACCTCCTCACTTCAGATATCTTTCATTTTCCCACTGATGAAAACCTGCATGGAAGGTGCACATTGATGCTGAAAGGCTGGGATGGAGGCAGTGGGCTGGGGATGAATGGTTCTTAACAAACCCTCTTCCCTCATCTGCTCGCAGAAGTTGACTGGAATAGAAGTAAAAAGTAGCATTTGCTAAAGTTTCTTTCCTCTTTGAAGTTTAAACATTGATTTTCATGAACCACCTTGGCAGCTCCTTTGTCTTAGGAGCTGATCTTTATGCCAGGCAGTGCAAAGCAAGCCTCTGTAAAGGGAGATACCCTGAGCAAGGGTTTGGCTAAGAGCTGCTATGGCTTAAAGCTTCACCTCTACCTTTAGTCACTTCTTGGTTTTCTTCTATATTTTTCAAGGAATTCTGATCTTGTTTCCTTGTTTTCTTCAATGCATAACTTTTGCAGGGTTCTGTATTATCCTTGTGAACTTGCAGTATAAATTTGAGTTAGAGTTACTGGAGACACAGTCCCAAGAAAAACCACTGCTTCTTCAGAGAATTTTTGACTTCTGAGCCTGTGTTTGCATTCCTGCAGGTGATGATAATGGGAAGAAGGCCAACAACCCCAACCACTGTAACTGCATCATAGACCAAATCTTCACAGGCGGACTGCAGTCGGATGTTACCTGTCAAGTCTGCCAGTAAGTCACTTTTCCTGACCCTGGGCTCTGATGGGAATCTGCACCCCCTCCAGTGCAGTGCACTGAACCTTTCCTCTCTTGAATACCAATAAATACTGGCAAAACTCCAGAAAGATTTCCCAGAGAAGCTTTGGCTGCCCCATCCCTGGAAGTGTTCAGTGCCAGGCTGGATGAAGCTCTGAGCAGCGTGGTCGAGTGGAAGGTCTCCCTGCCCATGGCAAGAGCTGGAATGAGATGATGTTTAAGGTCTCTTCCAACCAAACTGTCCTGGGACTCTGTAATTCTGTCATCTAAATGAAATCAATTACCAGTTAAGTGTCATATATTAAGACATACCTAAAAAGCTGCCTGGGAATTACTACAGGCTTGTGCACACAAATCTTTTACCAGTCTGGAAAAGGTGGTTGTTTTCCAAGATCATAAGGAAAAGGCTTCCAAGATCTCTTTGGATTTCAAAATACATAATTGCAACTACATTTGAAGAAAATTCGGATACAGAATCACATTTTCCTTCAGTCAGGAACCTTGTGTATCATCAGGAGAGGTTTCAAAGAGGCTGATGCCTAAAGTAATCTCAGGTACCAGAAAAAAAGCCTTTACAAGAGTAGGGGGAAAGTATTTATTGTTCTACCCTGTACTGGAGCAAGTTGACTTCTCTTTGGAGACATTTGGTGTTGCTGTAGTGCAGAAGTCAGAGTTCTTGTTTTTTGTTCTGCCTTGCATTCTTGCTGTCCTGCACAAGGGCTGGGCTTGTTTGAATCTGCTTTTATTCTCAGTTTCCTGGAGGGATTTGCAAAAGATTTACTGTAAGGAAAACATAGGAAATTTTGTTCTTTGCCTGGTAGAGCCACAGAATCCTTATGTGATAATGCAAAGCTTGATTTGTTATGACAGAATATTAACATTGATGAAACTTTGACAAAAGGAGTTTTCTTTTGAAAATTGACAACTTTTGCACAAATGAAGCAGAGGGAAAAGGCAGAATATTGAAGGCTTAATGAGATTGCAGAATGAAAGACACTAGTTTTAGGGGAAGAGAAAATTCAAAAAACAAACATAACAAGGAGCTTAGACCCTTAAAGTTCTCTTAAAAATGTGGATACTGGAAAAAATATTTGAGTCAATAGCAGTTAAAATTTGAGCAGCTTTTTCCACAGTCTGGCTCTTGGCTTGTCTTCAGCTGTCTTTAGAGAACTCTGATGGAGAACTCGAGCTACTACTTGGTGTAGTTATTCTTTGGCCTCTCAAATCCCAAAGGTTGTAGGACATGGTGAGAGGAATTGCAAAGCTGAATTTATTGCATTGCTGGACAGCAGAAGTATTTAAAAGGCCTTCTCTTTTTTGAGGTAGCCATGTCTAGAGCAGACAACACCAGCTTCTAAACTACTTGGATTGTCACAGATGTTAACTGGTTTATACTGGTCAGTGGTGCCTCTGTCTCAGAGGAGCTCTGCTTTGAGTCTCAGGGCTCCAGTGAGTGGGAGAATGTCCTAAATACTTTTATTTTGCATTTAATACGTCCACATACATTTTCCCCAAACACACAGCTTTTAAATATGCAGGGAAACTATCAATTGTGGGAAAATATCTGGAGCAGCTCTATTTTCTGTCATCTCTGAGTGCCCTCTAGGGGTGATGGAGATCCCAAAGTCCTTAAAATAAAGTAGCTGCAGTGCACCCCAAAGCGAGAGAGAAACTGTTCATTTGGCTTCCTTTAAAGGTGTATGGAACCATTCTCTTTCCCACAGTGGCGTTTCCACGACGATAGACCCGTTCTGGGACATCAGTTTGGATCTGCCAGGCTCTTCCACCCCGTTCTGGCCGCTGAGTCCGGGCAGCGATGGCAGCGTCGTGAATGGGGAAAGCCACGTGTCAGGCACCACCACCCTCACAGACTGCTTGCGAAGGTATGGCCTGCCACAAACACAGCTTGGGCTTGGAGGAAGGCAATTTGGCTTCATCTTGTTCTCTGAAAACTGGCACTGAGTGATGCTTTGTCACAGCTCTGTCCCCAAGCAGCATTTTTACACATGTTTTTGTTGTTTGTGTGTGAGAAAGTAAGAAGGCTCAGAGCAACAATAAGCACTCAAAGCCTTTTGCGGCATGATGTAAGAAGAAAATAAATTTTGTGTTGGCTACTGCCAGGTATTGGGGTTTTACATGATCAAAATCACTAATGTCTGTCTCCATGTTCTTGGTTCTGGTGGCTGAGGAGGCATATGAAAAGAGTTAACATTGCATTTAATATTTATCTAAATTCTAACACCAAGTAGGAAATCAGATTTTGCTCTAAGCACAACTGAGAGTCAGCTACTGCCAGCTTAGTTGCAGGGATGCCATTAAGGATTAAAGGAATGGAGCTTTCAAAAAGAAAAGGTAATTCTGAGGCTGACACTTAGGCATCTTGGAAACAGGTACCTGGGGAGAAGGTTATGGCTTTGTGTACAGTTCACTTGGATCTTTCAGCAGATCTGAAAGTCATTCTCTTGTGGCAAATGCAGATATTTGCCTGAGGAAGAGGTTACCTGGAGCCTGGGGCAAAGCTAATCCTCCTGAAATAAAAATTCACTGTCTCTAAGATCTGATTTCTAATCTGCTTGACACCATTGAGATCAATAATTTTAAGGAAATGAGGGAATTAGTACAAATGAAAAATTGCTGATGCAGGAATACATCAAGAGGCAAAACCAACTGTATTTTGGTAATTTTCTTCAGCATAGAGATCAGTAGAATCAAAGTTGATAATAGGGAAGGAAAAACATCTAGGTTCAAAGATACTTTGAAGTAAGTATGGATTTTGGAAAGAATTTGAACTCTAATGGATAAAGAGGATGGGTCTATGTTTTAATCAAAAAGTTAGCAATAAGAAAGGTGTGTAATTTCATGTCAGTGTGGCCATGCAGCTGAAGCTGACCTAAAGAAGGAAGGATTGAGCAGGAATGACACAAAAATGGAAAGATAAGGGCATTCCAAACAACTATCAGTGTAAGTTTATAAGCCTTTTTAGAGACTTCAGGGAAAACAAATACAAAGCAAAAAAAAAAACAAAAAAAAAATAGAGAATGATGACAAATAAGCCAGGTAAAGGAAATTTTGTTAATTAATCAGGAAGCTGTGATGTCATTTAGTGCTAGAGGCTGCTTTGGCCATAGTCAGAATGAGGGTGAGGGACAAACTGACAACATGTTGCCCTCACATTCTTCATGTGCATTAATGAAAAATTTTTAACTTTATTTCAAAATATTTAATCTCAAAAATCCTAGTTACAAGGCAGCCTCTGGGAGAATGGTTGATTTGCCCTTTGGAAATCTAAACTTGGAGGAAAGGACTGAGAATGGGAAGTCCATAGTCCTGGCCTTTCTGTGCTGAGTTTCTGGAAAAGAGGGATTTTGCTTTAGTTTGTAGCAAGAACATTGAGGTAGTCCATTTTCTGTGAACACTTCCCTGTTCCCTAATGGTCTCTTCCCATGGCTCCTTTGAGCAGTTCTGTCTGAAAATTTTGAAAGAGATTTTTCTAGTTGTCAACAAAGGGTTTTAGAAGGGTATCTGTATTTTGAAAAGAACTTTGTGTTTACAGGCCCTTCCATCTCAGAGCTTTGATCCCAGCCCTGGAGGGCTACAAGGTAGAATAGTGTGTTGCAGAAGAGTGTCTTCCATAGCAATGTTTTTGGGTTTGAAAACAAAAGATCTTTCTTTGCTTCCTTTATGAAAATGGGCTGCTCTGCTGTAGGAGATGAACTAACACTGAGCTCATTTCTCAGCCACTGATTCACTTCAGTGCAAGTTAAAGAAATGATCCATGTCACATTTTGATATCTAAGCCATAGCACTTTACATTTATTATGGTTTTATTGTAGGTTTTTCCAAAATTACTTAGAACTCACTGACTCTTGTCTTTTATGGTGCCAGTGACCCACAAGTAAAAGCATTTTCAGCACATGTCAAAAACCATCTGATTGTTTTGTGCATTCCTTTGCTTTTCAATATTTTTTTAGGTTTACAAGGCCAGAACATCTAGGAAGCAGTGCCAAAATCAAATGTAGTGGTTGCCATAGCTACCAAGAATCTACCAAACAACTCACTATGAAGAAGTTACCCATTGTGGCCTGTTTTCATCTCAAAGTAAGTTCACAGGGGGCCAACAGAGCAGAGGATATGATTTCCTCTCTGAGAGGATGGGTTGAATTCTTGGATATGTCTTCTGGCTTTCACTGACTAAACTTTTATGATATAAATTAATATAAAAAACATCTTGTCTTGCTCAGCTAGATTTTCTGTTAAGATAGTGTTTCATTATTTCTGATATAGCTTTGCAGTGTGTTTGGGAGAGCTTAACCAGTTTGAATGAAAGGCTGGTCCAAAACCTGAACCAGCACAGAAAACAATCTCAAGTTACACTCCCTCATCCTACATGGTACAATTTTTACACTTTCACTGAAAGATTGCCACTGTATTGAAGGAAAAGCATGGAAAAGTTCTGATATCAATGGAGAAACATTATTGAATCTTCCCAAATGTAATGAAGTTTTAAACATTTTAAATATTTCCAAAGCAGATGTCACGTGAAATTATGACAGACAATGTCACAGTTGGGGCCCTTGGATAGTTTAGTCCTATACAATTTCTGTCTGAAATGCAGTGTAAAGTGAGCAGCTGTCACAGCAGGTGAAGGTCATCCTCTGTCAAGATGGATCCACATCCTAGAAGAAGGTGTTACAGGTGGAAAGACTTCCCCCTCTAATTCACAGGCCTGCAGGTGTTCATCCCCACCAGCTTCTTCAGCTGCATCTTGAGCATTGACCATGAGGATGTGCAATGTCACATGCCAAAGATGTTATAGCCTGACTGGACTGGGTAGAAGCACAGTTCCTTTGTTTTGATTTGGTTGTTTCTGATCTTCCTGAAGGATATTGTTTCATCACTGAGTTGAGGTTTCAGGAGTGCTTGACTTTTGGAGGCAGTTTTGGGCTTTTGTTTTTATTGCTATGGAGTAGTTGACAAGATAGACCTTCATGGTTCTGCTCTTTAGGCAACTCAAAGTCAAGGTGGATGTGCTCCACTCCTTTCCTATACATAGTTCAGTATTTGTGTCATCCCAAATGGCTGAAGATTTTTTGGAAAATAAATTACTTTTCCTAAGTGATTGTGTTGTCCTGTCTACGCAAAATGCAAATTTCATTTTGTGTGTTAATGCAAGAGAGAAACACAAAAGGTAAGAATTACAGAAGTCTCAGCTTTTCACATCTGGATCTGTTGCTAGGGAATTGTTACAGCATCACAATTGGAAAATAATTAACTTGAAGTGTAAATAGAGCAGAATTTCTGAGAAATTGAGAGGGAAGCTGCCTTTAAATAGAAACTCATTCATCTCTGGTATTTGTTCCTGTTTCCATTTAATGTTCAATGAAGGAGACGAGGAGAGGATGGTGGGTATTGCAGGCCCCTTTTGGCTGAGGGACAAGGCTTTTTTTGTTAGCATAATCCATTTTTTGCCATAATTTGAATGGGTATTCCTGTGTAGGTTTGACTCCTGTCACTTGAGATGATTGGATGGGTGGATTCAGAATATGAATCCAAAGACAAACTCTGTTATCATGGGTTCTGTGAGCCAGGGTAGGCAGCAGCCATGGGTTTGTACAGCCCTAGTGCCAATGAACACTGCTTTGGGTAAAGGCTGTCTGTGCTCTCCCTGTTTAATGTATTTTTTTCTTTGATGTCAGATGAGAGTAAATTTGTATGCATAGATGTTAAGGTAAATAATCTAATTAATAGTGTATCAACACAAATGTTTATTTTCCTGGGAGAAATATGTTGTTATTTACTTCGACATTCCCAGAGAGCTGGTGGAAAAAATATGGGGCTGTCCCTGCAATGTCCTGCTAATGTGCTTTCATGTTATTGTTTCTAAGCTGAGGACAAAAAGACATAAAATTTAACTTTTCTCTAAAGAAAAAACCTCTTGCCTTTGCCTGCAGCGGTTTGAACACTCAGCCAAACTGAGGCGGAAGATCACTACGTATGTCTCGTTTCCACTGGAGCTGGACATGACACCTTTCATGGCTTCCAGGTGGGTTCCAAGTCCAAAACCCTCCACAGACCTGAGCAGAACTGGTTCCCAGTTCATACCTGTGCAGCACAAAACAAGGAGCGTACTTGAGGGTACAGAACAGTGTCTGTGGTGGTACTTCTGCCATGAGCATCTCTGTGGAAGGTGTAGCTTGTCTAAACCCATTTTTAGATAAACTGTTTCGTTTCATGTGCCTGAAAAGGATTTATATTTAAACATTGTGGTGGGATTCTTTAATTAATGTGTGTTATGTTTCTGGTTGCCTGTTAAATTTATAGACCCAGATCCATCCTGCCTTCAGATCCCTGCTTTGGTCCCATCCCCTCAGTGCCCACCCACCTGCCATCCTGTGCAGTTGGCCAGAACAGAGACAACTTAATCCCTAACAAGTATTCCTGAAGTTATAAAAATCCTTCCTCTTTATTCCTGCACATACGTGAATCTGGGGGTTTTTGTTTAGTACCTTCAACTTCTGTTTAGAGAATGCTGCAAGAAGCAAAAACATAGTCCAAATTAAAATAGAAACAGCAAGACTTCTTCCACCTCCCAGGTTTGTGGAAGATGTGGCATTTATATAAATGCACCTTTATGAAAGGAATTTAATCAGCTTAATTAAAAAGTCTTTGTCAGGTATTCATGCAAATATGCAAGAGGATATTCAGATTTAATTTATATCTGAAGCACTGCAGAAAGCCCCAAACCATGGTATCTCTTAACAGAGAGACTCTTTTTGATGCTGAGATTTTACTTACAATTTCAAGCTTTGCCTGCGCTCCTCATTTCCCAGGAAAAAAAGTAGATGCATCTACCAAGAGATAAAGGAGAGCCCTGAAGCTCTGTTAAATACTGTTATATTAAGAATATATGGTTTATTCCAATATATTCTGCAGATTTTGAGACTTCCTTGTTCCTCTGTGGCAAATTCTCCCTGGATAGAGCAGGCTCTGCTGATGAAAGTATCAAGCATAATGGAATGGAGATGGGATAATCAGCAGGCATAACTCAGTAGTCTGAATTTCACCAGCTAGGAAATCAACAGCATAATCCTATTGCTGCTGTCAAAACACAAAATGAATTTACAAGTCAGAGCCAGGATGACTGACCCATCACAAGATAAAGGATTGATGTAATTAGATAATTTCCTGGGTTTCAAATACAAATCTTTTCTTAACCTGTTTTTAAGCTTTTTGGATAAAACATTTGACATAAACAGATGTGTATTTGCAGCATTGAAGCCTTGACCAGGAGGAGAAATGGTATTTGTGATGTAGCACTGCTGTGAGAGCAAATAAAGCATCTTTAGCATCCTAATCAGCCCTTTGCTGCTCAGCTGGAATAAGGACCTGGATTCAGCACACGGGCTGTGTGTCATATCAGAGCAATTTCCTGGGTTTGGGAAGCCACTGCTTTAAGTGACTGGATTTTTGTGTGTGTGTGTGTTGCAGTAAAGAGAGCAGAATGAACGGGCAGTACCAGCAGCCGACGGATAGTCTAAACAATGATAATAAGTAAGTGGTACATTCCATGACTCCTATTGTGAAAGGTAGTTGCCTTCCAGAAGGAGATGGTGTTGCTTTATATCCTGCAGTGCATTACCATATCTGACAGCACAATAAGTCTGAAATGTTGCAAAATAAAGCTTCACTCACTGCAGTTCCTGCCCTTCCGTGGGGCTGTGGCAGCTGTTCCAGAGCTGAGGGTGATGCCCCCAGCAAATGGTCTGGGGGCAAAATTAAATGCTGTGGTCACCATATTTATTACAAGGGATGGGTGTTTCCTTGAAATACTCCTCTTCCCATTCCAATGGCAAAGGGAGTTCCAGAGGACCAAAGAAAGCTAATAGAACACTGACACTCAAAGTCAGGAGTAAATGATCCCAGTAATCCCGTGGTCTATTGGTCAGGTATTGATTCCAGTTGGAAAAAATGATGGACTGGTGTGGGATTTGCTCAAGAATGTAAAGGGGCTGTAATTGAAACTAATATCCATTGTTTTATGGGACTAGAAATGGTCACACAAACCCTACCTCTTCAGTTACATAAAGTTAGAAGTTCCATGGCTGCTGCTGTGTATTTAAATTCAAGGCACTTGGTTTGCTACTAAAAGTTTCAGTAAGAAACCGGAATCACACAAAGATGTAAAACCAAACAATCCAGATCTTAATGCAGGTGTTGTGTGGGCCTACAACTTGAATCATTAGATGTGGGGTGTTCACTAGTGTTAGAAAAGGTCTGAAGGTAACACAGCTGATCACTTTGGAGGTTTGCACATGCCTTAACTTGGAGAAATTGTTAAAAATTAATCAGATTTAGGTAATGAGAGCAAAGACATTTGGATTCCTGAGGGATCTGGGTGCCAGGGAACAGCTGGGGCAATGTCAGAAGGCTCCAGCTGTGGCTGAAGGGTGCAGTCCATCCTAGTTGGATTCAAGGACTCCCCTAGAGAGGATGGCTCTAAATCAGTGGCTCTGTAGGCAGTCAGTGAATAGGTGCCTTGTTGTGGCACTGCTGTGTCAAAAGAGTTCTGTGAATTTTGAATTTGAGTAGGACAATATCAAGTGAGATTAGGGAGATTGTTTTACCATTGTGTAGCTGTGCTTGTGTCACAAAGTGTGAGAGCAGCATTTTATGAAAGAGTTAAAAGAGAGTGGAAAATACTTGAAAAAGAGCCACTAGTGTATTTAAGACTGGAAACAAAATCTTACCTTAGAACAAAAGAGCCAAAGACTTCAGTCTTGCACTTTTAAAAAAATAAAAGGGAAAAGAAAATGAGAGCAACTTGATTATCAGTATCTTTTTTGGAACTGCAGACATGGGCCTGCAGGTTTTCAGGCAAATGCACAGCAGCACCTGAGAGCTGGAAGCTGAGGCTGAATATATTCACATTTCAAAATAAGTATAGGCTTTGCAGATTAAGGACAGTTAATCAGTTCAGCAGTTTATCATTAGAAATATCTAAGATTACCCCCTTCACCATACCTCAAATGCATTTTTTCTGGTTCACTAGAGTAAATCAGGGAAGTAGAAGGTCAGACTGGATAATCAGTGGTCCTGTTCAGGAATGCACCAATATTGATCTATTTTAGAAGTAAATTTGATAGCCAATATTGGTAAAGCTGACAGTGGTCACCAGACTGGAGAGTTGCAAAAATAGCAAGACAGGAAAAGAAAAATGTTTCTTTTTTTCCCCTGAGCAAGGCCACTCTCTTCCCAGCTAGTTTTAAAGCTGGTGTTTTACTGATGGATCAGTTCCTTTACCATTACTATGTGTGCTTATGAACAAAAGCTTCTGCCTGTGTGAAATGTCTGTTGTTTTCCCCCTTTTGATGCACGTATTCATGATGTGTTTTCTGTCCCAGGTATTCCTTGTTTGCAGTAGTTAATCACCAGGGAACCTTGGAGAGCGGGCACTATACCAGCTTCATCCGGCAGCACAAGGACCAGTGGTTCAAGTGTGATGATGCCATTATCACCAAGGCAAGCATTAAGGATGTGCTAGACAGTGAAGGGTAAGTGGTCACCTGGGAAGGGGAAAGGAAGGCAAACTTTAACCTTTGTTGTGTTTTCCTTACTTTAAAAAACTCATTTTAATCATAGAGAAGGATAATTTCTCTCTTGAATATCTCTCGTTATGCTCAATGCTTCAGCATGGAGACTGGACAATTATATTTATACATAATTGCTTTATAACCCTGGATTTGCTGAAGGAAAGGGAGGGGACATCAGATGACACTGCAATGTCTGGAACTGGTGCTCATGTCCAAATTCCTGCTAATGGAAGGGATTCTGAAAACCAGAGTGATGTGATCACCTAGTGCAGGAGCAGTGCTTAACTCTGGGACACAATCCAGTCTGTGCCTGCAGAACCTTTGGATTATTATGAATGTAAAAGATTTGAAGAAAAGCCATTAAGGAAGTGCTGTGACCCAGAATAGCAAGGCTCTATGGGAGGCAGGTAGAGAACATGAGCTGTTTCTAAGCTTGTGGCTTTAAATTAATCTCAGATTGACATTATGGCTTCTGATATTTGTATTACACAAGTTTTGGGAGGACAGAGCCCTATTTTTCAGGGGAAGCACTGTGGTGTTCCTCATTTTAGGGAAGCACTGAGGACTGGTGTATGATCCAAGAAAAAAGCAACTTAAGGTTTTAAGTCTTCATTTTGCATTTTTGTCTGTGGACTTGGTGCTGCAGAGATAAGTCTTTACCATTTTTGTTTTAATTATTCATGACATTTTCAAGGATTGCTGCAGGCACAATGTTCAGGTTGTAATTTTTTTAATAGATTTTCCTTATTTTCCTTTTTTTAAACTTCAATTGGGAAGTTAAAACAGAAATCTATAATACCTGAATTTTAGTGTTAAATGACTTGACAGGGAACTTCTGCTTTGAGGTGAGCAGAGAAACGAGTTTGTTGTAATTTAGTAACACATGCCTGGTGCTCAGATGGGGTTATGCCCATGGAAGAACCTGCCAGAGGCAAGGAGGAGAGGATGTACAACACAACTATTGCCCATAAAGGCTGCTTTGAGCTTTGATGCATTTCCCTGGTTCAGATGAAGGCTGACATGGTAGCTCTGTGTCGTGTGAGGGAATCCATAGGACTTGGATGGAATTAAAACAATTGGAACATCTCACAAGTGCTCTGAGGACTCAGCAGTGGCTGTGTCAGTGTGGGAACAGGGTTGTGTGGGGATCAGTCCCCTTCTTCTGTGTGACTGCTCAGGGGCTGGGCTCCCTTCTGTACCAGTACACACCCAGTAATTAGGGACAGGAAAGATTTCATCCTTTAAAACACCAGATTTGAGTGCACATTGACGCATCAGATATTTGACTGGGACATGAGTGTTCACACACGTGGCTGCTGCTTCATTTTGCTTCTGTTCTACTAAATGGGAGGCAGTTTGCAGTAATCCTGGTCTGAGCTCTGGTAGTGCAACTCTAAAGCTACAGCTGCATCTTAAAGCACCTTTATTTTGTGTCACATTAGTGTTAAATGGTTGCTGACTGACTGGGCCCCTACAGAATCCAATCTTCCAGAGTTTTCAGTTCCTGAGTAGATTTTAGAAGGTTTGACTCTTTCATAGGATCATAGAATGGCCTGGCTAAGAGAAGACCTTAAATCTCATTTCACTCCAACCCCATGCCATGGGCAGGAACACCTTTCACTATCCCAGGTTACTCCACGTCCTGTCCCTGGCCTTGAACACTTACTTACAGAGATGGGGCATCCATGGGGCTCCTCTTTGATGTATGGCTGTTCAGTTCCCTGAGTTGCTGGTAAAATTATGTCAGCTGTCTTCCCTCCTCTCTCTGTCCCTGGAATCGCCTCAAATTGAAAAGAAAACCAGAATTAACAGCCCTTATGTCTTATGGTTGCATCAATGGAAACTCATCTGCTTCAGCACAGAACTGACACTGTCCCTCTGCTTTCTTCCAGATATTTGCTGTTCTATCACAAACAGTTCCTGGAGTATGAATAGCCTTATCCAGCAGCTTGTCAGATGTAAACAAGGAAGAAACAACGCAAGCCTTCTGAATCGACACACAAACCTACCTGAAATGAAAAGACCCATTACAAACCAACTCGCACTGAGCTGTAACAGGACCTACTTGACACTGACTCACAGCCTGGAGAGTGAGAAATGAACAATGTCCAACGTGTGTGCAGTCCCATGAGGACAGAAAGGGGGAAAAGAGGCTGCAGTCAGTCACTTAACAGAGGAAATATAAAATGAAAGGAATGCTCTGGGTGGGGGAAATGGGAGCAGAGGAGTCCGGGCACTGGTACATCTCCTGTGTTCCTCCAAAATGTGTGTGGGAAGGCAAAGGATTCTACCCTCATCTCCATAAAGCATCTTCTCCATTTGGTGCTTCAGCTCCAACGACCAATCATATAACAGTTAAAATTTAAAAATCCAAACCCATTTTTTTATGCATATGGGTCTGAAAGCAGTAGAGTGGAGGAGGAGGGGATGAGACAACTAAAGGACTTTGCAAGTATCTTTTTATTTGTGAATTTTAGTTATTAAATAAATACAGTATGAAACTATTAGGCTCTTTTTTTTCCAACAACCACAAAAGAAATCCTGGATTGTGGAACTGAAGCTGCAGTACTCAGACAGGTTTTCAAGCATGCCTGCTTGCACAGGTAATGTTCAATGCCATTGGACTGCTCATCCAAAAGCATCAGCACAGATTCTGTTGTTTGAGCCCTTTTTTGTTTTGTTTTCTATAAATAGCTATTTTCTTAATTTTTTTTCCTTTTATTCCCTTTTTTCACGAGAATGAAATTCATAAATGCAACCATCAGTAAAAATGAATGAATTGGCGTGTTTATACTGTAAGAGTGGTCTTGGTTCTTTTTGAGTTTTTTTTGTTTGTTTTTTTTAATCTTGTGAATAAGTTTGGTATTTCTCAAAGGCGCTTGTTTTATTGTTGCTGGTTTTGGTTTGTTTTATTTTTTCCCTTGCTGCCTTCCAAAGGTGGATTTATATATATATATATATATACATATATATATATATCTGACACTTGAGAGAACCTCAGTCGTGAAAAATGTACCATCTGTTGGGAACGATCGCTGCCCGGGCAGCTTTGAGCGATGGATCTGCTGCTATTGAGCCCTTCTGCAGTGCTCTAAGTAAACAACACATTTTCCTGGTATGTGCTAGGCTGGTATTGGTTCCTTGTATCCTCCCACATGGATTAACTCTTCACGTGCTCTTCTCCTCTTGCAGTGCCACAGCCTGTGTGTTGGTGTTCTCAGCTCGCAGCTCTGGGGCCTTTCCTCCCCCTCCATCGCTCTGGGGAGCTGCTCGTGCTGGATCTTGGCTCTCAGGAGCTTGGGCTGGGGGTGGAATCACAGCCTGGGCGAGGAAGCCTTCAGAACAGAGCTGGAAGGGCAAAAATAGCTTTGTTCTCCCTTGTGGAGAGGGTGAAGTGTCAGTTGGGCACTGGGTAAATTGGTGTCGCACCAAAAGTCACACAGTGGTTTGGATCGGACTTTGAGGATCATCTTGTTCCAGCCCTTGCCACAGGCAGGGACACTTTCCACTATCCGAGGCTGCTCCAAGCCCTGTCCAACCTGGCTTTGGGCACTTCCAGGGATTATGGGGCAGCCACAGCTTCTCTGATTTTTAACCTCTGCATAAAACCCCAGCCAGCCATTCCTTGGCTTTGCCAGTGTGGAAAGGCAGGGAGGGATCTAAGCCTTTATTTCTGTGCTCTAGGAATGAGGTACGGCTGTCTAACCCACCTGAGACACAGCCTGATAAACAGGAAAATAAGGGAATTGAGTGTGTTTGGTTTTTAAATGACCACCTTACAAGAGCAGCTGAGCAGAAGGACGATGGAATTCTTTCGATTTGCACACAGCCTGGAACAGTACGAGGAGGTTTTGTACGTCTGTGACAGGGCAAGGAGGAGGAAAGGATGAGTTGAAGCATCTCGAGTCAGACGCAGGAGGTTGGGTGTGGTGTGGGTAGTGCTGCCGAGGCCATCGCGTTCCCTGCCTGTGGAACAGCACATCGCGCCGGGTTAATTCCATTTCCATCGGTACTCGGTGGCGCACGGCTGAACCGGAGCGTTCCTGCGGTGGAGCCCGGCTGGGGAGCGGCAGCCGCGGCCCCTCCTTCCCCCGGGCCGGGCACGGGATCGTGCGGATGTTCCGCTGCTCTCGATAATGCAGCAGCCTTGCGGAGGAAGGCAGGACCCAGCCCCTCGTCATTCCCGGCTGCTGCATTGGCATTCCCGCCTGGATGAGGACTGCCACCGCCCGGTGAGGATGAGGATGGCTCCGCTGGTGCCTTCCCTTTGTAGCGCCGATGTCTGAGCCTTTGGCTGCCCTTCTAATGAATTCTGTTTTCCACAGCACACGCTCAGCCGGCGGAGCTGCTGCAGCCGGCTTTGTTAAGCCTTTAGGAACAAATTGTTTAGGGACGAGGCAGCCGTATAAATCACCCTTAATTTTTCCTCCCCGCCCATCTGGTGGAGAGGGTTCTGCTCTGTGCGGCTGCACATGGTTCTCGGGGGGAGCTTTCAAGGGTCTCTCTGGTTTCAAAAGCGGAATTCTTGGGGTATTATAAGGTCTATTATTCTTTTCTTTCCCCTCTGACCCGCCTGCCACCCCAGCCCCCGTGTCCGAATCACACCAGGTTCTATTTCCAGCAGCAGTAAATCCATGCCGGTTCTGAGAGGAGCGGACGGCATTTTCCCTTTTCCTATAAAAATAGAAAAGCAGCTGCTGCCGTACGAGCAGCGCTACCCCTCATGTTGCTTTCTCTCAAACACAGCCTTCTCTCCCTCTTCATCCCTCCAGCAGCAGCCAGGCAGCTCCTGCACTGAATTATTCCCGGCAGAGCCGGGAGGTTCCTCCGTGGAGCTCCCTCAACATCACCTGGAGGAAAACGCCGGCCACGGAACAGGCGAAGGGAGGGTCCCTGATGTGCTGACAGTGAGCAGTGACAGCTCCTCGTCCGGGGAAGCAGTTTGGGCTTGACTTGTTTATTTTGAGGTTCATTTTCTCTCGGCACAGCTGGATCTGTTGGGAGGAGGCATTTGCAGAAATGACTGGAAACAAAGACTGGTGCAGCGATGCAGGCTCACGGTGGGGTGTGTTCTGTTACCTGCCTGCAGTGAGCACAGCTCTACAGGGGACACAAAACAGCTAGAAAAGTGCCTTTAGCTACATTTTTATGTCCCTCAGCCACTGGAGTAGAGATAAAGCTTTGCCTGATGGAGAAAGCAGAAATGTGAGAACTGGTTAAACCCTGGGCAGGAGCTCTTGCTCAGAATCAGTGTCCTTAATTCCACTTGGTTTAACTCATCCCATCTGGAATTGCTGCTGTCCTGTACACAGTGTCCCTCTAATATTGGAACTGATGTCTCCCTTTGGAGCTGCTGGCCAGTGGCTGTAGAATGTGATGCCAAACCATTGATTCCTCTTGGTTCTCCAGCTAAGGGTGTTCATTTTTTTCCTGCTAATTTGTTCAAGTTGCTCTGTGTTACCTTTTCTCTGCTGATAATTGTAGTTACATTCCCACAAGGAGGGGAGGGTGAGGAATGTTTCTCTCTTGTATCTGGGAAGGACTTGGCTTCTGATGAGTGTTTTCCCCAATTTTTGAGACACCACATGGTGACAGGAGGAGCAGCCCTGTCCCAACTCTGGCTTTGCCTGGGTGTGAGGTGAGTGGCCTCCTGAGCCTGCTGGGGCAGGAGCTGCTGGTGCCCCACAGGGTCAGCTCCTGCTCTCACTGGCACAGGCATGGCCCTAAAATCCTTCTCATTTGAATAATTGATGCCTCTTGATCCTCCAGGGATGCTCTAACTGCAACACTGGTGCCACGTGTTCACTTAATTCTGTCCTGTTTTTAAATAAGGCTCTGAATCTCTTTGTATAAATACCATGACCAGGGGTTCCTGGAGGTGACACTTGAAGGTCTGTAGGGCACCAGAGCTGGACTGGATCCACGTGTCCCCAGGAACTCCCTGCTGGAAAGGGGCAGCCTGGTGAGGCACCAGCTGCTGCTGAGGGTTCTTCTTTCTCCTGAATTCCCTGTCCTGACTGGGAAGTGCCTGGGCAGAGGGGGCACGGAGCTGGGGGCGTTCCCAGCCCTGGTGTCAGGGGAAGATGTGCTGGTGCTGCCCCAAGGTAAGTGCAAAACCCTTCATGTGGAGCACTGATTCCAGCTCTGGAGCCCCTGACATAAACAGGATGTGGAACTGTGGAGAGTCCAGAGAGCTGCTCTGAGGGCTGGAGCTCCTCTGCCATGGAGCCAGGCTGGGACAGCTGGGGATGCTCACCTGGAGAAGAGAAGGCTCCAGGAGAGCTGGAGAGGGACTGGGGACAAGAGCAAAGGGTAACAGGACAAGAGGGAATGGCTTCCCAGTGCCTGGGGGCAGGGTTAGATGGGAAATTGGGAAAAAAATCCTCCCTGTGAGGGTGGGGAAGCCCTGGCAGAGGTTGCCCCGAAAAGTTGTGGCTGCCCCTGGATCCCTGGAAGTGTCCAAGGCCAGGCTGGATGGGGCTTGGAGCCACCTGGGACAGTGGAAGGTGTCCCTGCCCATGGCAGGAGTGGAATGGGATCATCTCGAAGATTCCTTCCAACCCAAACCATCCTGGGATTCTCCCTGCAGAGTCTGGGAAGGGAAACCCAGAGGAGGAAGAGATGTGGGGCTGTCGGTGCTGGGGGGCCCCAGGGAGGGTGGGGGATGTGGTGCTGCAGGAAGGGAGCAGGAGCAAGGGGTGAGGAGAAGACAAGTCTTTGGAGGTCTGAGCACAAGCAGGAACCTGAGGAGAACCAAGAGGGAGACTGAAGGATGTAGGAGAGAACGGCAGAGCAGGAGATGATGGGAGGGCAAGAAAGAGGCTGAGCTGCAACAGGACCCAAGAGCCTGGGGGCTGAGGGAGAGATTAATCCATGCCAGGGTGCAGAATGAGGGAGAGCTGAGGCTGAGCAAGGGTTGGAGGCCAAGGGGACTTCTGGGGCTGAAGATTTTGGAGTCCTAGAGGAATCAGGTTGCTATTGATGCCAGAGGATTTGGGGCCGTGGTGTAGGAGATTGTGGGGCAGGAAAGCACAGGTCTGGGGATCACAGGAACTGACAGCAGGAGAGCTGAGGGCACTGGAACGGATTCCACAGGAGGGAGCTGAGGCTGTGGAGGTGGAGGGGAAGGTGCTGATGAGAGAAGAGAGGCCAAGGGGGTCTCCAGGTTTGCTGGGACATAGAGAAGGTCTGGAGGTTGGGAGGCCATGGACTGTGGGTGCCAAGAGAGTGGGAGGTGACCAGAGTGAGAGGCTCGACCTCCCAGGCAATGCCTTTTTTGATGATCAGAAAGTCTTTACATTTAAAGGAATGTATAATATAGAGGGGATAGAAGCCATTATAACTCTGCTCATGTCTGCTGTCTGCTTTCCCAGCACCAATTTGTGCAGATATTGAATTACATTTATTCCTTCAAGTTTAAAGCTCTAGTTTGAGACAGTGGAGGGGATAGGCTCCTACCAAGAGGGATTCCTCACCAAACAAGAACTTCCTACAGTCTCCTTCAGTGGAAATGTGAACTTCAAGTTGCACATTGAAACCCCTATTTTTCCTTGGTAGCTTTCAAAGCCAGGTTAGATAAAAAATATTCTCTCAAAGCAGCTTTATCTCCAGCTGATTCCTCACTTTTACCAGCTCTTCAGAATAACCCAGGCCAGACATACATAAATCCAGTTTTGTAGAAAGATCTCAGCCTTGGATGAATTTTCATATTTAAACCAAATTCCACTGAGGATTTTGGTGCCTGTCCCAGCTCCTCATGTTCAGCATCGTGTCCTGGTCATGAGGCAAAGGCCACACTGACTCCTTAGAAATTTCACCAGTAAATCCTTGGATCCAATTCCACATTTGAGACATTTACAGCTGTGTTGAAAATTGTTCTGATACATGAAGGAATCTCCAAGCAGGGAGAGGTGAGCTCTCCATGGGGACCAGTGGGCACCACCTGATCCTTTGCAGAGATGCTGGTGGTGGAACCAGGATGAAAAGCCCCCATGAGATGTCCCCAATGGCCAGGATGCACCCAGGGCAAGCTGGAGGATGAAGTCAGATGCTGCTACATGGGAAGTGACTTCTTTCACTGGGAGTGCTCAGGAATAAAGGGAATTCAGTTTCCTGAGTGGAAGCAAACAGCTCTGTGCAACCTCCAATCCCGTGTGTATCCTACAGCCCTTGGCACAGCCTGGGCTGGGTAGAGGCTGTTCTGGTCACTGGCAACAGAGAAGCAGCTTTGATTTGGGGGCAGAGGGAGCATCCCTCCGTTCTGATCCCGTGCTGGAACATCCACTGTGCTCACACCATAGGTGTCTTCTCTTGGGAAGGAGAACAGATGATTTTGAAGTGGCCGTCGTCAGGGCTGGGAATGGCCCCGGCGCTTCCCGTGCTGCAGATCCCAGAGAAGGAGGGAGCAGCTCTTTCCCCAGGGTGACAGGAGCTGCTGTGACAGGATTTGGTCTCTTGTACCGCAGAGCCATGTCCAGGGAAGCAGAAGCCACAGGTTTCCACTGGCTCTGGGATTCTGATGCTGGTGAATCCATCACCAACGCTGCCAGCTTCCACCAGCCGATCTGCAAATAAACTCTGCATCAGCCGAGGGGGTTTAGGAGCAGTTTTACCTGAGAATGCTCTGAAGTGCTGCACTAGAGCCTGTGAAAAGCTGCTCCTGGAACTGGAGAGGACACCCAGCTCCCAGCATGGATTCACTGCATCACCTGAAACACCCAGAAAATCTCTCCAAACCTGCTGGCTTATCTTAAAAATGACCCCTTGATCCCTGTGTCCTTCAGCAAAGCAGACAGGAATGGCTTGAGGGACAGTCCTTAGAGTGACTCCAGGTGTCACATTGGCTCATGGGGTCTTCCTCTGTGATTTTTGACATTCATGGCTTTGAGGTGGATTTATGTAAACATGGATGTGTGTGATGTGTGTGCAGAAATAGGTAAGTAGGCAATTTTTCTTTGGAAAGGCAGGAGAGAAGAAAAGAAGGAAGAATAAAAACACCTTCTCCATGTTGAATTGTTCCGCATTGTCTTTTGTGCTTTTCTCCCTAACAGAAGGACTTTGTGAAGCCCCTCTGGCTGCAGAACTGAAACTGGGTTTTTCTGGGATAGGTGTTTGTTTTGGAAGAGTGTTGGCTTTTCTCCCCTCAGCCTCTGGATGGAGACTGGAGAGGTCCATGGAGCTATGGAGCAGCTCCAAGAGGGAAGCTGTGCCTGGGGCTTTGCTGAGTGCCTGAGGGGTTACAGAATCGGGCACAGGGGTCCACTCTGCTCCTCTTCCAGGCTCACACTGGTTGTCTTTGCTTTTTCTGCCTCCCCAGGCTTTGAGCCTGCCCCCCACAAGCTCCCCAGCCTCTCCCAGTGCCCGCAGCGCTGCAGCACCCACCTTTGGCAGGGTCCTCCCGGCGGTGGCAGGTCCCAGCGCTGGCCTGGCAGGAGACCCCCTGTCCCTTCCTGCGCAGGTGGGTCCAGCCCAGGAGCAGGGAGCAGATGAGGGAGCAGAGGCAGAGCCCCAGCAGCAGGTACAGCACCAGCCACGGCTCCTGCTCCGCACACGCCTTCTGCTCCAGCCCTGCCGCCGGCCCTGCGGGTGTGGCTGTGGGGCAGGAGAGAAGGGGCAGCTCAGACACCCTGGGGTGGCTTTCTGACAGGGAAAGAGCTGAAAGCACCTGTGCCCTCCACTGGGAAGGAATTTTAGAGCGGCTCTGTGTCACCTCTGTTGGCTGGTGTCTCCATGCCATGGTGAGGCAGAGGAGATCCCTTCCCACACCCCGTTCACACCCTCCCTCATCTCCAGGGATCGTCTCAGCCCCAGGGCAGGACTTGGAGATGTTGGAGATCTCCCCGAGCCCTCCTGCTCGCCCTCCCCGAGGGCTGGGGCAGCTCAGCCGGGTGGGATCCACAGCTGCTGTAAAACACCAGCACGCGACAGGGAAAAAACCCTGTAGGATGGAGAAAATGGGAAAGATGCCCTGGCTGCTTTTCCCCAGCCCCAGTGAAATGGAAGCCCCCAGAAGTGCAGTCCCCTAGGACAAAGTGGGGGTGTTTTGGTGCCCCTTCCCCAACTCACGGTCGCAGGACAGGGCACATTCCTTGGGGTGCTGCCCGCACACCGAGCTGCACTCGATGCAGTTCTTCACAAGGTCGTCGTAGTAAAATCCAGGTCTCTTGTTGCAGTCCATGGACTCTGGAGGAGGGCAGGGAGATGGTCACGGTGTCCTCAGCCCATCCCCACCACCCCAATGCCCGGCCTGGTGAGAGGATGAGCCCAGCTCACTGCTGGGGTGAGACCTGCCCAGTGCCCGAAGCACTGACAGCCTCTGCAGGGCTGCCAGGGTGACAGATCCATGGATTTGGGGTGGTGTTGGGCTGGAGAGCCGGGACAGGCGTCTGCTGGCAGCTGCTCAGGCTGGGGATGGTCTCAGCCAGGCAGAGGCAGCTGTGCTCACCTGGGAGCTCCTGGCTGCTGCTCTCAGAGCTGCTGCTGCCGTCCCAGGGCTTGCACGGCTTTTTGGGACACACTAAAACCTGCCTCAGCGCTGGCTCAGGATGCCAGGAACGGCATCTCCTGTCCTCAACGAGGAGATTTTAATTTGTGGCTCCTGAATGAGCCCTGGGAGGGGCTGAAGCCACCTCAGCCTGTGACTCAAGGATGGGCGCTGGTGCAGGGTTGGGGTGCAAAGTTTCTCCCTTTTCCTCCTCCTCGCCTGTTTTTCAAGACAG
Organism: Pseudopodoces humilis; assembly: GCF_049639895.1. Taxonomy (NCBI): domain Eukaryota; kingdom Metazoa; phylum Chordata; class Aves; order Passeriformes; family Paridae; genus Pseudopodoces; species Pseudopodoces humilis. The sequence continues at coordinate 15,388,914 of NC_142217.1, forward strand.
CTCAGTGCCTGTCCCAGGTTGGGGGTTTATCACTATCCACTGATCCTGGTGGCTCCCCAGCCCTGCCTTTGGAGGGTGGGGTGGCCCTGATAGGGGACACGAGTGTTGATGCAGCCTTGTGACCCCAGAGGGGAGCAGAGGTGCAGGCACTTGCTCCTGGCCTTGCTCCGGAGCTGTTTCCAGCCCCAGCTCATCCAAGGGAAGCTGTCACATCCCCCAGTGGTTTTGGCTGGAAGCTTTGCAAATCTGAGCCAGCTCAGAGCCTGCCCTGGGTTCATCCTGGAGTCTGATCCTCCCTCCCAGCTTTGCCCCATCCCTGACTCTTCCATCCAGAGTCACCCCAGCACTCACCACACACAGCATCACACCTCCTGGCCGGGGACTGCCTGCAGGCGAGGCTGCAGGGGATGCACTGGGAAACAAGGGTGTCCCAGTACTCCAGGTCAGTGCAGTTCTTCATGGCATCCTGCCCCACACGTGTCCCATCCATGGCTGCAAAACAGACACACAGGTGGGTATGGGGTGGCCACCACTGGCCTGCTCTGCAGCCACCTTGTCCCTTTCTAGGGCTGGGACCCCTAGCAGGGAGGTCCTGGTGTCCCTCAGCCCTCTCTGGTCCCAGGTTTGAGCAAGAGCAGCCAAATCTGCTTTTCAAGCTGTGTGTGTGTCCTGTGCCAGCCCCAGGGGACACACACAGAGCCCACCCTGGCTTAGAGGTGGCCCCGTGCTGTGCCCCGAGGGTCTGGGGACCCCTGCACCTGCCAGTGGAGCACAAGCACTGTGATCATTCCTGTCTTTACAGGCTTTTCTGAAAATACCAGAAACATGACCTTGTGTGTCATTCCTGCCCTTTCTCTTGAGTGTTCTGGTGTCATAGTGAAACCCAGGCTGATGTGTAAGACATGTCAGAGCAGAAGAAGGAGGAAAATCTCCCCAGGAGACTTTAGGCACTGTTGAACCAGTGCCAGCTGGAGGTGGACGTGCTCTTGTCCCTGTCACAGGCTGCTTGTCCCATCTTCCCCGTGGGCTCCCCGTGCCCTTGTGCCCTGGATGTGATGCCAGAGGCACAGGAGCAGTTCTCAGCAGCATAAAAATCTGCTCAAAACTTTGCATTCTGAAGAATGAGCTGGCTGCTAAAAGCTCCTGTGTTGTGCCACATGCGGGGTCTGCAGCCAGCAGGACGGAGCAGCTGCAGGAAGCTCTAACCCAGCACGAGGTGGCCGTGGTGGAAATGTGCCTTTTGCTGCCTGGGAAGGCTCCCAGGAGCCACATCCCTCCCCAGAGCCGTGCCTGGAGCCGCAGCTGTTTCCTGCAGGGGTGGGAGATGCTGGTGCTGACGGGGCCCAAAGGTTTAAAACTTCCCCGAAGCCACAGCATCAGCCTCTGCGTGCCCTGAGTGTGAGCCTCTGCTTTGGCAAAGCCAAACTTTTGATTTTTGTACAGAAAATCCTCTGCACTCTGCCAGGATTTCTCCTCTCTCTCCAGGACTCGGGAGTGTGCAGAGATTGGGCACTTTGCATGTCCTGCACCTTCGCTACAGCGGGGCTGAGGATGGGCTGGGTCCTGCCTGGGGCAGCACGTGTGAAACCCTCCCATTCCCAGGGAAAAATCCTCTCTGCACTGGGATGCTGGCCTGACACTCCCATTTGTTCAATTAACATTGCTATAAAATTAAATAATGACTTTCTGTCGAGCTGACTGGAGACATTGCCAGGGCAGAGCGAGGCTCAGGCCATTGCTGTCCTGGGATGCTCTTGGAAGAATCTTTGTACCCAGAGAAGCCACAGGACTGGGGGTTAGTGCAAGCCCTGGGGATGGCAGGGAGCTGAGCCATCCTTGACCTAGGTGGGATTTCCCATGGGACAATTAATGGGAAGCGGATTTGGGGCTGTGTTAAAGCTGAGGGGCTGCAGGCTCGGACCCTCCCCCCCAGATGCTACGAGGACACGTCCAAGGGGATGTTTGGCCTCATCTTTCCCCCCTCAGAGTCCCAAGGTACATTCTCAGCCATGGGTTTTCCAGCAGAGCTAGGTGAGTCTTTCCCTCTCAACCACCAGGAAGCTCTGAATTCCCCACGGACCCCTCATACCAAGCTTTAAGAAACCACAGGACAAGGGGGGATGGCCTTAAGCTGAAGGAAAGTAGATTTAGATTAGTTATCAGGAAAAAATTCTTCCCTGTGAGGGTGGGCAGGCCCTGGCACAGGTTACCCAGAAAAGCTGTGACTGCCCCTGCATCCCTGGAAGTGTCCAAGGCCAGGTTGGACAGGGCTTGGAGCAAGCTGGGATGGTGGAAGGTGTCCCTGCCCATGGCAGGGGCTGGATGAGAATTAAGCTCCCCACCAGCTCAAAGCATTCTGCAATTCCCTCTCCAGCCCCACTGCACTGACCACCTTCAGCAAGGTGGGAGCTCTGAGCAGACCCTCCACTCCCTGCTGGCACTGGCAGCACGATAAAACCCAAGCCCTGGCACAGAGAAACCCCTCACCCCATCCCCCCGCAGCCCCCCACGGGGTAACTCACATCTGCCTCTCCAGCCGTGGCTACTCCCCCTCGGCTCCTGCCATGGCCCCACGAGCTGCAGCCCCGAGCCCCTGCATGGCTCAGGGGTTTATTATTAGAGAGATTTGATTAATGCCTGGGCTGTGCATTTCCTGGGGTTTCCCCTTGTCCCTTCCATGCAAATTGGCTGCACACTCAGCGCCTTGCATTGGCTCGTGGGGTCCCTGGGCTGCTGGGGACAGGGTGGGGGGACACTGCGGGGTGATGTGTCACTGGGACCAGGGTCAGGTGTCCTGGGCCAGGTGGCCACATTTCAGAGGGCCTTGGTGGAGTGGGAGCTCTGCAGCACCTGCTCTTGCACCACAGGACTGCAGCAGAATCCCAGAATCATAAAAAGGTTGGAAAAGCCCTCAAAGATCATCAAGTCCAAGCATCCCCCCAGCACTGCCGCATTCACAGATGAGCCACATCCCCAAGTGCCACACTTAAACACCTCTTAAATCCCTCCAGGGATGGTGATTCCACCACTGTCCTCGGCAGCCTGTGCCAGTGGGATGTTTTCTTCAGAGAAAGGTGTTTCACTCTGTACAAGAGGCAATTGCCAGAAGCAGGCATCGCTCACAGCATCCATCTTTTCCACGTCCTCACGATGCTCAGCCCAAGCTACCATCCTGTCTCCTGCTCACAGCTCTCAGAAGGTCTCTGGAGCCCAGTGAGGTGTCTCAAACTCTGACTTTCTCTGTCAGGCATGTCTGGGAGGCAGGAGGGCTCTGCTATGCCCTGCATGGGCAGCTGAGTCCAGGCTGGGCTCAGGGCACAGAGCATTAATAACACACTAATAGCACATTAATAACACGTTAATAGCACATTAATTATATTAATAAGAGCACAGTAATAACACAGCTTGTTTTCACAGGGGGAAAGAGCCACCTCCACACTGCTGGCAGCATGCAGAGGTTGGTCCCTGCTTCCTGCAGAGATGCTGGGCATGGTTCTGGCAGTGGTGCCAGGAGGAGGCACGAGGTGCTGGGAGCGTGGCAGAACAGTGACTCAGCTCAGCCCAGAGGGACCTTTCTGCAGAAACAGCTGAAGGAGGAAGGAAGCAGCAATACCTGTTACTAAAAACATTAGTGGAGCAGCATCAAAGGTTTTTCTGTCTGGTTCAAAAACTCCTATCCTTGCCATGTGGAGCTGGAACGGAGAGGCTAGAGGATGTTTTGTTACTGTGTCCATTGCAGGGCATTGGAGGCTGATCCTGCTCGTGGGGAGCAGAGCCCAAGGCAGAGGAGCCCAGCATCTTGTGTTTGGATGTGGCTCCATCACACCCCAGATCCTGAAGGAGGGTGGGAAGCAGCACTGGCACCATCCAGTGAACCTCAGGGCTTGGAGCAAGGATGAAGAGAGGAGAAACCACAGCCCCGGGGACACTGCAACACTGCCACATGCCACACGTCGTGTACCTGGTGAAAAGGATGAGATCATTGCTGTGCTTGAGTCTCCCACTGGGAGGGGGATCATGATTCCGGCATTGCCTGAGCTGGCTGAGTGTGGCCGAGCAGGGAGAGACGGCCCCAGGCTCTCGGGGTTCTGCAGGGGAAACTCACCTCTGTAAATAGCACCAGAGACTTGCAGTTTCCACCCCGGTGAGCGCTCAAGAGGGAAGTGAGAAGCACTTGGGGGTGGTTTGTCCCTCCTCGCTGAGCAGGGATCAGGCAGTGTGCTTTCAGCTGTAGAATTCTGGGGCTGTGTGGATGGAGCCCCGTTTCTTCAGCCGTGTGCCCCAAACCTCATCACCCCTGTCCTACAGCCTCTGAGGATGATCCATGGCTCTCCAACACCTCCAGACATGGTCCCCATGAGCTCCTGTCTCACAGCCAAGGCAGTGGCTGCCACCCTGCCCTGCCTGGGCTGTTCCTGTGGTTTGGGCAGCCATCACCAGCCCTCCGCTCTGGATTTCTGGATTAAACCCTTCCTTTGTTGTGTTCACTGCTTCCCCAGAGCATCATCCAGCTGCTCCCTGTGCATCCTCCAGTGCAATGCACCCCTCTACATGGCTTTGTATCCATCTGCATCCCCCCTGCATCCCCCCACGTCGTTTTGCATCCTTCAGTGTCCATCTGCGCCTGCCTCTGGAGGTGCCACGCTCTCTTTGGGGTGACGGAGCCCAGTTTTGTCCTGACAACAAAAGCTGTTTTTCTGCTGGGCTCTTGCCCCAGGGGTCGTGCTGCAAGGAGAGCTGCAGGTAACAGCAGACAGGCAGGGTGGATAATGTTTGGCTCTGAAAACTTTTAGGGGGTTGAGCAGCTTTGCTGGGTGATTTTCTCCCTTCAGCCCATCTGCTTTCAGCGGTCCCGAGCCCTGGCCAGGATGTTTGCTCACACACGTGCCCCCTTCAGGACCTGAAGAAAAGGAGCTGTGGGGGAAGAAGGGGAAGAGAAAACTGCTTTGGAATAAAATACTTTTGGGTCGAAACTGCCAGCTTTGGAGCCGGGCTGAGCGCAGACGGCTCCGAGGGCTCATTTCTGTCACCCCAATTCCCTGTGGACGCGCTGGGGCCGGGATGTCCCCTGGGCATCCCCCCTGTCCTGCCACTGTCACCTCGTGGCACAGCACAGAGCCTCGGCTGCTGCCACCAGCCCGTGGGGACACCGTGGCCATGCCCAGGGACACCTCCGTGTGCCGGGGCCGGGCTGTCCCCCTCGGGGTGCGGCTCCTGTCGGCGCTGTGCGGATCTGTCCCCAGGAGATGGCACCCTTGGCCAGCCCAGCCCGGCTCCCCCTGGCTCCGGGGGCTCCGAAAATCCTCCGAGCCCCCGGCTCCAGCCAAGGCCAAGGGGAATCGCAATATATGGAATTTGGTTGGGGTTGAAGGGACCTTAAAGCTCATCTAGTTCCCTGACAGGAACACCTTCCACTATCCCAGGTTGCTCTGTCCGACCTGCCCTTGGACGCTTCCCTGTGGGGATGCAGCCCCCCAGCCCCCAGCTGGCTCCTGCCCCTCCCTGGCACCGCCAGCAGCAGCCCCCAGAGCCCGGGGGGTTCGGGGTCCCCCACGCTGCTCCAACCCTCCCTTTGCTCCTCGTCCTCTCACCACCCCTGGGGCTGCAGTGGGGCATCATCCCGAGGATGCTCAGCACCCACCTGGGTGGTGTCCGGGCACTGGGGCAGCCCCTGAGCCGAGGGTCTGACCCAGGGCTGTGGGTGAGCCCTGGCTCCAGAGGTGCCCCTGTGCCTCAGCACAGCCTCCAAACCAAAACCCAGCACAGATCTGGAAAAGGGAAGCATTTTACCAAAAGCCAGGCTGTGTTCAGGGCTGGCTCCCCAAACCCAGCAGCCAGCTGGAGACCAAGGATGGCCAGATGGGAAAAGACCTGGGTTGGCTGAGGTCTGGCACAGAAAAAGCCCTAAAAATGCGTAGGGAAGGAGCAGGGAAAGGAGGGTTCAGTGCCAGGGTTGTGTGCTGAGGTGTAAAGCGTGGGTGGTGGATAAGGGAGATGAGTCAAAGAACAATCTTTGGCCAGAACAGCTGATCTGATTACGTGGAGTTTTGACCTGGTGGGAACAACTCCTTGTCCTCACCACTGAATTCTCTCTGGAGAGGCATTTTCCTGGCAGAACCCTCATGGGAAGGGGTTTGCAGCCTGCCCAGGAGCTCTGCTGTTAATTTTTAACACTAAAACCCTGGGGAAATTCCAGAGGACTGGAGGCTGGCCAGTGGGAGTCAATTTAATATTTAAAAGGGATAAAAGGGCTGATCCCGGGAATTACAGGCCAGGTGAGGCTGATCACCGTCCCTGCACAAATTATGGGCTGGGTAATTGAGGATACTGTCAGCCAAAAATTAGAAGCTAAAAATATAATTAAGGTTGTTAGCTTGGTTTCATGGATGGCAGCTCCTGTCAAGTGAGTAGGCTTTGGTTTTTGGCATGACTCTGGGCTGGCTGATAAAGCTAATTGTGCTGCTGCATTATAATGGGTTTCTCCAAAGTATTTAATTTAGGGCCATGTGACATTTTCATTTGTAGAACTTGCATTATATGGAGTCAGCAGAGCAGACATCCGACGGCTGCGCTGGCAGCTCTGGGGCGGTGGCCAAGGGGGCGAGCGATGGAGGAGGCTGAGAGCACTGGATTTTGCACAGGGTGATGTTTTTAGCAGGGATGCTGAGGTGAGAGGGGGTTGGCAGGGCAGGCAGACTCACAGGGGGATCACCCTTGCCCTGCCCAGCAGCCAAAAGGTGAAACACGTGTGGGAACAAAATATATGGATTTTCCTGCTAAAGCACAGCAAGGCCGATGGCAGCAGCAGCTACTGGTAACCCAACTGGGAGTGTAATTAATCAATTTTAGTAGAAAGGTATGAACTTGCAGAAATTTGGCATCTCTGGACAAAAGGAAAGTTCTGCTTGGTGGGACAGGATTTATTGTGGCTTCTGGGACAAGCTCAAGCCTCTGCATGCTTGTGCAGCTTGCTCTGGACCATCCTCGTGTGCTTGTCCATCCCCATGGAAGCTGCATCCTCCCCTCTGGGCTGCATCAGATGCAGCTGAGTGCTGTGGATTTCCTCCAGTGGATAATTTGGGTCCTTTTATTTTTCCCAGTGGGAAAAATGGGATTGGATGGGGCTTGGAGCAACCTGGTCTAGTGGAAGGTGTCCCTGCCCAAGGCAGGGGGTGGAACAAGATGGGCTTTAGAGTCTCTTGCAACTTAAACCACTCTCTGAATCTGGCAGCTGGGCACAGAGCAGCCCAGGGGCCATCTCTCCATCCAGGAAGGTGTTCTTCACCCCATATGGATTTCCACCCTGTGGGTCTCCCCACTGTAAGACACGAGGGGCATCCAAGCCTCCTTTGGTCAGTGTTTCCTCTGCCAGATTTTCCACAGGCAGGGCTGTGGGGGCTCTGGATCCCTGCACAGCCAGGGGCTGCATCCAGCATCCCACACTGGGACTCCACTTGGAGCAGGGCAGGAGGAGGGGAGCGCTCTCAGGATCCAGTGTGGATCCCAGGCCTTGCCAGCTCCAAGCCATGACTCCTGCCCTCTCCCCCGGGCATCCATCTGTCTGGCTCCACGGTAATGACGGCGAGCTGGCGGCACAGAAGCATTAAATGACTTGCCCAAGGTCCCGTGGGGAGCGATGGCCACTCGGGAGGAGCACCTGGCTGTCCTGCTCCTGCCTCGGCAGCGCCCGGCCCTGTGGAACAACGTGCCACATCAGAGCCAGAAAAACACGGCACAGCCACACGGACCCTGTCCCCAGGCCGGTGACATCCTGGCGAGCAGAGCCAATGGATGGTGGTGGCAGGAGCAGGTGCTGCTCCGCTCTCACCGGTGGGGTTGGTGCTGCCGAAGCCTTTCCTGGAGCTGGAGGGTTTTACCCTTCTCCAAACTGGGGCCAGCACAGCCCGAGCTGGTGACTAACACCTCCTGCTTTGCAGTTTGTTTACCTGGTGCTGGGGCTTCTTTTCAAAAGGCTGACTCACCACAGCACCTTCCCCTCTACCACTGCAGCTCCCTGACAAAAACTTTCCATTTTCCCATTGTTTTAATTACCCTCATTTGAGAAAACTCCTCCAGAAAAAACAGGCTCTGGGTTGAAGAGACATGGCAGCCCCAGCTGGGCATTCCCCCAGCGGTGGCAGTGGGCAGGTGATGGGGTGGGACCCCCATTCCCATGGTGGGGAGCTCAGTGCCACGGCTGTGCCAGGATCTGGGGCACACAGGGGATGTCACGGGCAGTCACTTTCCAGCAGCCACCGAGCGTGGCACACGGGCTCCGCACGGCTGAATGCGGCCTGACAGGTTTGTGGAGAAGCCTGTCCCGTTCAGCTGGATTTTTGGAGCCAGCCCCAGCACCGGTCGCTTCCCGCGAGGTGTTGCCGGCTCCGGCAGAGCCGTGTGTGGCGCCAGGTCACGGCCCTGAGCCCACGGGGCAGGCACAGCCTGCGGGTGGGACACGCCAGGCCTGCTCCCTGCTCCAGCACCGTGCCCTTTTCTGGGGGAATTTCCCCATGGAAAGAGGGAAAGAGCAGCCCCTTCCCTCCTGGAGGGCTCCTCCAGTCTGTGGGTAGGTGGAGAAGGGCTGGGGATCATGAGGATAACACATGGAGGTGTCCGTGGAGCTGCAGAGGGGCTTTTTGATGAAAAAAAACAATTCTGGGCATCTGTAGGAACTGTGGGACGCAGGGCACACCAGGTCCTCAGCAAGCAATGTAGCAGGGAATAATCCAACATTGGGGATGGAAGCAAGGAAGGAGGAAAGGGGAATCAGGGAAGGACTCAACAAGAGCTGGTTGAGAAAATCATCCACCCCTCTCCAAGGAACAGGATTTCTGCAGTCATGTGCCAGGTGAACCCTGGACCCGCAGCGAGGGTGGCAGGGTCTGTACATTCCAGAGGGGAAAAGCCTCTCTTCCTGGGGTAGGGTTGTCCTGCTTTTATAACATAAGGATCAAAGAAAAGGTGGGAAAATCCACCCAAAACAGTGACGTGTGAGGGTCTGGTGGCCACCCTCAGCCTGGGATCAAGTGGGCTCAGGGTCACTGGGGTCACTGGTGCTCTGCTGTCCCATCCCAATCCAAGGTACATGGTGTGTGCTGCGAGTGGCCCAGGCAGGAGGGAGAGAGATGATTAAAGCTGCCTTTGATGAAGCAAAAATTAATAAACGAGCAGACAATTGTGCTGGGCTTTATTTACTTGGGATGACAGCGTGGAGCCAGCGTGGCGAGGCCACTGAGGCTGAGTCCCACATCAAACACCGGGACAGCGCCAGGCACGAGGGGACCACGCCATCGCCTCTTCTCTGACGGGTTTTTCCTGGTCCCAAAAATCCAGAAAGATCCCTATGTCTGTTCCTCACAGCAGGGCCCCATCCCAGGCTGGCAGGGAACCCTGGGATGAGCAGGAGATGCTCTGTGCCATGGTGACGTCTGACTGTGGTAGGACGTGCCAGGCTCGGGTACATTTTGGAGGTGCCACTTGGCACCTTTGGCTTGTCCCCCTGTCCCAGGGTCAGCATTCCCACCTCTCCAGACCCAGTGAGGCTCCACAGGCACTGAGGTCCCTTCCCTGCTGCTTCTGTGCAGAACCCAGGGGCAGAGCTGGGAGGCCAAACCTGTGGCCTCACACTGGCTCCTTATCAGCTGGTCAGGAATATTTACCTGCCGGTTTCCACCGGATAAAAATTCACTGGACAAACAGGAGCTCCCAGCTGGCCCCAGGGCGGTGGCACAGCAGGGACGTGGCTGAGGTGGGACGTGCACCCCAGTCCCTGCTTCACCCCTGCTCTGTCCCCTGCAGGTCACCGAGGTGCCACAGGAGTGTGAGGGACATTGTCCTCACCAAACCCAAGGGTTGGTGACCCTGGTGTGCCAGGGCTGGGGACAGGGGTCATGGATTGTCACCCTGTGTCACCCCGTGTCCCACTGCTGGGGGGCTGTTTGGGGAGGTCAATGTGCCCTATGGGGACCAAGGGTGGGGGGCACCAGACAACTGCTCCTACAAGGGGCTGAACTGAGCTGGTCCGGGACTAACTGAACTGAGCAAAGCCCGGCTGAGCTGAGCTGAGCTGCACTAGGCTGAGCTGGGCTGTGCTGAGACAGGCTGAAGTGAGCTGAGCTGGGATGAGCAAAGCCATACCAAGCTGTGCCAGGCTAAGCTGAGCCGAGCTTATCCGTGCCAGGCTGAGCCAAGTCAGGTTGAGCTGATTTGGGCTAAAGGAAGCTGAGCAGAGCCAAGTTGAGCCAAGACACATCAAGTTACGGTGAGCACAGCTGAGCCAATCTGTGCAAGGCTGAGCCAAACCGAGCTGGGCCGATCTGATTCGAACCGAGCTGAGCCAAACTGGGCCGAGCCGGACCCAGCTGAACAGAGCCGGGCCGAACGGAGCTGAGCCGGGCCAAAGGAGCCGAACCGGGCCGAACGGAGCCGAACCGGGCCAAAGGAGCCGAGCCAGGCCAAAGGAGCCGAGCCGGGCCAAAGGAGCCGAACCAGGCCAAAGGAGCCGAACCAGGCCGAACGGAGCCGAGCCGGGCCAAAGGAGCCGAGCCGGGCCAAAGGAGCCGAGCCGGGCCAAAGGAGCCGAACCGGGCCGAACGGAGCCAAGCCGGGCCGAACGGAGCCGAACCGGGCCAAAGGAGCCGAACCGGGCCGAACGGAGCCGAACCGGGCCGAACGGAGCCAAGCCGGGCCGAACGGAGCCGAACCGGGCCAAAGGAGCCGAACCGGGCCGAACGGAGCCGAACCGGGCCGAACGGAGCCGAGCCGCGCCGAACAGAGCCGAACCGGGCCGAACGGAGCCGAACCGGGCCGAACCGAGCCGAACCGGGCCGACGGGGTCGATCCCGCCCCAGCTGTCGGCGCCCCGCCCCTCCCCCGCGGCCGAGGCGGCTCCGCCGCGCCCGCCCCTTTTCTTGCTTCCCATTGGCCAGCGCGGCCATTCGCTAGGGGTGGAGGCGCGTTCCCATTGGTGGGCGAGCACGTCCGTCCGCATTGGGGCCTCGCCCCCTTTTCCGCCTGGCTCCGCGGCGCTGGAAACTTTGCGGCCGGCGCAGTCGGGAGCGGCTCCCGCAGCGCCCGCACGCCCGGCCCTCCCCGAGCCGGCCCCCGGTCCCGCACCGCACCGACCCCCGCGCCGCCCCTCACCGTCCCGCCCGGCCCCGCACGGCGCGGGCAGCGCCGCCCCTCCGCGTTCCGCCGCCGCCCGGCCATGCGCGCCCGCTGAGCCGCAGCAGAGGCGTCCGCTCTGCGCTTCGCTCCCTCTTTTGATTTTTTTCCTGCAGTATTCGTTGGGGTTTTGTGTTGGTTTTTGCGTCCGCCTGACGCCCCCCGCGGGCGCGGGGCGGCGGCGATGGGCGCGGCGGCGGGCGGGCGCTCCGCGGGGCGCTGAGCGGGCGCTGAGCGGGCGCGGGCCGCACCATGGCCGCCAAGGACAATCCCTGCAGGAAGTTCCAGGCCAACATCTTCAACAAGAGCAAGTGCCAGAATTGCTTCAAGCCCCGCGAGTCCCACCTGCTCAACGACGAGGATCTCAACCAGGTGGGATCTTGCCCCAAAACCCACTGTTTTTCCCCTAAAATCCACCCCGGCGTCCCGCCCCCCTGCCCGCCCCTAGGGCGCCCTGGGTCTCGGTGCGGTGTCCGCTGGCCCCGTGGGTAGCCTGGGGTTCCACAGGTACCTTTGGAGCCTCCCTGGGTAGTTTAGGGTCCCATGGGTGTCCCGACGGATAGCTCAGGATTCGATGGATAGTGTAGGGTCTCAGGGACGTCCTGGGGTCCCACGGATAGAACAGGGTGGTGCCACGAGTGCCTGCTGTCCCTGTGGTTCGCACAGGATCCCATGGGATCCCCAGGAGTCCCGCGGGGTGCCTGCTGGACACAGATGTTGTAGGGTCCTGTGAGTGCCTGCTGCTCTCACAGGTACCGTAGGATCAGGTCAGGGGATGCTCTGGGGTCCCGTCGATAGCACAGGGACCTACAGGTATTCCTATATTCCATTGGGTGTTGTGGAGCTCCAAGGGTGCTCCCTGGTCCCATAGGGTATCTAAGAGCCCCATGAGGTGTTCGCTGATCCTACAGATATGCTAGGGACCCACAGGTATCTATGGATTCTGGGGGGTGTTCAGGAGCCCCACCGATGCACTCTGGTCCCATAAAATGTCCAAGAATCCCATGGGCTGCCTGCTGGCCCCACGGATAGCACAGGGACCCACATGTATTTGTGGACCCCATGGGATGTCCAGGAGCCCCATGGTTGCTCTCTGGTGCCATAGGGCATCCAGTAATTCCAGCGAGTTCCTGCTGGTCCAAGCGTAGCGTGTGGTTCCTTGGGGTACCTGCTGACGCCACTGATACCACAGGGACTCACAGGTATTTGTGAAGCCCGTGGGATGTCCAGGAGTGCTTTGAGTGCTCCCTGGTCCCATAGAGTGTCCAGAGATCCCATAGGATGCCTGCTGACCCCACAGATTCCCAGGTGTCTCATGGAGCACCCACAGTGCCCACTGGTCCCTGAGGCCATGGCTCACCCCAGTGCCACTTCCCCTGAGGCCATGTGGGGCCCGGCACCAGCACTTGGGGTGATCCCGTCCCCTCCTGGGGTGCACGGCAGCAGGTGGAGGGTGCCCCATGAGCTCCATCAGGCGATCCAGAAAGTCCTGGGAAAAACTCGGTTGAAAACAAAACGTCCCCTCCTGGACGTGCCGGACATGACCCCCATGCCCTACAACCCCCTGCTTTCCCGGGGACATGGGAAGGGGACCCCTGCCCCTCTCCGGAGAGAGTTCAGCACTGGGGGGCTTCCAGGGCCTTCCTCCTCTTCCTCCTCTTCCTCCTCTTCCTCCTCTTCCTCCTCTTCCTCCTCTTCCTCCTCTTCCTCCTCTTCCTCCTCTTCCTCCTCTTCCTCCTCTTCCTCCTCTTCCTCCTCTTCCTCCTCTTCCTCCTCTTCCTCCTCTTCCTCCTCTTCCTCCTCTTCCTCCTCTTCCTCCTCTTCCTCCTCTTCCTCCTCTTCCTCCTCTTCCTCCTCTTCCTCCTCTTCCTCCTCTTCCTCCTCTTCCTCCTCTTCCTCCTCTTCCTCCTCTTCCTCCTCTTCCTCCTCTTCCTCCTCTTCCTCCTCTTCCTCCTCTTCCTCCTCTTCCTCCCAGGCCTCACGCAGGCCCAAGGCCGGCGCTCCCATGGCAGGGGGTGTTTGGGGCATGGGGGGAATCTTTGGGGTGCGGCGGCCCGTCCGTGGTGTTGGGGTGAGGGGAACAGGGCCGCCCTTCCTCCTCCCACACCTTTCTGGGCCAGGGCTGCCATCCCCGCTCCCGATCCTATTATGGCAATGAGATCAGACATATTGCTGCGCTCGCTGGGGGGGCGGCGGAGGGGGGGGCATCGTGAAATCTGAGGGCTAATATGGAAAAAATGTAACTGGAAAAAAATGCCGTGGTGTGTGCGGGAAAGGGGCGGGCGGCGCGGAGCGTCGCGGCCGTGCCCAGACAAAGGAGCCGTCCCTGAGGGGGCTCGGGAAGAGCCCCCCGCTCCCGGCCGGCCCCTTCCCGCTGCCCGGGGATTGCGCTGCCTCCTGGTGCAAAGCTTATTTATTTTCTTTGAGGGGCTCAAAGCATCGCACGCAGCCCGCCGTAGTGCCTGCCTGCCCTGCCATGGGGGCCACCCACTTCTCTGGGGACCCAGGGACGTGTTTCAGGCAGCCCCTCGCTGGCTTTGTTCCCGTCGGGGTGGTGGGTGGCCCTGGGGGGCTGCCCCCGCGTCCGGTTCCCATGGGGTCGGGGTCAGCCCCGTGGCCGGATCCAGGCCCTGCACGGGGGGCTCCGGTTGGGAAAACGGCACAATCCTGCTCGGCTTCGCCCGTGCAGCTGGGGTGAAGTAATCCCGCTTCCCAGATAAGATGGTGGCTGTGGTAGCGTGTGATGCACGCACGCACCTCCTGCCCTGCCCTGCCCGCAGCTCCCCGTGCCCAGGAGCCCCCCGACCGCTGCCACCCTGCCCTCCTCCCCTCCCAGTCTGTGCCCCGTTTCCCAGCCTGGCTGCATGTGGGGGTGTGCTTGATCCGAAGCACACCCAGGAATAACGGTTCATTTAACAGCAGCTCTGAATGTTTCTGCCTTTTTAACTCAAACATGTTAAGCTTGGGTTGGGTTTGAGGGTCCCGCTCTGCAGCATAGGGGCTCAGTGTGTTCTGCTCACCCCGTGGACAGGGGTAGTGTTGGTGATTACCTAGAGTCAGGCTAGAAAAGTCTTTTGGAGTCATCTGACCTTTGTACTTGGCTTGGAGGAAAGGTGAAGGTACTTCACACTTACGCACTTGTGTCTCTTTTGGATTTTTATTCGATAAAAATACCTGTGTGGGTGTCAGGAACTGCCTCCGCTGCTTCCCGGGGTGCTGCTGGGGCAGAGACCCAGAGTGTGTTTGCAAAGAGACACAAATATTTAGTGGTAGTAGTGAATTTCTGTCATACTCGGGAACCGGCTTAGGAATGGGGCTGGGAGGGGGGAAATCCAGCCCCAAACATCAGGATTAATGAGCTGGAGCTCTCTAATAATAATCAGACTTAGCGCTTCGAACTTCAAAGGGCTGTGCGGATGCTAAGTCCCTAATCCTGGGAGAGCTGCGTTCACGAGTTGTTTTTGTGCGTGGCTGTGCTGCCAGATTGAGGCTCGGTGTGATTTGGGGCAGCTACATGCGGTCCCACCACCTGTTGGAGATGTGACTGTCCCCTCCCAGGGCTGCAGGTGGGAGGTGATGTGCCCTTGTCCCCTGCCCCCGGTCTATGTTTGACCTTCCAGGGTGCCCACACAGCTTGGGAAAAACTGGGTCAGTCAGCGCGGCTGTTCTCCCTTTGGGAAAATCTGTTGCTGTGGGTCGTGGGCCGTCAGATCCCTTGATCCTGTGTGGTGGCAGCATCTGGCTGCTGGCAGACACGGTGCTGTTGATGGCTCAGTCCTGGTTGTGCCACCCATCTGTTGCCAGCTTGTCTTACACTGCTCCTTTCCCATCCAGGGAGAAATTCCCTTTTTGTGGGAATTTCCACTCTCCTGGCAGGACATGCCTATGCTGGCACTGCACGGTCCCCCTGTAACTGCCTGCAAACCTCTAATGGAACTGGGCTTTCCAGAACCTGCCCTGGGAAGATGGATGGTTCCTAGGGTCCTCCTCCGCTCTCCAAGAGAAAGCCAGCCTGTCCAGTGGGACCTTTTTCCTAAGCAGCCATACAAGGCTTTCATGTGGGTGTCCTCTTGGGGTCCCTGCTCTCCACACTGGCTACTCCAGGCTGTCTGCACACACATGCCCTTGGTCTGTGAGATGAAGCCCCCAACAACATGGGACAGGCTGTGAATTAACCTAAAAATTTTGTCTGGCCTGAATTGGAAGAAGAGCAGAGTGTAAAGCAGTTGCTTTTAATTTTCTCCGTGCATTTGCTCTCTCGGGGTGTGGGGACTGGCACAGATAGAGGAATTTGAGGACGTCTTTCCAGCTACCAGTGTCTTTTTTTTCCCTCTTTTTTTCCTTTTTATTAGAGATCATGGCACAAATGCCCAGAGGACCACCCAGTTAGAAAATAGAACTTGCAGACTTTTCCCACCGCCTCTTCCCGTGACACCCCTGCCCAGTGACGGGGGGTGGTTATTTCCATCTCTTCTCCATTGGACATTATCACTTTCCTACTGTTCTGGATGCTGAGCAGCTGGTGGCCAGCAGCCCTGAGGCTGGAGTGTGTCGGCGTTGGGTCACAGGCTTGGCTTTGCTCTGGGACATTGCATCCATGGGGCTGGGGTGCCCTGTGCTGCAGGGGTCTTGTCCTGGCTCCTTGCATTGTCCAAAGGGTGGCAGGGTGAAGGGTCATGTCCTGGCTGCACTTCTCCCTCCAGCCCTGCTCCTTTTGGGAGGAAAAGCCCCCATTTTCCTGGAAAGCAGCCCCCACACTCGCATTCCCTGCTCCCCGCTGCTTCTATCATGCTGCAAGAATCCGCCTCTACTTGACTGATTATTAGCACTGAACAGGGAGAGATTTCTCTGCTAATGTCAAATTTGCCTCTGTCCCTGGAGGGCAGGGACTTGGGGCCACAGCCAAGGGGACTTGGGGGGCAGGGTCATAGTGGCTCTGCCCTATGGGCAGCATCCCATCCTTGGACAGTGGCTTGCAGGCAGGGAGGGCAGCAGGGACTTGGAAGCTGTGTTGGATGTTGGCATTGATTTGGGGTGCACTTGAACCTCCGCCTGGCCCAAGGGAAGGGACGTGGCGGCGCCTCTGGGTGCTGGAGAACCGTCCCCTTTGCACGCTCGCTTTCTGCTGGGTTTTTGCATGGCGCCACACCTTATCTGCGCTGGTGCCCGACAAAGTGATAAATCCCCTCTCCAGCACTGTGGAGAGATGTTGTGGCTTCTCCCAGGCGCTGAGGAAGGCCAGTGGTGGGAAGTGGTTAGATACTCCTGCTCGCTGCCAGGCAAACCGGCTTCAGGGCTGCTCGAGGAGGAGCTGGAATTGCAAAGTCCATTCTGTCCCGCTTCATTTTGCTGCTGCTTGACAAATTTCCTGTGCATGCCCCAGCTGGCCTTGGCCAGCGCTTGCTCTGACTGCCCCAGGCAATGGCAGCGCTCAGACCCAAGCACAGCCCTAGGACCAGAGCTGTTTGCAGTAGGAGGCCGGTTGTTTGCATGAAGGGTGAATTCAACCTTTCCCCTTCCTGTTCCTCTGGTCGGTCAGTCACTCCCACTGCCCACAAAGCTGTTGGGGCAGCTCTGTCCTTTGGGATTTGCTGATGTCTGGGTTGGTGCTAGCAGTGTGCCAGGAGGGCTGTACCATGTGTGGTGCCCACCAGCTGGCCCATGGCAGTGGCACTTGGTGCTCCTTATGCCCCAGATCCAGTCTGTCCAGTCTGGTTTGGCCTTGTGCTACATGAGATGTGTTGGTGGTGAGATTCTGACCTGGGATTTGCAGCTCTGGCAGTGGCTGACTTGTGCCTGCCTCGTGCAAATGTGTTTTGTTAGAAGACCAGGATATGGATGGAGAGGGGACTCTCCCCATCATCCAAGGTGGCCTCCAGGAGCTGCCCAGGTCTCATTCTGGAAAAAGTACTGTTTGGGCTGAACCCAGGGGCAGCGAGCAGACACTTGGATGAGGAGCTGGGGGATGGGAGAGTGTTTTTGCTTCAGGAATAGTTGTGGATGCTCAGAGGCAGCATTGCAGCCTCCGCGTTGGGGTTTGGCATCACCAGGTGACAGACAGCAGAGGGGAAACGTTGTACAGGCAGGGAAACAGGGATGTAAGCAGCTTAACTACTGAGGCTGGGCTTTGTCCTGGCCTCTGGGATTGCTGCTGGAGCGTGGATTTGCACAGCAGCGTTTGCTGTAGTCACCCGACAGCTGTAGTCACGGGTCTCCGGTGGGTCTCCATCTGCCATCCCACTGGGAGTACACAGAATGTCAAGTGATGCCTGTCTCTCAGCTCCTAGAAGCCGTGCTGTGGGCAGGAATGCCTGCTTGGGTATCACATCCCATTCCCCCCCTGAGCACCGTGTCACCTTCCCCATTCCTGCCGAGTGACGGCTGCTCCGACTCATCCATCAGCGATGTTCTCTTGGCTCCAAGGTGTGCAAAACTGAGAGCAGAGTGGAGCTGAAACAGCCCAGATTTCCTATTTTCAGGTTGCAACCGCAGGATTTGTGGTGACTTTCTCCTTGAACTGTGCCAGAAACGGGTCCCTGCCTCTGGGGAGCTCTGCGTGGATCAGGAGATGGCGTACAGGCAACAGTGACCTTACTGTCCCGCCTCTCTGGGTCTGGATGAGAGCTGTAACCCTGCTGTGCTCCCCTGGGTGAGGGGAACAGCAGGCACTACTGTCTGAGAGGCTGCTTTGCTGAATATTGAGGCTGATCCATAAAGGTGATGGAACAAGTTCCACCATGGATTCATCCACAGCGTGGGTCAGGTTGGGTACATCATTCTTTTGTGGGGCTATGGAAGCCCTGGCATCACTTCCCTGGTGCAGAGGGCTCCCTGCTCCCAGTGCTGGAGGCAGAGCCTAAAGGTCCAATGCAACAATCCATTTTTCTTCCCCTTCCCGCTCAGTTGCCCAGCCTGAACAAAACAAGCCCTGCCTCCACCCGAGACAGGCTGATTACGTCTGCCGGCAGCCTAAACAGATTATCCCTCCCGCCATGCACTCGGAGCCAGGAGTCTCTCCCGGCAATGGATTCGGGCTTCCCTCAGAACATGTGGGGGTGGGTGGGCACTGGCTGTGGGGGCATCCCAGCCCACCCGGGTGTCCAGCACCCCAGCAGGGATGTGGGTGCTCTGCTGTGGGGTTGAGCCTGGACCCTGAGAGAGGATATGGATGTTGGTACAGCTCTGCTGTTCCACCTTGTGCAGTGAGCTCCTGTAGCACTGTGGGGCTGGCACGGTGTGACTCTGCTGAGTCCTGTGTGCCTGGCTGGTTTGTGTGGGGAGAGAAGAGCTGAAGGTACCACCAAAAACACAGGAGGTGTGAAAGCTTGTCCAACAGGCAGCTGGTTGGTGTCACAGCCCACCTCCAGCCCTGTGACCTGGCACTCCATGGGCTGCCATGCTCCTGTGACCCATCCTGCCCTCTGGAAGCTGGTGCCCTGCAGCCCTGGGGGTGTGCAGTGGTTCCTGTATCACCCTGGCCTTTGGGAAGTGCTGAGTGGCTCTGCACGTCCTTCAAGCCCAGTTCCCCATCTGCTGGGGATTGTGTTCCCGGTGCTGGTGGAGCTGGTTGGGGTGGTTTGTCCATGCCTGGGCAGCATCAGCCTGACAGCTTTGTGTAAACCCAGCTGGGGCCACTTCCTTCTCTGCTTCCTCCCACCCGCCGTGCTGCCGGCACTGGGCTGGAGGCAGTGTCCTCCCCCTGGATGCTCTGCAGGGCCGAGGGGATGGAAGCAGTGGCTGGAACAGCGACCTGAGAGGCAGGGGAGGTGCTGCAGGTGCCCCACAGCCCAGCCCCAGTGTCGGATCAAAGGTGGGATGGGATACCTGGACACTCCCAGAGGTGTGACAGGAAGCGGAGTGGTGACATGGGGGTGTTTCTGCCTGAGTCAGCCTCCAGCAGTCCCACGGGATCGGATGGAACTGGGCTCTGTGGGGCTGCAAACCGGCCGCACCTCTCATGCGACGGTGGGGTGAGCGTCACCTTACCCCACCTCAGCTCCATCAGCAGTTGCTCTCCATCCACTCTGCTTTCCCACAGCATTTTGTGGCTCACCCTCCAGCCAGGTACCTTCTGGTTAAAAGCAAAGGCACCCACCCAGTGCCTGAGCACTCTGTGTGGCTTCTACCTGTGGAGAAACTACTTGGAGCTGTCCTTTGGATATCACCAGAGCTGCCAGAAGGCAGACAGGGCCCTGCATGGTCAAAGGCATCCTGGGAACCCTGGGGTTGCTCTAACACCATCCCTGAATGTGAGGTTGGACAGATCTCCTTTGAAGAGGGAATTTTTTGCTCTGAGGTCTTTCTCAGTGGTGGTTGTTGCATTTTCCTCCTCTCGAGGAACTCTCCAGAGGAAGCTGAGCCAGTGGAAAGGACATGTGATTCCAGCTCCAGCCTGGTGCTCCAACACCCCCTGGACCTGCCTCCCACACTGGGTTTATTTTAAACCTTGCTTCAGCAGGACCATTCCAATGCAGGTGTGATGAGCTTATTTCAGACACTTTGTGTACTTATTCATATCCCTCTCATTTAGGCTTGTACCTATCTGGGCATTTGCTTGGTTTTAGCAGGAGCTTGTTTTGGTTTGGCTTTAAAAAGCGCTGCTGCGTGTTCATTTGTTGATGGGTGGAACCAGGCTGCCCACGCTGCCTGGCTCTAATTCATACCTTTCAGCTATTTTGGTTTCAATATCTGGAGTTGGATGCTTCTGCCAAAATAAGTGTAGCCCACTGGTGTTTTTTTATGATGCTGGTACAGAAATGAGCATGATCCGTATTAAGGGTGTGTATTTCAGGTGCTTGGTGTTTATTTACAGACAGTTTGAGCTAAAATTGGAATGGCTGAGGGCAAAATAATGTCTGCTGGGGGATGTGAGCCAGGCTGAGGTAGGGCAGGACTTCATGCCTGTAATACTGTGTTAAGGCTGCTGGCTCTGGTGATGATGGTCCTGTTGGTTTCGTGGTTACTTTGTCCCTGGTATGGCACTGGGACCTGCCTGCTGCCTGTCATGCAGGCCGGATGTTGTGGGGTGCTTGGAGTGGCTGCAGTGCTGTGGCTTGTGTCAGGGAGAGTTTTTGCTCATGGAGCTTTGCTGGGTTGAGCACTTGGTCTTGGTCAGGAACTGTGCAGGGCCACAGAGGGGAAAACTGGGGGATGGAGGAGGGCTGAGCTTGGCTCAGCTCTGCTGTTCTGGAGCATCACCCGGGTGCTGCCTTGCTGGAGCGGTGCCAAGCGTTGGGGACGTCACATGCTGTTGTCACTGTCATTCTCTTGTTCCTGCATGGTGGAGGCCACTCCCAAGATCTTCCCATGCCCCAGCTGCTCAGCACCCACCCCAAGTTCTCTCACGGGAATTTGGGGACCCCGTTTCCTGTCGCAGTGACCCATTGAAGAGACTCTGATGGGTCATCGTCATCAGTCATTTGCAATTTTGCTTTACCACTGTAAAACACAAGAGAAATTTGAGATGTTTGGCTCTTCCCATTCCACGCGGGTGGCCGTGGCCACATCCCAGCATGGTGAGCATTGGGATCCCCTGCTCTGGAGACTTTCCATCCGAGTCCTCCCATCATCGCGTGGGCACGGATGCGTCACGGGCGGCTTTGGGTGGGGGCGCGGGGCGGGGTGTGCCGGGGGAGTGGCAGAGCCTGGCTCACCTGCAGGGCGCTGCCAGCGTGGGCGGCACCGAGACGGGCACAGAGCCGGGCACGGAGCGGTGCTGGGCAGCTGGAGGTGGCATGGGGGCCATGGGCGAGCAGGGCACCAGCATCCAGGTGAGCTGGGCAGGGGTGACAGGGGGCTCCGAGCCCTTTGCCAAACCCAGGGAGGGTTGTGGTGCACACAGGTGCCTTTCTGCGCCCCCAGTGTTGTCTGGGAATAGGTGTAGGGGTGCTCTGGGCCCCCCTAACTCCCCCAAATTGTATCCAAATCCCAGTGCTTCATTTTCATTGGTTGAAATCCCATTTAAAGGGGGAAGGAAGGAAGGTCTTCTCAAATCATGTTTTCCCAGCTGCTGGGAGAGCAGCACCTCAAGCTGGTATGTCGTATTGTGGAGGGGATAAGAGATTTTGTTATTTCTTTTCACTTTATAAACAGTAAAAGGTCTCCTCCGGCGTGTTTCCAGTTTGCTTACTCAGTGCTTCATGCATTTGACAGTTTCTGGTGCATAGGCAGTTTCTTCTATTGTTTGCAGGGATTTTTCCAGAGGGGAAACTTTTTTTTAACATTTCAAAACCACAGAAACTGGCAGGAGGAATCATGGGGAGGTACTGAATTGGAAACAGTTTTAAACTTTAAGGAACAGAAAAGAATGAAAGCAACAAGATTAACTGAATCAGTTAGAGGAGAGTTTGGAGTGTGTGTCCTTGTGACTTTTTGGCTGGGCCAGGATAGACGTGCATGGATGTTCCATGGTGGAAAACAGTGTTCCCAGACCCAGGGTCTCCTGGAGCTGAATCTGCTCTGGGTTTCCTCCCTCCTGGTCTGTCTTGGTATCTGTGGAGCCGCCTTGCTGGTGTGGCAATGCCTTGCCACTCTTGCAGCAGGCTTTGGCCCCAGCCCTTGCCAGGTGTTGCTCATCGTTTACAGCTTGTCAAGGCAGCAGGAGCGGTGCCCGCAGGACTTTGCGTGGGAGGACGTGCCCGGTGCCCATCCCCATCTCAGCGCTTGCCATGCAGTGGGTCAGCTTCACCCTGGCCATTTCTGCATCCAAGCCACCAGTGGAAAGTGCCTGGATATTATTTTTCCCACTGACATACGGCAGTGCCGCAAGGTTCTTTCCGAGTATTCTTTCCCTCTCTCTTCCCGGCTGGCTGAATGAGCTGTTTTCCCCCCTCCTGGCTCTGACCTTCCTGTGTGCTCGGCCGTGGGCTGCTGGATGCTGCTGGCGGGGGGAGAGGGCTGGCAGGGGCTGCCCCTGCAGGGAAGCAGGAGTTGGATGTGCACGGCACGGGAAGCGGCTGGGAGCTGGAGAACTGCCAGCTCCGGGTAGTTTTTCCTCTCTTAATTAACGAACGGGAAACATCAAGCTCTCCTTTGGAGTGTGTTTTTGCTTTGGAGTAGAGGCACGCTGCCGATGGCAACGGGAAGAGCCGTCTGTGGGGATGGGCTCTGCCACTCGGCAGTACCCAGGAGGTTGGTGCTCTGGGCACGGTGCCATGCAGGAGCAGCTGTGTTTGGAGTTTGTGGCTGGGGTTCTGCCTCCTCCCGAGTCCTCATCTCAGTCCCGTTGGCACACAGTGTGTGTCACACCACGGGTTGCCATCAGACACCACGTTCCTTGCACTGGGAAGGCTGAGTTTGCCTGCGTGCAGGAGGCTGAGCTCACACAGCTGCCTTCGTGCTGGGGCTGCTGCAGTTTCCCGTGGTCCCTGACCATCGATTCCCTGTGGTGCTGATCTATGTTGAGCCATTTTCGGCTGTGCATGAGTGTTTTTCTGCTGTTTCTTTGCAGGCCAAACCCATTTATGGTGGCTGGCTGCTGCTGGCCCCAGAAGGAACGGACTTTGACAACCCCGTCCATCGCTCTCGGGTAAGTGAAGCTGAGACATCCCCTCTGTGGGGTGTGGCAGGAGGAACAGGAGGGGCTGTCCCGGCCCATGGGGGTGGCTGTGACCCTGGGAGTGCCAAAGACACCTCCATGCACCCATCCCCTTGTGCAAACCAGGAAGCTAGGAGATGTTTCTGGCAGCAAGGCTGGAATGCCTTCTCTGGGATGCAAGGTCTCCCATGCTGGGCAGCAGCCTGGGGCACTGCAGGTGCGGGTCAAGCTCAATTCTATTGCTTGTTGCTTTTTGATGTTTTGATGCTTCTCTGGTTTGCCTGACACGTGCCATGCTGCCAGGAAGATGCTCAGGCCAGTGGGGTGTGGGCTGTGTGACTCTGAGCTGTGCTGTGACCCAGTTTCCCTTTGGGGCTTGGAAACAGCTACTTTATTTTCTGTAGCGCATCTTGAGTGTGCCCAGAGCTCTAGAGGGAGGCTGCATGCTGTCCCCTAGTGTGGATATGCCAATGTCAGGCAGGTCCTGCAGCAAGGAAGGAACTGAGAGGTGGTTCCCATTTACTATAACCCTGCAGAGCTCTGAAGCCAAATGCTGGCAGCAGGGACCTGCAGACAGAGCAGGACACCCTCAGCTCCTTCCCAAATGGGTTTTCTCATGCCTGGCAGAAACAGCAGCATCCTGTGGGGTCGGAGCATCCCCCACTTCCCTGTCCTGGGGGGTGTGAGGCTCAGAAGGATGTGGCCAGGCTGATGTCCTTTCTCACTGCTGGCTTGTGACGAATACTTCCAGCTTGTCCCCAAGCTTGTCTTGCAGGGAGCTTGCTGCTGAGGCTGCCAGGATGGGGCTGTCTTGTGCGTGGGAGGGATGGCAATGGTCCGTGAACCCTCTGTCATGCAGCCAAAATGCTCTGGGAGCTGTTTGTAATAAAAAAATTGCTCCCGAATGAGCAAGAATTGGGTTCTGAGTTCAGCCTGGGGTATATGGGTCATTATTTGGAGTCATAGGCTTACTGGCCTGACATAAAGGGGACATGGGACCAGGGTCTCTCTGGAACACAAGCTGCCTGCTAAGCTGGGGCTTGTGGAGGTCCACAAGGTCCTCTGTAGTTCTGCTTGTTCCTGAGCACCCTGGACTTTGCCCAAAGGGCTGAGAAAAGTGAGATAAGAATTGCTGCACTGGGGCTATGAATCCAAGACTTCTTTATTTCAGCCTGCTCAACCAGTTTTTGCTCTTGGCTGAAAACAACCTGGCACACACGAAAAAAAAAAAAGGCAGTTTTCCAGCCAGATCAGTTCTCCAATCTGATTTGCTGTGCAGCTGCAGAGGCAGCGTGCTGCCAGGATTGCCTGGGCAGTGCCATGCCAGAAGTGCAGCCACCATCCAAACTGAGCTCATGTGCTGCCGGGGGACATCTGACATGGCATCCTGTCACCCTCCAGCACTGGATGCTGGAATAGGTGATGCAGGATGAAGCTGAGGGCACAGAACATTTAGTTTGGGGATCCTTCTGGTGTTCCCAGCATTTGTGGCATGAACCTGAATCATGAGAAGTTTAGTTTGGATATTAGGAAAAGGTTCTTCCCCCAGAGGGTGGTCAGGCACTGAACAGGCTCCCCAGGGAATGGTCAAGGGCCCAAAGCTGCCAGAACTCAAGGCAGTCAGCATTGGGCAATGTGGGCTGGTGCACACAGACCTTTGGCAGAGCCCTGCTAGCTGATGTGCAGCTCCAGTGCTCCCAGCAAGGCCCAGGGACTCGTGGGCATTGCCGTGACCCACCTCAATGTCTTCTCTTGCAGAAATGGCAACGTCGGTTCTTCATCCTCTACGAGCACGGGCTGCTGCGCTATGCCCTCGACGAGATGGTGAGTGCTGCCCGGCTGTGTCCAGGCTCTGGGGATCATCTGGGTTATCTGCTGCCCTTGGAGTGCTCTGCCAAGCTGAAGGAGAGTTGTGCTTGCTGGGTTTGACTCTGTGCCAGGCTGGGTTTGTGTGGGAGCTCAGTGGACACTCTGCAGAGGACGTTGGGTGTTTCGGAGGCGTGCGAGTGCTGCCTGGCACGGGATTCATCAGTTGCTGACAGATCCCACACTGGCAGGAAGTGCTGGAGGGGGTCCCCAAGGTCGTTCTCCCTGCTTTCAGCCCTTTCTCCTGGTGCCAGCTGGATTTTGGTTGTGGTGAATCACCTTGGCAGTGTCCGAGAAGGAGGCCCTGCCTAGCGATGCCCGTGGAAAGTAGGTCAGCTGGAACGCCTTCCCACTGCTGCCTGCCCTGGAGCTGCAGCTTGTCACCAGCACTGTTCCCATCCATGAAACAGGATCAAAGGAAGGGAAACCCATCCACTGTGAGCTGCAAATTGGGGCTGAAGAGTCCAGTAGGTCAATCCCAGGAGCACCCAGGACTGCTGATCTATCCTGCTGGCTACAGAAAGCCTGTGGGAGAGTGCCCAAGGCTGGCACAGTAGACACCCATGTGCTGGGATCTGCGTGGGCAGGAGGCTCAGGAAGCCAGCTGGAGAGAGCACACCTGTGGGACAGGGACACATCGGGACCTGTGTCTGTGTCAGGGAGGCTCCCTGTGAGGTCAGTGTGCCTTGGTCTTCCTCCAGTGCCTCCTGTGAGGGCACCGTGGAATGAGGAGGCACGGTGAGTGTGGCTCAGATTTCATGCTGTGTTTGTTTGTATTTTTACTTGGGCTTGGTCCAAGTGCCCTAAATAATTTAAATGTCTTTGGTAGGAGCAGTGGAGGCTTTAATACATTTTCAGTGTCAGCAGCCTGGCTCTGCACTGGGCTGGTGTTTCCTGCCCTACACTGGCAGAAGGGTGCTTTTTGTCTGGGTGGAGCAGGGAGATTCCCTAGTCTGAGGTAAAGGTGCAAGGATGCTGGGAAACACAGGCTGGAATATTTTTTGCTGTTTTGCATCCTGAGGAGGTTGACCTGCCACAGGGGCCAGAGAGCACCCAGAGGACAGCAGGAGCATCCCACAGTTCTCCAGGCACCTGTTGGGCTTTTTCTCCTTGAGAAGGGAGAAAGTGGAAAAATACAAACAGAAAGGGAAAGTGCACATGTGCAACATGGGATGGTGTTCCAGGCACTGTGACACCACTGTGCTGGCTCCTGGACTCACTGCCCCATGGCCATGGGTCCCAGGAGGGTCTGGCCTTTCATAGTCATGGATAGGGAAGTCTGTCATGGATCCTTCCTCCTCACTGGGATTTGACACATGTTATTAAAATACTCTCCTGACCTTTCCACCCCTCCAGCTGTGCCGGCTCCTTGCCCTGTCCCCATCACCTCTGTGGCCTGGAGAGGAGTAACAGGGCTGGGGCCTCACCCAGGGTGTGCCAGCAGAGACACTGTTTTTTCCATGAGGGATCCACTTTGCAGTTCACTCAGGGATGATCTCCCCTCAGTGTGCCCCAGTTTCTGTGCAGGAGCTGGGTGGGGGTCTCGTGGGAGCCTCAGTGCGGAGCAGCCTCTGGAGCATGCGGGAGCTGGGCGGCAGCTGGCCAGAGACCTCCCAGGCAGTTGCAGGCTGGGATTGAATGGCTCTGCTTGAACCTTTCAGACATTAAATTTTGTGGGTTTGGCAATTTCTGCTCTTATTAAAAGTGGAATTGGAGGGAGGGGTGAGCCTGGGAGGGAGTCCTGGGCTGGTGATGCTGAGGAGACATTCCTGTGCTCTTGGGTCCCAGCAGGTTGGAGAGCAGTGGGGTGTGGAGGAGCAGCTCAAAGCCCAACCCCAGGTTGGAGAGACCTCAGGGAGTCCCCAGAGATCATGGTGCTGTGGTTCTCAGAGGTGATGGGATAGGGCAGCATTGGGAACAGCCTTTTGCCACAGGGTGGTCAAGTTTGGTGTTGGATTTGGAGCATTTTGGGCATGGAAGGTGGGGCAAGCAGGCACCAGCTGCTCTGTTGGCATCCAGCTCTTGCCTGAGACCTGCCCAGAGCTGATCCTGAATCTGTACTCCATGCTTGGTCACCTTTCTGTGTGTCCATCATTCTGTCTGTCCTCTCTCTACCATAGTTCCAGTCTGAAAACAAAATTAGTTCTGCATGATGGCTGTGATGGGGAGAATTTGCACAGGCTATGGACCTTCATCCCTTCTGACGAGGCTGAGCTATCAGACTCTCTCCCTGGGGTCTCCCTCTTCCAGGCTGGGTGCAGTTGGTGGCACCCAGATCCAGCCTGGCCACGGGGAATGCCCAGCAGATCCCACCCCCTTCCCCTCTGCAGGGACTGTGCCAGCAGCTGTTCCCAGCTCTGCCGAGCCCTGGCTAAGCCGAGCCTGCTCAGATGTGCAGAAATTCCTGCCTCCCAACTGTGGGTGGATGTGGGGGTTGTGGGATCACTTGGGGTTGCCTTCCCATGCTGAACATCCACAATTGCACCTCAAAAGTGGCTTGCTCTTACTGTTTGATAAACCTTTGTGCTGAGACTGATGATGACAGAGGCTGATGCTTCTTTGCAGCAGCTGGAGGATGACAAAGCCACTCTTACTGAAGGAAAGCAGGAAAGAACAGGCTTGGGATTGAGCTGCTGTGTTGTGAGTGTCCAAGGACAAGTTTCAGTTCTCCTGGTAAAACACCCTGTGGTCTCCAGTGAAACCACTACCGTGGGAGAGCAGCCCGGCACTGCGGTGCTGGGGTGGTCCAGGAGGTTTTGGTTGGGATATGAGAGCTGCCACAAGAATAGTGCCGGGCTCAGGGGCCAGAGCCAGTGAGTGGCAAGTGCAGAGCTTTTGCCTCCTTTTGTTTTGATTGCTGTGATCTATAATTAGCGGCCGAGTTCTCTATAAATAGAGCCCGTCTGCGTGGGAATGGAAAGGCAGGAGGGGGTTTGTAGGGCTGGAGAGCGCTGCCATGTCCCTCCCTGGGCCTGCAGGTGGGCCCCTGGCCACAAGCACTGCCTGGGGGTGGATCCAGCCCCGTGGCTGGGGCAGGTCAGAGGAGTGGGTCTGGATCTCCAGGCCAGCTTCTTAATGAGTCACTGCATGTCCAGGGCCAGGCCAGTGCCTCAGTTTATCCCTGTGCTACTTCTCTTAAGCTGGGATTTATACTAGGTTGGCATTTTGCATCCTCCCTGGAGGTGTTCTTGTGTCACAACAGGCTTCCTTTTGGTAGGTGAGACTATTAATTTAGAGGTTTTTTTGCTTTGTGCATATGCTGGTTTGAAAACAGGACAAAATTCAGGCCTGTCTGGGAGCATCTCAAACTCGCTGGTGCTGTGGATGAGAGGCAAGGTGAGAGCATCTTCTGGATGGGCTTTTAGTTTCCCTGCAGGGATTCAGGAGGAGCATCCCTGGGCATGACATACCCATTTTGCAACAAACTGACCTCAGTCAGTGTCTGGCACTTCCCAGTGCCAGATGGTGATGAAATGTGTGAGCCCTATCTCTACTCTGCCCCTTACTTGCTGGAGTCAAATTGTTTTGTGGAATTGGGAAGGGATCTAGGAGGATGCTTGAGCCAGTAGTCAGCCACCTCAATACCAGAGTTTGCTGGGGTTGAGTGGCTGTGTCCTCCATGGTGGTGTTGCAGACCTTTCTCAAGCTCACAGCTGGGTGGTCCTGCTCCTAAATCAGGAACTCAGATGGATCATAATGTCATTAACCTTTGTACAATGGAGCAGACATCCCTGCTCCAGCCTGTGATGGCAGGGAGGGAGGTCCAAAGGGAGCCAGGAGCTGATGGGACTGGGATGGGATGAAGAGCGAGGCCAGCCTGGCATCTGGGAATGGTTAGGGGAGCACTGGGACCCCTGGGCTAGGTGTATAAATAGAAGAGAGGCCAGCCCAGAGGTGGGAGGTCTGGCACTAAACAGCAGGGCTGTGGGGTCACATCTGGAGACCTGCTCTGCCCCAGGCCCCTCTCCTGGCCACAGAAACCTAAGAAACTGATAAATGGGTAAAAAAGGAGAATGGTGTAAGCATTGGTGGCAGCTGGAGGGGGATCAGAGGAAGGGATGCATGCTTGCTGATTCTGTGATCCACAGACCTGTGTAATTATTGTTTCCTGATTCACCCCCCCTCCAAAAACCTCTTTATGTGGAGAAAAGGGGCATTTTAAAATGTCACTGTCAGCAGAGCTGTGCCGCGTTAATTTTCGTTGTAGTTACCTCCTTTGTCATCTGTATTGTTTTAAGAAGCCAAGAACCCGTGTGTGTGTTTTTTTCCTCCTTTTTAGATCAAAGCAGTTTACTTCAGTTTTGGCACAGAATTGAAATTCATTGGCAGGGATTAAAAACGAACCTTAAAACATCCTGGCCTCTCTGTCCTTGCTTTTTCCACACGTTTTGCCATTAGTGTTTCCAAGCTCTCCCTGCCCCCTCCTCCGTGGGAGCACCAGGCTTTACAAACCCCATCTCCTCATTCCCAGTGGTTTCCCCCCATGGACACAATTTTGCCAGTGCCTCTGTTTGCCAGATCAAGACTTTCAGTTTCTGTTTAGCATAAAAAGCTTTTGGCTTGAATCAAAGCATGTTTGAAATTTAAAGTAAGCAGGGACAGGAAGGCTGGGTGGGAGTGGCTGTGTGTGACTCGGATGGACAGGGACCCCATCCCAGTTTTTTTTCCAAGACTGGATGTAGTCAAGTCAGGGTGGACAATGATCTGTGAGGAGGTTTTATGTGGGATGTTTGGTGTGTATCTCATAGAAGATGGAGTAGCAATAAGGAAATTATGGGAAAATTTGGAAGCAGAGATCCTTTGTCCTTCAGAGAAACTGGGCAGGAAAGGGACACCTGAAATCAGGGTGCAAGGGAGAGGGGACACATACATCCTTGTGACTGCTCTAGAGATGCAGAAACAGCATAAGTGCTGGTGACTCTCAACAGAGATCAGAGATCTTTGATGAATTTGTTGTGTTTTATTTTCAATACTGTTTTGGGGGAAAAATATCCAAGAACCTACAGGGTGCCCTGGGAATTAATTCCCCAGAACATTGCTGAAACCTTGAAGGGGGTGAGAGGAAGATACACAGATCTTTACTTGTGGTTTTATATTAACGTCTGTCTTGATGCTAATGCAAGTGTCATTACTGGGGTTGGGTGTGGAGATCCCATAATGGTGACTTTAGGGGGTTCATGTCTTCCTATTTCTCTCTGCTCTAAGTGTCTGGCCCCAGTTGATGCATGAGGTGGGCCCTGCTGTAAGGAGACCTGTGGGCTCCTCCAGGAATGAGGAGTTCATTTGCTGAACCCTCTTCTGTTTTATGTCTGTTAGTTTGGCTTAGTGTGTTTGGGAAGGTAAAACTGCTGAGCTGCAGAAGGAGGATTTGGGAGGGGGCTGAGGGAACAGGAAGGTCTTCTCTAGGGCTGGCTCCATCACGAGTCCTGGCAGCTGGCAATGGCCAGGGACTATCATCAGGGCCCCAAAAGTACCTGAGTTTATTGTGAGCTTTGGAGAACACCATTGTCCACATCCAAGCCCTCCAAGAAGGATATTTTGCGGCCGCAGGACCCTCTAGGGAGAGGCCCCAGTGAGAAATAGTCCGTGGTGGGAGGTTTGGGAGTTAACAGGCAGAAAGAGGATGAAAGTGGAGTTGAAAGCTCGATGCAGGCGGTGACCTCCTAACACAAGCTGCTTTGATGACCTGGCCCAGGTGCTTCCTTCCTGGAAAAAACACAGCCTCTATTGTCTTCTGTGGGGCGAGCCGCAAAGCTGGAATTGCTCTTAGGCTGAGCAGCAAGGACGGGTTCAAGTGGCTCCATCCTTCTGCTTTTTCCCCACTCCTCGTCCCTCAGGACCTAGCAAAGACATTTCTGTAGAAGATGTGTGCCAGAGCAGCAAGGGAACTGAGTTGGAGTTTAGATTGCATTTATCTTGTTCATGGTGGGGCAGAGCAAAACAGGCACTTGTAGCAGCTGGAGTTCCTTTGTGACTCCTGGATCTGTGGTTTTGATGAAGGAAAAGTTGTACCTGCTGTAGGTTAAAGTGGAAATCAAGCACTGATGGCTTTTAGGAGGGGAGATGCCAGGGCTGTCAGTGAAATGACACAGCTAAGGCTGAGCAGTTACCCTCACATGGGCCCTGTTGTCCCCCCAGACAGAAGAGGAAGGGGCTGCAGCAGTGGGAGCCTGATCCCAACTCTTTCCAAACCAGGGCAATGCTGGGTTCCTAAGCATCCTCCAGTTCCTGGGTGGCCGTGCCAGTCCACACGTGAACAACCAAACCACCCAAGGAACCAACACCATTTTTTTCTCCCTTCTGTTGCTTGGTGCTAGGGAGGGGATGTGAAATGAGGTGCCTGCAGAACAACCCTGAGCCCAACAGCTGTAGCCATGTGATGGGGATGGGGTCGGGTTTAATTCTTTCCAGCCCTGTTGTAGGCCACCAGATCAGGTCAGTGAGGACCACCAGTGGGCTGTGGGCTGCAGGTTGGGTGATGCTGGGTAATAGCATCCCTTTCCCCGCTCCTAGAAGCAGCATCCCAGCAGCTGGCACATCCCTGTTCCTGCTGAGGGCCATGAGGTATCCTGGCATTGACTGGTGGGATTCGGTGCTGCAAACCCCTCAGTGACAGCTCAGAGTGGAGGACGAGGACGTGAATGGAACAAGGCAACAGAGCTGCTCCAAAAATCAAAGCGCGTTCCCCCTGTTTTTCCCCGGCAGAGATCCCGCATTCATTGATTGTTGACATGACATATGTGGGTTGGAGAAAGGCAGCGGCAGCTTCTGGCAGGGGAGGAAGGGGCTGGGGGGGCCGGAGGGGCTCTGCAAGCCGAGATGCTGATTACCAGGGCCAGCAAATAGCTTGCAGCTGCCTCCGCTCAACACGCTCTTTGTGGCGCTTGCAGCCACTCTTTGGACGCAGCTATTTTTAATTTCCCCAAGCGCGCACAAAAGCAAAGGGGGTGGGCGATGCCGCCGGCGTCCCCCCTTCCTGCCCCCCGCTCCCACCCCTTTCCCAGCCAGCCCTGCGCTTCCCGGCTTCCTCCCACCCTCCGGGGAATGTGGGGAGCTGCACTCCCTCCTTTTTGGTTTTCTTTTTCTTGTTTTTTGGGTCCGCATTGGGAGCCGGCCTTGGCTTCCCCCCCCCCACCCTGCGCCAGTGTGTGCAGGGAGCTGGGAAAATGCAGAAATAAATAAATACGCAATTAGGCAGGCGTCCAGCCGTGGAGGGGGGCGTGCTGCAAAAAGAGACTCCGGCCAAATTTTGGAATGCCTGAGAAAGCGGCTGGAGCCGTGGGCGAGCGCAGGGTTGTGGGCTTCCCACCGCTGCTCCCTTCCCGACAGAGAAGGGGCAGCTGCGACCCCCGAGGAGGATGGAGGAGGGAGGGTGGCAGCTCCCAGCTTTGCTCTTGGGAGGTTTTCCCCCACTGGCATCTCCCTGAGCCCAGGACAAGGCGTGTTGGTGCTGGAGCTGTGGTGAGAGCCGGGGTCTCAACGTGCTCTTGCCTCGGCTCAGCAGCGATTTTTCCACCAAAAGCTGAGGTGTGCCCTCTGTTCAAGCAGCAACACGGTTTGGGGTTAATAAATCACTTATTTGCAGTCCTTGTTTCTCTGTTAGGTAAGCATTGGTGAATATGATATTTCTGCTTTATCCTGGGTATGAATTATTCATCAGGTTTGGAGGCTGTAAAAGGGATGTCAGGTTAAAACTTGCGTGGAGACATGCTGAGGTCTTCAGTGAGGTTTTGTAAACAGCTTTTCTCAGGGTTACCAAGCGCAGGGATTTTGCAGGAGTCTTCCCCCTTTTGTCTGCTGTTTTGAGGTTTTGAGACATTTCTGCCTCAAATGAAGCAAATTCTCAAATGAGACTTTCCAGGCAGATTTGATTATTGGTCTTGCTCATTTGCTTATCGTAGGCTACAAGATACAAAAGTAGAAAAAAAAAAAAGCCATCAAAATACTGTTTTTCCTTTATGCTAGACCAGGTAACAGCGTGTTCATGTGCTCGTGGTAATGTGTATTTTGTAAGATCTTTTTTTGCCCTGTTTATTCAAAGCTACAGAGGAGGCTCTTCCCTGCAGTCACTGAAGTCTGACTGCAAGTAGGTAACGAGATAAAACAGCCAGACAGCTTTGCAGAAAGTTGAAATTACCATAGGTAAATCACGTGTGCAGCAACTTCGCTTACCCTTCACCTCCTTCCCGCAGGATTTGATCCAGGAGCTGGTTTGTGGGAGTGTGTTAACAGGCTTGTGCTCTGCCGCCCGCCGCGGGCAGTGCAGCTCCTCTTGTGCTGCTACAGGAGAGCAGGTCCAGGGACAGAGGTGCTGCATGTGGAGCTTGGGGTGGTCCAGGAGCTGGGGAAAGCAGGGAAGGTCCCACCTTCCATGGAGGTTTTTTCCCTTTGTCTTTGCCTGGCATGTGCCTCACATGTGCCCCGTCTCTGCTGCCACGTCTCTGCTTGTCATGGGGCTGTAGGGAAGAAATCCTTCCCTGTGAGGGTGGGGAGGCCCTGGCACAGGTTGCCCAGAGAAGCTGTGGCTGCCCCTGGATCCCTGGAAGTGTCCAAGGCCAGGTTGGATGGAGCTTGGAACAACCTGGGAGAGTGGAAGGTGTCCCTGCCCATGGCAGGGGGTTGGAACTGGATGTGCTTTAAGGTCCTTTCCAAACCAAACCGTTCTGGATTCTGTGGCATGATCCTGGGGGGTCTTGGCTCTTGCACCACCCCCCCCAAACCTTGGGTGCTGTGGCTCAAGGTGCCATAGCTGTGGCTTTCCATGATTTTATGGCCAAACATCGCCCTGGGAAGCTGCAGTGAGGCCGTGGGCTGCTGTCCCACTGTGACCCGTGGCTGTCACCACTCTCCTCCCAGTTCCCTTTGCTGTGGGTGACTGGTCCTTGGGCAGAGGAGGCAGAGGGAACAGGCACACAGGGTGGTTTTAGAAGTGTCCCAGCAGCATCCTGAGCTCATACGGGATTTCCACCTGTTGTGATGGTGTGACTGGA
Organism: Pseudopodoces humilis; assembly: GCF_049639895.1. NCBI lineage: Eukaryota > Metazoa > Chordata > Aves > Passeriformes > Paridae > Pseudopodoces > Pseudopodoces humilis. The sequence continues at coordinate 15,422,469 of NC_142217.1, forward strand.
GAGAAAGGTGGGGTTTTGGAGCACACCCAGCCTTGGCCCTTTCCTCCACATTTCAACAGCCCTGTTGCGACTACATCAATAAAGTCACAGGGATCACCAGGGCGCTGGGGAGCTACTGGGATATAATTAGGGTTTTGGTTCACTTTCCTGGCTGCTTTCCTGTTAGGGGAGGGACAGCAGGGATTATGGATGGAGCAGATGTGTGGAGGGAGGGGACATTTGGCTTGCTTGGGTGGTTAATGCCATGTACAGGCCAATGCTGGGGGGAGTGAAGTAAATCATCCCAGGGGATGGAGAAATCTCTTGTGCTCGTCTCTCTCACATGCACTAGCCCCAGATTGCTCCTCTCTGCTGGGATTGCACAGCTGCTCCCAAAGGAGCACATGGCTGTGAGCTCCCTCCTCTCCCAGTACTCCTCTACAGGAGCCAGACGTGAGCAGCAGGTTTAGGGAGAAAATGCTGCTACCGTGGGACAGTTCCAGCAGCCTCATGTGTTAGTGGCCATTTTTTCCTGGGCATTTAAAGCACTTTTTACCCCAGGTACCACTTGTCTGTGAACCTGGTGGTGCCTGCCTGGCCAGGATGGCTTTTTGCTGTCTGTGTCAGTGCCTCCACCTTGTGCCTGTGGCAGCAAAGCCCAGGTCAAGCAGCTGCTGGGTGATCTCCTTACTCCATATGTGCCTGTTGGGAACTTTTCTTCTTGGAACTGCCCATTAGGCTCCCATTTTGTGCCATTCGGTGGGATGGCCAATGACCAAAGTTCGGAAAACCTTCTCCATCCATCACCTTGGCTTTTGGGAAGGTCTGCAGGGTGCAGACCTGCTGGAAGCAACGCAGAGCGGGTGTGGAGTTTTCTGTAGGGGTGTGGGGTGCAGGATGTGGCTGCTGCTTGGTTGAACAAGCTAAGCCAAGCGCTTTGGCTTGGGTTGGCCCTTGCACCTCCAGCTGCAGACCCCAAACACCCTGGGAGCCCAGCTTCCTGGTATTCCCAGCCCGGCAGGAAGCTCTGCAAAGCTCATAAGAGCGGTGCTGGGGAATAATGGGATTTCCAGACTAATTTGGCCGGATTTAAGAACTTCCACTGAGGCATCTGCGCCCGTGGGAGTTGCCTGAGCCTCCGGTGGATCTGGTGCTGCTGATCCCCAGGGTTGTCCTCTCCTCCTCTGCAGTTGTTGAATGCTGGTAGAAGACCCTGTATTGATAATCGTGGGGAGTGAAGGTGGGATACCATAACATGGTGGCTGCAGGGCCTGAAATTATCCAGAGCTCCAGATGATGGCTGTTGGACGTGGCTCTTCATGGCTGTGATGCTGCTGATGTCTTCGTCTGTCCCTGTGTCTTTGCACTGATTCCTCTGCTTGGTTGCATTTGCAGGAGAGGTTGTGGGATGGCTGAAGATGAGACATGTCCCTCCTTCCCCTCTAGGCTGGAAGGGAAATGGGTTTACTTAGTGGGAGGTACAGGGATTTGATTGATCTAATTTGCTGCTTTCCTTGGATGACAATTACCTTGGTCATGTTCCCTCATCCCCATGAAGCAGAAATCCAGGTCCAGCTGTGGTGGAACACGGCTGGCCAACATGGTTTGAGGTCATCCTGCCTCTATCCAAGCTTTTCTCCTCCTGAGCTGTGTCCAAGACTGGCATCACTGTGTGTATGACCATCTTTGTGTGCGGGTGACCTTAGGGAGATGTGATGTGGTTGCTGGTGTTTGGTGAAGCCCCTTGCTGCTGTGGAGGGCCCTGAGCTCAGAGGTGGTGGTGAGCTCCTGCACATGTGTGCCTGGCACGCCATGCAGGGACCACACCTGGGACTCGTCTCCTACACCGAGGGGGTGGAGGATAAAGTTGACAAGGCCAATTTGGAACAGCACAATTTAAGATTCAAGTATCAAGATGCAAATGAAGCCCATTTTTCCTTCCCACCCCTAAACAACTGTGGTTCCCTCTCCAGGAAACTCCTGTCATGATCCCTGCACCAAGCTCTGCCCTGTCCGTGGTCTTGCCGGGTTTTTGCCATCAGGCTGATTACCATGACAGCTTGCTGGAAGGCTGCAGATATTTGCTTCCCCTTTGGCTGTTGTGCCTTTCCATCCGGGAGCAGGGAAGATGCCACGCTGGCAGCTGCGAGCAGATGGGGTTGGATCTGTTATCATGTATTCCTCCCACCCCCCTCCTCAGAGGGGAGGAGGACATTTTGCATTTTAAATGCATCTAAATCCCATAGAGCAAAAGGAAAGAATAACAGGGCTGCAAGGTGGTGCCTTTGGCACTGCAGGACTGACATGCCTGTGCATTTCTGGGCTTCTGCTTTGGTCCCCAAAGAGTTGGGATAAGGCTTGAGTGGATACTCCAAGCTGTTTGTACATCTGGCTTTTGCTTTGGTCTGCAAACAGCCAGGATGGCAGCTCAGAGAAACCTCTGGATACCTCATCCTGGTGGGACCTTGCTGTCCTTCCCATCATGATGCCAACGTTTTCTGCATCTCTCTCCCTCTTCCTCTACAGCAGCACTGGAAGTGGAATGTGCGTATCCGTGGGTGCAAGCTTCCCTGAAAGGCTGGCTCCTGGATTTGTTGATGCTGCTGAGGACCTGGAGGGTCAGACACCAGTGCTGAGGGAGGTTGAACCCCCTTGGTGACCACCACCGGGTTTGCTCACCCTCCCTGCCCAGCACGGGTGGTGTGCCAGGACTGGATACGGCTGTTCCCACCATGCACAGACCCCTCAGAGGCCGTTCAGCAGGAAAGAGGTTAACAGGAAGGAGGCAGGCTAGGCTCTGGCTGCCAACTCCGACCCTGCTTTGGAGTGGGGAGCAGCTGGGAGCAGCAAGAGCAGTGCGAAAATAGCCTTATAAGGCCAAGACAAGCCGGCTCCAGCCTCTGCACAGCCCCAGCCGGGCTTGCTCCGCTCCAGCACCCGCTCGCCGGATGGGTGCCCATGGGTACGGGGCTACAAATGCCATGTGTGGCCCCAAACTTGCTGCCTGGGCACCCCTGGGATGGGTGCTGCCCATGCCTGGCTGAAGTGGCACTGGGTGGGAGAGGAGCCTGAGGGTGCACCCAGGCAGTTTGCAGGCAGCTCCCGGCCTCGCTCAGTGTTTAGACTCGCTGTCTGTGGACATAAACACCGACTCTGCTTAAAAGCGGCCCCTGGCTGAACTCTCCTGCCCAGCCCCTGCTCTTCACCCCCTTCTCAAACTGTTCCCTGGGGGAAGAAAATTCCATCCCACTGGCAAAAGGGGAGCTGATGTTGTTTTATGTCCTGGTGGAGGCTCAGGAGGGCTCTTCAGGGGCTGGCATGCAGGGACAGTGTGTGGCACTTGCTAACCTATCCCACCTCCTTGGGGTGGGTGACGTGAGGCTATGGGGAATTCCTCCAGCAAAACGCATCTCAGGAGCTGGCTGTCAGCACCTGTGATGAACAACCCAGGGTCAACAGTGGGGAAATCTGTGGTGGGGCTGGGGGAAGTGGCATTTGTGGCATTTATCCATTTGGGGGATGTTCTGCATTGCTAGCTGCACACCAGGGCAAGTGTCCTTCTTGTATCCCCTTCTTGTGCTGGCTCAGGTTTGTTGCCAGTACAGAGGCATGTTGACAGGTGACAAGGCCACATCTGCAGAGCGTTGCTTGTGCCTCCATCTGTGAAAAGGGACGATGGCTTCTGGCAGGCTGGTGAATCCAGGCAGTGGTGACATCTGGGAGCATCTTCCCCTGTTTCTTGCACAGGGGTACAAGGTGTGAGTACTGAAGTGCAGGGGACATGTGTTGCTTCATACCTCAATGAAGCAACATTGAAGGTGGCTGTGGCACCTGAGGACATGGTTTAATGGTGAATATGGTGGTGGTGCTGGGCTGATGGTTGGACTGGATGATCTTAAAGGTCTTTTCCAACCTTTATGATTCTGTGCTTCCCCTGCCAGTGGTAAAAACCTGTTTTTCCATCACCTGGTGCGTGGCTGGAGGTTTCTCAGTGGCTTTCACTGAGCAGTAGGTGCTGATACAGGAAGTTTGCTGGTGGGAAAGGGCTCAGGTGGCCAAGAGAAGATACCTGCCTCTTGCTTGGATGGCACAGGGGAAGCAGAGCTGCCATTGGGATGTGGGAGCACAACCTCTTGCTGCCCTTTGATGGGTGACTGCTCCAGTCCATCCTTTTGCAGAGCTCACAGAGGTTGTTTTCAAGAGCCTTTGTCTAATTTAATAAATCCAGGATGCTCAGCCTGCCAGCTGATCTATAAGTGTAATAAAATCCACCCACCGCAGCGCTCTGGCCCTGCTGTGGCCCTATCGATAGCCTCGTGCCTGGTGGCAGGGAGCCCAAAAGGCTCATTAAAGCCCTGCTGCTGTGCCAGCCGTGCTTGCCTGGTGCCTGGGCAGCTCAGGGCAGGCTGAGCCAGCCCTGGGTGTGTGCACAGAGCATCCTCAGCTGGGATTTGGGAGCTGCATCCCCTGCTGGGATTTAGGAGGTCATGTCTCACTTTGCATGTCTGGAAAGGGGTGACTGCCTCTGAAAAGGGATCCTCTGCAACTACCTGGAAGGTGGTAGCCAAGTGTGGGTCAGTCTGTCCTCACAGCTAACAAGTGATAGGACAAGAGAAAACAGCCTCAAGTTTCTCCAGAGCAGTTTTGTGTTGGGTATCAGGAAAAATTTCTTTAATGAAAGAGTGGTCAAGCATAGGAACAGGCTGCCCAGGGAAGTGGTGGAGTCACCATCCCTGGAAGTGTTCAAAAATGTCACAGATGTGGTGCTTCAGGATATGGTTTAGTTGAGGACCTGGCAGTGCCCTGGGTTAATGATTGGAGGTGTTTCTACAATTCTTTAACTTTTCAAGGAGTTGGTGCTTTCCTGATGGCCTCCAGGCGCGAATGGTGGATGTGGCTCTGGTTTGGGCTCCCAGTGCTATGCTGGTGCTGGGAGCTGCGTGTCCAAGCTCTGTCTGTGCCCTTGCCCAAGCCGTGGTTGTCTCCACATTGCCCTGATGTGATGATGGGACAGCGAGGTCTTGCTACCTTCTGTCTGCATCCTGCCTGGAGCACTGTGATCAGCTGGGCCCAGGCACTTGGCTGGGTGAAGCTTTTAACAAACAGGAGCTGCCTTTGCAGAGCACTGGGGAGTGCTGCGAGTGAGCAGCACTCGGCAGCCATCCTCATGAATATTTTAGCTGGGAGAATGAACATTTGTCAAGACACATTTATGGAGGCAGCGTGGATGTCTCTTCCCCAGGTGCCGCAGGCTCGCTGCTGCTCCAGGGCAGTGCTGGGAGCCAGGGCAGAGCCAGTCGGATCCTGAGCCCGGAGTGGGACAGCAGAGCTGTGATCTCCCCTGGGACAGCCAGGCCCCGGTGCGGTGCCAAGGCAACCAGCCCGCCATGTGAGATAGACAAATGGTTGTGGGTTGTTTTTTTTTTTTTCCTCTTCCCCTCCTGGTTCTTGGCAGAAAGTAAAATGTCCCTTTTGTTTGGTTTCCTCCTCCCCCTGCCCCATCGCCTTTCTCTAAAGGTTGTGTTCCAGATTTCATCAACCCACGTTGTGTAATAGCCCCAGAGAACGGGTTGGGCATTGGCCATGTCCCATGGAGGCCATGGCAGAGTCCCCATGAGCTTGACCATGGGGTTACCTGCTCCAAAACATCCTGTGTACAGCTCCTGAACAAAGCTCCCTTGTATTTTGTATCAAACTGACATGATCCCCATGTGTTAGAAATTATAGGGAAGATCCTTGGAAAAAAATTCAGAAATTTTTGAATCTAAATAATCCTGTTTCTCTACCTCAAATAATCCTGTTTTTCTGCCTCAGCCCTGCAATGTCTTATGGAAATGAGGGGCTTTGCAGATAAACCCTTTCGATTTACAGCATCAACTCCTGTATCTGGGAGTTCATCACCTGTGAAGCATCCAGCACTGTGCTGGAGGATGCAGTAATGCCCTGCTTGAGATTTCTTCCTTCAAGCTTCTAAGAGGTCCCCGTTTTTCCTTTTCCTCCTTTCCACTGCCCAAGGAGGGGGCTGCTGCGGTTGCTGAGCTCTGCATCCTAGGAGCATCCATCCAAAGATCCCTGCATCTCATCCAGAGGCTGCTGCTGGTGTTGATGTGGAGAGCCTGGCATGACTCACACCCTGGGCACACAGGGAGGGAGAGGAGGAGGAGGAGGAGGAGGAGAGAGCTCTGCAGGCTTTGTGTGTTATGGAGAGGGACGCTGTGAGCACGTGTGTGTGTCAGTAGGGATCTGTCATTCCAGAGGGAAACAGCAATGTAATTGTTTCTTGTCTCTGGTTCCTCTGCTGGTACTGGCAGCCTGGGGAGCTGTAGCTGCTCGTGTGATGCAAGTGCTCCTCTTCCTGTGCTGCTGAGGGATGGGGACTGCTCGAGTGACTGGGCTGGAGGCACCTGGTGGCACTGGTGCCCTCAAGGAGAGCTGCTGCTGGTGATGGTGGCTGTAATGGTGTCCTCTACTTCCAGAGAGGTGCATCCTGCTGTGTTTCCACCCCTACCCCTAGTTAAAAGACACACCAGCCACCAGATCCCGTTCTGGGATAGCTGTGGGCTGTCATTGGCAGCAGCATGGGAGAGGGCAAAGGCAGGGCCAGTGCCTGGGGACCAGGCTGTTCCTCAGCTGGGGACTGGCAGCAGCCAGCAGCTGGAGCAGGAGCTGAGCCTGAGCATCTACTCCTGCCTCACCCAGACACGAAGCCACCCTGGGGTCTGATGCTGAATTCAGCCTTGTATCAAAGCCTCTGCTCTTCCAAGGGCTGGTTGAAATTCCAGCCCTGTTGTTCTGGTGTCTCTGCCGTGCAATGCCTCTGCTTCTGCATTTATTTATTCCCTTCCAACTGCTGGAGCCACACAGTCCTCAACCTGGCCAGGGACCGACCTTGCTCATCCTTCTCCAAGGTTTCCCAGCCTTGAGAAACCCACAGCCCAGAAATAGGTGCTCAGAGGTGAAGAAGGGGTCCAAGCCATCTCCTTTTCCTTGGTGGAGTCTGTGTTTGTGCACATGGTTTTCCACCAGGCACTATTTGCATTTTGCTTCGCTTCAAAGTTCCTGTGCTGCCTCTGAGGAAGGAAACAAATGGTGTAAAGGAATTTACATCCCAAGTGAGTGAGGCTGCTGGTCTGTCAGGTTTCATCTGCTGCTGAGGGGTGTGGAGGTGCAGGGGAGTTGCTGTGGGATGGAGGATTCATCCCTAGGGCCACAGGTGGAAGAGGGTCATTCCCAGCTTTGTTCCCAGCTCTCTCCAGGTGTCCTGGCTCAGAGGTGCAGTGGTGGACGTAGACCCATGTGTCAGGCTGTACAAGATGCCAGCATTCACCCTTCACAAGGAGGGCTGAGTGGCAAAACCACTTTGCAGGGCCAGCCTGGCAGTGGAGGGCCCCAAACCGGCTCCTCTGCTCCCAGCACGTTTCAGTCAGGGCTGGGTGTGGGCAGCAGGAGCAGCCGCCCTGAACTGCCATGGGGTTGGAGGGTGTTGGTTCTTCCTCTCCTCCTGTGCCAGCTCCCTGCCAGATCCTTCTGGGGCCTTACAGTGAATCAAGGGACTGAGTGGCCTGTGGGATCCAGGATCCCCTTGTGGGACTGGGGCTCCCTCCCTCCTCGTCGCCCCCCTGTCCTTGTTGAATTCCCTGGTGCAATACTGCTCTGGGAGGGGAAGGAGGTTGGACCTGGACCTTACAGGCCTGGAAGCCTTGGCTGTGCCTGAGGCCAGCAAGACAAAAACTTTTCTAAGACTCCACTTGGAACAGGAGAAAGTTTTTCCGTTGGGTTTTTATAGCTCCCGGAAAGCGGGGTTTTATTTTTGTTGTCTAAGACAAAAAAATCCTCTTAGGAGCTGACTACCCGTGGTGTGCAGGGCAGGAGGCTGGGCATGCGCTGTGCTCAGGGTCTGGGCAGCCTTTGCTTTCTCTCCCTCCATCCTGGAGGGTGGTCTCTGGATGCTGATTTCCACAAGGAAAAGAGAAGGGTTTGGTGTCCCTGGTGTACAGCTGGTCCTGTTCATGTACCCAATGCTGCAGCACCTGTGATGGCTCCTTGCCACCCCTGCACTGTCATAGGATGCTTCCACCCAGGGACACAGCTGCAGGGGAAGCCTTTTTCCTGGGGAAAGGGGCTATTTCCCACTACCTGCAGATGGCTAAACTGAGGACTCTGATCTGAGTTTTCTGGGTTTGTAGGCTGGGGCCGTTGAGCTCTCCCCCGTCACCCTTTCTTTGCATGGCACAGGCTGCTTTTGGAGGGATTTTACTGGCAGGGGAGCTGGTTTCCATGGTAAAAACCTTAACAGCATCTGCCAGAAATCCGTCTCCTCGTTGGCCCTGCCATCTGGAGGGCACAAGGAGGCTTTGGCAGGGTGAGGAGGTGTCCACAGGCTGCTTTAGGTCCTCCTTCAGTGCTGTTGGCAGCTCGGAGGGAACTCCCCCTTAGTCATTTATGTTCCAGGTACAGGTTTGCCCTGCTGCAAGGACCCTGGTGTCACCGAGCCTGGCTGGGGACATGGGAGCCATGGAATTGCTCAGGAGGGAGGGCTGCAGACACTGGGGATGGGCGGATACGCTGTAATCGGATGAGCCAGCGCTGCTCCAGATGGAGCTGTCAGCTCTTGTCAGTGCTGACACCCCTCTGGGTGTCCCTCAATGTCTCCTTGGGCCACAGGGGCCGGCACCTGTCCCACTTCACCAGGTCTCCTTGGAGCTATGGGGCTGAGAGGTGTTACTGTTCAGAAAACCCACCAGGCAAGGTCCCTTCCATGCTGCAGTCCCTCCCTGGCAAGCTGCATGGGTTTTTAAAAATTGTAATGAGAAAAACCTGGCGCTTGTGTCTGTCTGTTTATCCCTGAGCCATCCTGTGCTGAGGGCAGTGGATTGCTGCTTTGCCGTCCCTGTCCCCAGGTGCCATCCCACCAGCCCAGATGGTTTGCAGCTGCAGACCCAAAGCTGGCCACTTGGTGCCCTTCCTTGGTGTCCGGGTGTCTCAGCAGGGCAGCCATCCTTCCCTGGCAGCAGTGGACCAGACTGGTCTGGCAGGAGTTGTACCTGTTGGTCTGTGTCCCCAGATGTGTGGTACAGAGCTTTGCTGTGCACTGGCACACAGATGGATCTGGTCACCTGTGGGCAAAGCATCTTGGTGTGTAGCATCCTGGTGTCTTCCAGGAGAGGTTTTAGGGCTCAGCTCTGCACTCCTCTGCTTTTCTCTCCTTAAAGTTGCTCCTTTCTCCTTTCCTTCACAGCCGACCACCCTCCCACAGGGCACCATCAACATGAACCAGTGCACGGATGTGGTGGATGGGGAGAGCCGGACAGGGCAGAAGTTCTCCTTGTGCATCCTGACGCCGGAGAAGGAGCATTTCATCCGGGCTGAGAACAAAGAGATCATCAGTGGGTGAGTGCAGATCTGGGGCTGAGCCACTCCCAGGCTCTTCCATTAGCCAGGAGGAAGAGGAAGGTGGGTAGGACCTTGACCAAGCCTGGCTGCTATGGGTGTGCAAACCCAGGCTGATTCTGGGTGCTGGGGTTCATGGTGGGTGCTGTGGTGACTCCACAGTGCTTCTAGGGATCCCATCAGGCACCCAGCCCACTGGCACAGGTCCTGTCCCCACACCAGTGGCAGGTCCCATAATTCTGGGGCTGGCATGTCTGACCCCGAGTGCCATACACAGTCTGCTCATCCATCCCTGGGCAGATGTGGAACCCTGGGGTGGATGTTCTCTACCTCCCTGGTCCCTGGGAAGCATCTCTCCTCCAAGGATGATTAATATATCACAGGAATGCAGTGCTTCAGTGACACTGAAGATTAGACCGCTAAAATGAGTAAATCAGGGTAAATTTCCCAACTCCAGGTGTTGGGTGGTGACCTAGAAACATCCTTTTCCATCACCCACGTGTCAGCTGGGGTTGAAGCTGGTGCTGGTGAAGGTGCAGAGCCCTGGGAGAGCTGAGCTGCCAGCACTCAGTGACGGAATGTGGCTGTGCTGCTGCTCACCTGAGAGCCCTTCCCGCATGGAATGCCCAGAGCTCAGTGCCTCCCTCCCAGAATTTGACAACATTTGAAACTCCAGCAGGAAGTTAAAGGGATGAACACTTGCTCTTTCCCACTGTTCCCGAGGCACAGCATCTCCTGCCTCCCCCAGCCGTGGCAGCAGCAGAGTCAGCACTTTCTGCTGAGATTCCTGGTTCCAAGTTGTATATTCATTGTGACTCCTCTTGTTTTGTAAATACTTGTTGAAATAGACATTTTTCTACCAAGAGCTTGGGATTTTGACCAGATGAGTATTTTCACGCATTGAAACCTCCCTGTCCTGCTGAGACAAGTGAGCACAGGTGAATCTTGGGCTGGCAAACCTGTCCCCCCAGCCCCATTCACAGCGACGTGTTGCAGTGGAGCCGGGATGCAGAGCCATGTGGGAATCACAGCACAGGGGAGCAAGCTCCTCTCCTTCCTGGCAGGAGCAGTGGCTGTGCCCCAAACCGTGGCCAGCCCCCATGGCCTGCTCTCTCCACCCTCTCCCCACTCTCCAGTTCCCAGCTCAGCCTTTGTTGCCAGTCCTGCCTGCCGTGGGAGGGAGAGGCATTGCAGAGTGAGGTGGGGCTGATTTATTGCTCATCAGCCCAGCAATGGATTTTGAAGCAGTGCATTTGCTCCTGACTGCAGGCATTAATCATCCCCGAGCAATCCCACTCTGGGGCCAAGCCAGGCTGGTTTCGTTTGCAGTTGCAGCACGACAGGAAGATTTCCCTGGCTGGGGGAGAATTTGTTTTACGTTCATTCTGTGCTTCTGGCGTTTATTGCTTAACCAAACCCCACTTGATGTGGTCATCTCTGAACGCTTTACAACAGCAGCGTGCAAAGCCGGGGGAGAAGGAAAGGAGAGCGGGGACATTTGAAGCAGGAATGTTTCCCAGTGGTCCAGGGATCTCTGTGGAGTTCTCAGAGATGCGGGGGCAGGTTGTCAGGCCACGGTGGGAGGACACAGGACTTCTCAATGCTGAGTTCATGCTGCTCTTCCTTGGACAAAAGCGCTTTGTCTGCATTGTGCGGGTGTTGGCATTGCTCAAGGGAACGCTCCTGCTGGAGGCTCTGTCCCTCTCCACTGTCTTTCAGGATCCTTGAATCCCTGCCCCATGGTAGCCTTGACTGTGGCCTCACTTTTGCAGAAAGCAGGGTTTGAAACAGAGCACCCTGGAGTCATCCCTCTTCTCCTGCCTTATTTTTCCCCCAGGAGCTGGTTGGGATAGTTTCTGGGTATTGTTCACCAAGCTGACCCTGACCAGGTCAGCATCATTCCTATCCTTGTGGCACAGACCTCACCTTCTGCTTTCTCTTCCTGCAGGTGGCTGGAGATGCTCATCGTCTATCCCAGGACAAACAAGCAGAATCAGAAGAAGAAGAGGAAGGTAGAGCCCCCAACTCCCCAGGTAACCCAGGAACACACACACACACTGTCACCCAGTCCCTTGCCTCCCTCTCAGGGCCATGGTCTTGCTGTGGTCCTGGGGTAGATCCCCCCCAAGGTGTCAGGATCAACAGCCCTCTGATGCCTGTGTGGAGGGTGAGACCTGGGGCAAACCAGGGCAGCAGATCAGTTCAAATTAATTCTTGGTCTCACTTCCAGGGTCACACACTCCTGCTTTCCTGTCTGCTTTGGGGCCATGTTTTGCCCTCTGTGAGCTATTTTGTGGTGCCACCCCTGCACACAATCCTGGGAGTGGCCACAAAGCCATATGTTCCCCATGGGGGACCAGGAAGAGGTGCTGTTCATGGGCCATTTCGTCAGAAACAGGATGAAATTCCATCGGGCTCCAGTTACTCCCTTTGAGATGACCCCAGAGATAATGGGAATGAAAGGAAAATACTAAAGGCCAGGGCCAGGCTGGGAGCTCCGGGGGCCGGAGCTGGGCTCTCCAGGGACCCAGCGGTGGCTTCGTGCTCACTTTGACTATAAATGGTAAAAAGTGGGGCCGGCCGTGACTCACTCGTTCCTGCCTGGCTCCCACGTGGCCGGAATGGGGGAGAATCCCACAGATGGGGAACGTGACCCCAAGGCCACCCTTGTCCCTCGCCAAGGCTGAGAACAGCCATGTCCCTGAGGCTGCCTGACCTCTGAGCACTCATCCCACTGCCACAGGGGACTGGCTGGGAGGGCTCCTCCAGCCGTGCCGGGGACCAAAACCAGCGTCAGGGCTCCCCTGAGCCTTGTCAGGGCTCCCCTGAGCCTTGGTTTTCAGGTCCTCTTTGATAAAGTTCCAAGGATGGCTCTGGTGCTAACTGGGCCATGGATGGGTTTTGTACAGTGTTTGTTTGAATAAGTTTTCGTCACTCCACTGGATAAAGATGTTCTGGGCAATGGGAAAAAAGTCAGTGGGGAGATGATCCTTTTTTGCATACCAAGCTGTAAGACTGAGCCACCCCTTGCCAAAGTCTGGGGTCCTCACAGCCTGAACAACCCCTCAAGTGCTGGCTGTGGTGATGATGCTCCAGGGAAAATGCCTCCTCCCTTCACATTATGAGTTGTCAGTCCTCAATTCTCAAGAAAAGGACTGTTGCATTTGGGGTACCCCAGGGAGTGGATACAGCAGGGCAGGGATGCTCACCCTGGCTGGAGTGCACCACTAAACCCAGGCTGGGTTCAGGAGGGGGATGGGGTGGAGATGAGAAGAGGCTCAGAGCCAGAAAAACATCATTCTGGGTTACATTTCATCACCATGGCAACTTCTTGGAAACCGTACAGGATCTGAGCTCCTGAGCACCAAATAAGGGAAGCGGCTGTGGGAAGGATGCTGGCTCCCTGTGAGCAGATGGGCTCCCCAGGTGCTTGGGGATGGGGACCAGGGACCCTTGTAGCACACTGCCTTCTTGTCCTGGGACAGACCACCCTGTCTTGCTTGGTATCCTCCTTCCACTCTCTCCATCCCATGGCTTCCAGCCCCATGGTGCTGGAAAAAGGCTCAAATTCACTTTGCAAAACCAACCTCCTCCGCTGCTGGATGGATGCTGTGCTGTGTCAGGCACTTAGGAGCAACCTGCAAAGGCAGAAGCAGCATCTTTCCTCTGTCTCCCAGATCCTGCTGATGCAGGTGGCTGGTCCAGAGAAGGAAGGAGGATGCTGAGGAGAAAATCAGCACTAAATTCTCCTCTGTGAAATGGCCTCTCCTGAAGTTGGCTGCTGTTCAGCTTGCTCTCCATGTGCTGGTGGAGAAAGCTTGCACGCTTCCTAAAGATGGCCACACAATAATCAGGCAGTAGATCATGTCTTAGAGCTGCTTAGGGAAGAGTGGATACCTTTGTGATATTAAAAAAACAATTGGATATTCCTGCTTTTTCTCACTCTCACATAGTTTTTGCTTGCCTGTGGTAGAGCTAAGTTTGTTTACAGCTGGATGCTCTCAGAGCATCAAGGTAATTTCCAACTTCCCCCATCATTTTGCATCATCCCCTTGCAAAATCACCAAGGTAGGAGCAATGCAGGGAATACCACTCCTGCTGCAGACTTTTGGACAGGGAGTGTTAGATGTTTTCACTTTGCTTTGCAAGTAGGTTGCAGTTTGAGGGGGGAAAAAGCAGGTTTCTTCTGCAGCTTTTGCTGTGCTCCTTGCTTTTGTGTGCCTGCCTGCTGCCCATGGGAACCTGAGACAGGGTTTGGGGCTGAAATGTGGGATTTGAGGCTCTGCCCTGGGTTTGCACAGGGGTGTGGCAGGCTCAGGTAAGCAGAGCGTGCCCAGACACACCTCATGCAACCTGAGGCTGGTTTTGCTGATTTTGGTGCATTGTGCCTCTTGGAGTTGTTCATACCCCTGAGCAGCAGAGAGTTAATGTCTCTGCTTCCTCACAGATTTCTTTTTGGCCCACATCTCTGCCTAATTAAATACATATCTACAAATAATTACATGGGGGTGTGTATAAGAGATATATAAAGATATATATCCTGAGCTGGTGATTAGCTTTGGGCTTGGATCAATGAAGGAGGGTGTAGGGGACCTTGGAGATTGGCCTGATCCTCTGCTTGAGCAGGGTCCCCTTGAGCAAGATGCCCATGAACTCTGGATCATTTACCTCCAACACTGCATTCCTTTAGTGTGAAATTTCCCAAGGGGATTTTTTTTTAAACTGAGGACATTTGCTGCTTGTCATGTCTGTGCGTGGAGCCGGGACCCCCTGGGAGATCCCTGGTGGCTCCAGCACAGCCCTGCAAATGCCAGTGGAGGTGCAGGGCCAAAACCCACCTGATGTGGGAGGATAGTGGAGGATAGTGGGAGGAGAGGATAGAGAGGATGCTCTTTGCAGCCTTTGTTCCCAGCTTTCAGTTGCCAGTTCCTGTATCCCCCCCTGCTCCCTGGAAAGCAGCTGGAAAACTTCCCACAATCCAAAGGGGAGTTAATTGTCACTGATTTATTGGTGGCTTTAAGAAAAATAATCTGTGAATGCAGAAGCTTAATATGACAGCAGCAAAACATCTGCTAATGAACAAAGCCAAGGAAGGAGTTGAGAAAGCTGCTGCCTCTTCTGGGTCACACTCTGAACCTGGGCTGCCTGGGCTGTGGCCACCAAAGGGGCATCATCCATCATCTGATGGACTCCAGAGCTCCTTGTTAGAAGAGAAGTACTGAAGATGATGGGGAATGTTTTAAAAGGGCATAAAGCACTGACTCATGTCACTGTCCCATCCCTGTCCCGCTGTGACGTGTCGTGGGCAGCACCCAAGCTACATGGAATTCACACCTCAGGGCCAAGCCCTTGTGGACCCTGAGTATGGAGTTGGGGAAAACTCTCCAATTTTCTGTGTCTCCTGGTTTTTTAGGAGCCTGGTCCTGCTAAAATGGCTGTGACCAGCAGCAACATTCCCAGCGCTGAGAAGATCCCTGCCACCAAGTCCACGCTCTGGCAGGAAGAAATGAGGGGCAAGGACCAAGCAGATGGGGGCAGTGGCATTGGCCCAGCCCAGAGCCCTATGCAAGGCCAGGCTGGGGCTGCCAGCTCCATGAAGGATCCTGTGCTGGACAGCAAGGAAGGTGAGAGATGGGGATGCCAGCACTGCTGTAACATTGTGGTGGTCGTGCCGTTGTTCTCCCTGGAACATTTGAGACTGGGGACGGGTTGCAGTGCTGGAGACATTTCCCTTATCTTGCCACTCAGATGGGGAATGTTCTCTGCAGTGAGGTGTCCATTGCCTTGCACCCATGGAGCTGTGCTTGCTGCCAGGCTGGGAAGGACAATGATGGAAATGGATGCAGAGCTGTGACTGCAGCTGCCCATTTCTTAGTTTGAAAGTTCAGATCTTTCACCTCTACAAACCTGGCCCAAGGGTTGGATAATATCCCCAGCTCTCTGCAGACTATCCCACCATCTCCACTGGCGTGAGGGCTGGTCAGGGTGGAAGAGCCAAGGGTGCAGGAGAGGTATCACCGCATGGGGCTGCTGCCCAGACCAACTTTGCTCTCACACCTGCCCCTGTCCTGGGTGGAATCAGGGTGTTTGTTTCTTAAAAGCAGAACTTGGACTTGAAACCAAGCACGGTGATTTCTCTGTCCCTTAGAGGAGAGCTCCATGAACGGAGACCGGATAGACTGCGGGCGGAAGACGCGTGTCGAGAGCGGGTACTTCTCCTTGGAGAAGACCAAACAAGACTCGAAGCTGGAAGAGCAGCAACTGCCACCCCCGCCAAGCCCACCCAGCCCCAGCACCCCGAACAACAGGTACAGTTATCCCAAATCGCCCTCAGAGGAGCATGCCCAGCCCTTTCCTTCCCCAGGTATCCGATCAGGCGAACGAATGATTCACAGCTTCTTGGACTCGAAGAGCAGTTGTCCCATGCACAAGGACTCCAGCAACAGAGATGTAGGAAGGGGAGCTGAAAAATCGGGGCGTCCCCTTTCTTTTAAAGCCAGCCGGCAGTACACCACCCTGGCCGACGTTCCCAAGGCCATTAGGATCAGTAATCGTGAGGCCTTCCAGGTGGAGAGGAAACGGCTAGAGCGGAGAACCCGGGCTCGTAGCCCTGGGAGAGAAGAAGTGGCCCGACTCTTTGGGAATGAGAGAAGGTAAGGGATGAGTGGCTCATCTCCTTGCATGCTTCTAGCGGCAGTGAGGTTGCGTTCCCAGCGCAGCCTGGATGGAGCAGGTGGAGTTTGCTGGGTGGATCCTCTTTGTTTTTCAGTGCTCAGGGTTTAAGGGTGCCCATCCATGCCGAGCAGATGGTGGGATGTCTTTAATAGTGGTAGTGGGCAGGTGTCACCCTGCCTGGCTGCTCTGGGGATATAGAATGATTTGGGTTGGAAGGGACTTTAAAGTTCATCCAGTTCCATCCTCTGCCATGGGCAGGGACACCTTCCACTATTCCAGATTGCTCCAAGCCCTGTCCAACCTGGCCATGGACATTTCCAGGGATGGTGCAGCCACAGCTTCTTTGGGCAACCTGTACCAGGGCCTCACGACCCTCACAGGGAAGAAATGTTTCCTACAATTTAATATAAACCTAGCCTGGTGTTGGGTGGTGTTGGATGCTCACACTGCCATCGAGCCCGCCCTGCCGGCCCCTCCCGGCGCGGCACACGCTGGCAGCCGGCACCATTAATTAGGTTAGCTCTCCTAGTGGCATTAGTGCCAGGTGCCTTACGCAACTGCCTAATGAGCTGAGAGAGGTTTCAAAATGTCACGGCATTAATCTGGGAGGGGAGGGAGAGGCGGGTGCGGTGCCAAGGCAGAGCTCAGCGGGCTGCAAAACAGCTTAGTGTGGAGGAGGACGGGGAGGGCGTCCGCAGCGCACGCCGGGTGCCCTCTGGGCGAGGCCAAGGACGGGCTCCACTCGCCCTGGGAGAGACACATTTGTGCAGCGAGGGCAGTAGAGCAAACTGGGAGACAGGCCCCGGGCAAGAGGGCTGCCTGCCAGTCTGATTTTCCTGCCCTGGTTCTCCTCCAGGCATGTTCTCTCTCGCACAGTTTCAGTAGGAGCTTTTCCTCTGTTTCTTCCCAGCCCCTAAAGGACTGTTTTCCAGACTGGCTTCCGAGAGCTGGGAGCAGTCTGGGATGTGCAACACAGCCTTGTGCTGCTACCAGCAGTCAGCAGGAGGATCCCAAACCTGGCCCACAGTGTGTGCGGGGAGTGCTGGACTGGGAGTAAATGAGGAAAGCTTGGATTTGGCTTTGTCTGCCTTGGGAATTGGCTTTTCCCCAGGATGGAGGGGGAAGATACCACCTTGGCCATCCTGGCTGGGGACAGGGCTGAGAAAAGGCTGGTGGCTCTGGTTTTCAGGCTGAGCTGGTACTGCCTGTGGGTTGTGTCCCTGCTGCATTTACTTGCACAGGATGCCCTGGCCAGTGCCTGTCCCCAGAGTGACAGAACAGACAGTGCATTCCTCCAGTGCCAACAGACCCTTGCTCTGGGATCCCAGTCCTGCAGCACTGGGATCATCGTGCACAGGGTCGGGGAGCAGAATTATAACAGATAACAGGGCCTGGGAGAGGACATTGCTGCCAGAGTCTGTCCTGTTTTAAAGTCAGCCCCACTCATTGCCTGCTGGTGGGTGCCTTTTCCCAGGGAAAGTCTGTTTTTCCCAGCCTGGCTAGGGCTGTTAACAGTTTGTTTTGCTTTATCAGTATTGGCAGCAATTCCCCTGTATCAGCCCAGGGCTTTTATCCCAGCAGAATGGGTGCAGGGGAGAGGAGCAGGAGCTGCACCAGGCGCTGGGGTCTTCCTGCCCACAGGGCTGAATCTGGTCCAGCTTTTGGGAGGGAGGTGACAGCAGAGAGAAAAGGGAGGGATCCCCACCTTCCAGAGGGTTTGGCCATGGATCACAGCCCTGTGCTGGAGGAGTGTGCCATGGGCAGGGATGGCTCAGTGGTGTTCAGGGATGGGCACCTTTGTTTTCTCCTCCGGTAACCTGGGAATTGGTTTGGTGCAGGTGGTGTGGGTGGAGAGCGCCTGTGTCCTGGATCTGGGACAGCCGTGTTGGAGCTCAGTGGACACAACAGGGCACAGAGACACTGTCTAGTGTTGCACCAGAGAATTAACATTCCCCAGCACCCTGCTCAGCTTGGCTTGGCTGCTTTTTAAACTTGAGTTTACTTAGTCCCCATGTCCCTGTCATTTTTCTCCTCTGAGCTCAGACTGTGCTGTTTGAGGCTGGGCAGATACAATAATTAATTTCCATGCCGTGTGGTTGGCTTTTTCCCCTGGTTTAACACCATTTGTAGTAATCCTTCTCAGTAACCCACTAACATGTCTGGGAACACTTCTCCCATGCCAACCCCACAGGCACCAGCCAGGCATGATGCAGATCTGCCCTTCAGTGCAGCCAAATTAACTCACTCAGATTCTGTTGGTATTTTCAACTCTTCCTCCCATTCTTTTTGTGTAAATTAGTGCAAGTGTCAGAGCTGTGGATGGAAAAGAATTATTTTAGGTACCCGGTGTTGCATCCTGAGTGCAACACCTGCAGGCTTAGCTCCAGATAAAGCCATTTGTCGAGGCTTCTCATCCTGTTTCCTTACCCCCAAAAATATTACATGATTTGGAATTCTGGAATTACATGTCCAGGAATTTTCTGTGTTGACCATTCATACCTGACACCACCTCCACGCCCCGTGCAGACGTCGGAGCTTGCAGCCACTCAGAACCAGGAATCGGGAAACAGGAGATAATCTCCGTGATTTTGGCAGAGCAGCAGAGTGCGAGTTCCCTCTGCTGGCACGTGGCAGGATGGGGCTGTGGTACCCACCAGGATGTCACACTGGGCTGGGGGACAGGGATTGAGGCCAGAGAGGTGGTGCCATTTGCAGTCTCCCCTTTCAGACCTGTCCTTAGGGCAGAAGGGCAGGGGCAGCTCTTTGGAAATCCCATGGATGAATCTCGAGGTGTTGCACACAAAAATCACAGCTGAAAAGAGCTGCAGGAACATCCTTAGACAGCAGTCCCCATGTCCCAGAGGGACTCTGCAGCTGCAGGGATGAATCTCTGCACATCTCAGGATGTCTGTTTGACAAACTTGGCTTTTTGTGCACAATTGCAGGGGCACAGCCTGTAAAACCACAGCTTTCCCAGCTGACCCCATGTTCCTCTCACAGTGGCAAGAGTTCACTGTGGTGTCAGCCACATCTGCTGTAGGAGTGTGGTCAGGGGCTGAGGTGTATTTCTAGCATCAGTTAATAGCAGAAATTGCCTGAAATTGCTTTAAAGACTTTTCTCACTCAAATTCCTTCTCTGGAGTTTTTGAGGTGTAAAGCTCTGCTCTGAATTCTGCTTCTCCCCGTACAGAGGAGCGCCTGCTCTTCCAAATAAAGGTTTTTTCCTTGTAAAACTATCCTCATCATTCCTGTGGACCTCTTGGGAAATTCCTCTTCCTTTTCCTGACACTTGCTATCTTTCTTGCTGCTAAATAATGAATGAATCCAATAAAAACAAAGCCCTTTCTTCCAATCAAAGAAAATCACTTTAATGACAGCTCGTGCTGGTCTTTTGAGCTTTCCTTCCCACTGCACACCCCCTCCACTAACAGCTGAGATCTGCAGCCTGGGTTTAGTGGCCTGGAAAAGATTAACAGCCTGCATGGCCAAGGAATTCCTTGGGATGAGCTTTTGTAGTTGAAAAGCACTAAATGGCACTGCAGCTTTTATATAAAGCTTCTTCGTACCTGTCCCAGCCTTGTTTTGTGCACACAGAGCTGCTGTGTGGAGGGAGCAGCTCTATCCAGCACGTGGGGAGGGGAGGAGAGCCCTTCCTTCCCCGTCCCTCCAGGATCTCTGGCAGTAATCTCTCTGAAATGTTGATCTAATGGGATAAAAAAAAAGATTCTTTCCTGTAATCCGGATGATATTAACCCTTGGGGCTGTGATTTGGTTGCAGTGATTTATTTTTCTCCTCCCTTTTTCAATGATGAATGACTGGAATGATTTTGATTTTGTTTTGTATGTAGATGCAGATATATAATTTCCTCTTCTGTTCATTCATTTTCCAGCCTTGTTTTCTTCCAGGTCTTGTTGCTCTCCACCTTCTCCTGCTGTGTTGCTGTGTGACGTGTCCACCTTTACTTCGCCTGCTTCGCTACCATCTCATCTCAATCTCAAGCCGTAGAACAACTTGGTGGTGCAGCCCCTTTCATGAGAAATCAACCTGCTTTTGATTTTGTTTATATGTTTTTTTGGTTGGGATTTTGTTCTTTTATTTATTTTTTTTATTCTCTTGATTTGTTTTTCTTCAGACCTTCACCTAATAGGGCACAGACAATGTTAATTCGTGGACCTTTTCCTCCCTCCTGAACTGAGACTCAGAGAAGGCTGGGCCAGTATAAAAAAGGTTAAAAAAATGTGATTCCAAAACAATTCCATGTCTGTCAATGAACACAGAACATGGATTTATGCTCCACAGCCTGGCCTGTGTCAGGCATCTCATGAGCAGAACATCCCAGGGAAATTGGGAGCTCTGCATGAGCCCAGGATCTGCCCACTCCCAGTTTGCAAACTGGGAAGCACCAGGGGCTGAACTGATGTCCCCTAAAAGCATCAAAGATCTTTAAATTTACAAAGCAACCTCTTCCTCTTTGGTTGTGTCCTGGCAGCCTGGCTCTGAGCAGCAGTGGGAGGCCCCAGCCCCCAGGGCATGGGATGTGCTCAGACTGGTTGTCTCCTTTATAGAATTTGGTGCAAATATTGGTTGAAAACTGAACATCTCATGGTTTTTGAACCCTTAACCTGCTGTTCCTCTTTGTGGGAAGTGTTAAAAATGTTTTTATTTTGGATAACCTGTTCTCCCTCATGTGGTTACCATTGTGATTTTTCATGCACATCAGAGGCTCACACAGAGCAAGCAGCCCCAAGTTTAGATGTGGCACATGTGGGTCCAAATTTTGTGTCAAGAAACCACCTGGACAGAGCTTTTTGGGGAGGTTTGAAATGAAACTTTAAGCCTCACAGCTCAGAGCACAGCTGGCATGTGCTGGTGGTGGGTTATGGCTTTATATTGCCAGTTTGTGAGTGAAGACCTGAGGCTGATACTTTCCTCCTGAAGCCCCGGGAATGCAGACTTAGACACGAGCAGGTTCTTTGGAAATCGCTTTCCTGTGGGTCAGAAAGCAGCTTCTCATGCTGAAACAGCACTTCTAATTCCACCTGTTTGCTTGTCCTTAAGAGAATCCCTTTTGGGTTTGATCCAGGGTTGGTTCCTTCTCCATCCATTTCTTCATAGTTCTCCATTCTCAGAGACACAAGTGCCACGGTGCAGTGGGCCTCCAAGACAGTGTCTGAGAGCCCAGGTTGTGCCCCCTGATGTCCAGATTGGATTTTCAGCCCAGTTAAGAGGAGGGAAAGGCCCCAGGTCCTTAAGGGAGTGTCCTGCCATGGTACAAGGTGCTCCTCATCTCCTCGCACCCTTTCAGGTGGTGCGTGCTGTGAGCCAGAACCGTGGTCTGGGGGCACCTATGGACACCCCTTGCTCCGTGCCATCCTGTGCCTGTTCCCTGTGTGAGGCTGAGTTTTCAGAGGGTTCCTGTTGCAGTGAACACACTGGGGGACCCAGACCCACCCATTACCTCTGCACCCCAACTTGGTCTGATGTATCAGTGCTCTGGGGAGCAATTGAGAGCCCCAGTGCTAGAGGATAGAGGCAAAGCTTAAGCCAAAGCTGCTCCATAATTCCTGCTTCCCAAGGGGCTGTAAAATTCACAAATAAAAAGTTATTGCTGGTTTTGTGAGGGGTTTCTAGTTACTGAAGAAGATGCTAGGTGCAGAGCTGAATAATGTGAGTTTTTTTCCCACTTTGTGGGTAAAATGATGTCAGATCAGGGTTCTTACTCTGGATTTGGCCACGGTGGAACTCACAGAGAAACAGGGACCAAAAGCCAGGTGTGCATGAACTCTGGGTCGAGCAATTCTGCGACCTTAAATTTGTGGGGTTGTACAGCTCCACAGAGTTGCTGTTCTTGTGTTTAAACCATCTCTGGTTTTCCTTTTGTCTCTGTTTTCTAGGAGATCCCAGGTGATTGAGAAATTCGAGGCACTAGACATTGAGAACGCGGAGCACATGGAAACGAACGCGTCAGGAGGCGCTGCCCTTTCCAGCGAGACGCGGCAGGGCAGGAGTGAGAAGAGGGTTTTCCCACGGAAGCGGGTAAGATGCTCAGCCAAGTTCTGGAAGATGAGACCTGGAATCCTGCAGCCCAGGATGGAGGGTTTAGCTACAGGTTTTGTCCCTGGATGTGGGTTTGGAGTCACAGGCAGCTCACACAGGAGCCAAACCTCTGTGTGTGCTCAGTCTGTGCAAATTTTCCTGCTCTGCTCCCTTGGCCTGGGTGTAGATCAGAGTGGAAAACCAGGCTGTCTCTTCTTTCTCCATAATACAAAGGGAAATTTCAGATCTGGCACGGCAGGACACGTCAGGATAGGGTGAACTAACAAAAGAAACAAGTTTGAGAGTCCCAGATATGCTTGGATATAATGGGAACAAATTAATGCCTGAAAGGACAAAAAATGTATTGCCAAGGAAATGACACTTGTTCTGAGCCTGAGATGCCCATTAAATAAAGCAGATTTTTATGCCATGAGCCAAGAGAGCAGGACTCTGTCCTAGTTCCTGCACTGATCTGGGCTAATGCTGTTCACACAGGACTTCACTTGTGAAGGAGCAGCCGTGGGCTCCATCCTGGATGTGTCTGCGTCACCTCTGTCCCCACACCGCCGGGCAAAGTCACTGGACAGAAGGTCCACAGAGTCCTCTATGACGGTGAGCCACCAGGGCCTTGGGGAGAACATGAGAGGCCCTTCCCAGAAGGTCCCACAAAAACTGAACTGTTGGCTGCTTTCCTCACAGCCAGCACATAGGATATGGGATGCATTCAGACTTGGAGTTTTGTGTGCTCAGGTGTGACCAATCCTGGAAGTGTCAGGGGCTCAGTTGGAGAAGGGCCACACCTTTTGCTTGTTGCAGAAATTAAAACTCAAGAGTCTTGTGGGGAGCACATTTCCTTAAAGTACAGCAGCATCTTGAGAAGCCGACCCTGTTCTGGTTATTTTCCCCTAGAATACCCCTTTTCCTCGATGGTTTGTGTGATGTGTCAGACACTCATGCTGTAGGTCACCCTAGCAGTGCTGAGGTCACCTCAGCTGCTCAGAGCCCCTTTTTGTCCCATGGTGTCCCCCAGCAGAGGCTGCAGCAGGGCATTTCCAGCTCAGCACAGGGTCAGTCCAGTTTCTGGACTCAGACCAGCTGCTGTGTCATGACTGAGGTATTTTCATAGGATCACAGAATCCCAGAATGGTTTGGGATGGAAGGGACCTTAAAAATCATCTTGTTCCAGCTCCCCTGCCAGGGGCAGGGACGCAGACCAGGCTGAGCAAACACATGTCCCAGTTTTCTAATACCATTCCCTTGATGTTTATGCAGTTGGAAGTGGGTGTGAGTGGGATGAAGGCTGCAAGGAAGGGCTGAACCTTCCTCCTGAGCTTTCCTCCCTTTGCATATTTTAGATGCTCACCAGACCTGGAGGCAAACAGTACAGAATAAACACAAAGTGCTCTTCTCTCCCTCACCACCCTTCTGTAGGGACAAAATAAATACACTTGCTAATCTCTCAAATAGATTACAGAGCTACTGTAAATACAAGTTGCATTTTTTTGTGGATGGACAGCTTCTATTCAAGGACTTACCAGAAAAATGCAGTAGCTTGGTGTTTCTGGAGCTTTTCCTGTAGACTTGTACAGCCACAAGAGTGATTTTTAAATTCCTGGTGGGAATAAAAAGTGCAAGTACATATGAAGTGGCAATGCACATTATCCAGTGAAGGGAAGAAAGTAATGTGGGTTTAGATTAGATATTAGGAAGAAATTCTTCCCTGTGAGGGTGGGGAAGCTCTGGCACAGGTTTCCCAGAAGAAGAAGAGAAGCTGTGACTGCCTCATCTCTGGAAGTGTTCAAGGCCAGGTTGGATGGGGTTTAGAGCAGCCTGGGGTAATGGGTGGTGTTCTTGCCCATGGCAGGGGGTGGAACAGGATGGTTTTACTGTTCCTTCCAACCCAAAACATTCTATAATTCAGTACTTTACTTTCCCCTGCGTTTTTGTGGAGCAGGACTGGGTTCCCACCACCATGGGCTCACTCAGATGTGGGATGTGCTGCCCCCCAGGTTTGATTGAATAGGCTCCCAGACCAAATTTCCATTGCTGCCCTTGCTGTAGCCCTTTTCAGATGCTGCAGCTGGATTTCACACACTGCTGTGCTTTCCTCTTCCACTCTGCAGCGCATGGAGCAGCTGGAGGAGCTCAGCCTCGGGGGAGTGAAAGCATTTCCACCACATCCTTCCCTGCACACGGGCAGGCCTGGGAGGAGGGGCTGGCAGCAGTTATCCTATGCTGTCCTGCTTGCTTTTTTCAGGAATTCAACATCCCCATGCACCCACAATGAAGGAAAAAGCAGGTGTCAATTGGGTGGTGCAGGGCTTGGATTCCCTGTATTTCCAGCCTTGGGAACTCAGCCTGTTTTGAGCCCTGCAGCCTTGCATCAATAGCACATAGCTTTTCTTTTATAATGTATAATAGAGGTAAAACTGCCTGAAGTCTTGCTAATTCCTTGTTTATCCTTTCTCTGTAATGCTGGTGTAGCAGTAGGAAATTGCAGGAGAAATGGTAGGAAGGGAACAGCCTGAATAAACTGCAGAGGTCTCCGTTCCTCCTGGGAGCAAACATTTAGCCACCATGCAGTGTAATAACTCAGTTTGTGCTAGATGACTTTTAAAAGGCCCTTCCAACCCAAACTATTCTATGATTCTATGAATTTAACTGTCTCTTTTATTGCTCTGCTGGTTTTATCAGCTCACTGCTGTTTGCCTTCTGGGTGCAGACACTTCTTCCCTCTCTTGATCCCTCTCTCCTTTCTTCCAGCCTGACCTGCTGAACTTCAAGAAGGGCTGGTTGACAAAGCAATATGAGGATGGGCAGGTGAGTCTGGAGAGAGCTCTGCCCTTTGTGTCAGTGTCTGGTGCTGTGGTCAGTCCTGGTTTCTGGCAGCTCACTCCAACGTGCTGGCTGTGCTGATGGAACCCCAGTGTCCTGGGTAGATCAGTACTGGGCTTCTCTTGAAGTGGGAATTGCTGGTGCTCTGTCCTGGGGATGTTTCAGAGGTGGATATAATATTGTGGGTTTCTAGGGAGCCAGGGCAGCTTGGATGGCAGCACTGGTTTCATGTTCCTGTTCCATATTTATTAGCCTCGTCTCCCTTGTGACCCAGCGCCCTCTTTGGTATCAGAAATGAGGCTCAGGTAAAGTCTCCTGAGTGCTAGGGAAATGACAATAAATAAATTAATTAATGCCTCTGAGGAAAGTAGCTGGTGCCACTTTCCTGCTGCCAGTTCCCAGAGGGATGCAGGATGCTCTGCTCTACTGGAGCCTTAGGAGTGGGCACTGGTGCCAAGGCAGCGTGGATGGCCCTGGCTGTTCACAAACCACCCCTTCCCTGGATTTCCTTCCCTCCTCCTCAGCTGTCAAGGGAAAATGAGGGCAATTTGCCTGTGGCTGTGGGTGGCCCAGGCTCTGCTGTGGGTACCCCTGGGTCCAAGCACACATCCATAGACAGCCAGAGGGGAATTGGCAGCTGGAGTGAGTGTTTTATTGACTGAAAGCTGCCTTGGGTGAGCCAGTGCTGGAAGCGTTCAGGAGGCACATTTATATAGAGCAAGGGCCAGGAATAGACTCCCAGCTCAGTTCCTAGGTACTGCAGATAAAACATGAATGCTTTACTACTTTTCTTTTTTTTGTCCGAAAAGGCTTTAAGTGCAGTTCCTAAAAGCCTCATCTTGCAGTGGAGCTAATGGGGAGGCTGCAGCTGCCCCATGGCTCTCACTGTGTCACTGTCACATGCAGGGTCTGGTACTCTGCAGGGTGGCAGCAAACCATCACTGTCCTTGCACTGCTGCCTGTTTGGGTCTCCCTTTCCCATGGAGGGGCCTTGATGAAGCCATGTGTGGAGCTGGGAGGGGCAGGCATTGAGATGCCTCCTGCACGGCGTCTCTGCCGGTTGACCTGTGATGAGCAGCCATGAATATGGTGGTGGGGAAGGAGCAGGATTGTAACTGTTCCATTTTTTTGTTTCCTAGTGGAAGAAGCACTGGTTTGTGCTGACTGACCAGAGCCTGAGATACTACCGGGATTCAGTGGCAGAGGAGGTCAGTGTCTTCTGTCAGTGTTCAACCCATTACAGGGCAGCTCCTGGTGTTCCCAAATGGACCCTGGGCAGGTCACTGCCTCCCTCAGTGCCCCCATTCCCAGGTGCCAAAGTCCTGGAGCCGCTTCAGGGCTCTGTGCTTCTCAGGAACCTGCTGTACCTCCCTGTGAGCCCACCATGCTTTGGGGCTGCAAAGCTTTGTGGCTTATTTTACCTCTTCCCTCTGCAGGCAGCTGACCTGGATGGAGAAATCGATTTATCCACGTGCTACGATGTCACTGAGTACCCAGTTCAGCGGAACTACGGCTTCCAGATCCATGTAAGAAGAATGTGGGGAGGAGGAGGAGTCTAGCTGCAGGACAGCTGACAGGGATGCTTGTCCATGACAAGGGGAACATCTCCCCTAACACCCAAGAGAGACCACTCAGCATCCCCCTGCAGTGCTCCAGAAGAGCTGTGGCCTTGGGTTTGAGAGCCAGTTTTTGTGGCTGTTAGAAAAGGAAGGGGGAAAGGGAAGGTTTTGTCACAGTCTCAGGGTCTCACCTCTGGCAGAATCAGCCTGATTGCTGAGAAATGCCAATTCCCACCAGGAGTGTGCTGGGGGATGGAGGGGCTGGGTTTGACCTCTGTGTAGCCAGCAAGCAGTGCCCCAGCACTGGGGGCTTGGGGATGGGTGCTGGGTGGTCTTGGGGAGTTGGGAAGCTGCTGGTGGGTGCAATCACATGCTCTGAGCTGTTCTCTCTCTGTAGACAAAGGAAGGGGAGTTCACCCTCTCTGCCATGACGTCGGGCATCCGCCGCAACTGGATCCAGACCATCATGAAACATGTTCGCCCCACCACTGCTCCCGATGTAACGAGGTGAGGAGGGGCTGTAGCAGCCCCCGCAGCTTTGTGGTTTGCTGTGCAGGAGTAGCTCGTCCCTCATCCCTTTTCTTTCCTCTTTCTGAGCCTGTCTGTTCCTGGAAGCTGCAGCTCTTTCTCACACCTCTCTGAGCTTAATTTGGATACACTTTGTGGGGACGCTGATATGCCGAGTAATTCTTATGTGTGCAGATTTCCAAGAGGGTTGAAAATGTGGTTTTAATTTGTGCATAGGAATATGAAATACTGTTTCTATATCAAGGCTCCTCTGGATTCCCACCAGGTATTGTGAAACCACTTGGATTCAGTTGTGCTGGGTTCACCCTTTCCTCTGGCTACTGTTCAGTGTGAGCTGCCCTGCCCCTCTATGGGTCACAGCAGCAGGAGCCCAGGGTTCAGTTTAGAAACTGTTTGGCTCTGATCTATTTTAAACTCCAGCCAGGAAATCGTCTTCCCTCCTCTTCTGATCTTCCAGAAAGCTGCTGCAGCTCATCCCCTTAAGCTGTAGTAATGCTGGTATCTCCTCCTGCATCAGTGCCAGAGGAAGGGGACCTACTGCGTCACAGAGTACCTTCTGTGGGCGCTTCTGGCTGTGTGTACAGGGTGTTTGGCCTCCTCACAGCTGTCTGTGCTGGCCACACTCCTACAGGCCACCTCTTACAGGCTGCGTGGACATGGCTGCACCACTAACTCCATCTCCTGTCCTTACTGTAGCTGCAGCCAGCAGGTTTTTGCCAGGTTTATCCCTGTGTTGATGGAATGGCTCTTCTCACCCAGTGCTGTTGACCTGGAGATGCTCCAGCCTCTCCTTCCCCATCCTGCTTAGCCCTCAGCCACTGTTTTCCCAGCCCTGCCCGAGCTCTGGTGGATCTCACAGGGGTCTCGGGGAAGCCGCCTCTCTCCTCACTCCTGTGTATGTTTGATTTCCATGCAATCCCAGGAAAAACTTCTCTTTGAAACTATCCGTGCTGAAGCCCAGGTTGGAAAACTGTGTTCTCTCCTGTATTAACGTTCTGTGGTTTGTATATCTCGTGATTCACTGCATGCTCCTCCTTTTCTGCACCTCGGATGGGAAGTCCTGCAGTTTCCATTTATTTTTCTTTCTTTTCTTCCCCCCTTTCTTTTTTTTTTTTTTTTTTTAATTTTTTTTTTCCTTTAAATAAAAGCCAGAGAGAAGGGAAGAAGCAACCTGGTCTTGACCCTTGATTTCCCCCCACTGGTATCTTCCGATGTGACTAGATACGAAGATGAAGACCAAGGAAATTTGAGGGGACCTCTCTGCCTTTAAAGAGCCAGATGTATTTATGGTTGCTCACAGGTTACTGTAGCACGATAGCCCTGTGCTCACTGTCTGCACCTGCTCCGAGCCCACACAAAGTGGTTTCACTTGGCTTTCTCTCCGAGAGGGTCCAGGCACAGGAACTTGTTCTACTGCACAAACAGATCTTGAACCAGTCCTGAGCTGGGAAAAGCGAATGATGTGTGTGCTTCTGTCGTTTCCCACCGAGCTGGTGTCGGACGGGGTAGAGGCTGGCGTGGGTCAGTCGCGTTGCTGAGGAGTCCTGCGCTGTGTGTGGAGCGGGGCTGTGTTCACTGGTGCCTGCCTGGCAGCCCTGTGCAGCAGCGTGGGGTATCCCAGCCCATCCCACCTGGCTTTGGGATGTCATTGCATTCCTCAGCCGGGAAGCAGCGGGTGAAGGGGGCTGCTGGAAGGCTGAAGGACAGACTGCCCAAGGCTCAGCGTGGAGGGGTGCCAGGCACAGTGTGGCCGGGGGCAGGCGGGGTGCTGTGCTCGGTGTGCCAGGAGGGCAGCGGTGCTCACCCACCCCTGGGGATGGTTCCACCCCACACACCCCTGCAGCCCTTGGCCGTGTCTCATTAACCTGCTGCCGTGGCTCCACCCAGCCAAATGCTCCTTGTCTTGGTTTCTTGAGCCCTAATGATGGTTTACATTGCTGCATGTGTCAGCTCCTGGTATGGGGAGCAAATGCTGCACTGCTCCCTGCCCTCAGCAGTGCCCTGCAATCTGCAGAGGCACTAATTACAGTCTGCTAATGATGATGGGGCAGATAGAAAATACCCCCAGAACTGGATACATGTTGAGCTCACAGCCCTTGTGAGGCTGGGTTCCCCAGTGCTCCCCAGTTCCCTGCAACCTTTGTGCCCTTGCTGCCACATCGTGCTCAGCGTGCAGCTTGCACCATTTCCACACCCACTCCTATTTAAAAATGCCTTTTTATTTTGACCTATAAATACCACTGGGAGGCAAAGACCACTCCCTTCTTGTGTGATATGAATTAATTTCTCTGTGGTGGAGGAGATGTGAAATGGTTGAGCAGAATTAATAGCCATGGGGCACTTGCAGGAGATGAAATGAGAAACTTTGGGTCAACCTTCTGAGTGTCTTCACTTCATTCCCAGCAGCTGTCTCTCTGTTCCCTGACCCACATCCCTTGCCCTTAGGAAAGGAGCAGAGGAGAAATGAGCTCGTGAGAGATGTCACTACTAGAAATGCCAAGATTCTCCCACGTGGGATTTAAAGAGGCAAAATTTCTGTGTCCAAACACCATATGGCAGGCCCCAGGACCCCCATTTCTTTCCTGACACTCTTCTCCATTTTAAGAGTCAATCTCATCCCTGCTTTACTTCAAAATGCAGCTGTAATGACTGACTCCAGATTGAGAACCTGACTTTGGAGTCATGCAGTATCATGGGTGAGGAGCAGTGACATTTCATTGTTGTGCCTTCTGGGTTTATTTTATTAGCTGCAAGTGACAGCACTGAAGAAGGAATTATCTCTGAGCTGGTTTTAGCCGGTAACTGCCAGAGTCTCTCAAAACCCAGCTCTACTGAGTGTGTGGTGTGCTGCTGGATGACAGTGCATCGGAAGATACTAGCCCATGCAGAGCCATCTCTTCTGCTCCATCCTTTGTTTTGGGCGTGTGCACATCCATGAGGTTCTTGGCTGGGGGCTGGGGTGTGTTTCTGCGGTGGGAGAAGCCGTGATGCTGCTGTTGCTGCTGCTGCTGCTGTTCCTGATCACGGCAGTCCCCATGCATGTGGTCCCATGGGTCAGAGCTTGTAGTGAAAGGCCCAGTGAGCTGCTTTCCAGCTCTTGCAGAAAGCTTGTCGAGTCCCTGCTGGAGGCTGAGGATGCTGTGGTTGTGCTGGAAGCAGGGAGAGACCGGAGTCAGCCTGGGCAGCAGGACTGTGCCTTGGGAGGCAGCTTTTGGAGCTTTGGGTAGCAAAGAGAGTTCAGCAAGTGCCCACTACTCCCTTGGGACAGGCTTCCTCCACAGACTTAGCATACTGCTGTTTTCTGGTTTAATTTTGATCTGCATGTTACAGGGCTGGCATGTCTGTATTTAAAAAGCTAATACTGCATTGTGGATTATAGGTTAGAAATGATATTGCCTTCCTGTATTAACTTCCCCTGCTTGATGAGTGTCTCCCCTCTCAACCCACCACCCTCTAACTCAGCATTAAAAATAATTCCTTGCTTGAGAAATTGGCATTTTCAGTGATTTCTGTGGTGTGTTGAGTAACATGCTCTCCTCGCTGCACTCACCCCTGCCCGTGTCAGGGGCTGCCCAGTGCCAGGGGGGCTGGGTGCCCTGGGGAGGTCTGTGCCTTCAGTGCAGATAGTGGCACAGAGAAGTTATGGACCCATTAATAGTTTTCCAAGCTGAAGGGGAACCTTACCCTTGTTTCCCAAGACTCTCAGAGCTGCTCTGTGCTTCTCTGCCCCACACCTCTGAAGCCAGCCTGGCTTTGGTGGGATTGGTGGCATCTTTCCCACAAGCACATGACTGTGGCTGTGTGGAGAGTGCATGGAGCCTCACAGCCGGGGGGCTGGAGGAGCTGTTGGAGCCTCTGACAGCGCAGTTTGGGGTCGCTGCCTCAGCCATGGGTTGCTGCTTGGTCATGGTCACTGGCCCCAGTGTGGCTGCTGAGGAGGAACAAGGTTGGGATCAGCCGCTCTCCGGGTGCCAGGGTGTCCCAGGAGCAGCTGGGAACGCTTGCACCAAGGCTTTGCACACCAGCACAGCCTGGGGAAGGGCAGCAACAGCTCCTGCACCCGAGGGCCGAGGGGAGACGGAGGGGCAGGGTTCACCCACGTGGCATTGGCTTGGGCTTCCAGCAGCCCTTTTCCACCCGGCTCTTTGAGGCATGCATGGGAGCGCCTGGCTGTCTCCAGCACCCACTGACACTTTCCTTCACCCTCTCTCTGTCCTCGCAGCTCGCTGCCGGAAGAGAAAAGCAAAACAAGTTCTTCCTTCGAGACCAGTCCAAAGCCGAGCGAGAAGCCGGATGTGGAACAAGCTGAGCTGGACACGGAGCAGAAGCGGAGCCGTGCCCGGGAACGCCGACGAGAAGGACGGTCCAAGACCTTTGACTGGGCTGAATTTCGCCCCATTCAGCAGGCCCTGGTGCAGGAGCGTGCCAACGCTGCAGACTCCTCCAGTAGCAGCTCGGCCGCCTTCCCCAGGGACACCGGAGCCGCCGACGCCGACCCGGGAGAGCTGGAGCGGGAGCGGGCCCGGCGGCGGGAGGAGCGGCGCAAACGCTTCGAGATGATCGATGCCGTGGATGGGGCAGGGTCAGAAGAGGCACTGAGGATGGAGGTGGACAGGATCCTGCCCGTCCCAGCAGACATCAAGCCACAGAACGTCCACGTGGAGATCGAGCAGCGCTGGCACCAGGTGGAGACCACCCCTCTGCGGGAGGAGAAGCAGATCCCCATCACACCCCTGCACCTCGCCCACACCGAGGAACGGGAAGAGGGGCTGACGAAGCAGCACCTGACCACACTGCTGGAGAAGGAGGTAAAGGGGTGTGTATGGTGCAGGCTGCCTGCCAGAATGGCCACTGAGGCAACTGTAGGGAGCCTGAGATAGGCTTAAAAATAGCCATAAATATTTCTCCTTCATAACAGCAGCTAGTAGGGATGCTATAGGTTCCTTGGGGAGCTGGCATCAGATCTGCATCCATTCCTGTTCAGCCCTGCCAGCTGCAGAAAGGGCTTTCTTATAGCCTGGTACTTCCTTACCCCTCCAGCCAACACAGCCTGATTTGTGGTGGTTGTAGCCAGCCTGTCTCTGACAAAATGGGTACAATCAAGGTGTTTCAACCAGACTACAAATTCAAGCTCCTAATCTTCTGTGTCTCTGCAGCTGTAGAGATTTGTGTCTGCAGTTACAAACTGCCTTGAGTTGCAGCACACACCACAAAGGCTCACTTTTTGTGAAGCCTACATAAAATAGTCTTTAAGATTTTTGGAAAAGAATGGAGGAGGCTCAGCTCACTTGGAAGAGTTCCGTGCCTGGGGTAACAAAGGTTGTTGTGAGTTGGAATTAAGGTGTATTAGTGGGAATGAAAGGGGTAACCTTTTCTTATGGAGTAACCAGGAATATCACCGAGCTGAACTGGGCTAGGATTTGCCAGGGTCGTGCCTGGCATGAGCTGGTACCGTTCATCCTTTGCTGCAGTGAGCTTTACGAATTACACTATTGCATAAATAAGTTCTTTCAGAGGGGAGGGATTTTGAAAAATTAAATCCAGGTCCCAGAGCAGAGCAGCAGTGCCATCAAAAGCTCCGTTAATTCTGCTCTGTGTCCCCTCCGAGTCACTTGTTCCTTATGGCTGATCCTCTGCCCACTCCCTGGACCCTGTCTCTGTTCGTGTCCCTCCAGCTGGAGCAGAAGCAGAAGGAGGCCCTGGAGCTCCTGGAGCAGAACCGGCACCTGCAGGATCAGCTGAAAGTGGCTCTGGGCCGGGAGCAGAGCGCCCGGGAGGGCTACGTGTTGCAGGTAGGAGAGCAGGGAGGAGAGGGAGATCCATCTTTCTTCCCTGTGCCCGAGGGATCCCTGGTGGGCTTCCGTCTGCGGTGTTCGTGGGGACATCCTGGGTGACCACCACTGCGCTCCGAGAGATTTGACCTTCTTGCAAACGTGGCTAATTCTGTAGCATTCCCAGAGTCATCTGCTTATGGAAACCTCTGATCTGGGATGGAATAGAAGGTAGCATTACCTGTTAGCATTCCCAAAACAGAGCCAGACAGAACAGGACCTCAGCAAAGTCCACCTCTGATCCATCCCTTACTGTGTTTGCCTTTGCAACAGCTGTTTCCCCCTTTCTGTGCCCCAGATACTCCCCTCAGGCAGTGGGGTACATACAAGGCTTTCCAAGCATCCTATTGCTCACCAGTTACTCCTGGCTGTGGATTTTGTGTTACAGGGGCAAACACAGGACATTCAGATGTATCTCCTGAGCACATTCCTTCCAGCCAGAGTGGGATTTGCACTGGGATGACCTGTTGCCTCACATCACTTTGGTGATTTCTGCTGTCACTAGATTTCTTAGCAAAGCCTAGAAATGAGTTTTGGAGGATCTGGCAAGAGACAGGATGGTCTTTGGGGAAACCTTTCCTCCCCTTGTCCATACGAAGCAGGTTTTTCTGAGCATTTCCTCTGGGAACATCCATGCCTGGAGGAAGTCATGGCACCTACAGGGCAGCTTCTGGCTGCTCTCAGGGGTCCATAGTCTTGTTTTGTGCAGGGGCAGCATTTTGACCTGCTCAAATCTGCGTGACCAAACTGGCTGTGAATCAAAATCAACGTGTGTGGCAGCACGCTGCGCTCCCGCGGCAGCAAATCCAGTGTCGATGCCAAACCTTGCATCCTTATTTCTCACAGGAAAATTTTCCCCGAAGAAGTTGCACAGGCAGTGGAGCCAGCCCAGGGAGGGGGACATCTTGCCTTCCTTGCCCATGAGCTCCCAGGAGGAGTAATTAATTCATTTCTGAAGTCTCCGAGCTGACAGTGCCTGCTTGGAGGAGTTCCATTTTCACTTGGCAGAGCTGGAAGAGTAACTAACTCCCACTTCCCTGGGGCAGAGGTGTCTGACCTCCCTTTGCCTGGAGCCTGGAAAAATCAGGGAATGAGGATAAAAGCTGGATGCTGAATCCACCATCAGATTGAAGTTGGCCGCAGTGCCTCGATACGAGGAGGGGCGGCAAGAGGGGAAGCCCTGCAGAGAGGCTGAGCTGCAGTGAGAAGTGACCCAAACTTGGACCTGGAAGTTGGAGAGGGTTTTTGGAAAGGTTGGAGGCTTTTGCCAGCTCCAGTCTAATTGTTCTGGGGATTTCCCTTGTGTTTACTGGGAGCCAGAGGGATTAAAGTCCTATTGTAGAAGGGAGTAACCCCACCAAACCCTGCTGGGGTGGAGGGAGTGGAGCTGCTGGGTGAATTCTGCAGCCCCAGACTGCAGACAAACATGGCAGCACTTTCTTGGACAAACCCTCTGAATTTCATGTGCCCCTCCACCTTCCATCATACCTGATTCTGGGGAGGTTCCTGCATTGTCTATGAGGAGTGCTGATGGAGAAGCCTGACTGCTGCCAAGCCCTTCCCTCCTGAGCTGCCTGGGAGGCACCAACCCCTCCTTGGCAGCCTGACCAGCCCCACACGGACCCCCAGGCACCGCCTGTTCTGTGAGGCAGTGCTGAGCCACCCCTCCAATGCATGTGCCATGCACCGAAGCCTCTCTGGCCTCGTGTAACCCCTCTCTTGCTCTGAGCTTACTCGGGACGGGACACCCTATCCTTGATCCCTACTGGGAAAAACACCAGGAGCTCCTGCTCCTGGCAAATGGGCTGGAGCCATCCCTCAGCTCTGGCCACGGTGGGTGGGAGGGGGCACGTACTAACCTGTCCTGGGCGGATGTTCTTGCATGTTTTTGGTGTAAAGCATGAAATTTAACTTAACGTAACTGAGTGTCACATCTGTGGGCTTTCCTTAATCAGCAACCAGAGAACAGCAAGGCAGGCCAAATTCCTAGGCTTAACGCTGTGCTTCTCTCGCCTCTTCCTGTCTGTGTATTTTATTTTTTTTTTTAAGATACATAGTTTCTGTCGCCTTTTGCATGACGCTTTCTGTGAGTTTTCTCTTTGCATGCTCCATTGCTTTGGTTTGAATCTCACAAAGGTTGGTTTCTTTCATTTTTACATTCTCATCACACCTTTTCCTTCCCTCCATTTGTCGGGCTTTTTATTTTGTCCTTTGTTGGTTTATTTTGCAGGTAGATAAATTAGATCCTCCCTAGCCCTAAGCTTTAGCATAACAGCATCTCTCTAATGCGATGAGCAGCCACTCAGTCCTGTTTGGCAGGCACAGAAATGACATCGCCACCACAATGGCTGGCCGGTCGCCCTGTGCTTGGGTGGGATGTGATGTCATTTGCTGTCACCTCACTTTCTGTTGTTGCTTTTGGTTGGTAGGACTGTGTTACCTGAACTGTGCACTTTTTGTTTCACAACCAAACAAACAAACTTGCTAAAAAAAAAACAACAAACCAGTTCCTTTCTCCTCCACCTTGTTCCATCTCCTCCTCATCCTTGGCATTTTTCTTTTGTCTGTCTGTCTCCGTTTTACTGCCGGTGTTTCTTTTTCATTGTTTTTTTGATTCTGTTTGAGTTTGGGTTTATTTTTTTTTTTTTTTTCCATTTAGCCTGTTACTGTACAGCTGTTTTGATGTCGTGGTCAGTGTTTTCTGTTACTGGAAAGCAGTTGTCGCTCATTGAAAAAAAAAAAAAAAGCAAAAAAAAAAAAGCTGGTTAAACAAACCAAATTGTGCCAAGAACAAATCATCCCAATTGGAGCAGTGGGTAGCAGCCAAGTCGCTGCAAGGAGCTTTTCCATGGCCTGCCTGGCCAGAGGTGTGACACTCAGAAGGGAGAGCCAAGAGTGTTACTAATCTAGTATTTAATCAATTTCTTTAAGACCGAGGTGGCCGCCTCGCCATCAGGTGCCTGGCAGAGGCTCCACAAAGTCAACCAAGACCTCCAAAGTGAGCTGGAAGCCCAATGCCAGCGTCAAGAGGTGATAAATCAGCAGATTCAGTCGCTGAAGCGCAGCTACGCCGAGGCCAAGGACGTGATCCGGCACCACGAGGCCGAGATTCAGAGCCTGCAGGCGAGGCTCAGTAACGCGGCGGCCGAGCTCGCCATCAAGGAGCAGACCCTGGCCAAGCTCAAGAGCGACCTGAGGAGCGAGAAGGAGAAAGCCAAAGAGCAGCTGGAGGAGTGGCAGCACGGCGAGGCCGCGCTCAGCTCCCAGCTGAAGGCCAGCGAGCAGAAGCTGAAGAGCGCGGAGGCTCTGCTGCTGGAGAAGACCCAGGAGCTGCGGGACCTGGAGATGCAGCAGGCTCTGCAGCGGGACCACCAGAAGGAAGTGCAGCGGCTCCAGGACAGGATCGCAGACCTCAGCGGGCAGCTGAATGCCAGCGAGCAGGCACGGGTCCTCATGGAGGAGAAGCTGCAGAAGAACTATGAGGCTTTGCTGGAGAGCTGTGAGAGGGAGAAGCAGGTTTTGATACGGAGCCTGAAGGAGGTAGAGGACAAAGCCAACGAGTACGAGAACCAGCTGCAGAACAGCGAGCAGCAAATGGAGATTCTGCAGAAGGAGAAGTTGAGCGCCAAGTTCGAAGGCAGCGAGCTCGTCCACCAGCTGGAGGAGCAGCTGGCCATGAAGGAGGCCAGCATCCAAAAACTTGCAGAGCACATCAAGGAGCTCGAAAGAGAGAGGGACCAGATCAAGTGCCGGTTCCACGAGCTCATGAATCAGGTGGCCGAGTCAGATAACGAAGTTGCGAAGCTACAAGCAAAGTTGAAAATGGAAGAGACCAACTACCACAATCTGGAGCAGTCGTTCGAGGAGGTGTCAGATCAGTTCCGGGGGGTGCAGGAGGTCCTGAAAGAGAAAGAGGAAGAGCTGAGACACGTTAAGGAAATGCACTTGAGAATTGTGGAGAAGAAAGATCAAGATCTCAGTGAGGCTTTGTTTAAAATGGTTGCATTAGATAGCAGTTTAGAGGAGACTAAAGTAAAGCTAAAGGCCAAGGAGGAGGCTTTAAAGAAATTAGCTAGTGTGGGCACAGGGCCATGTGCTGAGGAGGCAGAAGACCTTGGCCCCAGTCTTGAGGCTGACGAAAGTCATCCATCCCAGCTGGGGCAGGCTCTGCAAACTCAGGATGTCCTCCCAGCTCTGAATTATGCACTGAAGGAGGAGGAGGAGGAGGAGGTTCTTGAGACCAGTCAGAGGCAAGTGGAGGAATTTGGCTCCCCATCTAAAGTTGTAGAGCTCCAGGACCAAGAGTTGATTCAGAAAGCCTTAGCAAAGCCTGATGTAGGAATCATGGGGGCCAAGAGGCAAAGGATCCGTTTTTCAAGCATCCAGTGTCAAAAATACATCCATCCAGATGGATCAGAGAAAAACTGGACAAGCAGTACGTCTTCAGACACAAGCCAGGACAGATCTCTGTCTGAAGAAAGCATGTCCTCAGAGCCAGCTCTGGGTTACCCCTCATCAGGGACGAGCGATTCTGAGACTTATCTCTCCATCATCCATTCCCTGGAAACCAAGCTGTATATTACAGAGGAAAAGCTCAAAGATGTGACGATGAAGCTTGAAAGCCAGCACGGCCATAACCAGGAGACACTCATCGCCCTCCACCATCAGTGGGCCAGCACGGAGTCCCAGCTGCGGGAACAGCTTCAGACCAGCCTGTCCCAAGTCAACGCTTTGATCTCACAGCTGGAGAGTGAGAGGCAGGAAAAGTTTAAGCTGATAGAAAGTCACGTCAGCGAGCTGGGAGGTTTCCAGATGAAAAACGATCAAGCGCTGACTTGCTTAGAGAAGTGCAGGGAGCAGCTAAGATCCTTGCCCAAATCAGACAAGGAAAAAGAGGGTGATTTGTTCCTTGTTACTCTGTCCAGCATGGAAACAACTTTATCAAACGCAATCCAAGCCTTGAGCGGGGCGCCAGTCCCATCGGAGTATCAGCAGAGCGAAAGCCTCACCACAGAGAGCCCCGCTCCAGAAGGAGGGGATGTGGGAGAAGAGGAGCACATCCCCAAGGAGCAGCAAGCAGATGTGTTTGACACTGGCCAGCTGAGGTGGCTTTCTGAGAGGGTGGCATTTGAGGCCTCTCTCATCAACCAAATAGCAGAGTCTTTGAAAAATGCAAGTTCTGAGATAGCCCAGCTTCTGAGAGAGATCCAGGGAACGACCGAGGTGGTTATGTTGGAGCCAGCAAGTGTTTCTCATACAGCCAATGATTTGGCCAGCGTCCTGTCTAAAAAGCTGCTGCTGGAGGGGGAGTTCTGGAGCCAGGTAGAGGAGCTGAGAGCACACTTGAGCACTAGAGAAGGAGAAGCTGAGGGTAAAACAGAAACAAATTTGGGCTTTTCCCCGTGTTTTCTCAGTGCTGTAGCAGATGCTACATTGATCAAGGCAGAACTTGGGTTTGTTGCAGAGAAAATGAGAGAATCTTTTCATCAGAGGTTAAAAACAATTGAAGAAGAGCTCCATAATACCAAAACAGCTCTCCAGCAGCACAAATGCATGTTGGAGGAGATCATCAAAGCATACAGGACTCCTGAGCTTGACAGAGTTATGCACCAGATTTCTGAAGCACTTGAAATACAAAAAGATGCTTCGGAAAGAACCCAGATCTCTTGGGATGGGAGCCGTCTCCAAATGGTGCCGTGCCAGGAATTAGCCAAGGTAGAGGAGACTGGCAGCGCACCAGACTGTAGTAGTGAAGCTCTTGTTTCCATTCAGGAAGATCTTGCCCAGCAACTGAAGGACAAATCCAATGTTCTGAAGGAGATATCTGTTGCCTTACTCTCTCTGCCTCCCGAGGAGGCCATGAGAGACTGTCAGAAGCTCCTGAAGATCTCCCAGAGTCTTTCCTACCATTCGTGCATGGGAGACCTGGAGCGGTATTCATCTTTGTTAGTCCACGATGCCATTGTTCAGGCTCAGGTTTGTTATGCCGCTTGCAAAGTCCGGCTGGAGCACGAGAGGGAGATGAAGTCCTACAAGGAGTCCTTGCAGAGCATGGATGCGCTGTGCCAGGAGCGCGTGAAGACGGTGTCTCTCCTGCGGGACGAGTACGAGGAGCTGCTCAGGAAGCAGCAGGGCGAGTACAGTGAGGTGATCGCCGTGCTGGAGAGGGAGAACGCTGACCTCAAGGCAAAGGTGTCCCAGCTGGACAACCAGCGGAGGCTCTTGGAGGAGGAAGGGCATGAACACAGCAAGAGCTTGAGCGAGCTGCAGGGGCGGTACGAGGAGGAGATCCGTAACGTGATAGAGCAGCTCAGCAGGACAGAGGATGCCCTGAAGGCTGAGAGGATGGATGGGCTCAACCAGCTGGACGCCGTTGTCCGCGACAAGCAGAACATGGAGCGGTGTCACCTGGAGCAGATGCAAACTCTGGAGGAAAAGTTCCAGGCAAAGATCAAGGAGCTGCAGGTCATCCACGGCGAGGAGCTGCAGGCGCTGCAGGAGCACTACAGCCAGAACCTGCAGCGCCTGCAAGAGACCCTCGATGAGTACCAGAGGCAGCACCCAGAGGTGTCCCTCGCGGTGACCCGAGGCGCTGGGGACACCTGGGCAGCCGGTGAGGCTGGTGGCACCAGGCAGGACCCCAGCAGCGACCCGGACTCCATGCACGGCCTGAGGGAACGCATCCAGGAGCTGGAGGCCCAGATGAATGTCATGAGGGATGAGCTGGAGAACAAACATCTGGAGGCAAACGCTTCCACTTTGAGGGAAAAATACCAGAAAGACTTTGAAAACCTAAAGGTCTTGATATGTTTAACACTTTCTGCCTTCTGCTGCTGAGCGTGCGGGAGGGCGCATGCAGTCCTGGGGTCTGTTTGCCGAACCAAGGGCCATCCCCTAAAAGAGCTAGCATGCTGAAACAAGCCCCAAAGTATTAGCCAGGCTTCTGTAAAGCATGATGTTTCCTTTTTACTCCTTGCTGGGGTATTCTAAATGCATTGCTGAGGGCTTGGGAGGGTGGATTTCTGGAGGTGATCTTTGCGTGGAGAAGGGGAGAGTTTCAAAGTAGCTCAATAACATCACGATCTCCTTCAACACAAAAACCTCAGTGTTTCTCTTTGTACCCAACACAGACATTTTGTTTGTGACTTCCCTTTAAAAGCATTCCTCAGCTCTATCTTTCGCAGTCTGATCAAATCTCCAGTCTGTCTCTGCTGCCTTCAAAAATGCAGGATGAAATGGAAACTTGATGCTCTCAAAATGTATGTTCCTAGGGAAAGTAGCTGCAAACAGATGCCAAATTCTGTAGCAAAGCAGAGCTCCTCTGCAGGAGGCTGTGAGGACCATGCTGGTGTTGGACACAGTAATTCTGTATACAACAAAGAGTGCACAGTTACGGAACACGCAGGTGAGGTTCAGAGAAACTCACTGGCAATGAAATGCCACCATTCAAATTGCCCCACCAGTCAGACTGGCTATAAAACTGGTTTGAGATCATCCAGCATCTTAAAAATAAATGGGTTTGGTGGTTTGCTTTTCCTAGGAGAGCATTCCCAGTTCGGAAGCGAGCTTAGGGCTGTAGAGGACTCTGGCAGCACCAAGGGAGGCTGCCGGGTTGAAGCGGAAGCCAAAAAGGCAGTGATGCAGGGATTGGAAACCTGCTCAAACTAGAGGTTTAAGTGTGCTCCATTCTTCTCTTAAGAACCTGATGGAGAATATGACATCAGTAGTGCAAGAGTAACTCTTCAACCTGGAGAAGAGAAGGCCCCAGGAAGACCTTGGAGCCCTTTCCATTGCTTAGAGTGGCTCTGAGAGAGCTGAAAGGGACTTTTGACAAAGGCATGAATTGACAGGACAAGGGGGAATGGCCTTTAGATGAAGGAGGGTAGATTTAGATTTAATATTAGGAAGGAATTCATTCTGGTGAGGGTGGTGAGGCCCTGGCACAGGTGGCCCCAAGAAGCTGTGGCTGACCCATCTTTGGAAGTGTCCAAGGCCACATTCAAGGCTTGGAGCAACCTGGGATAGTGGAAGGGCTCCCTGCCCATGGCAGGGGTTGGAATAGGATGGACTTTCAGGTCCCTTACAACCCAAACCATTCTGT
Organism: Pseudopodoces humilis; assembly: GCF_049639895.1. NCBI lineage: Eukaryota > Metazoa > Chordata > Aves > Passeriformes > Paridae > Pseudopodoces > Pseudopodoces humilis. The sequence goes on from NC_142217.1 coordinate 15,463,404, forward strand.
GATTCTATGAGATACTGATTTGTATATGTGGATTTATGGCAATGCATTTACAATACATTAAATAGTGAGTCTACAGCCAGACCTGTGGCAGAGTATGCACCTTTTTCTTCCAGAATTAGAGGTGTTTCAGGAGTTGGACTTGATGATCCTTGTGGATCTCTTCCAACTCAGCATATTCTGTGATTCTGGGTGTAATGAAGAATCCTGCAGGACTGCTCTGTGCCACAGCCAAGTCCAGGCAGGTTCTGGCACTGAGTAAGGAGTTTAAAAAAACAAATAAACAAACAAGGCTGGGAAAGTGAAGAATGCCTCAAGATTAAAAATTAAATGGGAGGGAAAAAACCACCAAGCTGAAAATTGAGAATGAGGATTAGGTGTAGGTAACACAGCATTAGCCAAGAAATTGATGCTGATGGGTATATGTTAGTGAGGATCAGTGGTGTTGGACTGTCCTGAGCACTTTTGCCACTGGGGGAGTGAATCTGTCCCCCTAAAATTTCCCATGGGGTCCCAGAGGTCCCTAGGTGACAGTTCTCACTTTCCACAGAAAACACTGATGTTAATCAAGGTGAGCTCAGTTGAAGTTGGGGAATAAAGCCAGCCTTTGTCGTTAAGGGGAAAAGCCCTGTGCAGTGTTTGGCATCAGGTTTGTCCCAAGCTGCCTGATGGGGCTCAGCACCTTGTCCCCACTGTGTGCCTCTTCTTCCCTCGTGGCTTGGGCCTGCCTGTGGCTTTGCTGGTCCTGTCTATGTCCTGCAGCCGTGTGTCCATCCAGGATCCTGATATGCTTGGGCTGGCAGCTGAGCTGGGAACAGGCGTTTGCATTTGTCTGCTGCAAAGGCAGGAGTGGGGGCTGTGCCAGGGGCAGAAAGACCAGGCAGGAATTCAGGACCTCACCCCTGGTGAATCCCAACTCCCCAAATTGCTCCTGGCCCAAGTTCTTTCCTAGTAATTCAATTAGCAAGTAATTTTCCCTGCAGCATTTGTAGCAATATTCGGTTGGGAGTTGAGATCGTGTTGCTGTTAAGTCATTTTCTTTCCACTCAGAGGCTGGAAAAAACAGGCATTGAAAAGAACAGAAGGGGCACAGAAGGTTTTTTTGGTTGTTTTTTTGGACATACGTTTTCAATCCCCAACTGGGTCTGCCCTGTGTATCCCTTCACAGGACAAGCCCTGACCTTTGCGAGGTCCATCCTGCTCCATGGCTGGGGAAGCAGAAGATCCCTGCTGGACCTGGGGAGCTGAGCTGCCCCTTGGTGTGTGGCTCCTGGTGGGCTCCCCACCGCTGTGGCACCGGCCCTGTGCACCTGGGCCGACCCTTTCCCCTCCTCCCTTTGCAGGCAACATGTGAGAGGGGCTTTGCAGCCATGGAGGAGACACACCAGAAGAAGATCGAGGACCTGCAGCGGCAGCACCAGCGGGAGCTGGAGAAGCTGCGGGAGGAGAAGGATCGCCTGCTGGCAGAGGAAACGGCTGCCACCATCTCAGGTACCAGAGGGTCCCCATGGTGGGGTGGGTCAGTGGTGATGGGGACACGGGAGTGGTGTTGGCTGCATTGAGGAGCAGAGCAGGGATGGGATGAGGGCTGGGTGGGCTGCACAGGGAGATGGGAATGGGCTTGTGGGAAAGATGTTTTAGATGGAGGTCCATCTCCTGGTCATCCAGGTTTGGTGCCCATTTCCTGGTCCTTCTCCAGGGTAGATACCCCTCTTTGGATGTTACACGGTCTGATCTGTTTTCCATTCCAACTCCAAAGGGCATTAGTCATTCCTGTTGTCAAATGATTGCCAATTCCACACTGAATTCATTCTTCAGGGGCACTGGGAATTTTAAAACACTGGAGTTCAGTGGCTCTGCATTAGGAGTCCCACAGTCCAGGAAACAATGTGTGAAGTGGACAGTCATTTGGACTCTGTTAAAAAGTGGGATTTGCAGAAGCCCCTTTGCAGCTGGGGCACAGACTGAAGGAGCCGTGAAGCAGTGGGAAATTTGCAGGGATATCTTTGGTTTTGCTCCTTTAAGAAATGAACAAAACCTCAAAAACCCACCTGTGGGTGGAGGGTGCTGGGTGCTAACACTGTGCTGGCCCTCACAGCCATCGAAGCCATGAAGAATGCGCACCGGGAGGAGCTGGAGCGGGAGCTGGAGAAGTCCCAGCGCTCCCAGATCAGCAGCGTCAACGCCGACATCGAGGCCCTCCGAAGGCAGTACCTGTAAGACCATCACTGTCCTCTGTTGCCATCTTGCACGGAGATCATGTGTGGGAGACCCTTCTCTCCCATTTCGTTCTGGCAATGAGTTTGGGGTTATTTCAGGGGCCTCTTCCCTTGGTCCTGATTCAGCTGCATCCATCAGAGCCTCCTGGTTGCCCATTATTTTCCAGGCTCCAGATCAATGTCCCCACATGACCCAGAATAGCTGCTTTATGGTCCCCAGAAGTAGCAGATGAGCAGCCAGTACCCTGCAGCAGGGTCATTCAGATGTGAGGAGGGAGCTCTGAGCTTTCCATGGCAAGGCTGTCCTCTGGTGGGGACTGAGCAGGGCAGCCTGACAGCTTTATCAACCTTGATACATCTGTATAAGCTGGGGAGGTGTGCAGATACAGCTGGTCTCAGATGCCCAGAGCAAACTTAGAATCCTGGAATGGTTTGGATTGGAAGGGGCCTTAAAACTCGTCTCATTCCAGCCCCTTGCCTTGGGCAGGGACACCTTCCACTATCCCAGGTTGCCCCAAGCCCCATCCAAGCTGGCCTTGAACACTTTCAGAGATGGGGCAGCCACAGCTTCTGTGGGCAGCCTGTGCCAGGGCCTCCCCACCCTCACAGGAAAGAATTTCTCATAGGTAGATTTTGATAGATCTCAGCTCATTTTTTTGGAAACCTGAGAAAGTTCTGCCACTGAACCTCTGAGAGAATGACCTCCTGTCCCCTTTAGAGCCCAAGCATGGCTCTGCCAGGAGAGGGAAGTTGACTTGCTCTGGACTTGCATTTTTTTCCCAAAGGGAATACACAATCCTCATCATCTGTGCTTATCTCCCTGATGGGTTGTCCTGGGATGCTGAAGGAAGAATGGTCATGAAGATGTGTGTGTGTGTGTGTGTGTGGAGAGGGCACTACCCCCATGTGTGTTCCACAGGGAGGAGCTGCAGTCAGTGCAGAGGGAGCTGGAGGTGCTTTCGGAGCAGTATTCCCAGAAGTGTTTGGAGAACGCCCACCTGGCGCAGGCGCTGGAGGCTGAGAGGCAGGCCCTCCGCCAGTGCCAGCGGGAGAACCAGGAGCTCAACGCCCACAACCAGGTGAGGGTCCCTGTCCTGTTGACAATGGGCTCCATGCTGAGCTGTGGCCACGCTCTCCCTTCCCACAACGGCTCTCCTCCTCTTCCCAGGAGCTGAATAACCGCCTGGCTGCGGAGATCACGCGATTGCGGACCCTGCTGACCGGGGAGGGTGGGGGAGAGGCTGCTGGGTCGCCTCTCACGCAGGGCAAGGACGCCTACGAGCTGGAGGTGAGTTCTGCAGGGAGGCACATGGTGGGGCACAAGTGCTGCCTACCCTGGGAGCATGTCACAGCTTGGGAACGTGTCACAGCCCGAGAGGTGTCACAGCCCAGGAGGTGTTGTAGCCATCTGTCCCCCAGTCAGCTCTCATGGCTCATCAGCACTGTTGTCATGGGCTGTATGAGGCCAGGAGGTTCTGGTGTCCTGATCTTCTTACCACATCGTGCCAGACACTCGCTCTTCCTTCTGCAGCCCCTGCTTGTCCCTGGGATCCAATCCATGCAGAGCACTGGGGACAGAAACTGGGGTGTGCAGGGACTGCACCAGCACTGCAAGCTTGGGCAAGTTCCCAAGAGAACCTGGAGGAGTTTTCTTGTGAGAAGCAGAAGACAAGTGGGCCAGAGGCCTTGTTGTGCTGGCATGGGGCTGAGTCTCCAGCCCTGTACTTGATTACCACTGGGTACAGCAGGTGTAAAACTGTATCTGCTCGGGTGCAAAAACGCTGTTTTTTGTTCCCACAGGTCCTGCTGCGGGTCAAAGAGTCTGAAATCCAGTACCTGAAGCAGGAGATCAGCTCCCTCAAAGACGAGCTGCAGACAGCACTGAGGGTAATGCCAGGGGTGGTTCTGCAAATCCTCCTGCTGTGCTCTGCTCCTGAGTGTCTGTGCTTAGATTCCAGCCCATTTACACCCAGATTTGAAACCATATTTAATTTTTCCCCTGAATGTAATTCCGTCCCCATTTTGGTGTCATCAGTAAAGCACTTCATGTATCAACTTAAGACTTATCCCACAAAGGAGACAGTGTGGGAAAACATCCCTTTCAGCGTGATTTCCCCATTTACTGTCACATCAGATCAGATTTAAATGGCACAAACAATCAGTGTTAGAGATCTGCCCAGCCTCGCAGCGGTGGAACTGGTTTGCTCTGGACAAGCCAAGGCCATTTCTGGGAATTCTGCTTGAATTCTGTCTCTTGGCTAAAATGAAAAGCCACAAACAACCCTGTAGCTGAGGGGCTGCACGCATGGGCAGCACTGTGTGCTGGCCCTTGGCTCTCAGCTCTCCGCCCGTCTCCATTCCCGCAGTCCCGGATCGCTGTTGGAAGCAGCTCCGAGGGCGTGTGTTGCCCTGGCCAAGCCTCTTTCCCGCTGCCGGCGCTTCTTCCGTCGGCATTTGCCAAGCTCCTCTTCAGTGCATCCACAAACCCCTCGGCTCCAGCTGTCTGTCTGGCTCCATCGGGTTGTTCTTGTTCCCTTGCCAGGATAAGAAATACGCCAGCGACAAGTACAAAGACATCTACACGGAGCTGAGCATCGTCAAGGCCAAGGCAGACTGTGATATCAGCAGGTTGAAAGAGCAGCTGAAAGCAGCCACAGAAGCTCAGGGAGAGAAATCCCCTGTGAACACCACTGTATCGGGATATGGTCAGTCCTCCTCCAGCAGCTCTAAGCAGTCCTGGGTGTCCCGAGCTAACACGGGAATCCTGGAGTACAAACCCTTGTGCAGTAATGGGTCTGAGTGTAGAACTTGGCCTTCCAACCCAAAGCTGATGAGCTTTGAAAGCCTTGTGACATTTTGCATCAGGAAAACCTCGTGATGCAGGGATGCCCAAAAGCCCCCTCTGCCCTTGGGGCAGCGCTAAGAGCCGGGCTCATCGAGGCACTTTCCTGGGCTGGGAGGGCAAAGCCCCAGCCCTGTCCTTGCAGGAAGGCAGTGGGCACCAGGCTAATCCCACTTCTTTTGCTTCTTCCCAGATATTATGAAATCAAAAAGCAACCCTGATTTCTTGAAGAAAGACAGATCCAGTGTTAGCCGGCAACTAAGGAATATCAGGTCAAAGGTGAGCTCAGATGTCCTGCCCAGTGGGATGGGAATGAGGAATGCCCAGCATTTCTCTTTGGTGGGGACCCCAAGTGGGAAGAAATGGGCAAGGGAACAAAACTAAGAACTTCCCAGCCACTAGTGCTAGCCTGGATGTTTTTTTACTGCAAAAGGACTGACTGTGCAGCCAGGCAGGGCCTGCTCCCCAACTCTGGACCCTGCTCAGATGGAGGCATGAAGCTGCTCCCTGGTTGGAAAAAAGGCTGAAGTTTGCCTTGTTCTTTGGTCTTTCACAGGAGGACTATCCCAGTATCTGCTCCCTCTTTTCAGCTGAAATATAGGTGGAAATGTGTACATCATTCTACTTTTAGTGTTCATCACTGCAAGGTTTTTTTGTCTTCATGTGTATCAGCAGTGCCTGAGTCCTGGGCATATGTGACACACGCTTTGCTTGTGTGTTAACATAGTGCAGATGGCCCTGTGCTTCTGTGGTCCTTCTGTGCTTGCTGTTGGTCCCAAAGCCCAGTGATGCTGTGCCAAGCTCTCCTTGGCAGCCAGCTACATCATGTGGGACCACAGGGATAAGGAAGGGCAAATAATGCTGATCAGGAGTCAGCATTAAACACAGGGCAGCTGGGAGGAAGCTCAGCATGAGCAAACCTGCTTTGCCTCTCACCTGGTGTCTCGTGCTGGTGTTTGAAGTGGTTGGACCCTTGCAGGGCAGGCAAAATACTCTGAGCTCAGTGCCCACATGGGGAAACACTCACAGCTCTGTGAGCAGCAGCTCCTCAGCTCGGGGTGTCTGCACTGCACCCAGTGAATAGAGAGAGACTTCTGCACATTTTGGGGCAGCCCAGACCTTCTGGGCCAGTCTGATGTTGTGTTTCCTTTTACCACTTCAACTCAGATCACTTTCTGTGTAGTCCCCATGTGTGTTGCTTGGTGGGGAAGGAGAGGAGAGGAAGCAGGGGCTGTGCCAGGGAGTCGCTGTGGGACAGGGGGGCTGGGGCTGCGCCAGCACAAATTCATTTGGGATTTATAAGCTTCTTTTGTTTTTGTTTTTTTTGTTTTATTTTGCTTTTTCCTTCAACAGTCCGTTATTGAGCAGGTCTCATGGGATAACTGAAATGAACCCGAGTCCAGGTTCCCTGCCACGTAGGTAAACACACCGGCACCCGCCCAGCGCCGCAGCCACCACGGGAGCGGCCCAACCTCTGCATGCACTGCTCACACCTCCCTGCCAAACCAGAGCCCTCCTTCTCTTAATGACTGACTGACTGATGGGTTTATTCACTGCTAACTCTTCTCTTGAGCAAAGGGGAGGGGAGAACTTAGTGTACCCAAGATCCATGTGAAACGCAGTCTCTCTGCCTCTTCCCTGGGGAATGTGGATTTTTGTCTTTCTCCTCTTCCCACCCTCACCAACACAGCTTGTCCTGGAGAGGATTTGGACATGGTGGGGCACGTTTTCCTGTTTACTGTGTTGGGAGCGTGGGACACTGAGTGTGCATGCCTGAATGACTCTGCATGCCTCAGACTAAACACCAGCACCGTCCAGGTCTCGTAGGAAAACACCTGTTTTGCTGTTAGCCAGGTGCAGGAATAGTCAGGGATGCTTTTTTAAGTGTGCTTCCCATAACAGCCCAGAGCATAGAAGATGGTCTCAGCCACCTCAGCTGCAGAGGGAATGTCCTGGACTGCCCTAATTTCCTTTACCCACAGTTGCTGCTTTTCCAGGTTGATCCATGCCTGAGCAAGAATCTTCCTTGCCCAGTAACCTTCTCCTCCTGCTCTCCATCCCTGAGCCTCCAAGGCTTCCAAGCTCATCCAGCAAAAGGAGGGAGCTGATAAGAAATAGGGCTGACTCTAATGAGCCAGATATCTCCATTACCTGGAGCAGTAGTGAATTTCCTGGCCCAAGGCAAAGACTGAGGTGGGAGCACCTGCAGAGGCAGGTTAGGAGAGGGGAGCTCCCAGCATGGTGGCTGGAGAGCCCCAGGAAGTCTGTTGGAAAATCCCTTTATCACAGATATCATCCTGTATTAGTCTCACTTCATCAGGCTCTCCTCATCAGCAACTGAAATGGTTGTGGGACTGCCTGGGGGCTGAATTTGCTGGAATTTGTGCCATCAGGCAGAACAGTCTGATGATTCCTGGTGTCTCTTTCCATCCACTGAGAAATCAAATGCGAGAACTGGAATGCACGAGCTGCTCCCATTTAAAGAGGCCCAAAGTAAACTTCCTTTAGGAAGTGTGTGCTCAGAGTCTCTCCCAGGAGACTCTGCTGCCCGTTGGAAAGAGAGCACACAGCATTTGGAAATGCAGTCCAATTTAGTGCTTTCATTTCCATGCTGCCTGGCAAAGCCCTTCTGTGTTTGTGGGCCTGTGGGAGGAAAAACATTTCCAGAAATACAGTAACCATGGGAATCTGCACAGCCTTGGGGCAAGTTTATCATGGAGTTCTGCCTTGATAAATACATGGGAAGGAAAACTCAGCCCAAAAGTCCAACCTGCTGCTGTGATAGAACAGTCCTCTGGCACCACAGCCAGGGAAGGGAAAGGAGAAGGGGAGGTGGCTGCCTGATAGTGGGATCATAGAATCCCAGAATGGTTTGGGTTGGAAGGGATGAAAAGTCATCCAGTTCCAACCCCTGCCATGGCAGGGACACCTTCCACTGTCCCAGGTTGCTCCAAGCCCTGTCCAGCCTGGCCTTGGACACTTCCAGAGATCCTGGGGCAGCCACAGCTTCTCTGGGCAACCTGTGCCAGAGCTTCCCCACTCTCTCAGGGAAGGATTTCTTCCCAGTGTCCCATCTAACCCTGCCCTCTGGCAATGGGAAGCCATCCCCTCTTATCCTGTCACTCCAGAGTCCTTCTCCAGCTCTCCTGGAAGCGAGACTCTGGAAAGGGCCCTAAGGTCACCTTGAGCCTTCTCTTCCCCAGGCCAGACAATCCCAATTCCCTCAGACTTTCCTCCTAGGAGCTGATTTCCATCCCTTCAGTCTGTGCCTTTGAAGGTGCCAAGTCTTGGTCTGTAAAGCAAACAAATGATGCAGCTGCAGCACAAATTCCTTGCAAGTTCCAAGGACCAAGCTGGCAGGCAGAGCTGTGGGGTGGGGACAGGCAGTGGGGCACAGAGGGGCAGAGCCCTGGCTGTGGGGGCTGTTTTTAGGGATGAGAGGTGGCTGTGCTTCCTTATCCACAGGGACAACTCACCACCTAATGCCTTGCTTTCCTCAATCTCTCATGCCACAGGTTTGGGGCTGCAGGGAGGAGGGTGCTGGCTTTAGGCTGGTGCATCCCCTCAGGCTGGTTTTAATTTAAAGCTGTCCTACAGGATTCAGGCAATTTGTTTCTGCGTTTCTGCCCCACTCTACTGAGTCCCCATGTGTAGGTGATGGATTTTACAATTCCAAATGCCAGGGGGCTCCTGGCCAGCTGAGAGTTGTGCCTTGAAATCTGAATGCTGCGTCTGAATTGGATCAGCCATCAGAGCCTGCCAGACCTGAACAGCATTTAGGACTCCTCTGTCTAAGCCTGGAATATCAAGGCATCTTTGGCTTGGGAGAGTCCAGGGTGGGCTGAGAGAAGGGGTGGGATGGTCACTGGCAGCACACAGCAGTTTCCAGGGTTTCTTGAGCAAATCCTGCACAGAGTGGAGCCAGGACTGTCCCCATGGGTGCTGCAGTGGTGTGGAAGGCAGAGAAGGACCAGCCTGCAGGTCCTGCTCAGCATCCTGGGGTTTCAGCATAGCAGATCCCAGCTGGCCTGCCCAGGGCTCCCACAGCTGGAATTGCCCCATCCAGCAGTGCCCTGTGAGCTCCAGAGTCATTCCCAAATCAGCTAATCCCGCTTGCAGCATGATGTGCCTCTCATTCGCTTCTGGTTCGTTGCCTGGTTCATTTGCAATCTCACCCTGTCTCAAGACACCATAACCTTGTGTTCTCTCAGCATGTCCCACTAATCCTCCGCCAAGGAGCCCATTCCTCGCTGCCACGTCTCTGCCTGAGCATCGCTCCCCGCCCGCGCGCCAGGCCCGTGCCCCAACCCTCTCTGTCTTTTGTCTCTCCCAGAGTCTGAAGGAAGGCCTGACTGTGCAAGAACGCCTGAAGCTTTTTGAATCCAGGGACTTGAAGAAAGACTAGTTCTCCCCGCTCCGCTTGACCACGCGCACCTCCCAGCTTGAGGCAGCACAGCACCAGCACCGTTTGTCTCTCGTTCCTTACGATGTCCTCGCTGTCGTTCGTCCTGACGCCCCGACGGGACCCGGCGCCGCGGTGGCGGTGCCCCCCTCGCCTCCCCAGCTCCTTTCCCTGCTTGTGAGATGCTCCAGAGACTCTGAGAGGGAGAGGAAGGGATTGGAGTGGGGTTTTCCCCCCCCTCTCTTCGGCGCTTTGTAGGAGAATCCTTTCTTTACTGTAAACCATTACACTAAGTGTCAGTATTAAGGCTCAGTAGCCTGTTAATAAGCTATAGCTCTGTCGGGAAGAGCGAGCAGGGCCTGGGTGGTGTCAGCCAGACCGAGCTCTTACTGCTGTCTAGAGACCCCGTGCTCAGAGCACACCAGGAGCCTGATCTAATCATTGATCTCGACTGCATTTCTTGCACCTGCAAGGGGGGAAAGCCGGGGGAAGCTGTCGGGGAGCGCGAGTCCGTGCCGGCGTCCGCAGCCTGGAGGTACAACACTGACATCTCGCTGGAGAAGGATGCAAGAAGTGATTCTCCTGCCCCGTGACTGTGCCGTATCCTGAATGTAGGTGCCACCGAAGCCTGGCAAGCTTTGGTGGCTGCCCAGGTGGTTGTGGATGGGGAGCTGCAGCTACTGACGTGCACCATCGAGTCGGCCCCGTCGGCGCGTCCTCGCTCCCGTCTCGCTGGTGGTCGGAGTTGGTGTTCCAGGGGCCGAGCTGTAAGATCACTTTCTTGCCTCTGTTAGATCAAGCCCAGCACTCTTTTTTTTTTTTTTTTTCTTTTGCTGTTACTCCCTTCCTCTCATTGAATCCTGTGTATCCCAGGGTCTGTGCGCATGTGAAACTCCCTTTTCCTAGTCAAAGGAAAGTAGAGTAGAAAGTAGAGCCAATATTGACTGAAAATGCACAGTGCTCAATGCATATAATGCTCCTTTTTTACCAGCTTCTTGAATTCAACTCTTCTTGTCAGCAGGGCAGCTCCTATTTTAATTCTTTAATCTTTTCCTGAAATAAAAATCTCAAAACCAGTATGTGCTTCAGACCTTCTCAGTCCTAATAGCTTTTCTATTTAAAACATATAATTTAGCACCGTGAGGCAGATAAATGCATACAAACCAAGGCATGAGGAACTGGTAGCACTTAGATGGTCACAGCCAGCTGAGCAGAGGCTTCTTAGATGAAGCTTGTGCTGCTTTGAAGATGTGGGGCTTTATCCCAGGATAAATCTGAAGATGCCACCTGGAAGGATCCCAGGTCCTGCCTCTCTGGTCACCAAGGCTGAAGGAGACTGGCACATTGGCTTCCCAACCTGGTGAGGTGCTGAGTGACCACTTCAGGCTGGAATGTGGAATGGAGCAGAGCTTCCTCTTGTCCTTTGGGCACTCAGCCAAGGTTGAGGCCAGCAGATCCCGGTGCTTCCCTGCTGGTTTTGGGTCTGGTGCTTGGTACAGGCGCAGCTCTCAGAGCCCATGAGGCTGGTGAAGCCACCCCCAGTCCTGCCAGGCTGGACCACAGCAGCTCTCAGAGTTGCCTTCATCCTCCTGGGAGCAGAATCTCTTTTCCAGCTGCCAGACCCTCAGCAGGACACGGTGTCACTGAACCACAGTGGGAATCAGGCTCTTGTGTGGCCTTGCCATGGCCAGGTGTCCAGCTTGGCACCTCACGGCAGGACTTGGCAGCCAGTCCTGGCTGGAGGAGCCCCGTTTGTGCCCAGGCAGGATGCCAGCACCTTGCAGGGGGCAGAGCACCTGTTCCTGTTGTGATGCTCTGCATGGAGGTCCTGGAGATGGGAGCAGGGTAGGAAAGATGCTCAGCCTGTCAGATACAAAGCCTTTCCCTCGTCAGCAGCGCGTGCCCGCGGATGTGTGGATGTGCAGCCAGTCCCTGCGTCCGAGACCTGGGAACCTTCCTACCGTGACCCACCTGCATCACCTCTCCAGCCACTTCATCCCTGGCTGCTCCAGGTCTGTGGTGAGCTCTGATCTCCCAGCAGTGAGAGGCAGCATGGATTTGGGATGGCACATGGGCCTTGCCATTGCTGTTCCCTCGCAAGATGTCACTGGCTCTAGGAGAACACCCTCCTCCTCCTCCTCCTCCTCCTCTTCCTCCTCTTCTCTTTAGACTTAGGATGGAACTTTGTCCTTTCTAGCCCACCAAGCAGAACATTCTGGTCTCCTTCTTGCCATGTGGACCCTGACCTATCTTAGATTCCCCAGCAAATCCTGCTCATATACTCTGGCTTGTAGGAGCAGACATTTTCCATGGGCTCCTCTGGAAAAATAAATGGAGAATCTTGGTCTGCTGTACAGACAGGGCTGAGCAGTGGCCTTGACATTGTCAGGATCAGCTGCACCCTCCAGGGCAGTGCTTGGGAAGGATGTTTGGGGTGTGTTTACAGTGGGAGCTGTGAATTCTGGGGGTCACTGAGAGGAAGAGGAGGGAGGAAGGTTCCTTATGCAGCCAAATGTTCTGAGCCCCTGCTAAGGGTTCTAGGCTCATTCTGGTGAATCTGAGCATCTCTCCAGGGCAAGGGGCAGCACTTTACCTGCCTTTAGAATAAAGAAAAAGAACCTGCAGCACCAATAAACATCCCCAAACTGAAATAATCCTGCAGAGCCCAGTACTTGAAAATAAAGGGACAAGTCCTTTTACTCATAGCAATGATCCTCAGTTATCTTCTTGCTTCTTCCTGCTCCAGGCTTCCTCCACCTTTTGGGATTAATCAGTGGCTATTTAAATTAGAAAGCGTGTGGGCAAGCTGCTGCATTCTGCATCACTCCACACTGTTGATAACACCAAAAAGGGAGGTTTAGGAAAAGTCAAGTGCAATGAAGGCACAGGTGTCTCCTCAGTTCCAAGTAATCTTATTTTTCCTGAGTAAAATTTTCCTTCCATTTGCACCATCTCCCCTTAGCCAGACTGAATCCTTCTTTAAATGTGGCCTTTTCTTTGCCCACGTATTAAAAAAAGAAGCAAATTGTGTTAATTTGCTTCAAAACCAGAATTGCTTAGAATTGGTGCTGACTTGCAAACCAGAAAATTCTTTTTTTATTATTTTTTTATTTTTTATTTGATACCAGAGAACTGGGCTATAGTAAAAATGCTCACACTGCAAAATATGTCACTTTTGTATCAACTCTATTTGATGGCACTTCCACAGGATCTTTGCATTTTTGTCCTGGTTTGGATACTCAGTTTGTTGTGTATACTCAAGCACTTGCTGTGGTTTGCCTTTGCTCTGTAATTTTTTCCATTTTTTTTTAGGTAAAAAAAAGCTTTCTTATTCTTCTCTTTTTTAAGAACAAAAGTAATTTAATACCTGTATAGTATTCCAAGCGTGCAGTGTAAATATTTATTCCTCAGCAGTTTGCAGAGGGTTCTCTTTTGTGACTGAGTTGTGGGTTTGATTTTTGTCTTGTAGAACAGAGGCCCCACATGTGGGTTGGGAGAGGAGCAACCCACCCCATCTGCCCTGATAAACTGCTTTTTTGGGGGCTTGAAGACTGTTTAAAATACCTTTTCAAACCTTTTCCGTTGATCTATGCCTTCAGCTTTGAAAGTACCTGTCCAAAGATTGTGTACAGTCTGTTTGACCACTGTAACTTACTTTGCTATAAATTTGGGGTATTTTTTTCCAGTCAGAGGACTCAATAATCTTGTGTTTGATCAACGCTGTGCATGTGCAAACTGTGCCCTGTTGCTACAGAGAGCAGCAACATCTCCCTGCTGAGCTCTCCTTGCACAGCCACCGGGGCTGTACAGTGAGCACAGCAAGTCCTGGATTTGGGAAGCACCAGGAACACTGTGCAGCACATTTGGGATGCTCTTGGGCTTCCTGAGGGAGCCACAGCCTCCCCTGCACATCCACGAGCTGTGGCTCACTGTGGAACTTCAAACACAGTGGAACTACGAGAAGAAGATCCAAGGCAGTGCTGCAGACACAGGGAGGGAGCACCAGGCTGGGAACAACAGGCTCAGTGTGAGGCTGCTGAGGAAACCAGCTGTGGGATTTACTAGAGAAACCTGACAAGTTGGTAGCAGCTGAACTAACCCAGCTGGCCCTGAACTCTCAAATAATGGGTGCAATTCGCATTATTTTCTTCATGCTTTCTTCACCCTGTGTGCAGGACAAGAACACTCACTGTTTGTTCTCACCTAGAGAAAGCAAAGCATGAGTAATGGTAGAGACTGTGGTAAGTAGGAAGCAGGAATGCTCTGACTTGGCCTGTGTCCACTTTACTGGAGTTCTGGATGGCTTGAGAGTTTAAAGAATCCTTTGGAAGGATGGAGGTCTGTGGGGAGGGAAGGGAGCTCTGTGAGGCTGTGGGTGGTGTCTGATGTGGCAGTTCAGGTATTCATGAATGGTCAGTCTTCCTGCAGTGCCCTCAGCACCTGGCCCTGGCTCTGTCCGAGCAGAGCTTCACCCAACTGACCAATGATGGGGACTCGTTCTGGGTCAAATCTGGGCACTCTGCTCTGCCTTGTGTGTCTGGGAACAGCCCAGGGCGGCTGTGAGCACTGGGGCTGAAGGAGTCATGTCCCAGAGTCGTTTCTTTGAGGATGTGACCGAGCAGCAGCAGAGCAGGGCTGGGGTGCTGCAGCCTCAGGGCTCTCACACATGACTTTTTCCCCCCTGCGAAGGGGAGGGGTGTGGAAGGCTCCTGTTTCTCCATGTGTGTGAGTTCCTGTCCTCTTCTCCCTTCCACTCCCAGTTTATTTCAGTGCTTTTTTAAGAGCCACCATTCCTGACCAACTGCTCGCTGTAGTAGAAACGTCACTTTTTCTCACTGTATTTATTCCTTACAAACCTTGTGTGACATGCTAGGCTCCCCAGGATGTAGCTGATCATTTTTACTTTGTAAATACAATTACCTAACTTTACATTAACTATATGGTAATAAACTATTTTTGCACCACCCTTTGCATGCCGTGTGTGACAGGTTTATTTCTAAAAAGAAGAAAAAGAGGTCAGAGCATGAAAAGGGAGATTTGTTTTTATAGTTGCACTTCACAAAGGAAATGCAACACACAGAATTTTGACAGCAATAATATATTTTAAGTAGTTTAGTGCTGCTGAATGGGATTTACTGGAGAATTACCTTTCCCAGGTGCTTCCATACAGATAACATAATTTTCTTTTCCCCATGCAAACTTTCTCATTACAGAACAGATTAAAATCTGAGAATGTCCATGTAGCATAAATATCTTAATAAGGAACAGGAACTGGAATGCAAAAGTCAGATGAGGCTGTTGATGTTTTCTGTGAAAAATGGTTTATTTAACAGTGGCAATCACAGCACTACTGGTAACAGAACTGGTAACAGAATATCAAAGCTCCTTTCATTTTGAGCTGTATTAAGGCACTTTCTATTCAGTGTAAGACAATTCTTATTTAGACACTATTTGGAGTTTGAAATTCTTAGGTTTACATTATCTTTGTTCCACTCTGAGCTGCAGGGACAGAGATGCCACCTCCCTCCCCTCGCTGTCCCCAGGCTGGTGATACCAGGTGAGGGCAGAGACCGTGACAAGGTGTCCCAACACCTGGAAGAACCAGGCTTTCCAGACCTCACCTGAAGCAGGTAACCCAACTCCAGCTGTGTCTGCTCTCCAGATAAACACTAATCCCAGAGAAGCATTTCTCTCATTTCCTTCCAGATTTCCCTACTCTTCCTTGCTGGAAGAGAAGCTGTAATTGCCATCGGTGCTCAAGCTTTTACACCGGAGCTCTGCTAACCTTTAACCAAAAGGAACACAATCAAAACTTAAAATTTTTTGCTATTTCCCACGAATTTCCTTTTACCAACTTTCAACAATTAATGCCAACAAGAAATGTAACTGAGGCACTTAATCTGTAGAAACTCTTAACTCTGCTGTAGCCCCCTTATATGTCCTTTAGTAACAGGTGTAGAGGAGCCCTTGGGCTACAATTCCTTTTGGAATAGGCTACAATTCCATTCTATAAGTTGGAAAATGTTCCTTTTACCACTGAAACATGCTCTGTATGAACACACCCGGTCTGCACCAGGGCACAGCAACGAGCCTGGCCAAAGTGTTAATGCCTATGAATGGAGCTCTGTCATTGTCACCCTCACAACCAAACATTGTGTCATTCCCTCCAGCACGGGAATGACCCACAGCGAGGGATCTGTGGCATTTTAGGGCAGAGAACACTTCACTTCTCTGGAGACATTTACCAAAGTTACACCCAGATAGACAAAACAATGGTGTCTATACATAATAATAAAATCCGTGGGTGTTACCATGCTCCACTAGCCCTGTGAGGCAGCTCAATTATTTACTGCCTTTGGGAAAAAACTTGTAATTGGCAGGATTGTACTCTTCCCAAATCCTTTCAAACTCATCCTGAAAAGCCTTCACATACTCGGCGTCCTCCACGACCAGCACATTCTCCCGGTTGCTCTGGATGGCCTGGGTGGTCCAGTTGAGGGAGCCTGTGATGAGCATCCTCCGGTCCACGATGGCGAACTTGTGGTGCATGTACCCGCTGTGCTGGTCGTGGCGCACCTGGATCCCTGCAGAGACACAGACACCTGCTCAGGGGGCCCCGAGCCCCGCAGTGGCCCGGGGCCACCCCCGGAGCGGGGCCGCTCGCCCGTCCCGGCAGCGCCGGCCCCGCTCACCCGCGTGGCGCAGGCGGCCGATCTGGGAGCCGTGCATGCCCATGTACTGCGCGTCCGTGACCAGGCGGACGCGGACCCCGCGGTGGTGCAGGACCTGCACGGTGCGGGCGAGCTGCGGGCAGGAGAAGGCGAAGACGCAGAGGTCGAGCGAGCGGCGGGCGGAGAGGAGGCGGCGCACCAGGCGGCTCAGGGCGGTGTCGCCGCTCGGCAGCGGGCACGGGCAGGGCCGGACGGGCGCCCCGGGCTCGGCGGCCTCGGCCAGCAGCGCCTCGATGCAGCAGGGCCGCGAGGGGAAGAACAGCACCTCCCTGACGGGCCGGGCCCGCCGCCAGGCCGCCACCGCCAGCAGCACCGCGGAAACCGCCGCCGCCGCCAGCGCCGCCCCCACCGCCCTCATGGCCCGGCCCGGCCCGCGCAGCCGCGCCGGAGGCGGGAGCCGCCTGTGGGCAGGAGCGGCCGCCACACGGGGCTGGGCCGGGCTCCGAAATCCCGGCACCGACCCTGCCCCAGGCTCCGAACCCTTCCCCGAGCCCCGAGCCCTCCCCAGGTACCGCAGCCCTGACAGCGAACCCTGCACCGCACACCGAGCCCTTGCAGCGGATGCAACACATCCTTTAATCACAGAACGCTTTGGCTGGGAAAGGATGAAAAATCATCCAGTTCCAACCCCCTGCCGTGGGCAGGGACACCTCCCACTGTCCCAGGTTGCTCCAAGCCCCAGTGTCCAGCCTACTTTGGACACTTCCAGGGATCCAGAGGCAGCCACAGCTTCTCGGAGCAACCTATGCCAGGGCCTCCCCACCCTCACAGGGAGGAATTCTTTCTCAATATCCCATCCATCCCTGCCCTCTGTCAGTGGGAAGCCATTCCTTCTTGTCCTGTCCCTCCAGGCCCTTGTCCAAAGTCCCTCTCCAGCTCTCTTCGAATCCCTTTAGGGGCTCTGAGCTCTCCCTGGAACCTTCTCTTCTCCAGGTGAACACCCCCAGCTTTCCCAGCCTGGCTCCAGGGCAAAGGGGCTTCAACCCTTGGAGCATCTTTGTGGCCTCCTCTGCACTCACTCCATCAGCTCCATGTCCTTGTGATGTTGTGGGCTCCAGAGCTGGAGGCAGCTCTGCAGGTGGAGCCTCATGAGGGCAGAATAGAGGGGGACAATCACCTGCTGGGCCCCGTTTGGCTGAGGGGACAGGGGTGGCAGAACTGGCACAAAAAAGGTTTTGTCTGTAACTGCAGCCATCACACGGCAGCTGCAGCACTCACCGCTCCCACCTTGCTCGCAGCTACACGCTGCTCAGCCAGGCAGAAACCACACTGGAATAAAGAATTATCCTGCCTCAATCAGTTTGTCTCTAAGGCGTATCGTTTGGAGGGAAGGAGGATGGTGAAAGATGTCTGCAGACATGATTTTTTTGTTAATTAAGTTGTGAACATTCCAGCTCTCGCTGACGGCAAAGGGAGCAGCCACGGCCTCACCTGCGAGCTGCAGGAACCTGCCCAGGCAATCATCTGTAATCCCACGTCTGGATGTGTTCTGGCAGGCAAGCACAGCTGGGGTTCAGCTCTCCCCCTTCTTTCCTGTGGGCATTTAATAAGTGTTAAGTTAGTAGTTTCCTTGCCTTGGCTCAAAACCGAGTCTGCTTGTCCATGACAGCCTTGTTCAGGTCAGGATGGAGCGGGATCAACATCGTGAACAACTCACCAAGATCAAGGCAGCAGCAGCAGCCTCGGGCTTGACCTTGTGACCAACCCTTTTGCTGTTTTGGAAGGGACCACTAGGTTAGGTTTTGATGCTGGATTGCTTGGGAGAGCTGTGTTTTTTAAAAGACAAAACCAGTTCAGCAATCAAGAAGGTCTCAATGCCATATGATGTCTCACCTGCTCTGTTACACAGCTCTGGACTGCACCAGAATAATTTTAAAATAAAAATTACTAGGTCAGTCTACAAGAAACTAATACAAAGATAAGAGGAAAAGACCTGTATTGAATTCTCTACATTAGATCTAGGCTGAGGATGCAGGAATTTTGTGGATCAGTTGCTGCTTTCCCCTACCACAACACACACACACACACTGAAAATAAACACAAAACCAGGATTTGTTCATTTTACAAAAATAGCTCTTACGAGATTTAATGCCTGTCGCCATTTCACAGATGTTCCAGACAAAATTCAACCTCCGTATTTTATAGATAAGAACAGAACTTGTGACAAGCTGGAACATTCTCTCTGAGCTTGAGTGAGTGTAGAAGGTCACCTGGGTAAAACCTGCCTTTAGCTTGTTCAAAAGTAATGTCAAGTGTTCCCAATAATGATCCAGAAAAACAACCAAAAAAAAAGACATAAACCCCAGACTTCACAACAGAAACAGTGATTCCTTACAGTACAGATAAGGAATATCTGGTTAGGTAATTAAAAAATGCACCAATGTTTTCATGAAGTATTAAGCAAAAATGGCTACTATAGAGTTATATAAGGGAGCACCTACAGGTTGAATCTCTTCTGCTTAACTTAGGAAGCTAAAAAAGACAGAAGAGAACCTTATCCTGGCGAGGTTATCTTCATTACCTGGAAGTTCTGCAACCACAGGCAAAAAAAGGCGAGTATTTTCCCCTCTGAGAGGCAAGCAGGCTGCATTTTGAGGCTTCTTATTTTACAATTTGCCCTCCCAGACAAGATTTCCAAAGCAAATGCTAAAACCGTCTCAAGTTAAGATATAAATAAATAAAGAGGAGTGACAGGACTCCCATGGGATATCCTGACTTATGCTACAGCAGAAAATAGTCTCTTAAATCTGAGCACGAAGTGGTTTGAAATAATTTACATGTGATCCATACCCTGTGACGTGCCTCTTATTTTTGGTTCTTGTTCTCTCAAGCATTTAGGAGATTTATGTGGGATTTCAGTGAGATTAACCATATGCACTCCCAGGAGTTCTGGATGTTGTCACAGGCCTGCCAAGGAATCTAAAGGTGAGGCCAGCTGCCACACCATGATGCTTAATGAGGACAAGATGGGATTTAAATTAATTTAACTGATTCTTGGAGCGTTGCTGTGTTTTAGTCTTGAGTGTGCACGTCTAGATTGAGAGCTGAGTTCCAGGAGAGACAGCAGCACTATGGATTAGCACTTATTAGTCCAGTCTCACAGCAAGTAGAAAAGACTCAAGTCACTCTTCAAGTTGGTTTGAGGACCAGGAGAATAGTGATGAAGCCTCACTATCCACCTAAAGCACATGCTGCAGGCTCAGCAGAGGTAACCAGGGTTCCCTGCCCTTCTCTGAAGGCAGGAGGGGAGGCTGGGCACCCTTTAATTCCGGGACTCTGAGGATGTCGGGCTGCGAACTGTTGACATCAGGTGGGACTTGTAGGTCTTGCTCAGGCCAGTCATCCAGAACTTGAGAAGTTTGACATTGTCCTCTTCTGCAGCTCCCAGAATGCTCAGCAGTTTTTGGGTATCCTCCTTGGGTCTGCTGTCCACTTTAGTGAATTTAAAGAGGACTTTCACTTTGCTGCAGGAACAAGAGATTCCTGTCATTATCAAATGGACTCACGTGCCATCAGACAGGGAACAAGGAGGAACTGCAGCTTCTCTTGGCACCTGCTGCAACTAAATGTTAATAAAAGCTTCAACCAGTGTTTTATTGAGACTATTCTCATGCTTTGATGAAGGAGGGTGATTAGTTAGGGAGATGACTCATTTTCAGTAATAATGGGCATATTTCTAGTTTGATTTTTTCATTCAAGCAGAAAGCCGAGCAATTAATTGTGACAACTGGGAGACAAATCCAGTGCCCATCTGCCTTCAGGTAAACTCACAAAGTCATGATGTTCCATGAATTATTTCACATGACTGACTGGTCTTCCTTTACAGCTACCTGCACCTCTGAAATGCAGTGCCTGAAGGCAGAACCCAGGCATGTGTTTGGGTGTTACCTGTGCTGGGGTATGGCCACACTGACAGGCAGAGAGGGATTTGCATATTTAATCCTCCTCACCAAGGTGAGGCAGACAGGTGTTGCCATGCAGGTAACCTACAGATGTGTGAACTCAAGCATAAAGGTCAAGAACTGCTGAAAGCCAAAAAGAGAGTTAGGACTAGAGTAGAAAATTAACTCCTGACTTAATTTGTTCCTGTAAATTCAACTACTGCTGAACTGCAGCAGAAGTCACCTGACTAAAGTGTGTCCTGCACTCTGCTGTTCCTGCTCCAGGAGCAGCACCAAAGCTCCTCTGAAAGCAAGGCAGCTGTACTTACTTCATCCACTCCTCCTTCAGGCAAACAAGGCACTGATCCACAACATCCACAGAGAGGTTCTGGTTGGTCAGGGCAGCTTCAATCTTGTTCAAGATTGTTGGGCCAACTGCAGGAGCAGAGGAAAGGGGGAAAGGGTGAGAAAGAGGATGCACAAGCTAAAGGTTACTGCTTACACCTTTACTACTAATAATTGTTAAATATATCCCCCAGTGGCCTGCTGGGATTTCATTTCCATGGAAGAGGAGCTAAAGATCATCCCATTAGAAAAACACCTGATCCAAGAAGCAAAATGGAATTTAGTGAAGGACCCTGAGACATCCAAACAGGGTCCTTTTTTTTTTCTTCAGACCCACTTTTAATCCCCTGCTTAGCTTTTGTTGTGACCTTATCAAAATATCATTAAAAACACAAGGTTATGGAAAAACCTTCATGCTTCTTTGTACAATATACAAACATATGTAAAAATATAAACCCTCAACTTATTCTTGATTGAATGTTCCTCTTGTTAAGGGCAGTTCCAGGATAATGAGTGAATAAATAAACCAGCAACCAGCCCAAGGCATTCCTGGACCACTTTTTGGAAGTCCCTAGGAGGCTTTTTTCCCAGTCCATGGCCTAGTAAGTTTGATGCTGTGGTGGAGAAAAGACCTTCCAGTGACTATTTTTGTCCAGAAGTTTCTGGACATGCCACTGACTGGATGGAAAATAAACTGGTGTATTTATACATGTGGATCAACAACAGGAAGAGCAAGTCTTTGCATCTCTATCTTCAGGGACAGAGAGGAAGGATGAGCCATCTGGCATGTCTTCTGAGACACTCAGTGAGGCCAATTCATCTAAATTAAGACTTCCCAGAAAAGACAAAACTGATGGACCTGACTCAAATCACCTCTAAGTGCAAGTGTTCAACTGCTGGAAGGAAGCAGGTATAATTAAATAAAGAAGTCTGATTATTTCTTCATCAGTCATATTTGGCTACCAAGTGGAACATGGAAAATTAGTGATGTCATGATCCTTACAAGTTAGTCTTACTCAAAATAAACACACAAGTATTTCAGGATTGAAAGTGTTCACTGTGGGTTACAGAATTTCCCTACAATTTTTCATATACCTACGTTAGAGAATCCATTTCTCATTTATGAAAATTATTAGGCAAAATGCTGACCTGGCAGAGCAAATCTTTTATTATTGAGCAATCTGTGGCAAACCTCCCCTCAAACAGCTAAACCCCAGCTGGCTTCTACTCAAACCTCCTTAAGGGGCAGGACATGAAAACCAGTAAAAGATCAAGATGTTCTTTTAATCTCAGGGACAGAGGTTCTTTCTGCTTCCAAATCACCCACCTCGATCTGCTGCAACGGGGCTCCCACTGGTGACAACAAACTCGTACTTGTTGAGGGACTGCTCATCATCAAACAGGGTTGGGTAGAGGCTGGAGCGGGTGGCAGCACGGACTTCCACAAGGACTGCAAACTCTGGAGCAACAAGAGCCCAAAAGAGCATGAGCTGTGCTAGCCCAGATTCCAAAACACAGCTACAGACCCTGCTATGGTCAATGCCTAGGGAAGGTGTCACATCTTTCAGTCACTGACCACACAAAGACACAGGGAAAACAAAATGAAGTGGGTCAGGCTTTGTTTCATGCGACCCTTATTATGAATGAACCCTTAATATTAATACTTATTTTTAAAAAAATAAATAAATCTAGTGTCCTTCAACATGACATGATAGGGAGAGGGTTCTGCAACAGGTTCTTACCAGATGACAGGATGTGGGGTGGGATTTGGACGTGTGGGCTCAGGCCCAGGAAGTTGCACCGATAGGCCTCCTCATACTGGTCACTGTAGGGGATGATCCGCACACACCCGATGGGCAGCATCGTCTGCAGGGGGAAAGAAACCTGCAATTAAACAAGTACAATTCTCTCCCTGACTTCCAGGGATAACCAAGACCTGGAGCATAGCTTAGGCAGATGCTCCTGATTTGGGGGATCAAAGTAACCTGCTCAGCTCAGAGCCCCTGCAGTCACTGAGGACAAGCAGTATATCCAAAGGTGGAGGGGATTTTGTTTTTGGGGCTTTTTTGGTTGCTGTTTTTTCAAAACCATGTAATTTAGAGCACACTCTTCACAAGATTACGTGTCAGGGGCAGATCACTATAATGGCTGGAGTAGTAGAGAAATACATGTGAAAATATGCAGCCAAGAAACAAAGGAAAAGGTTTCTACCCGTAGGACATCAAAGGCAGACTGGACAAGATCCATATCCCGAGCTTTCCAGATGACCTGGTTCCCCATCAGAACATGCCAAGCCAGCATTCGGAATGCTGATGCCCCGAGAACCTGGAAAAAACAACCCCAAACAATTCTGCATTGGTTATGAAAATGTTTATATGTGAAATGTCTAGCTTGCCCTGTTAAAAACATGAGTGACAGGTAGGAATATGGCTAGATCTGAACAGCAGGAATGGATGTGGAAATTTAGCACCTGAATCTTGGGCACATGAACCTTCCCCCTCAGCCAGGTCACTGGGAGCACAGGAGAAAAGCAAGATCTGTACAGAGTAATTTATTCCATTTGTAAATTATTTTTCCCTCTGAAACACTATTTTTTAAAGCAAATATTACTTGGCTTTGAAGACGCTGCACAACTTCTGTATTAAATTACTGCTACTGCTCTTGGGGAGAAGTGCAGAATTCGAGAGAAATCATCTGACCCCACCCCACATGACTGATGATCACCAGAGGCCCATGTGAGGAAGGGAGCGTGCCCAGAGATGCAGTTCACATCATGTTCCTGGCTGGGCAGGCACTGTGCTGAACACAGCACCAGGGAATGTGCAGATTGCAGGAAATAAATGTATCTTTAAAAAAAAAACATTATCAGGAGAAAAGAGCTTGTGAACTCTAGAGACTTTTTTACCTGTCTCATGTGCCTGAGAGAGCGAAAGACAGACAACCTTCTGTGAGCTACGTTCCAGCTGTTGCAATCTGGCATCAGAGATGTTTCAGGGGAGCTTTTGGTCAGCTCCTGCCCTTCCCCAACATCTGGCTGGGAAGGAGGCTTCTCTTCCTCAGAACCATCCCAGCCTTCTGACTCTTCTTTCAGATCTAGCAAAAAAAATTAGGCAGATTGGTCATAAAAACTGCTGCTCTCTAGGAATGGAAACTGGAAAGTGTTCACATGCTGCAGCCATGTGATTTTGGGTGTATGTGGGAAGAGAGAGTTCAGAACACAGTAACTGAAAGTACTGGCAGCAGCACAGACACACCTAAGTGTTAATTCAGTTAAAAAATAGCTACTGAAAGGTCAAGAAGGAATTTTCATTTTCTATGGAACAGAAAGTTGCATTTTTTGGTCTATTCTTTATTCTTGTTTTAAAGATTATGGACAAAGCTTTGTAGATTCTAGTCTACATGGTTAATAATTCAACCCAGGAAAAAAACCCAAAAAAACCAGTAAACTATGATCCTTTACTTTTAGAATGTTTGTAGAAAAAGAAGCAAGAAATCCATATATTGTGACTGCAAATCATTCTGGCTGTAGAGATTCACTGGGAGGGCCAGCCCAGCCACAAAGAACAATAATGGTGATGATTCAACACTGCTACTCAAGTGACAAACACCATGTGCAGAGAGCCTCTGAGGTGCCTGGATTTCATTCCTGTCAGAGCCATCTCCAGAGTGCATCAGCTGCTGCACAGACTACCAGGAAGGTAAAGCTGATGAGCAAGGGCTGTGTTTAAGATGCTGATTAAAGTACTCAGTGCTTCATCATCTAAAGCATTCTCAGAGGGTCTTTGCAGCTCTGGAAACCTCTGTCTTACCTGCAAGTTTTTCCATCTGAACTAGGGTGTCTTCTGTGGGTGCTCCCTCCAGAAGCTTCTCTGTAAGCCGGCTACCACAAGCCTTCAGAAGCCTGGAGGCATTGAAAGAAAGAGAAGCAGAGTCATGCAGCTTGCCAGGTGCAAAAATCCAGTAAGAAACTTGATGTCATGATGTCAAACAAAACATCCAACCACTAACCAATTCTGTTACCTTGCAGCACATCCCTGTGCTACCCATTTTACAATCCCTGCCATGCAGTCACCCAGCATTCTGCAATTTCTTTGTGCAGCACACTTATCCCCCATCCAAATTACATGCCAGTGTTGCAACCCTCCCTGGGGCATCTTTCCTGGGAAGTTTAATGAGCCAGTCAAGCACTGGAGCAACTGGACTCTCTTGGAGCCCAAAGGCTGCATCTCTCATGCTGCTGATTCCAGCACAGGGGCACTCCCAGGTAAACCAGCACGGTCTGTCACGTGTGAATCCGAGGTGCAACACACCAGGGGTAGAAACATCTTTTATTCCTTTCTTCCACACTTCAAAACCTTTCCATCTGTATAGCCATGGCTTCTATTAGCTGCCACGTTAGTTTTACTTCACAGCAAAAAGACATTTTTTTGTCCTAAAGACATCAGTGTTGGCTCCTTCCAATTCAGATGCTACTTAACAAAATCTAAGTAGTACCTCAAAAAAAAAAAACCCCAAACCTAAAAACTCAAATGACATTCCCACTCTTTCAGGATATGGCAATATCCTCCTGAGGAAGGAGTTGTCCAAGCTGAGAACAGCAGTGGCATTACCAAGCAAAGGAGGTGTGCAGGCAGGCCCAGAGGTTCTCGTCGTTGGTCAGGGATGTCAGGGAGCGAGCGGCGTTCCCGTTGCGCTGGTGCAGGAAGGGGGTGAAGGCCGTGTTCATGCGCTGGGCTCGCTGGGGACACCCAAACTGCTCTGCTTCAAACACCTGCACACACAGCAAGGGCAGTGTCACAGCCTGAAATGGATTCAGTGCTTGCATAGAGCTCAGGCAAAAAACTACAACAAAACTACCAAGTGAAAAGGGTGCGTCACACACACTCATCCAACCATGGGAAAACAAAGAGAAGGGATATCTTATTCCTAGGTAGACTAAAATTATCACTAAGTAATACTTAGTGCTCCAAAATCATTGTCCTTCCTAGATTTACTTACATTTGTAACAAAGCTGTTGTCTACAAGGCCTGTGAAAAGCACTGAGTGTTTCAAATGACAAAACCACCCTGTTCCTTCCCTCCTACATTACCACAGACACAGAATCCTGGAATGGTTAGGGTTAGAAAGATCAACTTGTTCCAACCCCCCCTGCCACAGGCACCTGCCACCTTCCATGAGACCAGGATACTCTAAGCCCTGTCCAACCTGGCTGTGAACACTTCCAGGGGTGGGGATACACACCATCCTGCTGAGCCTTGTGTCAATCTTAATGACCACCCAGGCATGAGCTGGATCAGTTTTATTTGACTCAGCTATCAATCAGGGATCATGACTGAGACACTGACATCGAGTGACAGGGACTCTGTGCACTGACCCACCTTCAGTGCTTTGCCCTGGAGCTCATCAATAATGCCTCTGATTTTTCCCAGCAAGAAAGGCCAGGAGTTGATGAGGTAAATCCGGTCCATCATGATGGTGATGATGCTGTACCAGCGCTGGAAACCTCGGGCCAGGCTGTCTTTGATAAAGAAGGTGTGGCTGAACACAAAACCATGCTGTTCATCTCCGAAAAAAATAGGGCCTTCACGTCCTGGGCAGACCTGAAGGCAAGGGACACACACCAAAGTCATTAAACACATCACAGAGTAATCACTTGGTGAATAAATTAAGCCCTTTTACGCCACTATCCCAAAAGTGTGGTCGAACAGCCCTCCAGAGGTATCCTACAAACACTCTATATCCTTCAATTTAACCATATTTTAAGAATTCAGCTCAATTCAACTACAATACTGAGAACCCAGAAGGAATTTTGCTGATCCTGACACACAAATGCTTATTAATCTGTAAGGTTTTTCCTTCATGTCTGTTAGAGGATGATTATTAATGGTCTACAAAGGGCACTCAACACCACATTCAGAGGTTTTTACAAAATACAGGTTGTCTTACAACGACAAATAATAAGCACAAGGAACCAAACCAAGAAGGGGATATTTTTAGCCTCACAAGGTGAGAGGAAGGAACCCCTGAGGCCATCAAAGATCAAGCCTAAAAAACACCACCAATCCTGGAACAAACAGACTTCTGTGCCTGTCTTTCCACCTGATTTCCTCCATGTTCCTGTCTGCACAGAGCAGCTGGGATCAGCAATGGAATGTCTTGGGTTTGAAGTGATACAGGAGCCATAAATAGCGTTTCCCTGTCCTCCAAGGCAGCTACCTCACAGCTGAGACTGCGGACACAGGCCTGGCGCACGATGCTGAACAGCTGGGGGTGGTTTGGATGTTGGTGGCTGACGTACTTGATGGAGGTTTCTTTGTCGTGGCTGACATACCCTGGGTGTCCTCCTGCAAGAGAGCGGCAGCCCTGAAGGCAGAAAAGCAAATCCAGCCATAAATGAGCGTGCAGTTATCTCAGGTTTCCAAAGAGCTCTGACTGTTCACTCCAAAACACCATAAAATGTTATTTACACACACAGGAACTCAAAGACTCAGAAGGCAAGGAAGGTGAGTTAGGGTCAGGATTTGAACTCAGCTCCTCACACAAAACTCTGATATACTTCCTCTGCTCTTAAGCTCATTTTCTGCTATTTAATTCCATGGTAAACTTGGTGCTGGCTCTATAACTGGCAAAGTTCAGTTACAGCAGCTGTGAAACCAACTGGCCAAACAAAACTGGCCACAATCAAAGGCAAAGTAAATAATAAATATGTCAGAGGAAGGACTGATAGAAGGCATGTATGAGAATCACAGAATGGTTTGAGTTGGAAGGGAACTCATTCCACCCCCCCACGCTCCCACCTGGGACACCTTCCACTATCCCAGGCTCCAACCCCATCCAAACTGGCCTTGGACACTTCCAGGGATCCAGGGACAGCCACAGCTTCTCTGGGCACCCTGTGCAAGGGTCTTACCACCCTGACAGGGAATAATTTCTTTAGTGTATCTAACCTAAATTTCCCTTCTTTCAGTTTTAACATGCTAGTCCTCTTCCTGTCACTGCAGTTCCTGATGAAGAGTCCCTCTCTGGATTCCCTGCCAGCCCCTTCAGAAACTGGAAGGCTGCTGCAAGGTCTCTACACAAATTTCTGTTCTCCAGGCAAAACAGCCCTGAACGACTGAGAATGTACATTTTTCCTATTGTTTTAATTGCTTTTCCTTTTTTTTTTTTTTTTGTTTCCTAACCAATACTGCTTTTAGAATTACTATTAATCAATGATCTAATCTAGCAAAGTAAACACTCTTAGAAGATGAGAAAAGCATTTCTCAGCCAAAGGAGAATCATAGATCACACAGCTTAAAGAGACCTCAAGGTCCTGTCAAGGTGTATGTATTCACCAACAGCTCCTTCATCCTCTTGTCATGGATCACTAGGATTAGAGTTGGGGCTAGCTTGCAGTTTATGAGGACTTGCAGATCTTTTGGCACTGACACATACAAAACAAATGCTGTTCATGTTGTTATTTGTCTCTGAACAATTCAACTCGCATCAGAGAATCCCAGAGCCCTTCAGCCAAGCCAAGGACACCGATGCCCACACACACATTTGCACACTTGCCTCACACATGTCTGATTTCTTTGGCCCTGGGCTGCTGGAGTCGGCGCTGGCCCCTTCAGCCGGGCTGTGTGAGCGGATCCGGCTGCTCATCTGAATCCCACCTTCCTCCTCTTCCGCCTGCTCATTCTGCCCGGAGATGTCCCCGCTGCCAGCGCCCTGCGGGAGAGGCGAGTGCAGGACCTCGGTGCAGAATAGGGTGCGAGGGCCGTGGAGCTCACAGAAATGGCACAGGGCAACGATAGCGTTCATAGTGAGGGCTCAGCACAGCCGCCAGGCCTCCTGCAGCCAGGGACAGAGCACAGTCAGCACAGGGGATATCACAGCATCTCTCAGGCCTCACTGGTGCCAGTCCTGCTCTGCATCCCACCGGGAGCAGCTGGCCTTAAGCTCAGCCTGAGCCTGAGACCTCCAAGACCATCCAGCTCAACCTGTGACCAATCCCCACCTTGTCACCCAGACCAGAGCGCTGAGTGCCATGTCCAGTCTTTCCTTAAACACCTCCAGGGATGGTGACTCCAACACCTCCCTGGGCATTCCACTGATCCAGCACCAACCTTCTGTTTGCTGATGGGATGGCCTCGAGCAACCCAACCTGCCATACCCAGATCCTGGACGCTGAGCCAGGACACCTCAGGCCCCACAGGGGTGACTGGACCAATTCCTCATGCCCAGATACCTCCAGTCTTACAGGGACACGTTCAGGGAATCCCAGAATGGTTTGGGTTGGAAGAGACCTGGAAAATCATCCAGTACATGCCATGGCCATCACGTTCCACCAGAGCAGGTTGCTCCAAACCCCATCCAGCCTGAGGCTGGACACTTCCAGGGATGGGGCAGCCACAGCTTCTCTGGACAACCTGAGCCAGGGCCTCACCACCCTCACAGGGCAAATTTCTTCCCAATATCCCATCTAACCCTGCTGTCAGTTTGAAGCCGTTCCCCCTTCTCCTGTCACTCCAGACCCCTGTAAATAGTCTTGTTCCATCTTTCCTGTAAGTTCTATTTAGGTACTAAAAGGCCACAATTAGGTCGCCCCGAAGCCTTCTCCTTTCTAGGCTGAACAATACAAATTCTTCCAGCCTTTCCTAAAAGGAGAGCAGCTCCTCCCCTCTGACCAACTTGGTGGCCTCCCCTGGATCAAGGCTGAGGTCGCACAGACCGGACCCCCGTGCCTGGAGCCTCAGGCCGGAACGGGCCGGCCTTGCTGAGCACCCACGGATCCGAACGCCTCAGGCCCTGCCGGACCCGGGCCGGCCCGTCCCGCCGGGCCCAGTGTCCGGTTCCCCGTGCCCGGTGACCCCGGCCCGGTCCCGGTTCCCCGTGCCCGGAGCCCCCGCTCACCGCGGCTCCCCCGGCCCGGCCCGTGTCCGCGGGCACCTGACACCGACTGACCCACCGCCCGTACCACCTCCACCGCCAGCTGGGGGGGGGAACAGGGGCAGACAGCTCCCCGCCCGCGCTCCCACCGCCACCGCGGAGAAGCGAGAAGATGGAGAACAAGGTAGGACAGAGGAATAAGAAGTCCGTTCGTACCGCGGGACTGAGGTGGCCGTCCCGCCGCTTCTCCCGGGGAGCCGCCACTCCCCCCGGCTGCCGCAGTGGCTCGGCCCAGCGCCGCCCTGTCCACAGTGGCCGGGCGGAGTCATTACCTCAAGGGAGGGGGCGCATGAGGAGGTGTGGAACGCGACTCCTCCCCTCCCTTGCTACACCTGCCCAGCTGTCACAGCGCAGAGCGGGAACAGTGCTGTCCGCTCACCGGGGACACGAGAAGGGACGAGCGGCAGCCAGCGACCCGCGGACACCACACCGGGAGCAGGCCGTGCTCCCCCCGCAGGGTGGTACGGGCCGCGCGGTGGATCACGTGACCCGCGGGCTCTGGGAGGAGACCCGGGGTGGCCGCGGGCGGAGCCCCCGGAGGACCCGGGACCGGGATGGGGATGGGGACCGGGATCGGGATCGGGATCGGGACCGGCACCGGCACCGGCCTGCGTCGGCTATCGGCTGCCGCAGAGCCCCTTCCCGGGACTTTCCCTCGCCTCGGGGCGGTGCCGTGTTCTCCACAGGTTCGGCGCTACTTCTCCATTGGAGACTCAGCACCCACCGTCTGTCTTAATTCCTTAAAGTGCTTAGAATGTAAGATTATGGAAGATGAAGGTTTCGAAGTATTGTCTTTTCCTGATTTATAAAGCAGCTCTGTAGAGATGTGCGCACAGGCAGAGCCCTGGAAGGGCAGGGGAGCAAAAGCCCAAGTTAAACCTGTATAGGCTCTTCATTTCCATTAAACTACTCCTGTTTCCCTTCAAGATATCAAGTTTAAGTAGTAATGGATTATTTACTTCTAGGAGTCTATGATGGAAAGCTAAACCAAATTCCATGTGAACTATTAGGCTTCAAAATAATAAAGTACCAGATACCAGATACCTCCCTGCCCCTTGGAGTTTCCCCTTACAGAGTTTTAAATACCTGAATCTGAACAAAAGTATTAAATTTTAAAGAAGGTAACAGCATAGATTATTCAACTGAGTAAAATTAGTATGCTGATAGCACTACAAGACACACCTCTGGATTCAAGCAGCCACACACAGACTAATAATTATGTCTCTGATTAAAACAATAGCCAGATGATCAGCAAGAGAGATTATTACAGAAACACAGAGCTCAGACACGAATCCCAGAATGGTTTGGGTTGGAAGGACCTTATGGACCATCCCATTCCAACCCCCTGCTGTGAGCAGGGACATCTTCACCAGACCCGGTTGCTCAAAATAAAAGTGTTCCATCCAAAATCCCAAAGCCCATCTCAGACAAGGACCTGCAGCAGCACTTCTCAAGAAAGAGACTAAAGGAAGATTATTTCTACTTGGAATTGCTCCGGAGAGCTCTGAGAAGCCACCAGCAGGGCTTGAACACCTCTGGAGCAAAGTGCACTGCCACACACAGCACGCAACCAGCAGCCTCCCCAGTCAGCCAAAATCACCTCCTGAGAAGCAACCAGAAGAAGGAATCCCCCCAAAAAACTAAGGGAACCCCAAATACAAAAGACCTACAACCTCATTTAAGACAAACTAAGAACGACTCGTTTGTTATCTTTATTTTTCAATAGTACATTTAAACAAGTTCTCAGGACTAAGCTCCCGGGCCAGCGTGGCCACGCGGAGAACATTTCCTAGGTTATACAGATCGCCTACGACAACACAAACACGGGGCTGTGGCTGTGCTGTGGAACACACGGGGAAGTTGTGGAGGAGGAGGCAGCTGGAGTTATGCCATGGAGCGATGGCTCAGCAGAGGTCACGCACTGGGGCTCCACAGTGGCACGAAAACAGGAATGGGGGTTGTACACAAACAACTTCCAACCATTCCTTCTCAGAAACATTTCAAAATCTAAGTGACTGGCCTAGAGACCCCTCCTGTGGCTATGATCTGCAGCTGCACATCTAACACTGCCTTCAGAAGTGCATTTTGTGTCTTTGCTTATTAAAATGCATCAAAATTGGAGTCAGATATCGAAGCATGCACTCAGAATTCCCTGGACACATCTTGTGACCGTATACGATGGGAAGAAACAGCCACAGGACCTCTGAGAGTCCAAGTTGGGAGCAACACAGCACACAGTGTTCATAGATTTGAGCAAAAGTCCTTCCCTGCAGTAAATACAAATTAAAACCAGAAAGCCCAAGTGTTCTTGAAGCCCTGCAGCTGACCACAGCCCAGACAATTAGTTCCAAGACTTAAAAGGAACTGCTTCATTAAAAATCTGACTTAATTTCAGTGCTATCTCAAGACATGCAGATGCCAGACCATGTGTGATTATCAAACTAGGACTTAAAAGCCCTTCCCTGGAGCACTTTTGGTGAATGCTTTATCTACTGATTCTACAGGTGGAACCTGACTTTGAATTTATAACAGAATTCAGACATTAACAGCACAACTATCCACCCCAGAAAAGGAATATCAGCAGTTCTCTAAAATTTGCTCTCTTAAAAATCAGATACATAATGGAATATATTACTTGAAACTATTGCACAGCTATTTCTGCCATCCTTTTGATGTGAGCAAGGATTTATCTACTTTAGTCAAGAAAAAAGAAGATAAAAATCTAGAGCTATTTACCAGCTGCATAGATTAGTTTCCTTCTAATTCCACAGCTGGAAAACTATCCTGCAGCTCTCAACAGGTAAATCCACGCTCACTAATAGGAACTAGTAATGTAAAAATGGACATTCCTGGATTTTTTCCAACTCCATGACAGCATCCTGAATACATTCTCCCCTGGCAAGGGAGCCAGTGGCAAGGAGAGTTGAGCCAGGCACATTTCTGGATGGGTGGGGTTTGGGGTCAGTTGTTTGCAGTCCCTTCTGTGAGTGCCACACATGGTAGTAACAACCACCCTTTTTTGGGCTCGAGCACAGCATCGCTAATTACTCATTTAACACTTCCATGGGACCAGGGGGAAAATGTATGTTCAGCATTAAAATCACAGCAGGATTAATTAGGATAAAAACCTTCAAAATCATAGATCTCTTCTAGTTACAAGACTCATAAGGCGATTTATGAACAACCCCGTGATTTTGCCTAAAGATCAAAGTTGTCCCAGTGGAATTCTCTCTGGCAGGAAGTGATGAGCTGCTCACACTATGGACCTCCTCTGTGTTCAATACTAAACTGCTATTTGATACTTATAAAAACATCCTTCATCACCAACCACAACCTGGGACACCTCTCTTCACCAGAAAGCAGCGCCCTGCTGTCACAGAGGCTCTGCTAGACTTGTGACACCGGTTTTAAATGAAAACCCCATTTCTGTATCAGCACTGGAAGCACAAATCAAATATTTTCAACCATAGGTGACCTCAATACATACAAACTTCACACAGCAAGAGCCAGGAATGCTCAGCTACCACTTGGAAACAAGCTGGTAGGGTAGCAGGAGCAAGCAGCTCCTGGTCAGGTGTTTGAATAGGAAGCAGAGCTTCTTGTTTTCTGACTTGATGACAGGTTTATTTCTGCCTGACAGGAAGATGTTTGAACAGTGAGAATCTTCAGATACAAGAGAATGACAGAAAATTAAACAGCCTATTGATTTAAGGGGTGAAGCACTTTTAAAAAATCCAATAACGAAGTTTTAAAGTTTAAAATAGTAAATTAAAAACCAGGAACCATTCCAACACGTTATAGCTGAATAAAATCCTGCATTTTGATAGCTGTATAGAATTCTATTTATGTTCCATGCAGAAATGCTGGTTTCCACCAAGGAAACTATCAGCCTGTTGAATACCTTCATGCCATTTGCAGAGGAACAAACAAATTTCTTTCAGTGTAAACAACTTCCTGTCTAGAATCCTCCAGAACACCAACATTTCCCAAATATCCTTTTGTTTAGGTCTAATAAATTTCATCTAAGAGCAAATAATATTAGCAGATATTTTGTACCAGAAACTTAAAATCATAAACAGCTGTCATGTATGTTTTCCACTTATGATTCCTACTGTGCAGCAAACTTCCTTACAAGGACATGTGATATCCTCATCCTTTTGGGAAGAAAAGTTCTTCCTCATTTAACAGACAGCACCAACTACATGGGGCATATGCAAATTCTCTACATTATGATTTGCTTCAACTCCACCCTTCTGCCCCCACCACACATACGATAAATCTGTTCTTTGAGCCACCTTTAAATACAGAATAATGAACCAATAATTATCTTATAAGTGAACCAACACTAGTTTGTATTCTTCCCTGAATAACACTTCTTGTTGTGCAGAAGAGGACTGCTACAGAAACACAGCAACATTCAAACCCTTTAAAACAAAAGGTAGATTATTTAATGCATTAACAATGTTAATCTGAAGATAAATAAATCCACAACAGACTTTCAAGTTTCTTTTGAGATTTCCTTTTTCTTTGCAGAGAATATTTCTGATATTATACAGTACTGAGAGGGTGTTCTTTTATTTTCTTAATGTCCAGGTGAAAAGCAAAGCTCAGTTCTCTCTGCTCTCTTCGTGGAACTCCTCAATGCCCTGTTCCAGGCGTGATTCTTTCATAAGCTTTTACTTGAAAGTGGAGTGGTGAGCAACATTAATTTCAAGAATAACTGGATGGTTTGGTCCCTGAGTCATCTTCTTGAGAGCCCATACTCTGAAAGGGAAAGAGTTAGTTCTGTTCAGAAACAGGTCTGCAGGCTTAAGAAAGACAGCTCTTTGAAGTGAACAGGCAGGAAAATAAAGTGCCTATGAAATAACATGCACTTAATTTTCTGCTTGAAATCACTGCAGGATCAATGAGGAAAAAGCACTTTCAAAAATAATAAATTATCTTTATGATGTGTCATGATGTTTATGCACATATTATTAATGTGTAATAACAACACTGTAAATACTGACATTCAGTACAACATACTCACCACACTGAATCAATCTCTTACATACTCTTACAAGACATTAAATCCATTACCTTCTGCACAAACTGAGGGTTCACAGTGATCTCTTGATCCATGGCTTTCAGTCGTTCATCGAGCTCTATACATTTCAGCATCTTAAAAATATGTATGAAATTGATTACTTTGTCCAGCTTGTACCTGATTTTCACAACGTTTCACGGTTGTGCCATGTAGAACAAATAACTTTTGCCACCACTACAGTTCCACATCAAAATGTTCTCATCCTTCACCTCCCGAACAAAAGTGTCAGACCATTTTTTATTCCTTTCATTTGATCCCTGTCTTCCTAACAGCCCTTTTTAAGGCCACTGATAGACAGTCTCATGAGGCTCAACCACCTTAACCTACAGGCAGGTTATTGAGAGCCAATTGAAGCAATCCATGAAGTTTAAAACTCTAAAAACAATCCTTCTCATCTATTCAAGGACCTTCCCATCACCAACAGCAGTCAGTCTCCTGAAACAGCTCAAGATGTGCAGGGAACACACTGACAGACAGTATTAATCCAAAGCCCATGAAAATACTGTGGAATAGTCAAATAATGATTTACAGTCCTCACTCTCTATATCTAAGTTACGACACTGGCTTCTGCCAGCAGCTCTCTGATTACAGACTAAGGTTCTTTGGTAAGAATTTCAAAAGCAGAAGAGATTTACCTCCTGATCAATGTTATGAAGCATAGCTGGATTGTTATATTTTTCAGGATTATCATGGAAACAGACCATACCATCTTTCTGATTAATACTTGCAAAGATTTCACCATCTTCTATCTGAAATGACAGAGGGTTTAATAGAAGTTATCACCAAGAACAGAATTTCAGGTAACTACAACACACAGACTCTTTGTGGAATTGTCTTTAACTTGGTTGCTTTTATTTCCCACAGGTTCCCAAAAACACAACTCAAGCCTTATCTTACATGGAGAACAGCTTTTTAGATTTTTTTGAAAAGTGTCAACAGCACAGCAGACTTCCAGCATTTCCTCCACCCTGAAAAATAACTGCTCAGGATGTGTACTGCCAACCCAAACATTAATTTTGGGATAGTTTAACCAAGTCAGAGGTCTTACCATGTGGAGGACGTATTTTTCTGCTTCTTGGGGCCCCGACAGCTGCACTCGACTTGCCATGTCTTGTAATGACAATGTTAAAAATGTCTGAAATTATAAAGTTTTAAAGTGTTAAAACTAGATGTTAAGAATTTTCCCCTTGATGCCTCATGGCCTATGTAACCTGACTGTGGAAGTCTGATGGGAAGGAACAAGTAGAACACACAATTATTAAAGGGCTCATGAAAGTGAGTCAGTTCTTCCTCCAGACATTAATTTGTTACACTGAGCACGTATGGAGTCATTACTCATTCCTGCAATTTTACACCAGACACTCCTGACCATGTCCAACATTCTCTCACCTTTTTATACAAAAAAGGTGACTCTCCACCCCTCAAATTTCCTTCAAGAGATGAAAATATAAAGCTCCTTGTAAGATTTTTTTCCTACTACAAATATCATTTGAGCTTGCCAAAACAGCAGCTTTCCCCAATCACTCTTCAGGATTGATCTGATCTCTCAGCTAAAGGAGCAAATCACTTCAGTGCTTCTATTTCTCCTTTTATTTCAGATACTTCTAAAATCTGTCCTATGCACTCACTCTTTTCTATGGAAGTGGCCTGTAAAGTCCAGTTTTCCTATTTTTTTGATAGGGATGAAGGTCACTGGGTTGCAGTGCTCACTTTTTTGATTAGCTACAAAAACCTCATGGGCAAACCCCCCTGACAGATTGAATCACCTTTTAAATAATGCATAAGCAGCCAACTGATTTTGTTTCCCTATACAGGGCGTTCTAGTCTCCTTTGTTTCAGACACAAATCTCAGTTCCAGTAATTTCTCTGCCATGTTACTGTTATCATTTAGCTCTAAACTGAATATATTTCAGAAATACACTCTTAGAGGAAAACTGCTCAGTTTTTCTTACCTTGGTTAGCCTCTGAATATTCTTTTTGTAGAGGGATGACAAGCATTGCTTAACCAGCCCCATATTGTTATCTCTTGTGAAAGTTTCACTGTGCTTGTTCACCAGATTTCGAAGCTCCGAGGGTTTATTGGTTGAATAAACTTGCGCTAATTCATGGTAAGCATTGCTAAGAGGCTGCAATTAGAAAAATGAGAACCCTTCTTAAAGAACACAGTGTTCATCCAGCCTCACAAAACCTATTCAGTGCTCCAACATTAGAAGTTATGCAGGCATTGAAACAGATTTAAGTAGCTTGAGCATTTCTCTTAAAAAAGTCAGAGTGCCCATACATGCCTTTACAGCAATGACAGACCCTCATACACTAAATCTGTATTACTGCATATTATTTACTTAATAAACATCATTCCAGGACATCTGTGTGACAGTTTTACTTACAGCAGTGTGAAAAAACTCTCTCAACTGACCAGCTGAGTTTGAATAAGCATTGCCAGTAACTTCCCATCCATTATATTTGTTCTCTATTATATATGTCCTCTAAGACATCCATCCTTGACTACATCGGGTCACAGCATCGACAGCAGAGGGTGAAACAAGTTCACCTAAACTACCTTAAAGTTTTCAGCTTGTTTGTTAGATTCTGAAGTTAGAATAATTTTGGAACTCTCTAGAATTTTGGTCACAAATCAATAAACTCAGTGTTAAAAAGAACTAACTTTTAGAAATGTGTTACTTAGGATCAGAACTCTCTCAGTTTCAGTTTTGTCTCCCACCCTATACCTCATAATCTAAATGCTTACAGACTCCAAACTCACAGTTTTTTCGGAAGCTTTTATTCTTTAAAAAGCTTGGGTTTTGGAATAAACTGTTTAACATTTTGTGCTTCAATCAGATGAGGTTAACAGGTCAAATCTTCTCATAATGGCACTGCATCTGGAAAGCCAACTGAAATCTGAGTATTTTTTAAATTCTAACATAAAAAGCTATAAAGGAATGTGCAGTATCAGCCAAAGGAATACTGATTAGCACTATTCAACACCAAAGTTTTCCCAAATTTTAAAAACCTGTATCACTGACATCATACAATCATAGAATGGTTTGGGTTGGAAGGGACCTTCAAGTTCACCTCACTCCAAATCCCTGCCATGGACAGGGACACCTTCCACTGTTACACATTTACAAATTCAGATTTGTTGATCTATTATTTAGATGCATTTGCAATACTTACCTTAATGAATCTACCAACTATCTGGGAAGTGTATTTTGGTAGCTGCTGAACTTTACCAAGTAGTATCAAAGAAACTAGGATATACTTTTTATATGATTCCAACATAATATGACTGACTGCCATTGCTGGAGTAGTTATTGCCTAAACAAGAGAGAAAGAAATGGAACAGAAATTTAGTCTGCTTACTGGTAGATCCTGGTAGCTACTGCATGAGCAAGAAACTCAATTTCAAGCTGCATGGAGAAAGAATACAGTGACATATGAAATTCTCCTTTGAGCGCTGAAGCTTAACTAACTTCTGTCAAAATTAATTATCCAGACATACGCAAAAAAAAGGGAGACTTTATACAAGCTACTCAAAACATATCACATTAGAGTGGTGCCTGTCTTAAAATAGACCTGCTCAGATAAAATGAAAACTTCCTTCTTTGGAATATATCTAAAGTTGTACCAGATATCACCTGTATGTACTTGTGAACCCAGATTTACATAGATCCTCAAAGAGGTTTTATAAAGCTATTACATTATCAGAGGTCTGCAGAATATGGAAAAGGGATTTTAGTTCACTATGATACTGGAACTATTCATGAGCTGACCCTAGTTTACAAAAAAGAAAAATGTTACACCAATTTGTTTTGCACATTTCACAGCATTTCCCTCATACACAAAGTTTTCCCAATTTTACTATTTTTATTTCCTCCCCAGATAAAGCAAAACCAGAAAATATTGTAACAGCCTTGAAGAAGCAAAACTCCTCTCATTTAAGTAGCAAAGGCCTTAGCAAAACCACTGGACTACTTTTTAAGGACACACAACCGTGTGTCAGCCTGCGACCTGTTTCTGTGCTGCAGTTTTAAGCAGGCAGCTGAAAAATATTTATAGTGAGATAAATTTAACATCACCCTTTGAACTGCACAGCTTTCTGGTGCAAAGAGACTGTGAGAGACTTTCTTAAAGGAAAACACCTCCAAAGACAGTTTGCTTGTGCCAGTTCAAAGGTGCAGTGTTTTCTCAGCACTGTTACATATCTACTTTTGCCTTTCCAGAGGTCACACTTCATAATTTCATTTCAAGTTACCTGTTCATAAAAGTAGAGTGCTCTTTCAAAGTTCTTTAGCCCAGTGTATATCATCCCACCATAGTAGTAGTAACATAAAAAGTGCTTCGCATCATATGCCCCATTCTCTTTACAAATATCCATCATGTCCACATCTAGATACGGGAGGGCAGGTTTAAAGCATTTTGCTAACAAACAGAGCTACAAGAAAATAAACCAAGTTTTCATAAATTAGCAATTTCCATTCAAGTTTCCATGAGAAGGAATTGAAACTAAATTAATTAGTACTACTGCATAAATATCACTCTCCCCCGAGTTAAAAAACAAAGCATGTCAGTAGTAGAGTAACACAGGTTGAAAATCTTTAACACAGACTATGAACTGTTATAAAATTATCTGATTTCTAAAGAAAATAAACTCTGACAGAGCTCCAGGACTGCCCGACTACTGTGCTGGCAGCACTAAATATTGCTCTAAACATTCCTGCCTGACCCTAAATCCCAGGAGCCAAGAATGAGACAGAAATACAAATCCAGGCCAAAGACACCAAGACAAACATGTCTTTTGTCAGACTTGAGCAGACAGCAGCTGGATATTACACTGATACTACCTAAGATAAGTTCAGAAGGGATGTCAAAGGAATTTCTGAAGTCATCAACAAAATCAAAGATCTGAGGACATGCACTGAACACTTAAAATTAGTAATTAATCTGTATAACACATTTAGATTTCATTTCAGTGTATCATATTATTTACTACTAGAAAAAAAACAAGCCAAACAAAAATCCAGTTGAAAATCCATTCTCACACTACAATATGTGAACATGCATTTCCTTGAAGGTATATAGGCATTTTATAAGCTTTTTTTTCTCACAAAAAGCCCTTCTGATCCCCTTACCTGGCAGAGATCTGCATGTATTGAGGTCAGCTGGTTTGTGTTCATCTGCATCTTGTCTATGGCTTGTCTGAGAATGCTAATTCCTCGCAGGGGCTGTCAGAAATTACATCTCTTTCAGATAATTTCTCATAGATGGCAGCACATTGGATCTTATGTTGACACTTACAAATGAAAAATAACACTAATTGACAGGTTCCATTAAGTAATAGTTAACTTGAGGTTCCCTTTTTGTAGGATATCGCAGTGTCTTGGAAAATAAAGTTAACCTTGGCTATACAACTTCTGATAAAGTCATCAATTCTGCTCCACAAAGCTGATCTCACCAGGAACACAGTAATCTGTATCAATAAGAAAACCTTCCTTGACTGCACCTAAACTCCCAACAAATACTAAAGACAAGGTTCTCACTTCAGTCCACTTAGAGGTAGAGACCAAATCTGGTCTGCCTCAGGCTAGACTTCACCAAAGTGGCCTGGAAAAGTCAGGATTTTAGCAACAAAACCACTGGTCAAATATTTCTTAATCAAGTTTCCTGCACATTTTAAGGCATTTCATTAAGAACATTATATAACACCAGTGAGAGTAACACTGAAACTAAAATCACTGACTCACCAGTGTTAATAACCCTTGCAGCTCTCTCCTCTACTCATGCACACATCGTCTGAAGAACATTCTTGGTACCAGAGATGTCAATTTTGTGTGGGAGAACATGTTTTTAGGTGACTTTTCTCCCCCCAGAATTATCTTCCTTAGGTTTTCCTTAGAGAAATCTTAGAATTTTGAGTTTGGTTCATTACCTTTCAGTAAACTTTAAACAAAAGAGCTGCACAGAAACACTTGGTGTGAAGTTAGTGGCAAATATGGAGTAAGAGGCTGGTAACACCCCCTTTAAGCCTTGGGTATGGAGTAGCTTATTTGTACTAGATGATACTTGCTCACCTGTTTTCTCTCCACAAGGGCATTTGTTAACTGGTGGCACAGGCCAGCAACTAAACACAGTAAAAAACAAACAAACAAAAACACCTCAGTGAAAAATCAGTATTACCAAACTATCCAAAAATATATCAAGTCTGAAATTAGCTTAACTTACAAGTGTCTGTTGCATATCTAATGTGTTCTCCATTGCAAGTGCTGATAAAAAGCTGCACCTGTGAGAATAACGTTTCGAAGTCAGGGATGCTGGGCATAGAAAACTTCACAAACCTGAAATAAAGAAACAAAAGGTTTAGCATTTATTGCTTGGAGATTCATACAAAAGATTCATTTTCATTGCTAAGTCTCTGCATGTAGGTGCTTGCAAACAAATCCAAAGTGCTTATGAGACATGGCACAGGATTTCCCCCATAGCTGCACAACAACACCTGAAAACACCTTT
The DNA here is from genome assembly GCF_049639895.1 of Pseudopodoces humilis. Taxonomy (NCBI): domain Eukaryota; kingdom Metazoa; phylum Chordata; class Aves; order Passeriformes; family Paridae; genus Pseudopodoces; species Pseudopodoces humilis. Next base: position 15,504,345 of record NC_142217.1, read on the forward strand.
CTGTGAACAACATAATTCTCAATTTAGTGCAAACTACAACGGCAAAAAGCACTTTCAGTATTATCAGTATTTTGTTTCAAAAGAGTAGTAGAACAAGTACTAGAATTCTGATCTTTCCCTTAAAAGATAATTTAAAAATAGCAGTGGAACCTGCAGATAATTCACTTGAAGTCAGATATAGCCAGCTTGAACTTCAAGACTAAATATCTACTTTAGGTCAGCACCCCCAAGGCAACTCAAGCTTTATCTTAAACTCCAGACAGCAGCAAAAGCCTCAGTGCTGTCTAAAGACAAACACACAAGACCCACGATAAAAGCCTGTTTTTCACTGGAATAAAACGTCTTGCTCCATGCTTACAGTTCAATGTATTAATGCCCTGAAAATAAAGTTTTTAAAGCTCATTCTCTATCTTTTTGCTGAACACATATGGAAAAACACCTATCACAGAATCCCAGAATGGTTTGGGTTGGAAGGGAGCTTAAAGCCCATCCAGTTCCAATCCCTGCCATGGGCAGGGACACTTTCCACTGTCCCAGGTTGCTCCAAGCCCCATCCAACCTGGCCTTGGACACTTCTAGGGATCCAGGGGCAGCCACAGCTTCTCTGGGCAACTTGTGCCAGTGCCAGATTTGCTTGGCTGATAGTTCAGCTCATTGCCTGAAGTTTTAAGATTTAATTAAAACGAAGCAACACTTACAAGACAGCAAGAACACCTAGTGAGTGTTCCTGTACATCCAGGGCACCGAGCACTGTATCCAGATGTGAAAGATTTTTTGCTAGCAGCTCTCCACTTTTATTGATCAGTTCACAAAGCTGGGTCATTTGCCCTGAAAAACAAAAAGCATTGTTGTCAAAGCCTAATTAGAAAACATTCGACCTTTCCTACACTTCATTATAGCCTGCTTCCCCATGTAACCTCAGGAAATAACAGTATTACCAGAAGTTTTAATTTTCTTGAATAACACAGGCATTAATTTTCTATCCACCACATGTTTGGTTTTTTTTAATAAAACAAATACCAAGCTTGTTCCTTGCTGGTCATCAAGTACTCAAGTATTTTTTTGAAGTAGACATTAAATTTACAACTAAGTACCTACAACAAAAGTATTTAAAAACCTGTCCTTAAGTTTACTTTGTATAATTAAAGCTACAATGCTATTCTATATGTTGTGAGCTATGAACATGGCATGAAAAATGACTACTTTGAATGAGGAAGGTATGGTAAGCCCCAAAATTCTTATAAAGAAAGCAGATTCATTCCCATGAACTGTTTTCAAACTCTTCCTCCCCCACAATTAATTGAATGAATTCAACGTCCTTCTGAAGCAGAGTATTGTTTCAAGCAGAGTATTGTTTCAAGCAGAGTATTGTTTCAAGCAGAGTATTGTTTCAATGTTCAATCCTTGCAGATTAGAGAGAAAAAACAGAGGTTCTCTCACCCTTAACAAAAGTCTCCATAAAACGAGGAATAGTGCCTCCATTCAGAGAGATTTACATTACCCTCAGGTCTCTGCCTTTTTCCTTTGAGAATGAAAAAGCTGGGAAGTTTTAGCAATGCAATGTTAGCTCTGAAGTGACAGAGGGATCAGAAGTTCCAAATGGGGTACCAGAGCCCAGAAACTTGCCTCCAAAACCATTCCCCTCCATATGGAATAAAAAAAAAAAAGGTATAAGCATGGGAAGGAATGGGGCTTGTAAAACCCTCTGTGTTTTGATAATGGTGCTCAGGCACTGCAAACCCCTAGGTCTGGTGTCCTCCCTATTCCAGAAAAACACCCCTTCTACAGTTGTATCACTTAGCATTCCCTAAAAAAACAAAACAAAAAAAACCCACAAACCCCAAACAGACTCTGAGCAAACTGGTCTAGTGGAGGATGTCCCTGTCCATGGAAAGGGTTGGAAAGAGATGGCCTTTGAGGTTTCTTCCAACCCAAACCATTCTGGGATTCTGCGATCTAACCTTCTACACACACATACACCCAACAACTTACAGTCTAAGCAGAAATTCCAGTACCAGGTCCAACTAAATGTCCCTTTCAGTCACCTCCCAAGAGGCCAAATGACAGCCAGAAACCACCACAAGTACACACATTGCTCCCGAGTGCTCTCACATCCTGAGCCTGTCTGCCTCTGGATTTACTCTCACAGAATCCCAGAGTGGCTTGGATTGGAAGGGTTCTCCAAAGTTCCTCTCATCCCAAACCTCAGCCATGGACAGGGATACCTCCCACTATTCCAGGTTGCTCCAAGCCCTGTCCAGCCTGGCCTTGGACACTTCCAGGGATCCAGGGACAGCCACAGCTTCTCTGGGAATTCTACGCCAGGGCCTCCCCACCCTCACAGGGAAGAATTCTTTCCTAATATCCAATCTAACCCTACTCTTTTGTTATTATGTGGCCATTCCCCCTTTCCTGTCCCTCCAGGCCCTTATAAATCTTCATCTTTCCTGTAGCCCCATCAAGATACTGGAATGCCACAATTAGGCCCTCCTGGAGACTTCTCTTTTCCAGGCTGAACAATCCAGATTTTCTCAGCCTTTCCTCATATCTCCGTCCCTCCAATGATCTTGGTGGCCTCATCTGGACTTGCTCCAACAGGTCCATGGAGACCTTCTCACAGAGAACATTTCCCTGGCTCACCCCTAATGGGAGAAGTTACACAAAGCCAACCAGTCTCCCCTTGAGCTTTCTGCATCCCCAAAACTCTGTGATAGAAAGTTCTCCAGCTCAACTACAGGAGAACAAAGATCCATCTTCCATCTGGTTTGTACTCACACCTTGCTGGTATAAATTGTCTCTAAAGTAGAAATACTCGGTATCTATTAAGCAAAACCAGAGTAAGAGAAAGCTGGAGCTCAACCCAAAACTGTCAGAGATAAAACCTGGGGCCATGGTGGGAAAAATCAATTTTTCATCAGCTTCTGGGAGGAAACATCCCAGGCAGAGACCAGTCAGAACACATCTCACAGAGCATCAACACAGAGAGAAAGTTCAAGAACCAGGAAACGCTGCGCCCACACACAGTAAAATTAGAAGTTTGGCAGTGAAACTAAGGAATTCTAACTGTGGTGATTAAAACCCTTTGTGGACACGTGGTTAGTATCAGATCTGTCACACAGTGGTGGGCCGGGACTCTGTTCAGGCTCTGCCTGGGAATGTAGAGTACGGACACTTGGACAATTCAGAAATATAGTTTAAACCACACTTACCACAACCTGCCCGTTTATTACGGAGGTGACAGGCTGGGCCACACAATCCCAGTTAAAGCCTTAGCGATGCTCGCTCCTCCCCCTTTTTTAAAGGCTCAGATTTTGGCAGGATCACCGGTGCGGGTTCCACTACCGAAACCACTCCCCGGGAGAAGCACGGAGCTCCGTGAGAGTACCACTGGCCCCTATGGCCCTGTCACACCGCCGGGATCCCTTCGGGGCTGCCCCGAATTCACCCCGGGGCTGCAGCACCCCGGACCCGCGTCTGACGGAGCGCCGTGTGAGCGGGCAGGCCCCGGCCCGCCGCCCCGACACCCGCGAGGTTTGACGACCTCCTTCGGTCTCCGCCGTCCTCCCTCGGCCCCGCGGGCCCGCCCCGTCCTCCCGGTGCCCCCGGCCGGCCCCGTTCCCCTCACCCTGGGCCGAGAGCTGCCGGACGCTGTTGACGAACTGCTCCAGGGCCGACGCCATCTTGGCGGCTCGCGCCGCGGCCGCGCGCGCCGAGGGGCGGGTCGGGGGAGCGGCGCGCGCCGGGAGCCGCCGCCCGCCGCCCGCCAATGAGCGGCCGCCGCGGGAGCCGCGCGACGCCCGCCGCCCGCGCGCCACTTCCGCCGCCTCTCGCGAGAAGCGCGGTCGCTATGGCAACCGCCGGCCCCGCGTCAGGGGCGCGGGAGGGGCCGTGACTCAGCAGCGCCGGAGGGGGGGGCGGTGGTGACGTCATGGCGCGTCACCGCTCCGCGCCGCCGGGGACCCCCGCGACACGGGGCCCTCGCGACATGCGGGCCCGTGTGATAAGGGACCCCTGCGACATGGGGACCCCTGCGACACTCCGCCATCCGTGACACCGGGCCCTCCCCGACACGGGTGGCCGGCGCGGGGCGGGGGCTGAAGCCCACACGAATGGCTGCACTGCACCAGCAGAGGTTTAATCCCTTTTGTCCCCTCTGACGGGGACTCAATGTGGTGGCTGTCGTCTGATTGCCTGGAATGCTTGCTCTGGTATCAGGGAATGGGATTTGAATCCCTCAGGTTAATACATGGATATGTATTTTCCATCCCTCGGGAGCTGAAGCGGTGTGTTCAGTATCCATGAAGATGATGGAAGCCTGAGCAGAGATCACAGAATCGTAAAATATCCAGAGCTGGAAGGGACCCACAGGGATCATCCAGTCCAACCCCTGGCCCTGCACGGGACAAGCCCGAAATCCCACCCTGTGCCTGAAAGCATTATCCAAATGCTCCTTCAACTGTGTCAGGCTAGGTGCCCTGACCACTGCCCTGGGGAGCCATAAATTTGTGTGTATTCCCTCCCTGCTTAGTCAGGAACATCCAGCTGTGTTGAAATCCCATTCCTTGCAGGAAGCAAAATGCCTGCGGTGCAAGTGAAAGCACAACACAGACCTGAACTTGACACATTCCCCTCCCAGCCTCAGCTGAGATCACCATCGTGTCCAGCCACTTCTTCCTTCCTTCCCTCCGTGACCTTCCCCAGGTCACCCCATCCCAACAGCAAATTTGCCCTCTCTGTGAAACAAGGGCAATACATCCCACTTGAAAACATTCCGGACTTGAAAAATTAAATACTTTGGAACCTTATTATTGCTGTCGAGCAAAATTTTTTATTTCCCAGCTCAGCGGTTGCCTAATCCTGTCAGTATCACTTGGAGAACTCCCTCTTTTTCATCAGTTTTAACCTTCAAAGTGTTTTTGAACAGATCTTTGGTGTCTTTGGTCAGAACATCGAGCCTTTCTTGGTGCTTCTTTGGGGTCCGGGGATTGGCTTTTATGGGTTCCTATCACTCGTGGGGACAGAGTTATCACACGGCGCAAGAACGGTCAGAAACGAGTGCATTTCACGCAGAAAATCACCATCGTACGAGTGCCCCCAGATATACCCACCACCTCTGCAGGCAGGGACGGGCATGGGGATGGAGCGGGCGGGGGGACCGGGTATCCCAAAGAATGTCAGCGACGGAAACTGAGGCAGGGGAAGGGCAGCGGGGCTGGGGCAGCCTTAAGGCGGGCGGGCGGCGCGGAGCCGCTGCGCTGTCGCAGGGCGCTTGTGCCGCTTTAAGGCGGTGCCGGCGCTCCGGGCTCGCCAGGCACCGGGAAGAGGACCTGGCCTTTGCCCTGCCGGGTCGGGGCGAGCTCCGCGCCGGGCTCCGGCCCCGCTGCCCCCGCTGCCCTCCCGCCGCCGCTCCGCGCTCGCTGCCGGGGAGGGATGGGGCGGGCGGGGGGAGGACGCGCTGGGGGCCAGGACGAGCCTTTGCATGCCCCCCGCGCCCCCCGGCAGCCCTTCTGCTCCCCCTCTTGCACCCCCCCGCCGCTCCTTCCTTCTGCTGCAAAGGGATGCGCTTGACAGGGCTGCCCGCTGGCTCGGTGCGTGCTTGAAATAGAGACTCCCTTCTTTGCTTGGAGAGCCCTCCTCGCCCCTGCTCTGAACCCCCTATCCCTTTCCCCAAGCCCCCCATCTGCTTCCTCGAGGCCCCATCCCCTGCTCCAAGCCCCATCCCCTACCTCAAGCTCCCCAGTCCCTTCCTTGAGCCCCTATCCCATTCCTCGAGCCCCCATCCCCTGCTCCAAGCCCCATTCCCTGTCCCAAGCTTCCATCCCCTTCCCTGAGCTCCCTACTCTGAGTCCCGATCCCTTTCCTTGAGCCCCCATTCCCTGCCCCATATCCTCATCCCCTGCCCTGAACCTGCTTTCCTGAGCCTCTCATTTCCCTCCCCTGAGCCCCCTTCCCCAAATCCCCTATTTGCTGCCCCGGAGCCCCCCATCCCCTGCTCTCCACAATGATTTTGCTGAGCTGCTTCCTGCACCTGCGGCCCCGGCGCTGCAGCCCCTTGGCCGGGCTGGGCATGGGGCTCGGCCCCGCAGCGGGGTCCCGCAGGGCTCTGCGGGTGCTGGTGGACATGGACGGGGTGCTGGCTGACTTCGAGGGAGGCTTCCTCAAGAAATTCAGGGCCAGGTACCCCGACAAGCCCTACATTGCCCTGGAGGACCGGAGGGGCTTCTGGGTGTCGGAGCAGTACGGGCGCCTGGGACCCGAGCTGAGTGTGAGTTGTGCTTCCCCCAGCTCCATGCATGGGCTTGCTTTGGCCAGAGCTTGGCCCTCAGGGACCCTGTGACCCCCAGGTCATGGGGGCAGCGCTGGGGAGGGCTGCGGGGGCCACCAAAAAGCTCCCATGAAAACACAGGAACACAGGAGGGCTTCCAGTGGTGCATCTTTCCCCAGAAATCCAGCTTTTCTTGTGCACATCTGTGTTTTTCTTAGAATCCTGGAATGGGTTGGGTTGATAAAGACCTTAAAGACCATCTCATTCCAACCCCCTGCCATGGGGAGGGATATCTTCCACTAGACCAGGCTGATCAGATGACCTAGTGGGCTTTTCCTCTGCATGTTTGGACAGAGACAGATGCAAGGAAAGGGGGTATTTCAAAACATCTGTCTTGAAATATCCCAGCTTATATAGCTGTGTTTTTCTAGCACTGATTTGGCCACACGGATTGGTACCATTCCTAGATGGATTATTTATCTCCCCAAGAGCAATATGAGGGGTGGGATGCAGCAGAGCAGTTCATGCAATTGATGCTTCATTTGAGGGCTTACTTAAAATTAAAACAACCTAAGCCCTCCCATGCCAGAAATTATTATATTCAGTTTAATAATTAAAGCTTAAAAGCAGAAGCTGTCTCTCCATTGTAATTTATCATTCAGCAACAGGCTGACTGCTGCAGACAGTTGTTTTCTGCCTCTACAAGTTTCCCATCCCAGTGGATTTTTGTGGTCTCATCCATGGACTGCAGTTGCACTGGCTGAAATGTGTTATGGCAAATAAAAGTGTTCCTGTTGTTAGGAGTATGATGGTTACAGGGAAACGAGTGGGAATAAGGTCCAGGGCTCTGCCATGGGCAAAGTCCTAAACAACTTGATGAGTTGAAGGAATAAAGTGTTGTTTCTGGCTGGGAATGGTGAAAGGGAAGTGCAGGACATCATTCGTGCAGTAAAGCAGCTGCTCAAGGTTTGGCAGGGGTAACACACGATAATTTTTTTCTTTCTTGATCGTAACTACTTTGGATGTGTTAAATGAAGTGAGCTCATCTCGTGTCTGCTGTGATCATGTAAAACCACCAAAACCTCAGGCTGAACAAGCAGCAAAACTTGCACAGAATGACCTCAGGGTAGTTCTGGTTTTCCCTGTGGTTTCAGGGCAGGGCTAAAGTGAGTGGGTGCTGCTCTATGGCTTCAGTTGAGCCATTCCAGTCTCTGACCAGAGAGCACCACTGACCTGCTTCAGGGACCAGAAAATAGGAGCCAAAGAGTCCAATGAGCTGCAGGTCCTAGCTCTGAAAGGCAGAAAGTTCAGCAATGCACTGAGCACACAGGAAGAATGGAGAGCCCTGGACAGGCAGGGAAATTCCTTACGGGGATTGAGGTTCTGTCCTGGCACCTGGTGGGATTCCCAGCCCGGGGGATTTTTCCATTTGCTTGGTAGCATGCTGGTTGTGGTGCCACAGGGAATTTTTCTGGCTCTGGGAATGTTCTCTGGGCATTTTCCTCAAGTTGAGCTTAGTTCTTCCCTCCTCAAGCTTGATTGCAAAATGCTTTTTGACATAATTGGAAGTGGGATGGCTGCGGAAGTGCTGCTGTAAGAAAACACTTCAGTGCAGTTTGAAGTGCTCTGCTGCATGAGGCTGTGTCTCTCAGGTGTCTCTCCTGCAACTACAGACAACATCTTAAAACATCACTACTCCCCAGTCTGAGGCAGAGCAACTGGAGTTTGAATGTTTGAATGTGGCAAACTTTTACACCGGTTGTTCTTGCCATGGAGCCTGGAGGCATTTCTGCATCTGCAGCTCCTCAGCTGCATCACAACTCTGGGGCTGGGCTGCTTCTGCTTCTTCCCAGCTCTCCTCCCCTAGGACATGGTGTTTGTGCAAAATAATTACTTTCCTTGGCACCTGACAAGCTGTTAACCTGTTTGAGGCAGAGCAGGGGCTGCTATTCCTTAGAGCTGTGCTGGACCCATTGCAGGCAGCTCCTGGACTCTGCTCTCACCCCAAGGTTTTGCTCCCTGTGGTCTCCTCTCTGTTCTCCCTGTACCATACCAGTATGGCCAGGCTGCTGTCCTGGATGTTGTGTTTCAAATCCTTGCCTGGAGATACTCTATTTGCCTGCTAGTCCTTGTCCAGGCATCCCTGAGGAAGAGCATCAGCATTCATTGTGACATGTGGTTCATCCTGTAATGTACTTTCTCCTGGGAGAGCAGCCTGGCTGTTATTTTGAGTGATCTCATGGAGACAGGCCAGACAGTATCTGTGCCTGAACTGCATCATGGTAGAGCAGGGCCACTAGGCCACGTTAGCTGAATCCACATGGATCCATCCCTTTGGATGGGTTTGCTTTGGATCTGGATAATCTCTGGTGTTTGGCCTCACTGGAACGTGCTGCTCTGTGTCTGGGGCTGCAGAGGCAAAACCAAGCCTGTTCCAGAGCATCTCCAATCTGAACTGGATGGGGTGGGTGCAGGTTGCCAGGTGGGGAGCAGAGGCACCCACAGAGACAAGGGGGGTGAGCAGGAGGGGACCAGATCTGGTGCTCCCACTGATCTTCCTGACCCATCCTCTGTCCTAGCAAAGGGTGAGGAGAATGCACACGCAGGAAAAATTGCAAGAAGTGCAGTAACTGCTTGCTTTTCCTCACAGGAGAAAGCCATCAGCATCTGGGAATCCAAGAACTTCTTCATTGAGCTGGACCCTCTCCCTGGGGCTGTGGAAGCTGTGAAGCAAATGGCAAATTTGGCAGAGTGAGTATGAACCTGCCCATGGTGTGTGGGGATGGACAGAGGAGCAGCTGTGTCTTCACATCCACCTCTTGGCAGAAGTGCTGGTACAATAACAGCATTAAAAATAAATATCTCCTAGCCATCAGGGAAGGGAGGGGAGAGAGGGAGCAGTCACCTAGAACCTTTTTGCTTCAGCTCTCTGCTCCCAGCAAAGGCTGTGAAAAGGCGAACACGATTGTGCTGTGGGATTTTGTGAGATGGGGGATTAATGTCTTAAATCTGTTTGATCTTTGTGTGGTGGGGGGTTGGCTCTGGGCTGCTGCCTGCTCTGGCCCAGAATGACACTCTGCCCCTGTTTTTCTCCTCGTGGCAGCACTGACGTGTTCATCTGCACGAGCCCGATCAAGAAGTACCGGTACTGCCCTTACGAGAAGGTGAGCAGGCCCAAATCTCAGCTCCCCCTCCCATCCACGCTGCCCAGTGGAAGGTGTCTGACTCCTGGCTGTAAAATTTACCTGTTCCATCCATTTGCATGCACTAAGGCTCTTGGTCTTAGTCTTTCATCATGACATCAAAAGCTGCTTGGCTTTCAAAGAACTTTTACTCCAGCAGCATCCAAATCCATCCCACTAATGAACTTATTAAGAGAGATATCCTCCTTGTGTGGGGGCCAGGGCTGCTTCCACTCCACCAAGCACCCTCTGCCCCATCCATCAGCCTTCCCTGAGCTCACCAGCCATCTCTTGCCTTCCAGTATGCCTGGGTGGAGAAGCACTTTGGCCCTGAATTTCTTGAGCAGATTGTTTTGACACGAGATAAGACGGTGGTTTCTGCTGATCTGCTTATAGATGACAGACCTGATATAACAGGTAAGAGCTGAGGGGTGAAGGAGGCAGCCAGGGATGGGTGTTGGTCTTTCCATGCTGTTTGCGTTTTGTAACTTTGGGGTCTTTATATTGGGGTAAAATCAACTTCAGTGTCTCAGAGTTCTCCAGACCACTGACCTTCCTTCCCTTGCAGGGGCAGAGCAGAACCCCACCTGGGAGCACGTGCTCTTCACTGCCTGCCACAACAAGCACCTGCAGCTGAAGCCCCCCAGCCGCCGGCTGCACTCCTGGTCTGATGACTGGAAGGCCATTCTGGACAGCAAACGCCTCCCACCCGGCCAGGCCATCTAAACACCAGCCCCCACGGCCACCCAGGGCTGCAGCCACCTGTCTGTGTCCGTGTGGAGTCCTGCTGAAGGCCAGAAATATGGATGGACAGACAGACAGACAGATGCTGTCTCTGCTGCAGAGAGGAGGAGGAGGGTGAGCTGAAGCCACCAGAGTCACCTGGACTTGAAAAACAGATCCCAGCCCAGCCCTGCCACAAGGGAGCAACAGCAGGATTGTGCCTGTGGACCTGACAGCCTGGCTGGAGGGCATTTCCCACTGGTTCCTGGGGTCTTTGTGCTGCATCTGCACCTCCCACAGGGCCTGCCCAGCATTTCTGATGGACAAGGTCACCCTCAGCATGTCACTGCCCTTGCCTGGGTGCACTGCATGGCACAGACCAACTCTCCATCCTCCCTCTGTGTCATGGTCAGGGATCATGCATCTGGTTTGTTTAGTCCTTGCAAGGCTTCATTCCAAGGATCTGCCTCAGGAGGTCCTTCCCACTAGCAGTGCCTGGATCTGGGGAGAGGGGTGGCTGGAAGGGCAGGGAGAGCAGGCAGGTTTTGTCCAGGCTCCCTGCACTGGGGTTTTGTTGGTGGAGGATTGTCACAAACACATCCATGGATGCTGTCTGCAGTTCTCACATACTGCAAGGGAAGATGTTGGGGGGATGTTGCTTCTAAAGGCTTGGGGAGCTGATTTCAGCCAGGGTAGAGTTAATTTTCTTCACACAAAATATAGCCCCATACAAGCCACTGTGAAAAAAATTAACTCTACCCTGGCCAAAAGCAGCATGGCAGCCCATTAGAGGTGCCCACGAGCTGCATCACAGGGTAGTTTGTTCTGCAGCTCCACCGTGGTCCCAGCCCTGGATGTCTGGGGACAGAGTGTGCTTCCAGCCCCACTGCCCTGGCTCTGGGCCCCTGCAGAGTGGTGTTCAGTTCAGCCTGGCTGGTGCAAAGGGCTCACAGCACACGCAGCTGTACCAGCCACCTCTGCCAGGGTACAGTGCCGGGGCTGCTCAGCTCTGGGAGCATCCAGTGCTGCTGGGAAGCTGCAGTTGGCCACCAAGAAGTGAGGGTTTAGACCAAGGGGCAGCTCCAAGGGGGATGTTTCTGGCATAGCTGTGCCCACAGCCCCTTCCTGCCTTGTTTGTCTCATTTTTGCTTCACCAAGCCCACACCAGTCCAGCCTTGAACTTCAGTGACCTGTCTGGCATGAGAAAAGAGCTGCTGCTGCTGCTCCTGGCCTCAGAGAGATATCCCAACTGCTGGGAGAGCCTGGCATCCCCTCCCTGCCTGTGGGACTGCCACAGGGCAGCCACAGCCCGGCTGTCCCTAGTGGGAGCTGGTGCTGACCCACCCCAGGCAAAGCCCCAGGGATGAGCTGGCTGTGTCACTGCTGACACCATAGAGGCTATCACACCCTGCTGCTGCCTGTCCCCACGCTGTCCAGGATCCCACTGCCCTCCTGGCCCAAGGACTTGCTGGCTGCAGCAGTAAAATTCCCCACTTGGACACATAGCCCCACAGGCAGGGGTGGCAGCCAGGGTTTGGCTGGGGTTTGCCACCCTGCACTCCATACTCACACCTGTGGTTTGCCTCTCCCCTCTCCTGTGAGAGAGAGCTTTACATGAACATAAAGCTACACAACCAACAAATAATGGAATTCAGCAGAGGCAGCCAGACCCCTCCTGTAGCCAGGACCTAGAGGGGTTCTGAAGTTGGTGCTTTGGAACTTGTGCCTTCCCTGGGTGTTGCAGGGCCAGGGATGGGGCCTGTGTCAACTTGGGGCTTGCCCTGTTTCTTGGGATGGGAGTTTACAAAGTCAGCATGATTGATCTAAGGCAGTGGGACTTACATACCACAAGCATGCTTTTTTTCTTTCTTTTTTTTTTTTTTTTTTCATTTTTCTTTCCTGTTTAAACCACTGTGTGCTGCTCTGGGTGGTGGGTTTGGTTTGGAGGGGTCTATTTGGGATGTCCAGCTGCCTGAGGTGCAGCCTTCTGGCCAAGAGCTGCCTTGGCTGGAGGGTTTGCAAGCTGGGAACTGGGACAGCGTGGGAGCACCATGGGCAGCTGCTGCAGCTGCTGAACATCAGGAACCCCTTGGCTCCACCAGACCTCCACCATCTGTTGGCCCCTCTGTGCAGCCAGGGTGACTTCATGGGGTCCAAGCTGATTTTTTTCTAATGGTACCATGTAAATATGAGCTGCCCAAGCTCCCCAGAGCCTTCTCCCTGCTCATTGAGCCAAAACAAGCTGGCACTTTGCTTCAGCAGCTGCCCAATCCTGTCATCTTCCCCCAAGGCTGGGGCAGACCTGAGGGATGTGGCTCTCTGGGGCCAGCAGGACTTTTCCCTGTGGTGAGATGTGATGCCAGAGAGACCATGTGGCTTCACACCAACTATACTTGAAAGCAGAACTGGAGTTTCTAATGCCTGAGGCTCCAACTCCATGCACAGAGATCCTGAGCTGGTAGCTGGACTCTTTGCTCCCACACTCGGGACCGGGAGGTGATCGGCTCGTTCATTGTTCAAGCCTGTGTCCAGCTGAGATACACAGAGCTTTTATTTTTGAATGTACATCTAATAAACCCGAGGCAAATGAGGAGCACTGCAATAAACACTGGGTTGTTTGGCATCCAGCTGCCTAGAAATGGAGTTTGGAGTTTCCCAGCCGTGGCTCTGTGTGGGGATAGGGGAGTTTCACCTCCAGTTTTGGGAATGTCACCTTGTCCAGAAAACCTGGAACCAGCCCTGCTACCCTGGCAGTGCCATCACCCTGTGGGCAGAAATAAAGCCAAGGGGTGGTTTTGGGTGGAGTTCATCTTCCTAAAGATCTTTTATAATAAATAAAGCTGTGAAGTCTATGTCCTATTGGGCCACAGAGCAGAAGCTATAAAAAGGGCTGGGGCTGTCAAGGGCTGGCTCTCTGTGGAATTTTATTCCTTTTCCATCACTGCTGGCTGCTCCACATCCACACACCCAGGTTGTGAGGTGTCTGTGGACTCCCCTGCCCGCTGTGGGGCTGTGCCATGAGAATCCCTGTGCATGACCAGAGCTTGCATGCTGTGAGCAATGCCATAGCCCAGCTGGACACACGGGACCAGAGCCAGGGAGGGAGGACTGTGGGACCATCCCAGCAGGGCTGGGAAAATCAGAATCACAGGACAGAAGCTGATTGTGTGTTCCTTGTACTGGTGTGGCTCCAGGACATGACACAAGGTGTTACCAGGATCACATCTGTGAGCTGGAGCTGGGATACCAAGGGACTCCTGGCCAGCACGGAGACAAGGTGATTCAGCTGCCAGCTCAAACAGCACCACCTGCACTGGGTGCACACCTCCCCAGGACGCTGCTGTGGGGCCCATAAAGCTGTTCCAGGGCTGGTTTAGCAACGAGCACCTCTCTGCCTTTCTGGTTGCTTTTTGGGGCTTCCTGGCAGCAAGTGTTGGGCCACAGCTCCTCCTCCATCCCCACTACCCTCACCCTGCCTTGGAGGTCCCAGCTCCCCAGAGGAGACACCGTCCTTCCTTGGCCCAGGGATGGAGGCAGAGGGTTTGACATCAGCTCTGCCCTGAGCTGGGGCTGCTGGATGGTGGCACTGGGACCAGGGTCACGATTCCAGTAGAAGATGGAGTGAATTGGAGGGATGGAATCCTGATGGAGCATGATGAACTCCAGGTTTGCAGCTGTGTCTGTTCTTCCACGCTTTCCTTTATGGCTTTTTTTTTTTTCCCCCCCCTTGAAAAGCCTCAGATTGCAGATATCACATAGATTCCAGATGATAACCAGTTTCCAAAGCAGTCAGAGGCAGAGAGGAGGGGTAAGGAGATGGTAGTGCTCTGGCCCTGAGCACAGGGCAGTGCTCAAAGCCGGTGCTGGTGGGAACCTTTGCACCCTTCCCATGGGCAGGAGCTGCTGGACAAATGTGCAAACACCCACCCTCCTCAGGGCAGTCGCACCTGAAAGCATCCCACTTCTCCCCAGCCCAAGCTGGACCAAGGTAGCAGGCCCTGGCAGCGAGGGATGCTCGCCCCTGGATCCTCCCCTGGATCCTCGGAAGCAGTCAGCAGTCGCCACGCGGGTGCTCATTAGCTCGTTCTCACGTTGGCCACTGCCCAAATAACTCCGAGCGGTGTGAAATCCCAGCGCAGGGGAGAGCCAGGAATGCAGGGGCCAAGCGGGGCCAGCCCTGACGCAAGGGCAGCGGGTGGTGCGGGACAAAGGCAGGGCAGGGGACGGGGCGAGGGAGGATGAATCACACAAATACGCAGGAAGGGAAGGAGCGGAGGAAGCCACGGAGCAGCTGGAGGCAGCTGGATGGGGTTTTGCTCCTGCCACCGTGCCCACATTCAGGAGAGGAGCAGGACGGTGCCTCAGGGTCACTGCCGGTGCCAGGCTTTGGAGCCCGGTGGTGCCAGCGGAGTGTGGGCAGGACATCCGTGTGGATGGAAGAGGAATATCCACTAGAGGGGACTGTGTGATCGCGTGTGGGAGCTGCCAGCCAGCGCTCAGCACAGTGTGCCAGCCCTCCTTCCAGCCCAGTTATCCCAGCCCAGGCTCCAATGCTCTCTGCATCCCTCCCGCCCGAGGCAGATCACCGGGACCAGCCGATGCACCAGGGGGTACCGAGGGGCAGCTGCAGGCGCCAGGAAAGTCAGAGAATCGTGGAATGGTTTGGGCTGGAAGGGATCTTAAAAAACACCAGCTCATTGGAACCCACTGCCACGGGTAGGGACACCTTCAACTATTCCAAGTTGCTCCAAGAGCCATCCAACCTGGCCTTGGACACTTCTAAGGATGGGGAATTGTGCTGGGATGGCCTCTACCAGCTGCTGAGCCTCCTCCCAACCACTTGCTCTCTCTCCAGCTGGATGGGACAGAGAATGGAATGGGCCAAAACATGAACAACTTGTGGGTTAGAAGATGAACTAGGCAACCTATAGGGTCTGTATAGAAAATAACCATGGAAAAATCACAGGCTGAAGGCCCCTGACAGCCCAGGGCATCTCTCCTTTCCCTGCTTGGCTCTGGCCCTGCTTCCCCCTGGGACCCTACAGCTCTCCCAAGGCTGAGATTGCTCATCCTGCCCCTGAAAGCCTGAAATCCCCAAAAGAGCTGGAATATGAATTTGTCTCTTCCTTTTGCTCACCCTGAAGCTGGAGCCCATTTTGGGGAGTAGAGTGGGGGCAGATCTCCTGGTGGGGAGGACAGGGGGACTGGTGTGGTTCCTGATGGGTTTTGCTTGCCCTTCCATTCTCCCCCAACACCGTGATATTATTTCACTCCTGGTTGGATTAATGGGATTTGCTTCTCCATTTGTGCACAGGGACTTGAGTAATGCACTCCCCAGAGAGAAATCAACTTCCCTTGCCCCAGCAGTGCTGGGGAGGCCAGACCAGAGCCCACGTGATAGGCTCACTGGCTTTCTCCTGTCCTTCAAGGCTCCACACACATTAAGCCCGTCCTCTTGGCAACAATCTTGCAAACTGTTTATTTGTGACTATGTTAACAAACATGCTTGGGGAACATGTTGTATTCAGACGTGAGCATGCCACCTTCTCCCTGCCTCTCTGGGCCAGGACTGTGGGCAGTGAGGGGCCAGGGCTCAGAGCTGCCAAAATCCAGCTGACTCTGCACTTGGAGCACCACCGGGACCAGCAACCCCGAGCACGAGGCCACCTCGCCTGCTGTTCCCACAAACCACCAAACCTGCCAGCAACATCCCACCAATGCCTTTTTCCTGGAGGTTCCCAGCTCATAGCTTTTTCCTGGAGGTCCCCAGCTCATGGATGCAGCTGGGGGAAGGGTCTGACCACGACCTCATAGAACCCTGGTGTCCTGCAGCCAGAGGGACATGGACACAAGGGCCCCAGGGATCCTGTCCAGCTCTGTAAACACCCGTCATAGGGGAGGGCACTGGTGTCAGGTCACACCATGGGCAGAGACCAGTGGAGCTGAGCTTGCACACCCCACAGCTTCCCTGAGCTCATCCCTATCCCTATCCCTCACCTGTCCAGTTCTCCTCAGCTGGTGGGTGTCAGCAATGATCCTGGGAGGAAGGTACCCTGGAGAAACGGTGCTGCTCCTCTCCCAGAACAGACTCACCCTGAACACATGTTATTTTAAACTCTAACTTGCCAGATTTGAGGTGAACTTGTCTTGGCTGTGTCTGGGTCCAATACCCCATGTCCCTCAATCTGCATTCAGCATCTCCAGGTAACCAGGGCTGGAACTGGGTCTGTTTTCCTGAGATCCAGGGGAGGGAGATGAACAGCAATTACTGAAGAGCTGTAGTTCAGGTACTGGGTGAGAGCACTTGAGAGTCTATGGAGCTATAATCAAGCCTGTGAGCCTCTGTGTGCTCATGGCATTTTTCCTTCGTGCCATCCCAGTGGGAACATCAGCAGGGCAGCACCTGTGCTGCCTTCACATCCATCTCATGAGTCACCCTGGGGATGGCTTCAAGACACCAGAGGGCTCAGGGAAAATCCCAAAAGAGCTGGGAGATACACTGGCAGCAGCTGTGGAGGCAGGGAGTTGGCTTCTGTTTAGTAAAAGTGAGGAAAGAGGGCCCTGCTGCCAGTGCCAGGGAATGTGTGAGGATGAGGAGCAGCTCCTGCTGGGCTGAGCCCTTCCCAGGAGAAGGGATGGGAAAGGCACGGAATTGGTGCTGCAGAGCACCTGAACACTGCACTGGTGCTACCCAGGCAAGGCTCAATGCTGTCACCAGGGTTGGAGCTGGATGGTCTTTAAGGTTCCAACCCAGAGCATTTCATGATGTCACTGCTGAAGGCAGCATCCAGGTGTGGGCAGCAGCCAGTCCCAGCTCTCAGCCAGCTCCCCATCTCGGTGGGACTGGGATCCCTGGTGCCTGTGTTACCCTTTCTGTGCCCACCTGCACAAGGCTTTTGGCACCAGCTGGGAACCCCCTGGCTCAATGCCCCAGCCCCGCTCCCTTCCTCCTCCCAGTCACAGCCATGCCAGGTAATGACTCCATGAGCCCCGAGGAACAATCTTCTGAAGCTTTCCAGGTGTTATCACCCCTCCTCTTGCAGGCATCTCCTTTGCTCTCAGTCCCAGACCCTCTGGCTCTCACAGCCTCTGGAAAAGCAAACTCATGCCTTGGGTGCCTGTTTTATAACAGATTTTCCTTTTCCAGTCTAGCAGAGCAGTCTCACAGCTGTGCTTCCTGCTTATGCATCTTGTGCACATCCTTTTTTATCCCAGGGAAAGTGCTCCTGGGTGGCTCCTGGGGATAGGCACAGATGCCAGTGGCAGCCTCAGCCACCCTCAGAGCACAGGGGATGTTTTGGGACTGATTCCCTGCACTAGGGCCAGTTTATTCTCTGCAGGACATACCAGTCTGCAGGGAAACATGTCTGACTATAAATGTCACTGGCATCTCCTCACTCCAAAACTGATCTCTGGGTTACCCATGACTGTTCAGATTATGAAAATGGAGGCACAGAATATTTTCTAGTTCTTTCCTGTATAGTGGGGCTGTGACTACCCACACCTAAGGGATACAGGAAAACAGGGAGCTGAGTGTCCCACACTGCCTGGCATGGGCAGAGCCCAGCTTTGTAATGGGAATTCATAAAAAGAGACCGCAAGGAGTCCGCAAAAAAAAGGGCAAGGCTTCATTTCTACTCTTCCTGGTGTAGTCACTGGGCAGAGACCCCCATGGAGGGAGCTTTTAACAGTGTTTTGTAGCAAAAGCTGTTTCAGAAGTGCACAGACCTTTTGGGTTGTGTGTTCCCAAGAAGCCATAAACCCTTCTTCACCTGCCCCCCCCCAAATTTGCAGCACTGCAGCTCCAACCCAGAACCCACCCAGCCCTAGGGACCCTGCTGTTTTCCACCTTGTCCTGCTAAGCAGTGTGCTTGTGGAACACATCAAACGTGCCTGGAGGAGCGTTTCTGGCCCAGCACCTGCTTTCCCCACGCACCATTGTTTCCCCAAAGCCCTGGAGAACAGCAACAGCTCCACACAGTCTGACTCCTGTCAGAGCCAGCCGGCTCTGTCCTGCTCCGAGGTGGTTGTTTCATCCCAAACTAGCCAATTCCTGCTGCTTTTTTTATTCTTGCGTTTGAAGGAGGGAGGGGAGAACAAAACAGCCCTTGGGGTGAAGCTACCTCCTTAATTAACAAGGCTGAGAGCTTTGCAGAGATTGTGCAGAAGGAGAGAAAAATAAGGAAAACTGGGAAAAACCGGAAAGGATTGGGTTCAGTTGTCAGACCAATTAACCTAGATCCACACTCTCCCCCTGGATGAATTGCTTGCTACTACGTAATTGCTCGGGCCCAGCTCCTGATTGAGAGAAATTAAAAACAGACACTTAACAAGGCAACCTGGTGTGGAGATGGGATGCAGGAGCTGCCTGGGGATGCCATTCACAAGACAAAACTGAGAGAGAGCCCAGGCTTGGAGGATCTTGCTGAAATCAGCATTATCTGCACCATTTGCACCATCCTGGACTCAAAACATGGCTGGGCTGGGGGATAATTTGAAAAGGCCCTGGGAGATGGTGAGAGGAGGAAAGCCCTGATTTAGCCAAGCATTTGAACACCTGCATAATTGCAGTGTAGCTGCAGGTCCAGCTCAGCTCAGTGAAGGATTTAGATGAAATATGGGGTATGCTCAGTCAGGTACAAAGTGATTCAGGAGCTCTTTTGTCTAAAAAAAAAATAAAATTCTTTGCAAACCCTTCTTGACTCTGTGTTAGGACCCATCTGTCCAGAGAGGAGGGAAAATTCCACCATTATAGACTTTTAAATCTATACCTAGTGAAAAAAACCACTAATCCAGATAAATCTAGGAAAACCAGCCTGTGCTGTAGCTGAACACGTTCTTTCATGTGTAGGGCTGATGAGTTCACGTGCAGTGGGAAATTCAGACCCAGTGTTTGGGAAAGCTCAGTGGTTTCAATATTAGCTTAAGAGTAGGCAAACATGTTTTCCTGCTGCTGAAGGAGAAGGGGATCTCCTTGTGGGAGCATTGGCCTTTCCCATCCCCTGTAGTTCCATCTGCCTCTTTTCCTGCCTAGGAATTATCTGTGGAGCAAGGGAGGGCTGCAGAAAGCCCCAGGCATGGCTGTACCCCAAGCCATGATCACAGCTCTGTTTCCAGCTGCTTGCCCACCCGCCCCCTGCAATATCTGCAATTCCCCCAGGAATTTTTGGGGTGCTGCTCCTATGTCTGGCTAATGCTGGGCTTCAACTTTTTTCCAGCCCTGTGGCCAAGCCCCAAGTGCTGACCCCCATTCTTGGCCAAACCCTACTGCAGTCAGTACTTGCTGTACAGTACAAAGTAGCATCCTTAAAGAAAAAAAGCCCTGGATACCCCAATTTCAGCAGTTTGAGCTTATCCTGGTGTCCAGTGCCTGCAGTCTCAGCCACACATGTCTATGCAGCCAGGACAGACACCCCAAAGGGCTGAACCCCAGTTACAGCTTTAACCCATCTGACTCATCCCAGACCTTCTTGACATCTGCTTTAATTTTTATTAATGAACCAGCTGTCCCAACAGGTCATAAAAACTACCACAGGTAGGGCAGCAAAGGATGAGAATAGCCCACGCCAACTCTAGATCTCCAACTTGAAAACCCCAAAGACTCCAGCAACACGTGTCTAAAGGAAAACCACCGGTGCTCTGGCTATGGCTACACCACGTGTATTTATTGACATAGAAAACAGCCACTGTGTGTTTTCCACCTCCAGGCTCAGCCCACATCCACCAACACCCTTCAAACATCCCTTGGCGAGATCCAGGAGAGTCTGAAGGGCC
Source organism: Pseudopodoces humilis (assembly GCF_049639895.1). Taxonomy (NCBI): domain Eukaryota; kingdom Metazoa; phylum Chordata; class Aves; order Passeriformes; family Paridae; genus Pseudopodoces; species Pseudopodoces humilis. The sequence continues at coordinate 15,524,289 of NC_142217.1, forward strand.
CATCCACTCCCCGGTGGTTTCATCTGAGGCTGAAATGGGCTCAGGATTTTCCTATGAAGGCCCCGGGATTAAATTAAAGAGGATTTAAGCAGATGGTCGGTTCTCTGCTCATCGTAGTTGGCAAAATGGGAACCATATCGCTGAATTGTCTGCCTGCACTAATTAATGTTTGTACAGTGCTCTGTGCTGCAAACCGCTGCCGACGTGCTAACTGCTATCATTAGTATTATTACTAAGCTGTTTATGCCTGTTCCAGTGCTTTCTCTCCTCATCCCCAAGGGCTTTGCCTCTTTCCTGTGCAGATGTATGGGAAGAGGAATCAGCCCTCTCAGGCTGTGGCTGGCTCTACCCCAGGCTCAGATCCCTGGTTTGCTGGTAAAAGCCTCCGGCTGTGCCAGCAGCACCGGCTCCATGGGGAGGGCAGGAGCAGCCAAGGACCAGGAGGTTCTGCCCAGAGATGGGGTTTAGCATCATCCTGCCCAGTCCTGGGTGAGGTGGTTGTTTCAGTGCCCCTCCTGATTGGAAAATGGACTAGATGTTGCTTCCCTGCCTCCTTCGTGTTCCAACAGGGAAAAGCTTTTCTGTGCTCTTAGGGGCTCTCTGCATCCTTCTCTGTCACTACATGGCAAAGGGTTTTGTAGGGAAAGGGAGGATCACTCATCCTTCCTAATGACCTGAGAGGAGACTGAGGAGCAGAGGAGTTCAGTGATGGATGAGCTCAGCCATGCTCCATGACAGGCCCTTGTCCCTGTGCAATAACCGAGCAGTGACGTCTGCTGCCACTGGCAGAAGGGACGCTGCATTCCCTACAAATAACCATCCTGCAAGACAGTGTTCTGCAAAGCTGAAGGATGGCTTCTCCCTTTCCTGCCCAGTGAAGCTTTTAGCAGAGAAGCAATGCACCAGAAATGAGAGATGCTGCCTCTGGAAAGCAGTGAAAGGACAACCATCTGCTCACGGGTGCGTGGAGCAGCAAACTCTCCCCACAGACACACTGAAATCTCAGAGCTCGAGATCCTGGAATTGGGGAATAGCCTGGGTTGGAAGGGACATTAAAGGTCATGGGGTTCTAGTTCCCTTCCATGGGCAGGAATCCAGGTTGCTCCAAGCCCTGGCCTTGGACACTCTCAGGGATGGGGCAGCTGCAGCTTCTCTGGGCTGTTCCAGTTCCACTCCCTCGCCACTCCAGGCACACATCTTTGACCTGATCAATGTTTCCAAGACTCTGCTTGGAAATCCTTTGCTCAATTAACCCAACCAGACAGAACATTCCTGACCATCCCCACTGGCATCTTTCAGATACCAGTTTTTTGTGACTTGATCGTGAAAGAAACTGCCCAAAACAAGAAACTGGGGCAGCCCCTGAGAGGAACCAAATGAAATACAGAATGCTGGGAGTCTGATATACAACTTGCTACAGGGATATGGCAGGCAGCATTCCCAACCTTGCTCCCTTAGGGTGAAGAAGGCACCCTCACTGCCCAAACAGTGAGACAACTTGGCTGAAGACTGATGTGATGCTTCCAACAGGAAGTTTAGGGCGTGAATCATCCTTATTTTTCCCCTACAGAGAATGCAAGAGATGAAATGAGATTCAGAAAGTTGGATGTAGGATGCAGGAAGAGCAGACAGTTCCCAGAGTGAGAAGAGGGATTACTCCAGCCAGGACAGGCCCCACTCTTGCCCTGAGCCAGGCTGCATTTGCTTTGCAGAGGTTGTTTAGCCCAAACAAAGAATTGCAGAGAAAAACAGCTCCAGCAAGCAGGGGATCAACATTTTCTGTGTGGTTTGAATTATCCATGACTTTTGACCCAAGATTAAATCTAGTGTGTAACTGGTGGTTATATATTGAGTCATATGAGCAGCCTAATCGCAGAAACCCCACGTTCTCCAAACAGCCTGAGCCCCGTCAGGGCTGACTGCGAGCCGCTCACGTTTCCCAGCCAAAGCACCCTGCAGCTTTTGCATCATCCTTTTAATTCAACACTTACAAAGCATTTTTTTCATCCCACCGGTATCTCAAGCCCAGAACAAAACAAACCCAGCGACACCGTGAGCGGCCAGCCCAAGGAAGCCAGATTTCCCAGGAAGTTTGGCCTCTGGGCGGCTGCTCCAGTGTCTGGTAGAGGGCTGGGCTCACACTGCAGCGTTTTTCTCAGCAGGAGCTGTCTCTCCTCTCTATCCTCCATCAGCAATTCTCCTGATGCGCATAGAAATTGCCTTTTGACTTCTACCTCCAGTGTAATTTGGGTGAAAATGAGCACAGGAGTTGGAAAGTGTTGGTGGAGGGTATGTGGCTGGAAAAGGGGCTCTCCTGGGGTGCGACACCGGCTTTGATACCCACTGTGAACACAACAGGGCTTGGCACCACATGGCCCTGGCTCTCCCCAAACTAATTTTTAGCTGTTGGCACCTGCCTTTCCTCTCCTTAGGGCTGTGGGAGGCTGAGCTGCTTCACCTCTCCCGGAGAGCCTGGCTAAGAGCCATGAAAGGCTGATACCAGCCACAGGGATCGGCTATCACTCCTGCCAGTACAATCCTGCGGGCTCACCGGGTATTTCCCAGAACTGGTGGCTGGGACGGGGCTGGCACAGCCTTTGTGTGCTGAAACTCTTTGACATTCCTCTGCCCAGCCAGTCTTGGCAACAAGGCCAACCTGGAGACCTGGGGAGGACCCAAAATGGGGATGATCCAGGGTCTGCCCAAACTCTGGTGAGTGGGGAGTGTGTTGGAAGACACTTGTATTGTGCAGGGGGATCCCATGAGCTCACACACACAGAGTTGGCTGTGGGGGCCTTGCAGGAACAGGGCAGTGAGGGATGCATGGAGGCCATGGAGGGAGTAGGGTGAGGGTCTCACAGCCTCAGATCCATGTTTAGGGTTGGGAGAGAGATACCCAGCCTTTTCCAGCAAGGCTAAACTAAGGCTAAATCCTCTCCTTCCTCCTGCAATAACTCACTGGCTGGTGGCAACCCAGCTGGAAGAGCATGGCTGGTTGTCAGGCTGGTATGAAGCTGCTCAAGAGGCATTTCATCACCAAAGGCTCTTTGTCTGGAAGGCCAGCCACTGTCTCAAACTGTCCCAGAGGGATGCTGGTGATGCTGTCCCAGGTTTAGAAGGGGGACAGCTCCATCCTGACAGCCCCAGAACCCACCTGGTGTTCCCAGAGAAAAGGGATCCCCAGCAGTTCCCCAGGCAGCGCTGGCTTTGGTGTGACCCCACACATATCACCACTTCAGCGTCCCTCAGTTCATGGCAGATCCCAAATCTGCACACCTGATCCCACTACAGGGACCTCTCTATGTCCCTTCATGTAGATCCCATGCCCCAGGAGAATGCCCAGCTCCTTGCTGGTCTGAACTGGTGCAGGCATCAGCACTGGGCTTTCACCTGCTCTCGGTCAAGGTGGTTCTGCATTGCTTTGCAGTGAAAATAAAGAAACAGCTGGAGGGAAAAATTCCTGGTTAGTAAACAGAGCTGAGCAACCACAGACCTCTCACCCAGGAGGGGAGGAGGAGGGCAGAGACAGAGCCTGGTAGAACCCAGGATTGGATTTCAACACTCTGCAGAAGACAAGATGCTTGTAGTGAATGTATTTGTCTGGGTTGCAGCCCCATGAGCAGCTGTTTGGTCTGGCCACAGAGCCCTGCATGGATAAGGAGGAGCTGGATGGGAAGGGAGTAGTGACAGTCAAGGAATGAGAAGTGGTTGGGATTTGGAGTTGGCACTTGGAGCTGGCTTTGCCCTTTCCCTTCCCTGCCTCCCTGCAGAGGAGGGCTGTGGTGTAAGGAGAAGAGGTGCCTAGGCACCAGGGGTGTCCCAGATCCCAGTTATTTGGGAGCCCTGTATTCCCTGTATTCCCACAGCTCCTCTGCTTTGTGTTACTGCTGAACGACTTCCCTGAGTCCAACACCACATCTGCTGCCATTCTGCATGACTTGCTTTGTCTTTGGGTCACCTGGTGTATCCCCTGGCAGTGCCAGCTTCTACCACGTCCCTCCTGGATGAGGCAGATGAGCAAACTTCTGAACTAGAGGCAAAAATTTGCATTTTAAATTCTCATGTCTGTTTTTTTCCATGAGGGGAACAGGTGACTGAACACATGCACACTGTCATCTGTCCTGTGGATGCCACTGCTGTCCTCAGGGGACACTTCTCTGACCTCAGAGCTTTGTCCTGCATGACAAGGTAAGGTCATGCTGGACTAATGCCGAGGTTCCTTTGGTGCTGGCTGTGACAGCTCTGTCTTGCTCCACCTCCACCATAAATCATGGCAGGCTATAAATCCCTGCCAGCACTTAGGGACCCATCCCTGGGGAGGGCAACGGTTCAGCCCTGAGGCAGCAAAAACAAGAATCATGTTTTTCACAGGGACAATATCACTCAGAGGCACAAACAAGACCCTGGAGCAGGGGGTGCTGGCACTGCAGCACCTCGGGGTGGCACCGATCCAGCCAGACCCGTGCAGGGACAACTCAGGGCACAAACCCTTGGCAGGGCAGATACTCCCAGATGAATTTGGTCCCTGACCTGACTTTTATATGAATCCTCATGTCAGCACAAGGAAAAGGAACTGAGCAGGGCAATAGGGACACAGGGCAGGAATACATCGTGTTTGGGGGTTCAAGGAAATTCTGGGTATTCCTGCCCTGCAGAGGGACTGTGGCCAAAGGGGACAGGGATGGAGCTGCCCTGGGTGTCCCAGCTCCTTCCCTAGCCCCTTTCCCAGCTCTGTGCTTTACAATCCCCAATGTTCCCAGCCCCATAGCAGCTCCTGGCCTGTGGGGACTGTCTTCACTCAGTTTTACTTGAGCTCAGCCAGGAGAAGAATTTGGGGAGATTTGGGGAGCTTTTGAACCAAACACAAATAGCCTTACCCTGGCTTTCCATGGTACAGGCAGTTGAGATCAGGTTTAATTTTCCTAGTAGAGGTCCCCACAGCAGAAATTATGTGGGAATCTTGATTTTCTTCCAAAAAAAACCAACCTGTTTCCCTGCTGTGACAACTGCCACAGGAAGCCAAAGACTGCAAATGGTGGCATGAATTCGTCAGTGAAGAGACTAAATGGGATCTCAGCACACAAAAGGGGCAGAAAACCATGGAGGGCGATCAAAAGTGGCTCCTGGGAGTTACTGGCACAATCCAAGGATTTGCTGGGAAATGCTGCAGGAGCCTCTGTGTGCCCGCACGTGAACCAACGTGGCAGGACCCGTGTGATTTCTCATCACTGGCTGCTCACAATCTCTTCCACAGGAACTGGGCATATTATTTCTCCATTTGTGGGTGGGAGAGGTTGATAAGGAGCAGGGCCAGGAAGCAGAGAGACTGAGTTTTTTGTCCTTGGGGTTGTCCCAGGGCTTGCGCTGGGTGACAACAAAGTGCCAGAACCCCTCCTGCCATCAGGGGTTGTAGTGATTCACTTTTTCTTCTAGAAATCTCCCTTTCCACACCAGAGGAACAAAATACTCTCATCATCAGCTGCCTGCCCACCTCATGGCTGATATATTGAGCAGTGAACCATTGCCAGCCCTGTGCAGGGAGAGACTGCCCAGAGTTCTTCCTGATTTTGGTGCAGGGTCATATTGTCCCTAATTTCTGTGACTCAGAATTCCCTGGTCCCTGAGTAAGGACCAGCTGACCCTGCTCGTGGCGGGATGTGAGATTCAACCCCATTTTCCTACATTTTGTGAGCATAAGCATGGCCTTGCTGCAAGCCCTAGCTGTTCCCTGCCCTCATGTCCCCAGCCTTGTCCCCACAGCACAGTCCAGGGTTTCTGCCAGCAGCTCCTTGATGTCCACGAGTTGGATTTTAGAGGTGACACAAGGCACAGGCACCTGAATTCCTTATATGCTGGTTTTCTAGTTCAGTGCCCTGTGCTACCCAGAGCAACAGTCACATTTTTCATGGAGCAGCACTACAAACTCCCTGACCTCCCTGGGCTCCCCAGCTCGTGAGCCATGGTGAGAGCCAGGGGGGTTTCCAGCTGAAGGCTGAGAGCCACTCATCCCCGCTTGTGCTCCCAGAGGAGCTTCCCCAGCCAGCCTGGCTTTGGGATCTGCTGATGAAGGACAAAATGGGAAGGATGCAAAGAAGCAATGAGGCTGCCCGGGGTGTCAGAGCATGGTCCCCACCCCCGCCACAGCCGGGAGGCCGTAACATCCCAGGAACAGCCTGAAAGTCCCGTTCCAGCTCCCAAACTGAAAACAAAAGTGCGTCTTGTTCCCATCCTGTTTTCAAAGCCAGAAAGGTTGGGGCTGTGAGAGCCTTGCCAGGCTGGGCAGCGCTGCCAGCTCCTGTCACCTGCCCCGACCTCGGCTCCAGTAGGGACAGAAGTGTCCCACTGCTCCTCCTGGACATGGCTCCTTGCTGGCAGCACCGGGATGGCGACAGCTGGGGGTGTCCTCAAAAGTCTGTGTTTGGAGAATCTTGTGCCCAAGTTCATGTTCTTGAAAGAAGCCCAAAAAAATGCTCCAAGGGCCGGAGCAGCTCTGCCTTGGGGGCAGCTGGGGGTGAGACAGAGCTGGGGGTGTTTAGCCTGGAGAACAGAAGGTGACAGGAAGACCATCAAATCCCTTCCAGTGCCTAAAGAGTCTCCAAGAGAGCTGGAGAGGGACTTTGCACAAGGGCATGGAGTGACAGGACAAGGGGGAATGACTTCTCACTGACAGAGGGCAGGATTAGATGGGATATTGGGAAGAAATTCCTCCCTGTGAGGGTTGTGAGGCCCTGGCACAGCTTGCCAAGAGAAATGGCTGCCCCATTCCTGGAAGTGTCCAAGGCCAGGCTGGACAGGGCTTGGAGCAACCTGGATAATGAAAGGTGTCCCTGGCCATGTCAGGGGGTTGGGACTGGATGACTTTTAAAGTCCTTTCTAATCCAGGCCATTCCATAGTTCTGTGGGTGGGAATGCTGTGTCCAGGAGGACACACTATGGAACCCCTGTGCTCAGCACAGCTCCAAAGCCTTCAAACCCCTCCTGCAAAACACTATCAGCTCCTGGGAGTTTCTCTGCCACTGTGAAGGGATTCCTAATTCACCTCCAAATTCCCCAAGCACTGAGAAGGCTTTGTTTTCATTAAATAGGGCCATCGTAAGAGGGCTGGTGCTGCTGGTATCCAGGGCTCTGTGGGCAGCCCTCCTGCTGGGATGGGTTGGAGAAGAATGGAAAGGATCCATATGTCAGGAAGATTAGCATGGACCTGCCATTGCCATGTCAGGCTCTGAATGATCCCACTCCTCCCTGTGCCCTGTGCCTGCACCTCTGCTGCCTGCTCAGCGGAGATTATTAGCAGGGAAAATCATTAGGCACAGGGCTGGGAGCTCAAGGGACACGAGAGTGCCTCTGTCACTTGGAAATCAATCCCAGCCATCCGCTCAAGCCGAGCTTCCTCCAGCCCAGCTTGAAATGACAGCACTTTCACTCCATCTGGGAAGAGGAGGAGGGGTGGCTTCTCCCGGTCCAGTGCTCAGTGGGGTTTGCTGCCTTCCGGATACCAGAGCAAACAGCTGTGTTTTGCCCGTGGACCTCAACCACAGCCAAGCCCTGGGAAGAAAATTGTGCACCAGAGCCCTGTGGAGGAGGCAGAGTTTGGGGCTTTAGAGCCAGAAACTGCAGGAGACTGGGAGAATTTCATGAAGGGACATCACGACTAGCTCACCCCCTCAGTATCCAGGGGTGGAAAGAGGGTACAGGGAGCTGTGGGCTGAACAGACAAAGCTGCTAGCACACCATGGGATTCTTATTCTCAGGATAGTTGCCCTGCTTGACCCTGCAGCAAGCAGAGGGTTTTTGGGCACCCCATGCCTTGTTCGGGAGCAGCACACCCGACAGCCAAGTCCCTCCAAGCACCGTGTCCTCAAGGCGGATTTGGCATTCTTGCTCACAATGTATTGACATTCATTTTGACCTTTTAAATCACAAGGATGTTCTGTCCTTCCCAGCCAAGTACAGCCTGGATTCCCCGTGGGTGGATTATACTGTATATACAGTGCTGCAAATAGGGAGCTGGCAGAAGAGAAGTGTTTGTGTGCTCGCAGGGGTGCGGCGGTGCTGGGATGTGGAGCTGCTGCCAGCTCCCGGTTTTCCTGCCAGGATGCCCGAGAGGATGTGGCACCACGGCAGGAGGACGGTGATGGTGGCAGGAGAAATGCCAGCAGCTGGTTTGGTGGGGAGAAGGGATCCTACTAAAGCGGGAGCCGCCCCCTCGCCAGCAGCTCCCGACTGCTGCCGGATCCCCGCACTTCCCGTCCTCCAGCTAATTGCGCCTTTTGCTTTGAGGGAACATAAAGAACTACAGTTAGGAAACAACGTGAAAAATCGGCCACGAGCGCCCAGCTGGCTCCCGAGGACACTGCTTTGGGTGATCTTGGCCACCCAAATCCTTCTCTGGGCATCAGCAGAGGCGATTTCGGTAGAAAATCTACCCCAACCCTCAAAAGCTGGAGATGGTACGACAGGCAAGGTGTTCCCAAAGGTGAAAAATTAACATCTAACCCAATCCCTGGTGCAGACCACATCCTGTGCCCCGGGATGGCAGCAGTGGCAGGGAATGGAGCAGAGAGTGGGGTGCAGGTGCATGAATTTGGGGGGCATCATCCCCATCACCCTTTCCCCACACAGCCCTTAGGAGCTGGAGCAGGTCCCTGGTTGGGGCTGCCTCCTCCCTGCCTTCCTGGCCAGCAAGCAGGCTTTGCCACAGGCCAGCTCCATCCAAGGCTGTCACTGCCTGGATCTGGCCACCCTGCAGCCCCATGGTGCCAGGAAGGCCATTGGCATCATGTTCCCAGCCCAGATACGTCACTTATCTCTCCCCTTTCTTGCCCTGACACATTTTTTCCTCTCTCTCCTTTCCCAACCAGCTTGTAGGACTCTTATCTAAAACCCCAAACCAACCTTTCCCAAGGCAAACTCAGCACCCTCTTTTGCAAATTCATTTCTAGGGGCTTGTGTATTACATGAGGGGCACAAGTGACAACCTGGCAGCCAAACCCTTTTGTCTGACATCTTTATGCCACATGGATGTCCTCAAATCCCTTCCAGCCACCAAGGCAGGAGGGTTAATTTGAGGGGTGCACTGAGAACAAGATTTGCACTTGACAGTTGTTTGCAGCTGGTTTGTGGAGAAGGGAAAAGTAAGTGAGGTGTGGAGCCCAGGGTTGAGCTGGGAGCTGTGGGATGGGATGGATGGGATGCACAGCCTCTGCTGATGCTGCTCTCAAACCCACGTGTTTGTGAGCATGAGCAGAGTGGGAATGCCACAGCTGGCTGCTCAATACATGCTGCAGCATGGAGCAATTACCAGCAGCCATTCCAGGTGCCAGATGGGGCACAGGGAGAGAAGCACCGTGCTCCTGCCTTGTTCAAATGCCGTCCCTGTTGCCAAGCCAGCCTCGTGCACTTGAGCAGCCCCGATCTGAAGTGATGGATCCTCGGGTCTTGCAGAGTATTTGTTGGTGGAGGAAAAATCAATGCCCAGTCAGGGGTTCCTGCCACGTGGCTGCTTCATCCAACCCATCGCGTTGGTGCAGAGGGTGACGCCTGCTGCGGTCCTGGCTGACCGCGTGTGCTGGCAGCATGGAGCAGGGCTGCCTGATGGAACAGCGTGGGGAGGCTGTGACAAACCCTGCTGCCTGCAATGGCATTGCCCAAAACCAGGGACACCACCAGAACACAGGTCATCACACTCTGTGCAGCGACTGCACAGTAACAAAGCAGCTTGGCAAACCAGTACTGCAGTGAGGGGACCCTCAGCGTGCGGACTTTGCTTCAGGTGCCCGGATCCAGCCTGGTTTGGCCTTTCCTGGCTCAGAGGAGCCACTTTCCAGCCCTGAAATAGCAACTCAGATCATGCTCTCAGCAGCTGGGCATGATGATGCAAAATACTCATTATCCAGCAGGAACAATTAGACTTATGGCAATTATCTCTACAGTTGCTGGGAGATGCTGGAACGGGCCGGCCAGCAGCCAGGTCCCAGTGTAATCCCTGGGTGAGAGAGATGCGGTGCCCAGCCTTGCCAGCAGCTGCCATTGCCATGGAGGGCAGTGGGAGCATCCCAAGAGATTCCTGCAGTGCCAGGAGAGCTGGTTTTGTATGGGACGGGGGGTGAGGATGCATCAGTGTTTACCTGAATGCCAATGTCCTTCTCTAATGACATCTGTTTGCATTTGGACTGTTACAAATAAGCTGAGCCACACTGGGGTAAGAGGATGGTGTTAGGGATTGAAATGCTTTGATTCTCTGGCTTCCCTCTCTGCTGGATGCCCCCAGAGGAGAAGCCAGGATGGGTTTAGCTAATCCACAAAGTAGAAATGGGCAAAAGCTGGCTCCAGGCTGGATCAAGCCATGGACACCCAATGGTCATTGAGATGGGCAGCAGCTGCTGAGCTGGGCTGTAGGGCATATTCCTTTGGGAAAAAAATTCAGGGTTTTGGCTGAGAAATGCCCATGGGGTAGAGGCAGGAAGGACAAATTAATTCATTTCTCAACTCTGAACAACAAGGAGGGTTTTTCTTTTCCCCCTTAACATTGTTTGAAAACCTTATTTTGATTCCCCTGCAGCTGCTTGGAGCCAAATCTCCAAACCAATCCAACCCAAATAAATGACTCCTCCTTGGATTAATCAGTGTGCAGCTAGAATGGAGAGAAAGCTTTTGGGCAGGATGGGGCATGGCTGAGCATTGGATCACCAACTCAAGGAATGCCCAGGAGCGAGGGAGTAGGAGCTAAAGCAATGCTGGACGCCTGCTCTGGGAAACTTCTAATGAAAACTTTATCTGAGACAAAAATGTCACCACATCCTGGCCTTGTTTGTGCCACAAGAGTCAGCAAACTTCCCAGGAAAGTTTAGCTACCTGGTCATCAAAACCTCCCCGATACGCCTTGTTTATTAGCAGCTAAACATTAAGCCCTTGGCAAACAGGAATCCTTGGGGCCAGGGACACGTGACTGTGACAAGCCACTCATGGTGCCAGCTCCAGAACCGGGTGGAAGCTGCTGGTGTGGCTGAGGAGGGGGACAGACTACTCCAGGTGGGGGATGGAAGCATCCTGGAGATGGTTAGGGCTCACAAAACCCAAGGTCAGGAGGAGAAAGGCTCAGCAAAACACTGCTCTTGCCATGGCCCTGTAGAGATGAACCATTCTCAGGACAGGAGAAGGATTAAATGGTTCTTCACTGGAGCTGGAGGGAGACTTCTCCACCTCCCAAGATGTGTCTCCCACAGTGCCAGTGATGCCCCAGAAACCCACTGCTCTGCCGTGTAAAATTATTCTTTAAGGACACCTGACTGATCTTGCAAAGCCCATATAAATTTTGACTCATTTCAGTAATTAGGCCAATTATAGCAAAATGTTGTTTGCAATTCAAGTGAAGGATGGGCTAGAATCTTAACCAGATGCTTTTTCTGTGGTGCCAAAACAAAGTCTGAACAAAGCTCCTTTCCTCTCCCTCTGTGTTAAGTAACCCAAGAGAAACATTTTGAAGGGCTCCAGCATCAGGTAATGGCTTTTTCTGCCACGCTTGAAGGGACCCTGACAAACACACAAACAAAGCCTGACCCACTTTAGGAGAATAAGGACTGACTCCAAGAAAGGGAGCTGAGATTTCATTAATATCCTTAATGTGGCCCCATTAGTGAGTGTCTGCTACGTGCACCCAGGTAAATTTATCTGTCCTCTATGACACCTACGCAGTGTCCTTGTGCAGGGCAGTGGTGCCCTGAGATCCATGGATGCACAAGCACAGGGACACAAGAGCACAAGGATGCACCAGGGATGCACCCAGGAATGTACAAGCACACAGGGATGCGCGTGCACAGGGATGCACACTCCAACACCTTCCCAACATACTGGTTATGCATCCAGGAGCTCAGGAGAGAAATCTTTGCCTGGGCTGAGCCTTGGCCTCCAGTGCAGAATCTTGCAGCATTGCTTCAAGGCCATGATTGCATATTGAGAGTGAAACTGCTGCTGCCTCATGTTTTTGGCGGCACGTGTTCAGAGCTTCCCTCATTATTTGTAAATAATGGCAGGGACGTTGCTGACTCACCACACTGCAGCGGGAGCCAGCAGGGATCCAGGGCTGCTCTTGCCCAGTGGTAACAAGGGCACTTCCCTCTGCAGGCATAGGTTTCCTCAGGGACACCCCAAATTCACACTCCAAGTTCCTCTCTTGCTCCTCCTGCAAGGTGACTTTTGCCCCTTTGCCCTGGGTGGAAAACAGCCTGGCTGTGGGATGATCTTGTGGGATTCTGCAGGGACTGGTGGTCCCCAGGACTCAGCATTCTGGGATGCTGCATGGGCACAGAGCTGCCCAATGGAGACAGTGAGATCCAGAGCCACCTGCAGCTGGAGCTGGGCCAGGCTGGGGGCTGAGGCTGCTCCGGCTGCGTGTTTTCCTGGATCCGTGCTTCTGCGTAGCTGATCTTGTGCAAGAAGCCCTCGGTGCTCCCTTTGCCCATGTAATGGCCAAGGGTGCCTTCCCTGGGGTGGCCTGAGCCAGCCTCTGTGTTTGGTCAGCAGTGGGATGGCACTGGAGAACATGGTGAGGTCACTGGACACTCCCTGTGGCCTTGAATCATCCCCACTCAGCTCCTGAGGCTCAGAGCACGAAGCATTGGCCACCATGGCCAGGCCAATGCCCTGCAGTGACACCCATTGTGGGGTACAGGCAGCCTGGCCAAGCCTCCTGTACCACTTCTTATCCCAGGCTCTGTCCTGCATGCTGGGCTCTCCTTGAGGGTGGCCTTTTCTGGGTAGGAAATCCTACCCACCTCTCTCTCATGGGGTGATGGCCCTCCTCCCACAGCAGCCCAGTTTCCCCAGCAGCCAGCGACTCCAGGAGGCACTGGGGTGCTGTAGATGTCTTTGGTGCTGCTTGTTTGGATCTTAAATCTCAATGGCAGCTGGAGCACCAGCAGCTCTGGGAGCATGTGGGAGTGCAGGACTGACTGTTTGGGGCAGACAGACCTCCAGGGCCTAAATCTCTCTGGTAAAACACGGTTTCAAAGGATGAAGCTCGGCTCATGACCTGCCAATCCCATCAGCACCCCCATGAGAAGACTGAGACAGGGCCTGAAATGGTCCCAAGAGTCAAGACAAGGCAAAGCCAAAGACTCAGTTCACATCTGGTCAAAATGAGGGAGATCTTAGCCACAAATACGAGCAGTTGTAGGATCACAGCCATGACCTAACAAAAAGGTGCCCTGACCACAGCCAAGAGCTGGAGCTGTAACTTCTTCCTATCACCCCCTCCCAGGTGGCCACAACCCTGACAACACCCCCCACTGACTGAGCAATACAGACTTATCCCACCACGGCAGCTTAGCTAGACTGAAATAGAAAATTCAGCTGATGATGCAGTGCAGGAGCAGGAGGAAGAGATAAAGTTCAGGCTGGTGATAGCCACATAGTAGAAAATGATAACAGAGCTAGTGGCAACAGCACAACAAGCTCCAGATGGTCCAACAGCAAGAAGCAGAGCCCAGTGAAATGTCAGACCATCAATAAAAAAACATCAAGTCATTGTAAGGAAATAGTGAAAGGCACAGAGTCACCTGGTGCTGAATTAAATAACTGGTGGTAAATACCTCAAAAGTTCCCTTTGGAAGAGGACAAGAGGTACAATCTGTACAGAAGTGACAGGAGAAGAAAAAATAGCATTGGTATCATACAGAAACAGGCAATAACAAAAGATACTCTGGATACGGATTATTTGATCAGCTGGGTTTTAGGATAATGGGTTAATGAAATGTCTGGGTGAGCAATGAATGTACACAGAAAATCAGATGGTTTGGAAACATTCACACATTTCAGACGCTGCCTGTCCAGCAAGTGAATTGTACAAAGAGCCACAATTAAATTGAGGAACAGGTCGATCATTTGCACTTCAGGTTTATTACCAAATCCTGGGGGAAATTATTCATTTCATTCATCACTAAGTGTCTTTGTTCACGCTTTAGCTGCCTCACATGGAGTTTTCACGGGCTGCTCATTCAAACCCTTCTGATGAGGAACTGATAGTGGGTGAAAAAAAAACAGAATGAAAATTAGGGAGAATTGTAACCCACCACCAGCTCCTCCTGAGAACAGCAGATGGGCTGACAGCCCTCCCATCCGAGATGGAGACCTCAACACAACTGCCAAAGGATTTGGAAGGAACCGCACTACAAGGAAATAAAAAAGGTCACCAAAGTTACCCCCTTGGGACAAAGGTCTCACAGCTTGGAGTTCCATAAAGACAGGTGAATATTTGGGTGCAGCAGCACTGCCTCTCACCTGAGGTCAACACTGTCTGCACACCCACAACACCAAAAATCTTCTCTTCCCTGTCAGACCTGTCAGTTGCTCTCACCTCTCCCTGCAGCCCTCACCAGGGATATAAACACACTGTCAGGCTACAGACCCCAGCTCTACTGTGCCCTGGCGCAGGCTGACACCACGGTCTCATCTGACCAATTCAGCAGCATCTCCAGTGGTGGAGGAGCCTTTCGAACTTTAACCAGACTGTGAAACACCTTTGCTGTCCCCTGGACTTGCCATGAGACACAACAAGCCCCAAAGGACAGAGGTGGGTCACCTGGGGGAGCTGGAGGAACTGTTCCCACAAAGAAGAGAAGGCAAGAGGCAGGGACACACCAACTAGATAAGACTGTGTTCCAGCACTTTGGGAACACCAGACTCCAAATGGAAATGGAAAGGCAAAAAGAAACGCTGATTGACAGCACTTTAGTTACTGAATGGTATCTGCATGTTGTCACCTGCTGGAACAACTGCCTGACTCAACCATCAGAGGCAGGCATCCAGCAGCCCAGCAATTATTGCTGCCCTCCTCCAGAAAGCCAAGGGGAGAATTAAAACCAGCACAGTACTGAGGGAAATGTTCCCCACAGAGCCTGAATCAACTCTTGCTTTAGAAACAGCCCTTAAAAAGAGACAGAAATGAACCTCTTGGCTCAGCCCCATCTGAAGGACACAGCATCCTGTGCCTCCTGCTTGGCTCAGTCAAGGGCCATAAATACCACCAGCCTTCCCACAGGGATCTGCTCAGCGGAACCTGGGCTCCCCCAGGCTCCTTTGCACATTCCAGCATCAGTTACCGAACAAGGATCTATTCCTGACAGTAGGAACAAAGTGAGCGATTGCATCTGCTATATTTAGAGCAAGCAGCCAATACTCCCATTTAAATGGTTGCCAGCATTCTCATTAGATGTATAAATAGCCTCTGTTTGTTTTCAGAAGGAAATTGGTTTAAAAAAGAAAATTGCCTTCCCAGTCTTCCTCAGCCTATAACCATTGAGCAGGGAGGCCTATTTCAAATTAAAAATTAAATCACGCGCTTTGTCTAAGCCAAACCAGGAATAAAAGCTCTCAACTGTGGCTGGTATTATCCGTGCTGTGATGCTTTGTGTGGTTACAGGGGTTTGAGCACAGGGGCAGCACTTCACTGAAGCAAATTGAGGCTGCTTGGTGCAGCCTCCCTCTCCCAGCCTTGACCACTCACCATCCCGAGACATCTCTTCCTCCTGCAGGTCACTCACACCGGAGCTCCACTTCTTCACAGAACCCCAGAATGGTCTGGGTTGGAAAGGACTTTAAAAGATCACTTGCTTCCAATCTCTTGCCATGTGCTGGGACATCTTCTGCTAGACCAGGTTGCTTCAAATTTTGTCCAACCTGGCTTTGGACACTTCCAGGGATGGGGCAGCCACAGTTTCTCTTGGCAACCTGTGCCAGGGTCTCATCCACAGAGGGAAGAATTCTTTTTTCCCAATTTTTTTTTCTTTTTTTCTTTTTTTCCAATTTCCCAATATCCCAGGTAACCCAGTAGGAAGCCATTCCCCCTTGTCCTGTCACTCCAGCCCTTTTCCAAAGTCACTCTCCAGCTCTCTTGGAGCCCCTTTAGGCAGTGGAAGTGGCTCTGAGATCTCCCCAGAGTCCTCTCTTCTCCAGGCTGAGCACCCCCAGCTCTCTCAGCCTTCTCCCCCCCGTTCTTGTCCCTTTCCCAGCTTCACAGCAGTCCCAGCCCTGACACTTCTATTCTTCCTCCAGTCTCCAGCCCAGGCTCTCATCCAACACTCCAGCTTGCCTTCCTTCCAACTGATGCTGGCCATGCTTTCTCCTTTGAGCAGAAAGTCTGGTCCCATGTAAACATCTGTCCTTAAGGCATTTCAACGATCACATCCCCATCATCCAACCTGTATCGTTGCCATTTGCATTAAAGTCAAACGGAGGACACCAAATAACAGAAAAACATGGTGGAAAGCTGGGATATAAGAGACAGCGAAACTCTGCTGTGGTTATTTACACAGAATAATGCAATTTCCCCCTCAGATTTGGTTTGAAAGAGAGGGATGCACAGAGACTTGGGACACAAATCCAACTGCACACCAACACGGCTGGGAGCCATGACCAGACAGATAGCTCCTGGGACCGCTGGGTGGTTCCTGGGATCCTGGGTCTCGGGGGGATCACTGGGGGTCTCAGGAGGGATCACTGGGGGTCTCAGGGGGATCACTGGGGGTCTCAGGAGGGATCACTGGGGGTCTCAGGGGGATCACTGCAGGTTTCAGGAGGGATCACTGAGGGTCTCAGGAAGGATCACTGGGGGACAGGCGCAATCACTGTGGAGGCATTTGAGGGGATCACTGCGGGTTTCGGGGAGGACCACCGGAAATTTCAGGCGGATCACTGGGGATGACAGTGACGGTGCAGGGCACGGCCCCACTCCCCGACCCTGAGCGCCGCCCGGTCCGGCCCCTGGCTCGCTGAGGGCTCCGGCCGCCGTGAGGCGGAGCCATGGCGGGCCCGCCCTGCTCCGCTCCGTCACTGCCGGGCCCGGCCTGGCGTCCGGGCCCGCGGGCCGCGCCGCTGAGGAGCCGCCGCCGCCGGAGCCGCCCGCCGAGCAGAAACCGCCGCCGCTGCCGCCCGTGCAGGAGGAGTTCTCCTTCCTGCCGCTCGTCCACGACATCATCAAATGGTAACGGCGGGCACGGCCACCGCCATCCCCCGCCCCGCCGGGCACCGCGGCCTTGCCGCCGCCGCCCCGCTCGGACGGTGCTGCCTCACACCGGAGCCATCGGGGCCTGCGTGAGGAGCAGGGCTAAGGGGTGGCCTCGCCCCAGTCACAGCATCCTCGGGGATGCGCTGGATAGGGAGTGAGGCAATGGAATGCCCCCTCGAGTGATGTTCAGCCGGCATCCCCAGGATGCTCTGGATGGGGAGTTGGGGCAATGGGGTTTCCCCTCGAGTGATGTTCTTCCAACCACAGCATCTTTGAGATGCCCTGGATAGGGAGCAGAGTTACGGGGTTCCCTCTAAGTTGTTTTCTCATCCTTAGCATGCTCATAATGCCTTGAACGGGGAGCTGGGCTATTGGATCCTCCCTCAAGTGATGTACTCCCAACCCCCGTTTCTTCAGGATGCCCTGAACAGGTAGCAGGGCAATGGGTCACCCCTCTAGTGATGCTCTCCATCCTCCCAGCATCTGCTTTGCCCTTTTTCTGTCAGCTGGAGTTCCTGGGAAGAGTGTTGGAGGGAGCTGGCACAGCCCCAAGTGCATCTCTCTGATTTGTGCCAGTACCTGGGTGGTGTCAGGGTCACCTGAGCAGTGCAGCTGCTCCCGTGGCTCAGGTACACTGCCCCAGCACTAACCCTGGAGCAGGAGCACTGTGTGTCCGCTGGGTTATTGCTCCAGAGAACTGTACTCTTGGGATGATAACAGCCTCAGAAAGTACAGGCAGTGCGTCAGGAACGCAAGCCATTTCTGGGCAGTTGTAAAAAGGAGGATGGCTTCCTCAGTGGGACATACACTGTTCTCTTCCCAGCTCAAGATAAGCACTGTACAGGTGAAAGGTGCCGGTACAAGAGTCCTGAGAACCGACATGTTTCTAACCCAGGAAAAACCCTCCAAAGATGCTCATCTGAATTCCCAGAAAGG
Source organism: Pseudopodoces humilis (assembly GCF_049639895.1). NCBI lineage: Eukaryota > Metazoa > Chordata > Aves > Passeriformes > Paridae > Pseudopodoces > Pseudopodoces humilis. Next base: position 15,542,227 of record NC_142217.1, read on the forward strand.
GGATGTCTCTGCCATGGAAATCCATCCAGGCAGGCTCTGTGCTCTCACCTGGGCACACTGCAGGGTGAGGCAGTGGGCATGGGAAGCATGAATTGCTTTCTTCCTGCTCTCTTCCTCCGCACTCATTGAGGAGCTGATTTGTGTCCTGCTGATGTTTCATTTGGAGCAAGCATGTCTGAAAGGTGAGGGAGGTTCATCCCTAATGGCTCTGCAGCCCAAGCAGCCCAGTCCATGGGAATGAATGCCTTTGACATACGAGTCCAGAATGGGCATTAGAACACAAACACTGTAATTTCATTTAGTTTCCCCACTGTGCTAGGTGTAGGCCATCAAGTTGCCCCCAACCTTGATACTCTCTGATCTGTGCAGACCACAGAGTGAGGCTAAATCCCCTGCCAGGTGTGTGCATGTACATCACCAAAGTGGTCAGTAGCCATGGGCTGAGACCTCCCAGATTGTGATGTGTCACTGATCAGGTTGTTGTGACTCACAGGTGACAGTCCCAGAGATATCTTGTGCCCTGTCCCACCGAGCCACCCACTCCTCCCTTGGCTTCACATGGGGAGATTCCTGGGTAGCTCAAGTCAGTGTAGGTGCTGAACAGTGTGGCAGAAAGGTGGCACCTTGGCAGCCAGAGGTGGGATGTTTTGCCTCCTGTCCCTGACAGATGGCAAACCAGCTGTCCTCTAACACTGCCTCGAGTGGCAGAGCCCAGCCCTGCTGTTCTGACACTGACTCAGCCATGAGGACACATCTCCAAGGTGACTCTGTGCTCCAGAGCGAGGATGTATCACGTAAATCTGCTGACATTCAAGGACGGGTGCTGTTTCCTGTTTGGGTCTGGAGAAAGTTTTCCTAAACAGGGTCTGCTGATATTTTCAGCCTTGTACAGTCAACAGCATCACTGCTGAGGTCCCACTATGTGGCTCCACCGATGGTGGGTTGGCTGATGTGGTGAGGAACACTGTGCCTTAAGGCGGGGTTTGTGCCCAGTCCATCAGCACAGGCTGTGGTTGGATGCTGTGTTGAATTCTGTGTTAGTGCAGGCAACTGCAGGCTCTTCCCACACCCTTCTCACTCCCATCTCTCCGTGCCCCCAAACAGGGAATTGCTTCAGTGGCTTCATCCAGCAAGAAAACTACCCATCAGGAAAATAAACCAACCAACCCCAAAATATTTATCCCTTTGGATCAACAAGGCAACAGGCAGCTGTCAGTTCTGTTTGAGTGGGGATGGGGATGAGATGTGGGGAGGACACCCCTGTCAAAGCCAGCCTACAGCTGTGTGAATGAAAGGCAGTGTCACCCCATCCTTCCCCAGATGTGCTGGGGTTGGTTGTGTGTTTTTCTGTATTTTTCCACTGCTGACCTGGCCCTGAGTGTCTGCATAACGGGGAGACATTATAGTACCAGCTGCAGTTTTATTTAGAAGGGAATAATGAATATTTTGTTCCAACAGGCTTTTGAAGCAAACGGCAGCCATCTGCTTAAAAGTTTTGCTCTCAGCCATGTCACGATTCCCCAAAGTTATAATCGAGCACCTCTCTGCCCTGGTCATGCCAAGCAGATTTATTTTTAGGTCTGGCTATTGAACAGGCTCCCAGTTTTTCAAAGACCATTAGAATCCTGCTCTCCCTATTAACAGGCAGCCTGGAAGCGGGGACTTGCTTTTGCCTGGAATCAGTAAAACTTCTTGCTGGTGCTAACAAAGCTGAGTCAGATACTAATGAGGGTTCAAGGGCAGACGCTGCCTCAGACAACACTAAGCCTTGAAAAGCACAGAGCTGGCTGCAGAGCCAATTCTGCTGCTCTTAAAAAACCCACCCCAAACCAACCCAAAAAAACCCCCACCGCTTCTCTTTTATTAAGTATAAATCCCCAGAGACTCCTTTTAAATCTCCCAAGTAGCATTTTCTCTGCCTTTGGACATTCTGTGACACTTTGGGGAACAGTTTCTGTTTTCTGCTGTCATGCTGTTTGACTGCATTGATTTCTTTGTATTACAGCAGCAACAGGTCACAGGTGAGACTGAGATCTTTTTTCCAGGTGACTACACACAACACATATGCAATCTTACCTTCCCAAAGAGAGGTACAGGAGTTCAGAGGGAGAATTTAGCCTGCTCCAGGGTGATGTTTGAAAGCTGCAGAGCAGCTCCTAACCTGATTAATGCATCCTGAGGTGACTGGATTGTGTGCTGGAAATTGGCAGGAAACCAGTTGCCCCCTAAGCTACCCAGTCTATATCTATCTGTGTCATTTTATTGGGATAGGTGAATCAGGTGTGTGTAGCTAGATACCAGGAGCAATTTTCCAGTGAATTCCAGTTTAAACCCTGGTTGTATTGGAGATTCCAGTGTTTTCAATTAGAGAATTCACAGTGTCTCAATTTCCTCTCCTCTGCAGCATGGACAAGGACAGCCAGGATGTTCACCAGGTACTGAATGAGCTCAAGAACAAGTTCCAGGAGATGAGGAAGCTGATCAGCTCCATGCCTGGCATCGGGGTGAGCCCAGAGCAGCAGCAGCAGCAGCTGCAGAACCTGCGGGAGCAGGTCCGGACCAAAAACGAGCTGCTGCAGAAATACAAGAGCCTTTGCATGTTTGAAATCCCCAAGGAGTAGGAAAGGCACAGCTCCACTCTCTGGGTCTGAGATACCTCCTACCCAGGCTGAACAGGGTGGCAGAAGTTGACATTTCTTGCTTCAGGTTTTGTGGTTCCAGTGCTGTGGCGTTGTGCCTGTGTGGACCATGGGTGTGTGACACTGAGCCAGGACACCGTGTGCTCTCCTGGGACGATGGCAGCGGCACGCTCCCTTCATCAGCTGCAGGGCTCTGCACTTATATATCCCATCTCCTGTTTTCTCTCTGGGTGGGGTTCTTTTTTATGTTCAAACAAGCAGGAGACATTTTGCTTTCTCCTCACTAAGGGTCAAAGTACCTGCTGGTGAAAAAGGGGGCATTTCTGCATTTTTTTTTTACTTAAAAATGGCCAAAGATCAAAAGGGAACGTAAGAGGGAAGCATGAACTGTTTGGCCCTGCTCCTGGAAAGAGTCTCTGGTACTCTTTCCATTCCCTCTGTGTTGGAAGAGGAGTTATTGCTTTCAATTACTTTTGTATTTCTCTTTTTAAACAATTGGTGGTTGTGTTTGAGATGAGTCAAATAAAGATATATAAATTCCAAACTGCCCCTCTTGTGTGTTCACTGAGTGGATGTGGGCAGAGCAGGATGTTGGCAGCACATGGGATCCTGGGCCCAGCTCCAATGTCTTTCCCTTTTGAAACAGAGGAAGGGCAAGAATCAAAACAAAGGGCATAAATGATAAAATCTTTTAGTTATTCCATACTAAAGTCAGGCTCAACAGGACTGGCAAGTTCCACATCCAGGGGCTTCCCACAACCACAAACATTTGAGCAGCTGGAACGGGTAATTCTGCTCAGTGGGATGGTTGCAACTCACCTGTAGTTTTTACTACCTGAGTTTTATTACCTGTAGTTTTTAACTCACCTGAGTTTTTACTCTGTCCCCAGTGAGATTCTGTACTAGTACTTTCTTTGGGAAGGTGCCAGTGTGTAAACTCTGAGTAAAGCAGAACACTGAGATAAACAAAGCACAATGTACACATTTTTTATTACTGAAATTGCCTTTCCACCAGCCACTGCCTGTCCCAGCTCAATAAATTCCTGTGTCTCATGCTTGGATGATGTTTTCCATTCTTTTGCCAGTTGCTGTTCCTGTGAAATCAGGCATAGGCAGAGCTGGAAGAAACAACTGGTTGCCAAAGAAATGTCTGGCACTTAGATCAGGAACAAGTTAACTCTGTCAACTTGAATCCAAGTTTCAAGCGAAGCTGAGAATGGTTTGCTTTGCAATCTCGCTCCCCCACCTTTTTTGTCCCCCAACACAAAGTTGTTTTGTGCCTTCAATACAATTTTTTTTGCCATTAATATGTACTAAACACAGATTTGTGCTGCTGCATGAGGGGGAAGCAGAGGTTGAAAAGCTGGAGCTGGGAAAAGCCGCCTTTGAAGAGTGATCCTGTTTCCCTTTCACTTCCAGCAACGATTACTGCAACTTGTTATTGGGAAGAGATTAAAAACCATCAGATGTAAAGGTGACCTTTCGAACAAAGTACTTCCTTTACTCATATTGCAGAGTAAAAACAATATCCCAGCTGGGGTGCCAGTGAATCAGTCTGTGTTGACATCATTAAAGTGTGCTTAGTTAATCAGCAAGGAGCATGAAACACAATCAGCCCTTTCTAACGAAGTGATGTCAGTTTGCTGGGTGACTGCAGGCAGTGACATGCCACTGCCCGGCGTGTCGTGGGGCTGGCAGCACCGTCACTCGGCGTAGTGGAGTGAGGAAAGAGTGCTGGCTCAGTGACCCGTTGGAGTGAGTAATTCCCTGCGTGGCCTCTCGTTACCCTGTGTGGCAAAAACCCTGCGGCTTGCAGAGGCGGGAACCTTTGCACTGGGAGTCGGAGAAAATGGGGCAATAGAGGGCTTGGGTTTGTTACCTCGCAGCTCAGGCCTTTAGTTTAGCAGGCTTTGCTATGGGATAGGGCAAGGAAGCAAAGGCAAACCTGCAGGTGTAATTTTTTAAAAGATTTTATTAATTTGTAGAAAAAATAAAACATCAAGTTTCACCCACGGTAGAAACACTTGAAGATTTTTTTTTTTTTTGTTCATGTCAATGACAAACAATACCTACATAAAGTGCCTATTATTTTATTTTGTAAAACCCTTCCCGCTCCCCCCACCCTCCCCAAATCTTGCAAATCAAACAAGACAAATGTAAACAAGAGTCAGTTTTTTGGTCCATCGGGGCTGTAACTCTGCAACAGCTTAGAAGTCTTCTGCATGTGTTTTGCAGACACAAATGAACACACAACACAGAGCCAGAGTCCGTGCACAGCTTCTCAAGTTGGAAAAAAAAACAACAAACAACCAAGAACCAAGCCCAAAGCCCCAGGCAGGTGGTGGCAGGCCCCTGCCCTCCCTCCTGAGGTTTGGGAGGGAAAGAAACAGCAAGGTCTGTGCCCTCCACACTCATCCTCTCACCTGGCTGCCCAGCAGCTCACCCTTTCCCTGTCCCTTTGCCCAGAGGAGGAGGCTGTTCCCAGTGACATTCCCTCCTGCCCTCCAAAGCCTCCCCCTTCGCATCCCTCGCTCCCAAAATGCACCCCCAGGGAGGAAGATGATGAAAGCGGGAGGAGGGAGGCTGGGGGAGAGGCGACGCCCTCTCTGCCCACGTGGGCACCTGTCCCAAGTCAATTCGGAAACGAGCATCTTTCCCCTCCTTTCCTTCTTTCCTTCCTTCCTTCCCTTCCCGTGGCGAGCGGGGGCTCCTAGCTGATCACGCAGCGATCCTTCTCCTTGCCGTGCCCGCCGCCGATGGCTTTCTCCCGGATGTACATGAGGTCACTGTGCACGCTGGGCCGCCGGGCGAAGGGGGCCACGATGCCGTACGCCTCCTCCGTGCCCCGGCCCCCCTCCTTCAGCAGCTTTTTGCCTTTCAGCGCCTTCTTGTGCAGGATGTCGCAGTACTGGACCGAGACCTTGCGGTGCAGGTCGGGGCTCATCTCGCTGGGCAGCTTGGCCATGGCGAAGAGCGCCTGGAACATCTGGTCCAGGCTGCTGTTCCTCTTGGCTGAGATCTCGAAGTAGGCACATTTTTTGGGGTCCCCTCCCACCAGCTGCTCGATCTCCCGGGGCTGCACCTCCCGGTAAAAGTCCCGGTCGCCCTTGTTGCCACAGATGACCAGGGGCACCTCTATGTTCTCCTTGGTTTTGTTCTTCAGGCACGACTTAGTCTCCAGGATTTGCTGCTTCAGGCGCTGCACCTCCTCAAAGGAGTCTCGGTTGTCCAGGCTGAACACGAGGATGAACACGTCTCCTGGGGACAAGGAGGGAACGTGAGATGGTTGCAGGGATGGGGACAAGAGGGACCCACTCCTAAGCCGAACAGAGGCTTGGAGAGGGAAGGACCAGGCAGCATCCTCCAGGTCCTGCACCCTCCAGTCCACCAAGAAGAGCTACCCAACCTCTTGAACACACAAAATCATACCTCCCTCCTCCCAGGACTGCAAAAACATCCCCACACTGAGCAGGAATCTGGCAGAGGGACCTCCTGACAAGTACCTGTGAGGATAGAGAGGCGGCGCATGGCTGGGAAGGGGTGATTGCCCGACGTGTCCAGGATGTCGAGCTGGTACACCTCACCACGGATGCTGTAGAACTTGCGGTGGAAGTCCTCGATGGTGGGCGTGTATTGCTCCTCGAAGCGCCCGGTGAGGAAGCGTGAGACGATGGCCGTCTTGCCCACCTTGGAGGATCCCAGGATGACCATGCGGTAGCAGTTCTTGGCGGGGATGCTCAGCTCGGCCTCGCTGGGACACATCTTCTTGATCATCGCTGCCAGTTTCATTGACACCGCCAAAAGTGCAGCTTGCGCCGAGAAGGAGAGGAGAAAGAAGGAGGAAGGCGCTGCCTGCCCGGCTGCTCAGCCCCTCTTCCCTCTCAGGAAGGGTCGGTGTGAGCTCTGCACGGCGGCCGCCGCGTTATATGGAGCCGGCAGCGACCGCCCCTCGGCGCGTCACGGCCCGGGGCGGCGGCGGCTGAGTCAGCGCCCGGCTCCGCTCCCGGTCCGGCCCGCGCCCCCCGCCGGGCTCCGGGCTGCGCACACCGCTCCCGTTCACTGCCCGGCTGGGGCTCCGGCTGCTTGGCAGCCCTGTCCCGTTCCCAGCCCCGCTCGCACTCCCGGGAGTGCACAGACAGGTCCCGTTCCCATCCCGGTTTGCGCCCCCGGAGATGCGCAGCCCGGTCCCATTCGCAGCCCGGTTGGAACTCCGGTGCTTCCAACTCCCGCTCGCACTCCCGGTCCCTTTCACAGTCCCGTTTGCAAAGAGATCTCTTTGCATCTCAGCACGGGCTCCCCGTGCTTTGTACCCGTCCCGTTCTCAGCCCGGTGAGGGCTCCCGGCGCCCCGCAGCCGGCTCGGGGCTCCCGGGGTCGGGCGGTGGGTGACCCCGAGCTGCAGGAACCTGGGGCGGGGAGTGCAGAGGGTCCCACGCCACTCCCTGCTGTGCTTTTGCTCTGGTTTACACTTGCCCCGTGCAAATGCCCGAAAGAGCGGAGAAAGGACCCCGCTCGGAGCGAGCTCCGGTGCGCGGGGCCGGGAGCAGAGAGAAGTCTCGGTGCCACCGGGGGCTGCAGCGGGAGCTGGGGGCTGAGCGGTGACACCTTGACGGTGGCTCCTGGGACTCGGCTTTCCTTGACTCCGACCTCCACCCTGATTGCGGTCCCGATCCCGATCCCGATCCCGATCCCGATCCCGATCCCGATCCCGGTGCCGGTGCCGGTGCCGGTGCCGGTGCCGGTGCCGGTGCCGCTGCAGCGCCGGCTTTCCCCGCTAGGGGACAGGAGAGAGTCCGGCCGGCGGCAGCGCGTGCAGGGCCGGGAATGGGAACGGGAATGGTGCCATACTGGGAGAACTGGGAATGGGCAGCCTGGGGAATAGAAGGCTCCTAGGACACCTTAGAGCCCCTCCCAGCGCCTAAATGTGCTCCAAGAGAGCTGGAGAGGGACTCTGGACAAGGGCTGGAGTGACAGGACCAGGGGGAGCAGCTTCACACTAACAGATGGCAGAATTAGATGGAACATTTGGAAGCAATTCTTCCCTCTGAGGGTGGTGAGGCACTGGAATAGCCCAGAGTGGCTGCATCCATCACTGGAATCATCCAAGACCAGGTTGGACAGGACTTGGAGCAGCCTGGGACAGTGGAAGGTGTCCCTGGCCATGGCAGGGGCTGGTACAATATGTGCTTTAAGGTCCCTTCCAACCCAGCCTGCTCTATGATAGAAATAGAAATAGAAATAGAAATAGAAATAGAAATAGAAATAGAAATAGAAATAGAATAGAATAGAATAGAATAGAATAGAATAGAATAGAATAGAATAGAATAGAATAGAATAGAATAGAATAGAATAGAATAGAATAGAATAAACCCACACTAACCAAAATAAAAAACTTAGCAAAAGGTGATGCTTTAATAAGATTTGGGGCAGCAGAAGCCTCACCTATAACATGGAGAGGGATCTCAAGGAGAGCCAGAACACAGAATGGGGCAGAGCAGTGCCTTTCATCAGCACCACTTGGGAAATGGATGGTGCTGAGCTTCTCATCTCCCCTGTGTGGTGTCACCCTTGGACATTAATTTAAACACTCTTGGAAGGCTTATGGAAGGATTGTGGTTGTCTGGAAGGGAGCAGCAACTTCAAGAGCCCTGTACAGCCCCATCTCTGCCTGCAGGGAAACATCCTGCCCAGAGGCACAAGGACACTTGGAGGAGAGAAAGTGGGACAGTTTCCTGTGTTTATTCATCCGTGTGTGAGACAGCGAAGAAGTTTAATAACTGAACACAAAGCCCAAATGTATCACCCCAAATAACAAAAAGATCATTTAATTGAATCTGTTGATGGAAAACAACAGGGGGAATAGGAAGTGGCAACCTCTGGAGGACAGACAAATCGAATATCTCGATCAGCATTTCTTGTTGGCCATACAACTATTAATAGAGTCAGGAGCAGGTAAAAATAGCCTGCTTGAAACCTGCTCCTGGCTGACAGGAAAAAAAAAATCCATTTGTTCCTTCTAAACAATTCTTTGAGCAGAGCATGCCAGGAGAGAGATGTGCACTGGGATCCTGTGGGGTTGGTGGAGTGGGACCAGAGCCAGGGACCCCCTGACAGCAAGGACAGGATGTCAGGGACCTGAGCTGGGGGTGGTGGGAGCTCCCAGAGAAGAGGACGTGAGCACTGCCTGTGCCATCCCAGAGCCCAGCTCCTCATGGAGTCACGCAGAGCCCGAGCAGGGAGCATTACACAGCATTAGCTGAGTCCCCCCAGGCTCATCTAGAAACTCATCTCCTGTAAGAGCAAAGCACATTTGCTGGGAGCCGCTGCCTGTGATTGATGATAAAGGATCCACCTCGCTGCAAGGCAAAGCCTTCCCACGGTTATGACTCTTCTACAAATCACCACCTATTTCTGACCTGACTGCAAATAGCCCAAGGCTTAAGCAGAGGCAGGTAAAAGGGCATTTCCCCCACGGCTGCCAGAGTTTGCCCCTGCTGTCTGTGGGATGTTTTGCTCCTTGTCTGGTTTTGGAGGATGGAATCTCTTTCATGCAGCAGCTCAGCACAGCCAGAGCCGCAGGCAGGATGCTCTGCACAAACCCCAGTGACACCTTTAATGGAATCACCTTCAGCACAGATCAATCCTTGTTTTCTTGCTATTTCCCTCCCTATTTTCACGCTCCTCGGTTTACCAGCCACCTGCCAACCAGAAAAACCCACCCTGTGTCTGCAAGCAAGCGGCTGAGGAAAGGAAATTCCACGAAAGTCACACAAACATCCCGGCGACAGAACATGCGGCTCCCCAGGGCCTGGCTTGGACGAACTGTGCAGCAGCAAAACAGAGCTCACAGCAGCAGCACCACGGCAAAAATGTAGGAAGCAAAATGTTCCAGGAAGCAGGAGCGGCACTGGGGTGCCCAGCACAGGGACAGGCGAGCAGGGGATACTTGGAAAAGGACAATTACATCAGAACATGAGTTTGGTTTCTGAGTGTGCTGCAGAGCTGGGAAGGATCATCCCCCCGGGGCCGGGCTGGCCTCGGTTCACGGCCGGGTCCTGCAGGTCTGAGCAGTGAAACAGGAGTGGAAGAGCCATTTGTGCTGTTCCCACCTGGCACATGCAGATCCTGCAGCTGTCCCAGGCCTTGGAGAGGGTCACATCCCACATGAGCTCCTTATCATCGCTGTTGAGATGCTCCACATCCTACCAGGGGCTCATCCCCTGTGCAGCAGCGCACAGCATTCCTGGGCTCTGGAGCAACCGTGCACATGGAGCCAAGCCCAGCTCTCCTGGCTCCCAAATTTCTCCCCCAGGACTGTTCTTTGGACAGGGCCCCTCTCCCTGGAGGGTGTCCAGCTCCTTACCCCGCTCCCAAAGAACCAGCGTGGGCTGTGCATTTCCCAGCAGCTGCTGGTGAACAGCAGGGACTTGTGGGACCCCAAATCCTGCCCTGGCTGCTCCCCTGGGGTGGGAGGAGTGAATGGTCAGAGGAAGAGGGGAGCAGCTGGGTAGGGAAGGGAAGGGAGACTTTAGCCATAGTTCTTGCTTGTCCCCCTGAGGAAAAGCATCTGATTAAATCAAGATGCAGCATCCAGGGTTGCTATTCATTTCCTATATTATTAGCTTGTCTCATTTTATTAAATCTCTTTAAAGCTTTTCAGAAGAAGCACGTAATTCCCAAAATATAATTTTTCCCAGATGAGATATGATGCAGAAGCTGCTCCTTCTCTGGGGACTGGGGGTTGTCTTTATTTGTTTCCCTCCCCCAACCCCTGCTTCTTTAGCAACACTTTTCATGTCTCTTGATTCCTTTTAGCACTTGGGATTTGATTAACAGAGGATCTGAAAGCCTGAGATGTCTCAAATCCCCAATTCCTGGAGTTACCCAGGCAAGGAGTGGCAAGAGGTCCTTTGAGGCACCATCCACGTGCTCAGCATGATGCTGATCCTGGCTCGGAGCACCCTGGAAATCCCCTGCTCCCAGTTTCCATCTCCTTTCATCCCATCCTCTTGCCCACAGGTCATGCAAAATCCTGTCAGCATGAACAAAGGTGTCTCCATGTCCTGGATGTGTCCCCAAACTCCAGCACCTTCTGTTTCCTTCCAAAGAGCAGAATTTCCTTCAGCTTCTCTGGGATTTAGGAGGAATGTCACCTGTAACTGGAGATAGGCAGCAACTGGGCGTGGAATACAAGGCTCAGGGGAGAGGGAGGCTTGGTGACCCCAGTGGCTGCATTACTGTGGATTTCAGGAAGGTTCCTGTGGAAATAGCGATGGTTGGCAGGTTGGCAGGACAGAAATGACAGCCCAGGAGGAGGGAGCAGGGTGGGCAATGCCAGGCAGGAGCTGGCAGAGGGAGGGGGAGTGCTGAGAGCTCGGAGCCTGGAGATGTTTCCTCTCAGGCCCCACATCTGCTCCCGAGAGTCCGGAGGGGCTGAGGTTGGGTTTTGGGGGAGTTGAGCTGGGCAAAAGCTGAGCCAGTGGCCAAATCCAGGACCCCTGAGGCTCCCATCCCAGCCTGGCCCCGACATCTTCCCAGGACTCTGGCGGCTCTGAGCCCTCCTGCGACCCTGACTGGGAAATGAGCCGCGCTCCATAAACAGCTCCTCCCGAAGAAAACGCAACATGGAAAAAGCAGCACATTCCTACCATTTTTTCCCTTTGAAACTGGATCCAAGGAGGATATGGCTCACCGGGCTGTCTCGGGGCAGCTTTTGAGTGTGAAAATTAAAGAAAACAGCCTCGTAACTTGTCCTCTGCCTCATGGCAGGAGCTCCGTGCGTAAGGACCCCCGGAGTGAGGGTGGAAATGGGCTGGGTTGGGTTGGATGGAGTCTTCTCCACCCTGTCCCTGATGCCAGGGGTGATGCCACAGGGACAGTGGGCATGTGCTGCTGCTGCTGCTGCTCTCTTGGCACTGGGGGAAATTTCCAAGCTTTCCCTGAACACCAGTGAGCTGGGAACTGCCTGTATCCCAGATCCCTGAGCATGGACCTGCCGGCAAAACCCGGGAATCTCAGCCCTGGGACCCCCATCCTGCATCCCAGGCATTTGTTTGGGTTCCTGCACTGGGGGTTTCCCACAGGGGAATAGTTTCCCTCCAGGGCAGTCTCCCCATTGCTTTGTGAGCATTTAAAGTCCAGAATGCTTTCCCTACACAACAGGGATAAAACAGACTGGTTTATTCCCCTGCAAAGATAAATTCTGTCGTGTCCCCTGTCCACCTTCTCTGGATTAAGGGATCCTCAATAAAGCAGCACCCAGAACTCTGAGTTCATCTTTGTTTTTACATCAAATCCCAACCACTGGCAAAAAAGCCAAGGTTCTGTTTCAGTGTTGGGATGGGTTTGGGAGCCCTCACCAGAGCCCTGAGCTCCTCATTTCCTGCCATCTTCCCAAAGAGCCAAAGAGCAGACTCAGCAGGCAGGAGCAGGGCGGGAATGGCGAATTCCCAGCGCTGCCAGTGCCGCACGTGCTGCCCCGATTGCGCCACGTGTTTATTCTGTGTTTGTTTGCCACGTAAGGGCCGGTGGCCATCCCTGGGGCAAGGCAGCACAGCTTCCCTGGGCGAAAGCAAACACTGGCACGGGGTTACAGGCGGTCACAACGGAGGGAAGAGCCTTTGGGAATGTGTCCCTGCTCCTGGATGTCACCACCATCAGGGGAAGGACCAGAGGATGCAGCCTCCGCTTCCCAGAGTTTTCCTGGATGAAACATTCTGCGAGTGTGGAGCTGGCCCTGCATCCCTGTTGCTGGGGTGTTTATTGTACAGCTGATCCTCTCATCCCAAGGAATTACCATGTGCAGTTCCATGGGAGGGAGATGTGTGGGGGAGCCATGGAAGCAACCAGGCAGAGAAAACCTCCGTGAGAGTGGGCACAGAGGTTGTCTGGTGGGATGGCGGGACCTGAGGCAGCACAGAGCTGTGGCCTTGGTGACCTAGCTGTCCCTGCCAGGTAGGAGTTGAGATTTAACTAGTTTCTCCTTTCCTGGTGTTTGCTCTGGAGAAATATCCCAAACTTCAAAGGAAGCGTTATCTGTGGCGTCAGCACACAGCATCACGTGAAGCAATTCCCAAGGCTGCAAACAACCCCCCTGCCAAGCTCCAGTGGTCCCAGCAGGCCCTGTGCTGGATTTTGAAGGCATGAAGGTATGAAAATGGCCCCATGACCCCATTTCCAGGGACCCCATTTGGTCCTTGATGGCTCTGCAAGAGCTGGACGCTCCTGCCTGTGCCAGTGCAGAGCTGGGGCTGCACCGGGCTGGTCCTGGGGGTCCCACAGTGCTGGTCTCTCCTCTGGAAGCAGCAGGACTCACGTTCTGACCCTGGCCACGAGATCCATCCCTGCATCCATGCAGGATGTGTCCCAGCTGCAGCCAGAAGAGGGGAAACAGCTGCGGCACCACCAGCGCTTCGTGCTCAGCCTGAAGGTTTCACCCCCTCCCTGTGTAATCTCAAATTCTTGGAAATATTAGGCAATTGCAGAGGAGTCACTTTTTTTTTCCTTATAACCAAGGAGAGTCACCTAATCCCTTGCTCTTAAATACCATAAAACAACATAAATAATGGCGCCTCTGTGTCTCCCTCCCTACAGCCCTGGGGAACAGCACAGCAACACCTGGGACTGGGACTGGGACTGGGACTGGGACTGGGACTGGGACTGGGACTGGGACTGGTCAGGGAGAAAGGTGGGCTCTGACCGCATGAGATGGACTGGAACATCAACTTCCAGCTCCTCACCATCCCTCTTCAGGGAAGAGAGCAGATGCCTCTAAAATATCCAACTCCAACTTTATGGCAGCCAGAACCAGTTCTGTGAAAGCAAAGATGTTTAATCCGTGCTGGCTTCTGTGGAAAGAGCTACTAAAACCAGGGATGTGTCTGGCACAGCCCCAGAAGAAAGCCTTGTGCAATGCAAAGCTGCCACAGAATGGCTGGGAAGTGGGAAAGGCTGGAAATGGCAGATCAAGGGGGAAGGAGTCTGTGAAGCCAGTCCCAGCACAGCTCCAAACCCCTGCGCTCACGGCATGGGAAGCAGCTCCACCACTGGGGTTTATGGTGACAGACACACGTTTTAGGAGGCTGATATTGGCTGGGGAGGGGAATGGTACAACTGGGGTTCCTTCTGGCCTTGCAGCAGGGACTAGGAAAGGCACACATGGTCCCCAGACCGGGAATGAAACTGCACAAATACAGCCCTCGCTGTGTTCTCATTAGGAATAATTCTTCCCGTACGAGCATGTGCTTCTTCAGTAAATACTGATTTCACTTATCAACAAATGCAAGTTTATTGACATCAGAGACTTTGAGCCAGGACTGGCAACTCTGACATAAATTGTCTGAATAATGCAATGTATCCTCTCCTCAATGGTTGCTATGGGTACTGGGCCGGTTTAGCCTCCGTCTATAAACATTAGCTGTGAAGGGAATGTGGAAACTTATCTAAAAATAAAATACTATGCCCAAATCTTTGAGAGGAAGGTGGTTGAGATGGCAATAAAAAAATAAATCTATGTGTAATGGTTCTGAAGTGATGAAACATAAACACAGCATTTGTGAGCCCTTCCGGAGGAAATGGAGGCCGGACTGAAAAGAGACCAACACTTTTAATTCTGCTGAGCAATGCCTGGAGGGTGAGTTAATTACAATGTGTAAAAGCAAAAGGAAGCGGAACCGTTTCATGGAGGTGACACTGAGAAGAGGGAGGACCCTCTGTGGAGGGGACAATGTGATGCTGAGATGTGGCCCCACATTCCAGTGCCCGTGTGGGAGCCGGCAGCAGCACAGCTCCCTTCTCCAGCACCTGCTCGTTTGATCATTTACAGTTCATTTCTCACATTGTTCTGGGAATCTGTGAAAACAGAGCCTGGGGCTGGAGCATCACCTCTGGAGTCTTTCTGTTCGAGGCAGGATTCAGCACTGGACAATTCTGGGACATGGTGAGGTTGGTGGCAGGGGTGGAGGGGCACATCCATACCTGGCTGCTGCACGGTGTGGACGGCAGGAACAAACCTGTCCCTCTCTTCCCTCCCTCCCATTGCCCCTGCAAGACGGTGAAAAACAGCTGGAAGGCACTGGGTGGTGGGAAAGGCAGCAGGACCCTCATGTGGACACAGGGAAAAGGAGGGGCTGGGGCATTAACATGGCCAGGGGTGGGATACCTGTGAGGTACAGACAGGGATTGACTCTTCCCCTGGCTCTTCTCCATGCTGGGGCTTCCCCACGGGACAGCTGCCATCCCTCCATGCCCCTGGGCTGTGGTTTAGGTCATACATTCACATTCCTGTGCTTTTCAGTCACTTTGCAATAGTGTGGAGACACTGCAGGGCTCTGCACGGGTGGGAAACCGCAGCTCTGGATGGGGAGGTTCCCTTCCCAAAAAAGAAGGGGTTGGATTTTAGGTTTTTGCTGTTGTTGAGCTCACAGCAATTTCCCCTGTTCCTTCCCCATCTGTGCTTGAATCCTCAGGGGCTCCTGAGCTCTCTCCATTGCTGCACCCAAGCTTTGTCTGCTTCTCGTGGTTCTTAGGCAGCACCAAGAAGATCTTCAGGAGCCGGTGCTTCCAGATGCTCAGAGCTCGCTCATGAAAGGCCCCCGGTGTTTCTGTCACTACTCTGCTTTCCCTCCAGTCCAAAGGGAACTCCTTCTTTCCTGCAGGTCTCCAATAATCGGTGTGGGAGAAGAGGTGGGGAGGTCCTGCACTGCGTAACTCCCGGAGAGCACCGGGACAGAGATGTGGGGACAGGGACTTCCATCTCCCGTGGGCTGAGGCAAGGAGCTGCCACCAGGCTCAGGCTGTTCCTCTGGTCACTTCCAGTGCTGCAGGGAGCTCAGTCGGCTCATTAAGGGTTGCTGGGTTAATTACTAGGATACATCTCAGAAAAATGGGCAAATCAGACCGGAGAGGCACGAGGTACCCGAGAGAGAGCTCTGCAAAAGGCAAAGGGACAGGAGTCCATGGGGGACCTCGGTGGTGCCACAGCAGCTCTGTCAGAGCAGCACTTACGGTGCTGCCAAAACCTCAGCGGTGCTGTGGGACTGTCCCAACTCTACAACAAGCAGCAGGCAAATGCACTGGGGCTTCCAAGATGGCAATGAACCCCCAGGAAAGGAGCTTGTGCTGTTGCAGAAGCCTTTGGCTCCCCAAAAAAGCCTGGGCTGAGGTTTTAGGGTAAGCCCACTGGCAGAAATGTTTGTGGCTCGGGCAAGGAGCAGCTGGAGCAGGGATGCCCGATTCCCCTGAGGGATGAGCAGGCACACATGCCCTCTCACACCATCCCTACCACTGTCTGGAGCACCTGCCATGGCCAACAGTTGTTTTTTTCTGCCTGATTCAGATTAAGCCTGGAGCCTCAAAGCTTCCCAGCAATTTTCCCTCGCACTGATTCTCAAGTGTATAATCAAAACAATTTGGGGGCTGCTGGTCAGGTGCCAAGAGGCGGACACCACTGCTGCTGTGAAAAGCCTCTCTGCCTGGGATTTTGCAGAGGCTTGAAGCTGAAATGCTTTGAGAAGTGTGGGAAGGGCTCGGGAGGAGCCAGGGAAGGCAGGACTGGGCAGGGGTGCTCATTGGTGGGGGAGCCCAGCAAAGCAGCCCCTGGAATGCCCCCATCAGCAAACGTACCTGGGGCTACTTGCTCTTCACTCCCTTCTGCTTCCTGCGATAGATTTCCTCTGTGAAAGGCCTGCAGTTGGGAGGGAGGATGGGAATTCAGGGAGAGAGGGGGCAGAGACAAAAGAGAGGGGCAAAAGAAGAGAGGAAGGATTAAAATCAAGGCTACTGAGCGCTCACCTTTGGGCCTACAAAATTTGTCCTTCACAGGATGGCACAGCCCGACTATTCCTGTGCCGTGGTAATCGTGGTTTCAGCCTCTCTGGATTGTGGAGCAGCTACAGGAGCATCCCTGTGCCGAGCAGGACAAGGCTCAGCACACACCCAGACTCCCCCTCATGCAGACCATGGCTCTCTGCACCTCCTCCTCCCTCCCAAATACAAAAGACAACTGCTGCCTCTGGGAGTTATTTTGTGCAGCTCCATCCTGTGCTGTGGTTGGGCTATTGTGGTGCAAAACAGCAGAGAAGCCCATCCAAAGAACTACAAAATGTAAGTGCTTCTTGTAGGGGGCTCCTCTGAAGACACAATGAGTCCTCTCACTGCCTTCCTTATTGTTCTTCTGTAGACAGAATCCGGCACCCAAAAGGAAAAAAGGCCTCATTTTGATAAAAATAAAAAAATGCACAAATGTTCCTAGAACTCAGCAAATAGTTTCAGAGTGGAATCTGCCCATTATCAAAACAATTGAAAAATAATCCTCTGTTTTCCTTCTTCCCCGCTGAATTAATTGAGAAAAAAAAACATCTCTACTTGTGCAGCTCTCTGAAACCTTGAGAGTTAAAGCTGGTAGAAATAATTAGAAGCTCTCCAGCTCTGCACAGCTACTCACCCCTCGTACAGCACAGCGATTGTGTAGGAAATTGCCACTACAGCTGTCAGCAAAAGGCCAGCTGGGCTGGCGTGCCTGTTTTGAAAGAGAAGGAAAAAGATCAGGTAAGTACATGGGCTTATGCAAGACCTGGTTGAGAAAGTGAAATGAGACACTGGGCTGCAGAGAGCTCTCGCTTGCTCATTAAACAGAAGCAAACAAAAGGGTTGGGGTTTTTTTTTTTGTGCTTCATGTTAACTGTCTTAGACAGATGTTACTTGGCAAAGACTCTTCCCCAGCCTACTTCAGTGACTTCTTTTAAGTCTGATCCCTGCACGTCTCTGCTATGAGAGCTCCTGCTTTGATGCTAAATCCTGAGATTATAGGGATGTTTAAGGGCTGAGCAGCTGCTGACATATGGCTGCAGCTCCCAGCCCATGCTCTGAGGGAAATGCCTGATGTCCCAAAAAGATGGGCCACCCAGGGCACAGGGGACAAAAGGCAGCCAGAGCAGTGTATGGCATCGCACACATCCAAGTGGTGGCTCAGCCAGAGCAGGGATGGGGATGGAAAGGGATGGGGATGGAAAGGGATGGGAGGAGAAATGGGAAGGTCTATTCCTGCCCTGGGAAAGGTGCTGGGGTGGGTTCTGCATCATGACTGGGTGCTGGGGGCTTGGTTCACTTTTAAAGACATTTCAAGGTGTATCAGGAATGTGTCCTCCAGTGAGATGTCACCAGGCACAGCACAGGGGACCGATGCCACTCACTGCTCCTCGCTGTCTGCTCGTGGGGAGAGATGATCGAGAGCTCAGGATACAATGGAGATGGCTGTTCCTTTTAGCAGAGACCATAGCTTTGGGACCAAAAATCCTCATCACCTCCTGCTCTGAAATGTCATAGAACTGTAGAATCATGGAATGGCTTTGACTGGACAGGATCTCAAAGCTCATCTCATTCCACCCCTGCCATGGGCAGGGACACCTTCCACAATCCCAGCCTGCTCCAAACCGTGTCCAGCCTGGCCTTGCACATTTCTCCACCAAGGACCAGCTAAATACTTTATTTGCTGACAGCCAGCCCTCATCCCTCTCAGAGCTGCCACCAGCAGTTGAAGGCAATCACCAGTGTCCTAATTAAAGGGGACAATTAATATAAGCTTTCAAGTTTCTTCCAACCCAAACCATTCTGTGATTTTATGAGGATAAACATCCCACAAGCCTGGTGCAAGGTGACTTGTGCTGCTGGGAAAACACACCTGCAGAAAGAGAGACTGAACTACCTAAACCTCATACTGGAGCCACTTTCAGGAACCATCCAGCTTTGTCAGTCCCTGGAGAGGCACCCACAAATCACCTCTTCACCATTTTCATTCTGTAATAACTTTTTCCCTCATTAGGAAGCTTCGGGCAACTTCCTTCTCTCCCAAGCCCCTGCTATTACATGCTTAGTCATGTCTCCTTCTTGATTCCTATCAGAGAGAACAAATTTACATGATTGTTTGTTGACAGCAAGACCTCTAATTGCATCATTTGGCTGCAGCTCCAGCTCTGATTTACACAGCCTGTTGCTGTGAGTTAGAACACTTCCCTACCAGAGGCACACAAAGCTGTCCCCACACAGTGAATGCTCCATTTGTCTCGCAGGAGAAATGAGGCTGCTCGACACAGGTGATGAGCAGCATTTGGGTGAACTGTTCCTGTCCTCTTACGAGTTTGACCTACATATTGGGCCACATCTGATTGCAGCAGCGATGATGAATCAGTCAGGAAGGTTTTGTTGTCCTGGCAGGAGTTTTTTTGGGGTAGTTTTTGGGTAGCTGTCTGTCCCCAGCCTTGCTGCAGCTCCCCATGGCTGTGGGTCACCTCACTAGATGCTTTTAAGGCTGGGCTGGAGTCAGAGGACAAGCTGGTAAATGTGATGTTTTCATCCCTTATGGATGAGAATGGATCAATCCTTTGGGTTCTGATGCCATGATAAGGACTGTGGTGCATCACCAAGGGAGGACAAATGTGCTCTGTTCTTTTAGGTCTGCCCAGAATCAGACAGCTGCAGTGTTCCTCCAGCATCCCTCCTGCTGCCACAGAGATGGGACATCAGCCCTGGCCTCTGAGGGCAGACACCTGACATCTTCTGAAAGCTCTGGAACCTCAGGAGAAAGTGTGGACCCCCCCAAAAAATCAGCCAATGGAGGGTGTCCAGAGAAGGGAACAGAGCTGGGGATGGGTCTGGAGCACTGGGAGCAGCTGAGGGAGATGGGGAGGCTCAGCCTGGAGAAAAGGAGGCTCAGGGGGGAACCTTTTCACTCTCTCCAACTCCCTGACAGAAGAGTGAAGCCAGGATACAAGCAACAAGAAAAGAGGAAATGGCCTCGAGTTGCCCCACAGGAGGTTTAGGTTGGATATTGGGAAAATTTCTTCCCTGGAAGGGTTGTCAAGCCCTGGCAGAGCTGCCCAGGGCAGTGGTGGAGTCACCATCCCTGGAGGGATCTAAAAGTCATGTAAATGTGGCATCTGGGGACATGTTTTAGCTCTGATCATGGCAGTGCTGGGTTAATGTTTGGACTCGATGATCTTATAATCCTTTTCCAACCTAAATGATTCTGTGATTGTACGAACTGAGGTCCCAGGGAAGAGAAACAGCCAAAACCACCGTGAGAAGGGTTGTGCTGAGCTTCCCCCAGGCAGGTGGGTGGTGTCTTGGTGCCACTTTGCACAGCTCCAGCAATTTGTTCTCAGCAATTATTTGTCATGCCTCACTGGGCTTAATGGTGGCAGCCTTTTAATGAGAAAAAGGAGGCAATCACTGCTATCCTGAGCTGCTTCTAGCTGCTCTGGCCCAGAATTGTGGTGGAAAACCACAATGAGAGGGGTGAAGAAGGGATTCTGTGACAGAAACAGCTCAGGAGGGTTCAGTGAATTCTGCAAAGATTTTAGGAAGTAGTTTGATGCTGATTTTAAAACAAATAAAGATCTCCTTGTAATTCCTCCTGGTCAAATTCCTACTTCTGTGCTGCTGTGGGGGTCGTGGTGTGGTGTGGGAGACTCATCCTATCCCAGCTCTGCCCCACTTCCCACAGCAATATCCACATTTCCATGGTGCTGCTGCAGATCCTGTGGCCAACTCTGCCTGCCTTTGGCTCTCCTGCACCATTTCCCAGGATTTAAACCCCATCCTGTGCCGTGGCTCTGCCAGGAAGGGAAACAGCCTCATGCAGCCAACCCTGACAGCACCTGGGGGGATTTCAAGTGCAGAACTAACAGCAGCAAGGTTCAGTGGAGACAGGAGAGAAACCATCAGCTTTACTTATTACCAGGGGCTGCACACATGGCTGAAAAAAAATGACCAGAAAGTGGCAAAGCACTTAATTTCTTCCAGCCAAGCAGAGGAGAGGTATTCACAGTCAGGAGCACCAGTGCAAAATGCCCAGTGATAACGGCCTGTAACACTTCATGGGCTCCTGAAGTAGCACAGCCAGGTTTGTTCTTTTTTTTTTTTTTTGGTTTTTTTTTTTCTCCTGGGCAAATAAATAAAATGTGATATTAAATGAAACCCACATCAAACTTGTTAGACTGAATAGAGTATATTGCTCATTTGCTGCTAAATTACAGCCTATTCATTTCCTCCTAAGCAGGCTATTAAGCTGTGTTGTATCACACAAGGAGTGTTTCGGAAGTGTTGTCACCGTGGGCTGGGGGAAAGGGTGGCTTGGTTTGTTTTGCTTTTTTCAGAGTAATTGCAGGGTCACACTGCTCCCCAGTACCAGTGCCCTGCCCCTGCCGAGTGACACCCTGCATGAATTTGGCCCTGAATGTTGATTTTTCCACGTGCAGAGCCTGCCAAGGACCTCATTCAGCTGCAGAGCGTTTGCTGATGCCTCCTCTCCCCCAGCACTTGGCCGCTATTTATTTTTCTACAAGAAATGCTGTGAGTGTTTCGAGACAGCACAAGATTTTCCACACACAAAAATAGCCAGGGGTGGCAGAAGTCAGGGCAGGCTGTGCTTTCTCTGCCATCACAGAGT
The DNA here is from genome assembly GCF_049639895.1 of Pseudopodoces humilis. Classification (NCBI taxonomy): domain Eukaryota; kingdom Metazoa; phylum Chordata; class Aves; order Passeriformes; family Paridae; genus Pseudopodoces; species Pseudopodoces humilis. Next base: position 15,563,310 of record NC_142217.1, read on the forward strand.
GTCTTTTTGGCCCCACACTCGCCCTACAACTAGAGGTGTTTGTAGGGGCACGTACTCACATGAGGGACCAGCCCAGGTAGACGGCTGTGCTGCCCCAGTACATGGGATTATCCAGGATGCTGAAAGGGAAGCTGGTCACTTTTTCCTCCATCAGGATGCCAAAGTAATCACCTAAGAGCAAGCAGAGAGCTTCTGGTTAGGCTCCATGAAATTGGGAGTCGTGGGGGGGGGGGCTCTGGCACACTGATTCCCCGTGCCACAGGGCATCCCTGCCAGGGATACACAGAAAAGGGTTTCAGCACTGACTTCCAGGCTGAGGAAACAGCAACAAATAAGTTGTTTGTTTACTCTGTGTCTATCAGCTTTTCCAGGAATGGCTCTTTGCCTGCGAGGAAGGTTCCTGCATTGCAGTGAGGTTGTGGCAGCCACGTCCCCCATCAGGACACAGCTCTCGAGGTCCCAACTGGTTGATTCTGGTTTTTGCATTTGTAAAATTGCCTGCTCAACACCACTCCATGAGGAAGCAAGTGCATGGGATCAAATCCATTTAATGTGAAAATAAACCCAGTGCCGTGTAATGGTGTTTGGAGCTGTTACAATCATGACCACCACGACCAAATGTCCTCATCCATAATGTCACCCTTACCTCATAGTTCAGAGAGTTTCTCAGAATTTCAGAAAATAGCACCTCTGCCTACAAAACACTCAGTTATCAGCACAGTGATGATGATGATAATGGGTGATTGTCATCTGTAATGAGGAAAGCTTTCAGAACTGTCAGCACCCAACCAGCTTTCCATCTACCTTGGAGTAATCCTTCCACCCTCCTGAAAGGAGCTTGGAAAAGAAATGACAAGGAGATGTGCAGCTCGTGAACAACATTTCTGGGGGGGTAAAGGGCCAGGATGCAGATATCTGGCTCTGTTGGTCTTACAAGTGAGACCACAAAGCACCACATCTACACGACTTTTAAATCCCCCCACTGCCCTGGGCAGCCTGTGTCAGGGCTTGACAACCCCTTTGGTGAAGCACTTTTTCCTGACATCAAATGTAAACATCCCCTGGTACAACTTGGGGTCATTTCCTCTTGCCCTGTCCCTTGTTGCAGATCCTGACCCCTCTCTGGCTGCACCCTCCTGTCAGGGAGTTGTGGAGAGCCAAAAGGTTCCCCCTGATCCTCCTTTTCTCCAGGCTGAGCCCCTCTCCCAGCTCTTTCAGCTATTCCTGCTGCTCCAAACCCTTCCTCAGTTCTGTTCCTTTCCATCCACTGCACCACCCATGCTCCATGTCCACTGCAGAAGCATTGATCCGTGAGGAGCAGCGGGTCCCCCAGCCCAGGGCACTGCCACCAGCCCAGGCTGTGTCCCCAGCTTTGCTGCCAGCCCCTTCCCTGACCTTGGGCGAGTCTCCTCCGTCCCTCCCGGTGCTATTGTGCACCGATCATAACATCAGTCTTTCTTAGAGCACAGAGGGTGGTGAGGATTAATGTATGGTGAGAAAGTGCTCACAAATCCAGATGAAAGGCATTACAGGAGTGCAAACTATTCAAGGTTATTATTATTACCTGGATAGTATTGTAATTTCTTTGACCTCACATGGTGCTAAAACATTTATTTCTAAGGATAAACAGCCCCTGCCCAATTACACAATGCTTTTGGGCTTTAACTACAGGCCACTAAGTGAGATAATTGCCTTGTATTCATACTATATGTTCTCACAGTTACTTGGCAATTCATCTCTGAGATTGTTCTGGTAGAAAGAACACATCACCCCCTGCCACAGCCCATTTCTGTGCTTTTTTATGTGTCAAAATGCTTCATTATCCCCTGCCCGCCCTCGCCTTTGAGCTGAACGCCTCACTCTGGCACTGGCACTGAGGAGGTTCACACAAAGCCTTGGGTCCGTGGGGCTGGCAGGGACTTATCTGTGCCCAGCACTGGTGGGGCTGTGCAACCCTCCAGGCAGGCTCCCCATGAGCAGGAGCACACAGGCAACTCCCCAGGAGATTTTCCAGTGTAATCTCTGCCTCTAAACCTGCACAGGTCAATGAACATGACCAGCACAGAGGTGGTTTATATGTGTTTATGTTCAGAGAGGTGCTTAGGGACAGGACTGTGTGTTGTGTTGCACAGCATCACCCTGAGCATCTCCTGTGCCTTCATGAGCCCTCAAATCAGGAATCAGCCTTGCCAAGGCACTTTGGCATCTAATTTGAGTTATTTTTTTGCTGGAGGTCTGTGCAGCCATCTCACTGCACAGGGTGGGATGACAGCAGCAAAAAGCCATTCAGTGCACTCTGCAAGGTCCCCCAGAATCCCTGGAGCCTGACCTGGGCTGAAGCACCACCTCTGCTTCACCCTGGAGACTTGTCAGCCTCTCCAGGCCCAGCAACAGACTTTGGTCAGTTCAGATTGACTTGAAATCTTGGTCAGTGCTGGAAAAAATGTCACAGGCAAAGCAGCCTCTCCATGTCCTCAGCCTTGAGATAAGCCAAGCCCTCATCACCATGTTGTTTTGGGAAACAGGGCAAACAAGGAGGGTGCTGAAGTGATGCCTGAATCCCAGTGAGGGCACAGGGCACCAGGGATGGTTCTGCCAGGATGAGGGACCACATCCAGCCGCTGCAAACAGCATCTGGAGCTGGTGCTGCCGTGCTGGAGATGGGGTGGCACAGCCAGGCTGCTGGAGAAGGGTGACTCACACAGCTCCCACTGCACCATTTAGCCCACACTAGAGAGACAAAGTGTTCTGCAGCTGCTCCAAAACCTGAATGTGCTGTAAGGAAGGAATTAAACAGGCATCCCTGTGCCCTGCCTGGTTCAGCCCTCATTGCTGTAGAAAAACCCACAAAGGGTCACATCCAGGTCCAGTAATTTTTGAAGTGTCTGTGTGTCAAAAACTTTTCTTGAGCTCAGATGTCAACAGTGAGAAGAAGCTGGATGCCCTCTCCTTGCCAAACAGTGCAGCCCTTTGCTATCTGGAGTCCTTGCTCCACCTGCAGCACCAGGGCAGCACTAAAATCCTGCATGGATATTGGAAGTACCAGTCCTGAGAGAGTCCTGAGCAAGAGAACATCCCACATGGGATACTCAGAGACCTGCAGACCCGTTGTCTTCCCCATGGCTGGGGAACAAACCACGCTGAGGGACATTCTCCATTAAGAATTTGTTGGACTCATGGGGCTTGTGTGGAGTGGAGAAGCTGTTACCAGTCCAAGGATGGATCCTCTATGGGCCTCCAGCTGGGCCATGCCTCAGTGCTGCAGAGGTTCTGAGCCAGCCTGAAATGCTCCTGGAATGTCCCCAGCCTGACTCAGCTGTGCCCTGGTGCCCGTCATGCCCTGCTAGCAGAGAGAGCTGGTCCTTGGCGTGTCCAGAGAGCCTCCCTGGCAGAGAGGATGGAGCAGAAATGCCTTATATGGACCACTAGCACCCAGCTCTTCCCTGCCTTGGGGGATACAGATCTGAGGGAGAGGGCCCTCTCACCTCTTACGCTGAGCCTGACTCACTTGTTTGCTTTTTCCCAGCGGTTCAAGTCCAGTGGATCCTCCTGGTGGGATGAATCAGGCTTTACGTAAACAACTCCAGATCTGGCTGAACTTCAGGAGCGTTCAAGCAGCTCTTGCTGATGGGTACTCCTGTGCCTGGCCTTTCTGGACATGACTCCACAGGCATGACATCACTTCAGAGGGCTGCTGGTGATTTTGGAGGATGCTGGTGCCCAGTAGCTGAGGGACAGGGGTGTGACAGGGGCCCAGGAGCGAGGCTGCACATGGAGGGTGAGGGCACACGTTTAGGAGTGCTGAGCTCTATTTTTGACAGCAGGATTTCGGCCAACTCAACACATTTCTTTGCAACTCCACTTGAAACCAGGAAGGCTTATTAAGTCCCTCTCTTCTTCCTAACACCGCCACAGGAGCTAATTGAATCTGGTTTGTAAAGCACTTGCAAAAGCACAGCCTAAATGAGGTGTCAAAGCTGGGGCTGTGATTATTTCAGCCAGCAGGAGCTGCCCCTTTCCTTGGATATTTATTGTTCCTGTCTCTACTTTATTTTTATGAATTCCACACATACTGGCATGTTTTCAAAGTCAACAATGCTAACAGAATTACGCTCTAAATGTGAAAGCAGGCACAGTGGAAAATGCCTTCTGCCATAAAGCGGCAGATAAAAGGATCTGTCAGCGAACATCAGGTTTATTGCAGAGGGGAGAGCAAACAACATCCTGCCTCAGCACGTGTGATGAGCAGGTGGGTGCTCGAAGCAGGGCTGCTGGACAGCTCACACCCACTGTGCCAGGGCTACTTGTGAGGTCTTGAACTTGGGGTTGCTTTTCTGGAGGGTGTTTGGGCTGGCAGATGAGCAGCTGTGCTCCAAACCTCCAGGCTTGATGCTGGAGGTGATGGGATTTGCTGTATAAAACCACTGTGCCATTCCCTCTGTGTGTGGTAACTGAGGTAACAGCAGGATTGGGTCATCCTTTGGTATCATAATGACAAATCTAACAGCCCTGAAGGCAAGGATGAGGAAATTCCTACAGGATTGTGCCCTAGCAAGAGATCCCTGCAAGGATTAAATGCACTTTCTGGTAAAGCTGTTGGATTTTCAGTGCTTACCTAGGAAGGTCCCGGTGAATCCCAGTGCTAAGAAGCTGGAGATGACAAACAAGGTCCCTACAGCTGAGATGGCCAAGCCTGTGTAGTAGGTCCAGAGGCAGTCCCAGCTCTCCAGCTTCGGCTGGCTCTTCATGGCTTCTGTGAAGCTGTTGGGGAGACAACAAGGGCTGTTACAAGCAGCAACCCATGATTAACATCACCCACGTTCCCCTGGGAGATGTGGAGATTTGGGAGTGGAAGCTGCTGAAGAGGTTCCCTCTCCAAATCCTTTTTTCCACCCAGGCCTACTCAGCCTCCCAATGGGAGAAGCAATCAGCTGAAGACTGTGAGGAGCCAGGGCTTAATCTGGGGCAGCTATTTCTACTTACAACCCTTGCTCACTCCTGGAAATACCAGTCCCACTGACCTGTGATATCAAATGCTTTTCCTTATTCACCAAATCCCACTTTTCAGCATGACTGAGAGCTCTGGGACAGACGCCCTTGCAAATGCTGGAGGCACAGGACTCGAAGGGTTGGGAACAATTGGCTGGATTATCTCGTGCTCCCACCCCCGTTCCCCTCCATCAAAATATTTTGCAGCATTCATGTGTTAGCCACGTGCCCAGGAGTGATTCACAGCTGGAGCCTGACAGCCAGGGGGAGGATTGGAACGGCGAAAGGAAAATACGAGAGAGACGAGGCGTTTTCCAGTGCGAGCACAGCTCCTCCGTTCCAGGCTGGGTCAGGCATTTCGGCTCTGACCTTCCAAATACTCCTTTGTGATTGGAATAATGATGACCCCTCCCTTCAGCCCCCTGAGCTCTGCCCAGAGCAGGGCTTGGCAGGATTTGCATCGCACACGGCTCCGACGCAAACGCGCGATGACAAAAGAGACAACGCTGTGATTAAAAAAACACCATTAATAACAGGAGAGGAGATAACAGACCCACAGAGCCCTACACAGCGTTTCTCCACATGTTGTTGACACATGAGGTAGGAAACTTGGAACCTTTTTTTAATGAGCACCCTGGAGGCTAAAATTCAAGTGGAATTAACAGCTTTCTTGTGCTTCCAGCCACCACTGTCTGCCAGGGGCAGGAGAGTTATTCCTGCCCACAGTCCTGGGCTCCTCAGCTGGAAAGTGCTTCCATAATGCTACCTGCAGGGCTTGGGATAGCTTTTTCCCCTGGTGTCCATCTTCCCTAAGCCCTGCAAACCTCTGGATTTTCCCTGTTGCCCAAATAAAAGCCGAGAGAGACAGTCCTGCCTGCGTGGCTGAAGGCCAGGCAGCTGGAAACACGTCCTTCAAAGGCTTGGTGGCAAGTTCATGCACCAAGCAAGTCCAGGATAATACTTACACTCTGGTTTAGGAACCTGGATGATATTCTCTGTTCACTTTGGAGTTTGCTCCCACTAGGCTTTCTATTGTTGAGGAGCTTTTAGGACCCCAGAACAAAACATTTAATCATCAGTTTGGATTGGAGCAAGGAAACAAAACATGGAATAAATGTAATACGCTCAGAAGCGAGCAGAACCACAGCATCTGGATGCTTTACATTCTGGAAATTACAGGGAAATTCCTTTTCCCAGGAGCCAAGCGCAGACAGAGGAACAACAGCGTGGCCCCAGGCGATGCAGGCACAGTCCCCAGGGCTGGCCCTGCTCCAGTGCCCAGCACAGCTCCCTGGGCTCACCTGGCTCACACTGGCTTAGTTTAAAATCATTTCTGATGGGAAGGCACAAATCTGGCTGCACTGTGAAGCAGAAGCAGCTGCACAATCCTTTGCATCATCTCTGTGGTGTTTATTTTGAAATGACACAAGTCTCCTCTATGAGGAAGCCAAAAAATCCATGTCCCTGCTCCCAGCACTGCCTGGGTTTGGGAGGAAAGCAATCCCCCTGCAGGGATGTGCCTTTCTGCCTGAGGAATCCTGGCCTGGCTGTGCAATCAAAACACACCCTGACACCCCCAGGGATGCTCTGCAGCTCTTTACTCACACAGAGGAGGGTGTGCCTTTCACAGCATGAGGGTTTGGCTCCACACCTGGCCAGGACCTATCCAGAGGGCACCAGCACCAGGAAGGATTTTACAGCAATTTGCTGATCCCCAGGAAGGCAAACCTGGGACAGCAATGCTGTGCTGGATCCCAGGCACTGGCAAGGAGATGGCAAAGCAGAAAGAGGTACAGCAAGAGCAAAGCCCTCAGAACCTGCTCTGGATGAGCTGGGTTCACACTCTCTCACATCCTCAGGACTCCTCTGTCCAATGCTGATGACCTGACTTGGTCTTGGAACATGGAACAAAGGCGGCTTCAAGAGCATGATCTGGTTGGCTGGGAATCAGCACTGGAAGTTTTGCAACCAGCACATGGTATGGTTTGTTTTGGCAAAGCTGTCTCTCCCGCTCCAGATGATCCCATCCCTCCTTTCCATGGTTGGACAGGCCTGCATTAGTTATTCTCATCAGCATGTCTTGCTCAGTTCCCTGCTGTATGGCTTACAGCTAGGGAGGGAGGTGTTTGCATGGAGATAATGGACTGCCTTTCCCTCTAGGAATGGTTTATATCTTCCTAAACACACTCTCTATTTGCATTAAACATGATGCGCTCAGGAGTTCTCAGAATTGGTAAATAAACCTTTTAAGCATTTTCGGTGCTGGGCCGTGACAAGCAGCACGGAGCCATCAATTATTCCAGCATCCACGATGGTGAGGGAGCCTCCCTGGCCGTGTTTCGCCCTCCCTGGCAGGAAAGGACAAGGTTTTGGGCATTTCCCTTGCTAGGGAGCCAGTCTCTTGAAATATGACATATTTCAGTCTGTCATGAAACCAGTCCCTTCCTTCATGTGCCTCTGAGTCACGTTGGTGACAGCGTTTATTTCAGGCTCACGACGAGGCAGCGGCACCGCTCAGCATCCAAGAGGACATCAATTAGAGCCAGGCTTTGTCCCAGTACCTGGAATTGCCTTCTGTGCCGAGCAGAGTGATTGCCATGGTGAGGAGCAGCCATCCCTCTTCCAGCACAGGGGAGGGTGGGGAGGCTGAGACCTACTTTGATCACATCCCTGGCTGCTGTCCCCATGAGGGGGGGAATTAGAAGATGCTCCCAGCTTTTGCAAAGGCAAAATGGGGTAATGGGGCTTCCCCTGACATCTCCCCACACTTGCCAATTTGAAGCATGACACCAGAGGCACACATTCTCCACCAGCTGGGAAAAGCCCAAATCCTCCAACTCTGCTCTGGCCAAACTGGCAGATTTGGCTAATTCTTGGCAGGAGAGGAGCAGCCAAGGCAGCAGGCACTGTTCAGCTCAGCAGATAAAAAACAGAGAGGTACTTGCTCAGACACTCAGAAGTTTTATCAGTGCTCCATGGGAATCCCAGAATGGATTGGGTTAGAAGGGACCTTAAAGCCCACCCAGTTCCAAACCCCTGCCATGGGCAGGGACACTTTCCACCATCCCAGGTTGCTCCAAGCCCCACCCAACCTGGCCTTGGCCACTGGGATGGGGAAGCCACAGCTTCTCTGGGCAACCTGTGTTTCCACATAAAACATTTCCTCATAAAAAATCTCTTCCCTGTATCTAGTCTGAATCCCTCCTCTTTCTGTCTACCACATAATAAACCATATGAACTGGAAAACCACTCAGAGTGGCTCTGCACTGTGGGAATGGACATGTCACACCAGTGGGTTCACAGGAATAAAGTGGGAGTGAGGGAAATAGGCAGCAGATCCTCTGGCTGGGACACGAACAGGACGTGCAGCCAGGTTTGCACATCAGGTGCTGATTTATTCAACCAGAAAACTTAACAAGTCACAGTCCGAAACACATCCCCAAAGGCCACATGGGAGCAGGAAGAAAACCTGGAAATATTGTACTAAAAGAGAAGCTGAGGTTTCTAGGTCTTGTTGGGGGCATCTCTCTGTTGCCCCCACCAAGTGTATTTTGTCATCCCTCTCCTTAAAGGAGGACAAAAACCTCATCCAGCAAACTGGGTCGCTGCAGGGAGCAGCCCAGCAGTGCTCCCTTTGACTGATCCCAAAAACCAGCCTGGAAACTGGGGCTGATAAGCACAATTGGAGCAGAATTGGGCCAGGGGCCAGCAGGCAGCAAGGAAGCAGCAGTGGTACAGGCAGCCAGGGTTTCGGTGACAACAGCCACCACTGCGAGGTGCCACAGTCACTGTGTGGGACGTCGCTCTGTCCCCCACGCCTGAGGTTTTGTTCCTCTTGGCTAAAGGAGGCAAAGGGGATAAAAACCATCCGGTGGTGCCCAGCAGCACAAGCTGCAACAAAAGATCTTGTTCATTAGAAAACAGCAACCTCAACAACACCGAAATCGTCCTGCTGATACCACTGGCAATTGTCAGCCCGGTCATCATCCTCACAGCTTCTTTTGCCAATAATGACTTTGCTTTTCTGACAGCACTGGGGTGTGTGTGTTATTTAGGTCAGCTGGGGGTTGTGGCAGCTTCTTCCCCTGCCTCACATCTGAGCTGTGAGGTTTCCTCATCTGGATGCCGTGGGCAGGAGGTGCTGTTGGCTCCCTGGCGCTTTTCCTGAACAGGTATCAGATATTTCTGTCACTGTGGCTCACAGGGGGATCGGCTCAGTCAGTCCATGTTCGATTCCCATCATCAAACTTGGTCACTTCTGCACACAGGGCCATGTGGTTCTGGGATCAATGCCATTTACAGCACACTCATTCATGGTGCCAGCTCACAAAATTAAACAGGATTGAGCATAAGGTGAGAGGCACTACCTGGCAATGACAAACAACCCCTTTTCTGTGCAAATCCCATCCCAGAGTGGATTTATTTTCTTGGAAGCATCAGCTCCAAGTGGGAAATCCACACAGGAGGCAAGACCCAGAGCGTGGCATCAACGCAGGACTCGATGCCAGCCTGCAGCACGATGCCACTAAGCCCTGGCACAGCCTCTGTGGGACTCACACTGAGACACCCCAACACCTGCAGCCCCCCCAGTCAAGGTGGGCACGTGGCTGTTGCCTTTAAGCTCAGGCAAACATCTTGAGACCCATCAGGAGGGAGGCTCAGAACCTCCTTGTGTGCCTGCCCAAGGGTGGGGAGCGTGCCAGGGAGTGCCAAAGGCAGTGCAGGAGGGTTTGGAGGCAGTGCCAGTGGCTAATTGTGAATAAACTGATGCAGGGAAAGATACCAACAACGTGGTGAGGGAGGAGGGAGCGATACCAGAAGCGAGCCTGGAGGACAGTGAAGGTTGTCACGTCCCATGTCACACAGATAACAGTCACAAACTGCACACAGTGCAGATAGTTCAAAAGTTCAGGAATTGTTTTCACAGATAAGAGCCTTGGTGATGGAAGTTCCTTGCTTCTTGCAAAAAGAAACTGTTGTAATGAAAATAATCATTGCACCAAAGCAATTAAGGATGCTTGTCTTGTGCACTTGACTAAGCAGGTCCCCCCTGGTCACAGGTCAGTCTGGATTGCAAGCCAAGGCTGATAATGAAGCTGAGAGCTGGGAAGCATCTAATTGCTTAACTGAGCACAAAGACATCCCTCTTCTTACACGCAAGGTATCCTTTTGGAGACAAGCTGACACGAGAGCATCGTGGTGCTGTTGCTGAGGAAGGACCGCAGCACAGACCCTGCGGGGGGCAGGTGGTGAAGCAGCCACACACCCCAGCTCCCAGGTGCTGTCAGCCAAAATGCCAACCCCCTCCCCAAGTTCTGTCTGCTCTGCCCTCCCCTCCTCCGCCCCCAGCTCAGAGCCTTTCAAGAATTCAGCTGCAAAAAGGAAGCAGGCTTTTAAAGCCAAAAGAAACATCCCCTGGGCTCCACATCGCTCCCTGGCAGCCTCCACCCACGTAACAACTCCCCAGAGCAGGAAAAGAGGAGTTTTAAAGGCTGGATTACAGCACTGGAGGTGGAGGGACCCCTGAGGCTGCCTTTTTGCTCACTATCAGCAGCCCTCACGCTCTGCACAAGTAACCCTGGCCCGCGCCAAGGGATTGTCTTCGAGGGGCTGAGGAGCAGAAAACCTGCTCCAATAAAAGTGACTCAGAGAATAAAATAAAGGGAAAAGCAAAATAGCAAGAGCAGGTTAGACATGTCTCTCCCAGCATCACTGGTCACTGAGATGACAGTGACTGTCACATGAAGCCCCTCTGGTCAGCAGAACCCTGGACTGGACCTGGCTGGTACCGTCATGCAAGGCTAAGGAGCAGGATGAATCCTTGCCAAGCAGCAAAAGCTCTCCATGCTGGAGAAATAAGCCTTGGGCAGCCCTGGAGGGCTCACTGAGCTGGGAATGGAGGCAGTGAGGCTCCCAGGTGTGTTTTGGGATAACTTCAGTAGTTTCTGCTCTGATGATTACCCTGGAACCACCCAATCCCCCCCCACAGTTATGGGCTTGCCTTGCCAGAAGAGCAAGGAAAGGGGAGGGAACAACCCAACTATGTGGGAACATCTGTGAAAAAGGAACTTTCTGTTGCAATAATTTGAAAGGCTTTGGTCCATCGGGATGGGCTGGTGCCTCATCTGTGTTCTGCTGGGGCTGAGCTGCCCCATCTTCTAGAGCCTCTCCTCCAAACCCAAGGCCCAGATGGAGCTTTTCCAGCCCCTGGATCAACCTTGCTGCTTCCTGCAGGGCCCAACTGCTGGGCTGCACAGGCAGAGCCAAACTCAGCGTGTCCCACAGTCCCCCCAGACCCATGACACAGAGCAGAGCCAGCCCTGGTAGGGCTCTGAGGGCTCTGCAGGGACAAAGTGTGACACAGTCCAGGACACACGAGGCCACTTTGGCTCTCCCAGCAGTTCCCTCTCAGTGCCTCCTTGTGACCCGTGAGCCTCGCTGACCCAGGAGCCAGCAGGACCACTGGAAATGAAGATTGTCCCTCCACCAGCTGTGTTTTTAATTAAAGGCAAGGACAAGGCTTTGCATTGCTTCCCAGACAACAAGTGACTATGTAATTTGTGCAAGAGACTGTCGAGACATTCCCCAGCAAAATCCAAGCCCGCTGTGTCACTAAGACATCAGCAGCACACACACATGCCCTCTGCATTCGATTATAGCCTTGTTCACTGCAAGCTTCCTTTCAGTTTCTGCCATCAGCAGGAGCTGGGACAAACACAGAAGGGCAAGGGCAGGTCCTGGTGTCATTTCCAGGAAAGCAGAGCTCTTAAATACATGTGCAAATTCCAACCTGAGAACTCTTCGCCTGGGAAATTACCCAGAGTACTAAACAACCCATTAGCTCTGACCCTGGTATAATTGAATCTGGGAATTTAGTGAGTCTGTCTCTCCCTAACAGCAGTGGAGATAAAGCCTACCAGATCACAGATAAATTGCTGGCATTGAGGAAATCTTCTGCAGTAAAACCTCTCTGCTGCACTGGGAACGTTAAAGGACATGTTCCCATGGAGTATGGTGTATCAGTCATACAATACTATTAGCCAGCACAGGTAGTGTTTAGAGATAGCAGATAAGAGTTTCAAGAGACTGTTTGTTAAGTGCACAGGTAATCCTGCTCTTCTGCACAGGAAACTGTGGCTTCTTAAAAGCAGCTTTAATTTTGTTTATGATTTTTACAAGAAAATTAAAAAATTCTGCTGTTACATATGATCCATCCTGTGTAAACAGCCCTGCCACCTGGGCTGCTCACAGGAGAGAGGAAACATCCCCAGGGAGCAGAGCAAGGTAACCTGTGACACTTAATGACCGGTGAAACTGATGGGTTTGGCCACGCTGCTGCTGCGCCCCTCATCTTTATTACAAATCCGGGAATAAATCTGCTGCTGGCTGAAGTTATCCAACCATGGGAAAGCAATATGCTGGGGTTGGATTTAACACTGCTGAGAAAATGTCCCTTTTCTCCCCCCCTGAGTGCAGAGGGTCATTTTTTTCCATGGATATACAGCAGCAGGATGAGCTCCTTACCAGTGGCTCCGCACACAGTTCAGCACCAGGATGGCAACACCCAGGCAGTAACAGGCAGCGTGGGGAGAGCCGAAGATTTGGCTGAGTGCTCGTGTTTTGTGCTCCCATCTGGCTACCTGGAGAGACAAGGGAAAACAAAGTGGGTGGTTGGGGTGCCTGGAACACGCTGCCCCAGGAGAATAAATCCCGCAGGCTCGGCCTCACATGTTCAGGACATTTTATCTGTGTGGCTTTGTGAAAGAAACAAGTGGAGGCCACTGATGGGACATGGCTGAACCAAGCCTGGGGATGAGAGCTGCTTCTCCTGCCTGTGCCAGCCCTGCTTGCATTGCATGTGCCCTTGCACACGAGGTCAGACAGCAGCATCAAGGCACAGGCTCATGAAAAAAAAGAAAAAAAACAAGCCAGAAAATACCCTACACATCAGTTTTAGGGAACACAAGGCTTGGACACGTGTCTAACAAGGATGAGAGCGTTGTTAAGGCTGTCCCCTGCCCACCAAAAACAAAAGGCCCCTGCCATGGATCTGAATATTGCTCTCCTGAAAGGAAAACAGATCCCTGAGCATGGGATGCACCACAGGAACGTTCAGCTCTCATTTTTGGGGCTGTGGCATCTCCCACATCCAATCTCAGGGACCACACCTACCAGGAACAACCTCTCCCTCTGCTTATCCAGAAAAGTTTGCAAATCCTCTCTCAAGCTTCCTCAAGACAAGATCTTCCACCTTTGCCCAGAGAACTGCTTCCACTTGAACCAGCTCAGCCTTCATGAGCAATTGTAGCCATTCAGGTTTAGTCTGCTCTCCTCACCCATCCCAGCCCAGCAGTGACAGCCCAGGACTCACACATCCACACACAGCATCCCTGGGAGGTGTTAGCATCCTTCACAGCACGTTTTTCCTGGTTCCCACGTTCAGCTCCCTGATCTGCAGATGCTGATGGGCCCCTTCCCAAACCACCCCACAGATGAGGAGGTGCCCTCTCACCCTGGGAGGCTGCTGCTCCCAAAATCTGCAAGACCAGATTCACCCCAGTCACCAAATCCAGGCCTGGCACTCCCAGCTGATAAAAATCCTCACAGCTACTTTGTTTTCTACCTTTCCTGCATCCCTCGGAAAGCTGTCACTATATTTGTTTCTTCTCTTTGGCTCCACTTTCAGGAGCCAAGCTGGAGGTTTGGATCAGACACCAGACCCGAAATTCCAGCCAAGGAGAGAGAGAGCACACCTGGGCAATGAAGCAGGAAGCGGGAGTCAGCAGAACATCTCAGCACCAATTTGCTTCTCAGACATGGCTGGCACTTGATTAGCTTCAAATGCACTTCACTCCCTCGCATGGAGCCTGGGCAGCTTTCGGGGGCACCTGCAACCCAGCTCTTCATCTGCTCTGAATGTATTTGGTAATTTATTGGCTCAATTTGAGCAGAAAAAGGTAGCTTTGCAGGTCTTGCTTTCCTCCCAGGCTGATGTAGAAGCACAAAGTGCTGCTGGTGGAGGGGGACTGCTGGCTTCAGGAGGGGGGAACGATGAAAACCTCTGATAAGCAGGGGCACTGATTTCACATGCTGAGAGCTGATTCAATTAGTTATGCAATGATTGCTCTGAAATTACAAATCCACTCATGACAGAGAGAGCTGCTTCACTGCCTTTTTCTGGCTGGTATAAATAGTTTGTATTCTAAATTGAATTTAAAACACCGTGCGTCACGCTGCTGCTAAAATCGGCGCTGCTGTTTGAGTGCTGAGAGAGTGAAAAAATAAATATAAGGTGCATTACCACCTTTGGAAAGTAAAAAGAAGTGACCATACAGGTGACTTGAGTCACAGATGGAAAAATGCAGCCATGTGCCAGTTGTCTGTACCAGCTTCCTAATTCCCTGGAAATTATTCTGGCAGCATTTGCATGGATGGCAGCTCCTGGCTTGCTCAGGGAGCTTTGAAGAGCTGAAGGAGAAGAAGGCAGGGCTGCTGGGATCAGAGGGAAGGGCTGGTGTGCTGCTGGGAGCCAGGTCACTGTAATTACCCTCACCTTTAGAAAGGCACATCTGGGCAGCAAGGCTGGGATGAGGGGCTGCTCCAGGCAGCAGCTGCAATGGGATCACTCCCAGCACAGCCCGCTTTGTGCTGCATCACACAGCTGGGACTGAGGGGCCAACTCTTATTTAGCTGTCACAGCTTTCAGATGGGACCCCAGGCTCCTTTTCAAGCCCACACAGGAGCCATTCCAAGCAAAGCTGGGAGCCACCGCAGGGCTGGAAGCGGCGGCACCCACCGGGTCCCGCGGCGATATTTCAGTAACAATTAATTAGTTCCGGTTCTGGTTCTATTTCTTGAACAACTAATTAGTTCAGGCTTGGTTCTAATTTTCTAATTTTAGTCGTTTTGAGCTAATATTAGCACTCGATCGACCCACAGCTACACAGCTGCCTTAATGGCTTTATAAAATCATGAGCTGATGTGTTATTATTTAGTGTGTGACGGATGCAGAATGCTTCCAGAATCTTCCATGGCCATGTGTGGGACAGAGTAGGGCTGAGACCAGCAGCTTCCCAGGAGGCTGCACCCATTCCTGGAGTGCTGTTTGCTCTCTCAGCTAGGGTGGGCACTGTGCTGACCATGGGCAAGCCCCATGTCAGGGCTGTGCCTCCTGGAAAAGGAAAAAGAGGAACATTTTTATTTTTCTTCCAACTCCAAGTTTGGAAATGGAGTTAATTCAAAGTTTCCTGACTTACCCAAGGGTCAAAGCAATAGAAAAAAATTCTTCTTCCAAAGCTCCCAGCACTCTGCTTTCACTTTAGGATCCTTGGTGAGGGCTGCAAGTAATTTTTTTAATGTTTCCCCCAACGCTCATTATCGAAATAAATCAACGAACGGATGTGGCTGCAAAGCTGGGGATGCTCTTGGGTCCCATGTTCTGCCTTTGGCAGGCCATTCCGGGGGCAGGCTCAGCTGGCTGATGTTCCCAGGGAATTGCTTCCTCCTAGACGTAAATTTGGGGCTGATTTCTACGTAACCGATCCAAGACATTTCCCCAACCGCTCGGGCAAGTGCGTAAACAAAAATGAAAGCACGGGCACACATCCCCAGTGCCTGCCCTGATGGAAAATGGAAATGCTCTGCGTTTCCTTTTCTTTTTTTGGGCAGGCAAACCACGAGCCACCTCGAGAAAGGCCACAAATAACCACTCAAAAAGCAATTTCATCTCACGAACCTGCCTCCGCAGTAACCAACGGGAAATGCTCTTTCCAGCTCTGTGTGCATGGCAGACCATGGCCTCTCATTAATATTTAGTATTTGTTTGAAGGAAATTGATTCTTTTTGTCTGCCATCCAGGGAAGCTGCCTTCTGAACACGCTACATTTTAATTGCTCAGTCCCAGCTCTGAATTAAAGCCTTTGTGCTGTTTCATGTGACTCCATTGCTATATCTGGCTCGCCCCAGAGATGGGCAACGAAACCAGATAGCCCAAAGGCTCAGGACAAAGGGACACCTTGCATCTCAATGCAAATCAGTCATTTTATGTCCTCACATTGCCCCATCACCATGGTACCCAAAGAAAAACGTGCAGGGACTGGTGAATTTAGCCTCGTGGCACTCCTGGGAGGCTGGGATGGATTAGCAGCTCCTTTCAAATCAAGGGAAACTGAGGCATGGGAGGATTGAGGTGAGTGTCTGCTTCTCAGCTCTCCTGAGGGGTAGAGGGGCTGTGTCTGCATCCTGCAAAATCCCATCATCCACCTGGGGAGATGCTCTGCACATTTCTTGGGATGCCCTTGCCCTGGACAAACTGTTGGAATGAAAATATTCAGTGTCCAGGTCTGGGCTGGAGAAAAGATGACAGTGAACAGGTTGTCCTCCCTTCACAAACCCATCTCATAGTATTTGACAGCATGAAGGGTTTTTCCCCATCCCATGGGGTCTAGGAAGCCTGCTGAGAGGTCCAGAAGTCAGAAATTCCATGAGAAGTCGAGAGGAAGAACAATGAGCTCTACAGGATACATCTGAGCCCAAGTCCCAAGAAGATGCAAGTTCATGGGGAAAACCCTGGATATATGGGTGATCCAGCCCCAACTCACTAAAAACCGTCAGACAAAACTGGCCTGAGCAATTTTATTCTCATAGAATCAGGGAGTGCTTTGGCTTGGAAGGGACCTTCAACTCATTTCATTCCACTCCCTTCCACTATCCCAGGTTGCTCCAACCTGGCCTTGGACACTCCAAGGGATGGAGCAGCCACAGCTTCTCTGTGCTAGGCCCTAACTGTCCTTACAGTAAGGAATTTCTTCCAACAGAACAAATTTCTCCTTCAGTCTGACCTCTCCTAGGCCAGCCATGGGGTAAGTTGGTGCTAGGACAGGAGAATCCCTGTCTCTGGGCTTAGGTGGCTCCATGTGAGCATCTCCCACTGGGAAAGATGTGCCCCAGCTGGCTCCTGACCTGCTGAAAGAGCACGAAACCTGATATTACCCTTTTTTCACCCACAGAGACCAGAGGCATCGACCAGTTTCCATCATGAAAAATCCATTTTTCCCTTTCTGATTCCCTGTAATCCCTCATTAAAGCATAAGGACATTCTCTGCTGTCACTGCTCAGATGCTGGAAAACGACCCTGCTCACAGCCAATACATTTATCTAAAGACAGGGAGGAAAAAGACAGACCTGAGCACCCAGGCCCTGGTTGTGGTGCTCCCAGGAGCAGGCAGGGAAGCAGAGCTGGCTGGAATGGAAATGCAAGCACTGGGGCTGTCTGACCTTTGCCAAATGCCAGAGGAGCCAGCCTTTTCTGGCTGTCCCAAGTGGCTGTGGAGGAAATGAGTATGGCCTGACCTTACCCCTCCTTACTCAGCACCCTGTGACAGCCAGCAGCACTCAGTGCAGACAGTCCAGTGCCAAAGGGAAGCACCAACAGCACTAGGTGAACACTGTGGCCAGGCTGAAAGCCTGAATCACTTTGGCTGAGTGTGTCCCTCCTAGGTGTGAAAAATCCTGTGTTTCCAGGGAGGTTGCAAAGCTTAGGAGAGACAGGAGGGGGAAACTGCAGGGCTGGTCCTGGGAAGGATCGTGCACTGCTGCCCCACAGGATGTGTGAGGGCTGTTCCTGCAGCTCACCAGGACAGCACTGAGCCCCTGGCACAGGAGTGACACCACTCGAGGCTGGCATGTGCCCATGTGCAGCCACATCAGCCCAGCCCAGCACCAGGCACAGGATTTCCAAAGGCATGTGCAGAAAATGCCCCGGGGACCTGCGTGCCACTGGCAGCAGGAACATGATTAGCAGGAGCTCTGGGCAGCGAAGGCAGGAGAAAAAGAACAGAACAAACCACGGTTTTAATTTGTACAAGCTGGTAATTATAGTTGCTATCTGTCTGAAATCTCTATTGAGTTTATTTAAATATGTTCTCTGTGAAGGCCATTCAGACAGGAATTATCAAGGTGTTGCAGCAGAGGAGATAATGCCATGCAGTTTTCAACAGATCAAGGGCTGATTAGGAGGAATTAATTAGCTGCTTAAACAGTCCTTGACTCGCTGCAGCAATTAGCCTCACCTCCCTGCAGTCACGTTCCCTGCACAGCAGCGGTGCCGCCGATCCAAAGCACGAAACTCCTTCTCTGTGTGCTGCTGTGAGCACCAGGCCAGCCCTGGGTGGGCACATGGCCCTGGGAATGGCTCCTAAACCCACCTGGGAATGGCTCCTAAACCCACAAGGGCTCCAAAGCCACCCCGTGGGCAGGGCCTGGAGGACAGGCAGGGGTGAGCTGGGCTGTGGGGACTCCTGTGTGCCCACTCCAGTGCCCATCGCTGGCTGGTGATTCCCAACACGGGGCAGACATCGAGGGTCTTCCTTCCTCCAGCCTCAGGCATTCCCCACCCACCACCTTTCCTGTGCTATGAACCACCAGTTCTCAGCTGTGCTCCTCCACTGGGGACAGCAGATCATCCAGCAGCCTTTATCCCACGTGCCATCACCTGCTGTCCCTTTGGTGGGGTGGGAGCATCACCCCTCACCTCTGCAAGCACTAAACCATGGAAAGCTGACACTGCAGGGCTGGAGGCTGAGCCATCCCCACTGGACACTGCCCAGGAGGAGAAGCTGGCACTTGGAGTGACCAGGAGACCACCATGAGGCTCTGAGCCCCTCCTGCCAGCACAGGGCCTTGCAGGAGCTGGTCACAGCTGCCACGCTCCTGCCAGCATCCCAGAGGGATCCACTTTTGCTTAGCTGCTTCCTGCCCGCACCAGGAAAAACTGGCAGCCCTGGAGTACCTGATGCAGAGACTGAGTTACTTCTCTGAAAGTTTCTCAACTCACAGGCTCTCCATTACAGAGAGCCATGAGATGGTAATGTAGCCTGAAAGCTTTTTAGCAAATGATTAAAGCCTTGTGAAGTTCCCCCACCATGTACTGGAGCAGCAGCTTCCAGCTCATGCAATTAAAACACTGAACTGATATGAGAAGAGACAAGCACCGTCTCAATAGTTTCATGTGAGCTGTGAGGCAAACCAGGCTGAGGACTGCGTCCCTGGAGCTTGTAAAGGCTTTTTCATGGTAATAACCCAAGAAAATATTCACCCAGAGATGGTTTGATGGCAAGCAACAGGCTCTGGGGCAACAGGTGACAGTCTGTGCCCATGCACGTGGAGCCAGAGCATGGCAGGGACTCCTGGCAGAGCCTGGAGGCTCCAAGCACCCTGGTTTGAGGGCTGGCAAGTGTCCCCGGGGATGGGCTAGTTTTCCAGGCCTCCCCAGCAAGCTATACCAGTTAAGATTTTCCCCTTTCCCATTCCCTCACTGGTGTGATGGCAGTAACCACATTGTCAGTGAGCCACAGCTGAGCAGCACAGCCCAGCTCCTCCACGTCTGCCAAGGGCTTTCAGTTTGGAAAGGAAGGCGTCTACTTGACGCAAGGAAGATTTTTCCATTGCCTTTCACTGGCTCTGGATGGGGTGTTTATTGTTTATTCCAGCCAAAAGAAACAGGAGTGGGATTTTGGAGAGAAAAGGAGATGTGTGGCCTGGCTGTGCAAGGACACTGAGGTGAGGAACAGCCAGCTGGAACACTGGGGCTGCACACCCAGGTGACAAAGAGCTGCACAGAGGGAAAAGCCACATGTTTGCAGGCTCTCACAGTGGAACATGGGGTTTGGAACACGGCGTTTGGAACACACAAAGGGCTTCAAACAAAGGAGAACATCCATGAGCTGAAGAAAAGAACTACCTAGAAGCAGAGAGCAGGGTGGGCTGCTCTCCAAAACCAAAAAGGTGCGGTGAGATGAGACAGCATGACAAACCCTCACTGCCTACACTGCCCATCACCCAAACCAGCAAGTTAAGAGGATGAAACAAGCTGGAGTCCCTCTTCTAGTGAATCTTTCCTCATGAATGCTGCCAGTGAGGAGGTCAACAAGGTCCAGTCTGAGCACTTTGACACAGGGAGAAGAGCAAAGTGACTCCACTTCTTTACAAGTGGAAGGATATTGAAGCAACCCAGCCTGCCTCCACCACGTTTAGCTTAAAAAAAAATCCTCTCTGCACCCAGGCCTAGTGAAATTAATTGGACTGAAATGGCACAGGTCACCTCAGCTAACAGCCTTGAAGGTAAAACAAGCCTGCAGGTAAACAGATAAGGGTTTCATAAAGACTAGGTACATTTTACCTCAGAGTTATCCCTCCAGATTACCTCCATACGAGCCTTTACCTTGAATCCACTCATGATAAAGAGTGAGATAAAAAATTTCATTTCTCTAATAGTGTTTATGTGATTTGTCAAAGTAGGATCTCATTAGCTGGCTGCAATGAAAACAAGCCCTTGCTTAGTGTATGCCAAGGCAGCCTGGATCCATCGATGTTCCATGAGCCACATCCTCTCCTCTTCAATAAAAACAAAAATGACACAGAATATGGGCTGCATTTGCTAGCAATTTCCAACACAAAATCTGAACAGTTTCTCCTCAAATCAAAGTGCTCAGGATTTATGTCCAAAGAGCTGGAAGCTGAAGGCAGGTGATTTCAATAACCCAGAACAAACTGTGTTAATTAATTCTGAGAGTGGGCATGGGGAGCCCTTATGAGCAGCTCCCTAAGAGTGAAGGGTGATGTGCTCCTGCCACAGGGAATCAAGCTGCACAGCCCAGCCCGGCCTTCCCAGCCAGAAAATCCCATGGAAAAGCTATTTGTGAAATAATGATTTCTCCAGAGTGCAGCACGGGATGGAGAAGGACCCTTCCAGTCCCAGCCTGGGACGTGGAAGGGATGGCCCAACAGTGGGAGGGACACGAGGGGATGGGGGAATGGGGAGCAGCTGGAACACAGCCAGCTCTTCTAAACCATGAATGCAACCAAATAAAATAATCTCCTGAGGTTAGGGAAAGGCAGAAGCTGCCCCTGCACAAATATGTGGGGCTCTGCTGGAGCTCAGAGGGAAGGTAAGTGCTGCCAGATGAGCATCTCGTGAGCAGGACGAGGAAGTATTTTGCCAGATTTCTTTTCATCTTCCATGCCCAGATGACTTGGCCCACACACAGCTTCCTACTGCACACAGTTCCCATCCAGAAAACCACAAGCCTTGTATTTTCACACGTTTCTCTGAAGCTCAGAGTGTTTTCCTTGGGGCAAACAGATTGGAAACAGGCAGCCCATAGCAGGCACTTTCATAAACAAACCAAAAGCAAAGGTGTATGCCAGTCTCTTGAGTGACTGAGAATATTCTGCCCACCTCACATCCTGTATTTGCATGGGTTTTTTTCCTGTTGCTCGTACTCATGCAGCCCTAAATAAAGCAAAGCTGAGGAAGTGCCTGAAGTGTTCTACACAGCTGCTTTCACTGAACCAGGCTGTCTACCCAACAGACCCATTTTCAAACAAAGCGATCCAACAATAGCACTGACGATGTTTGAACTGGCACGGATTTAGGAAGACAAGCTCTTTGCTGCACCACACTGTCAGCAAGCACTCAGTACAAATGCCACGTTACAAGATAAACATCTCTCCTTCTCTCTTTTTTCCTTCTTTTTTTTTTAAGATTCCCCTTTTACTTTTGCACCTCCATTCACTTGTGTTATTTCCAAATGAGGCCCTGGATCCCAATGGATCGCAGTGCTGAGGTCAAGTACCTCTGAATTCATTTCAGTACCTTGGGTTTGGTTTTAAATGTGGGGATAAAGCTTTATCTGTGTCACAAAGCATCTATTCTGCTCTTCAAAGCTTTCCAGTGCTGCTGCAAACCTCTGGTTCCAGTTGCTATCGCCGTTGCAAATAAGGTCAGCCTGATTAAAAAACAGTTATTCCAGGTGGAGTGAAAATGGTCAATCTTCAGTCAGTGCGTGCTATGTAAGAAATATCCTGTTCCTGAACTGAAACAAGCCTTCACAGGCTCCAGGTAAAAGGAGATTGAGGTCACCTAACAAGTGACATTATTGCAGCCTCTGATTCATTGCAAAGAGACTGTGTAAAGCTATACTGGAGATGTCAGCTAAATCAGGTGTTTCTTTCTCTCCTGTATGACCTGTATTTATTTGCAGATGCAGGTTTAGGTACCACTGTGAGCAGCCAGTGTCCCCAGCTAGCCCAACCTGCACTGTCTGCAGCCGAAAACTGGGGCTGGATACTGCAATATTTCAATTCAGGCAATTACTCAAGGAGCTGAGGCCCATGGGAGTGAAAATACTCTGGCTCTGTTGTCTTAAAGATTAAATCAGAAGCTCCAATTCACCCAATGTATGAGTAAGAAGGAGCTGGCAGGAGAGAAGGGGATGGAGAAAGGCTGTGGGTGACAGCAAGCAGCAGCACACAAGCACCCAGCCCCACACAGAGGAAGATAAAGCAGCTGAGCCATCCCAGCACTGGATCCTATGTTTGATGTGAAGGTTTTCAGGCCTGGGCATCATCTTTGCAGTTTTCTCTCACTAATAGGTTTGCTTGGATTCCAGCTCAGCCCAGCTCATTAGCCACACCGCCGAATCCCACACTAATTCTGCATCCCTTCTACTGCTACAGATAAATAATAAAATTGCCTCCACGCAGGGGTTGTTTTCTTCCTCTCTCCCCCTAATGCAGGTCTGGTAGCATCTCATGTATCTGTTAATGAAGTCCATGATATCCAGAGTTTCTCAGCAAGTAAAAATTACAATCATTAGCCAGTGAGTGATGAGAGCCAAAAAACACCATTTCTGCCCGGGCTGGCAGTAACAGTACAGCAAGTCCACGTCCTGGAGAGCTGAGCCTTGCTCTCCTGTCATGTGGTACCCAATGTTCTTCATTAGCACCTCTCCCTAATAGAGCAAGGCAGCGTCCTGCGGCAGGTCACAATTACACACAACAATTAATTCAGGGAGAAACAATGACAAGGCACTGCAGAGGAACACTTTGCAGCAGGGTGGTAAAAAGATGAAGTGGAAGAGGAATAGGAACATTTTAAAGCCCTGTCTGAAACCCAAAAGAGGTGACAGCACAGTAGAGGATGCATGGCTGGTTTCTTTGTACATGAATTCGTAATTTTTGTTTTAAATAGAAAAGAAACACAACCATTACTCTTTTGGTCACAATACCCCAGTGACCAGGATCAGCAGGCTCAGACCAGGACTTCTTGTGCTATTTGCAAACAACACACAAAGCCGACTCAGCTTCTCCCAGAGCTGCAGCCACTCTCCTGCTGCCCTTTTGTGAAATTAGGGTTTAATTCTCTGGAATAAGTCTGCTAATATGGAGTCCCAACACACCCATCCTCTGGACACCGTGTACCTGCTCATCGTTCCCCCAGGAGCTGTGATGGGAGGGGGACAGGGAAGGGGGGAGGAAAAAATAAATCCACCTCTGAGAGCACAAAATGCAAGAGAAATCCAATACTGCTTCACAGAGGAGTGAGAGGTTGTTGGAACAGAGGTACTGGTTGCACTGGCCATGCTCAGCAAAGCACTGATTTCGTCTGGAAGGGCCTCCTGTCCTCTCCAGATCATGTTCCATGCTCCGTGTTAAGCCTCCCCTGGGAACATTTCCCACTGAGGACACGCATGTTTGCCACGCTGCCGTGGTGCCAGCAACAATAGAGAGGGACAATGTGATCTTTATGTAACAGGGGCTCTGTTCCCCTCTGCCCAGGGATGAGATGTTCAACACACGGGCACAACAAGTAATAACAGCCTGAAGGGTTAAACACAACCACTGGACCCCTCTGTGTCAGCACCGGGGTTCCCCTGGGTGTGGATGGGTGTAACCATGTGCCCCACGGTATTTGTTCATCTGTTCAATGCAAGAAAAGTAACCCAGAAGCCGAGTGAACACTCAGTCATCCTCAGATCCTGTGATCTGCATCCTAGGGGAGTTCCTTTCCCCTCCTGCAGCCTCAAAACCCAGTGCTGGGATACAGATACCAGCCCTGCATCCAGTGCTCAAAGATTCTCACAGCCTTTTGCTCCACACATTTCTACTAGAGGACTGCACAGAGGTGGAGGATAGAGGGCTGAGAAAGTTCTTCCAGATATGGATCTACTCACATCCACACCGGTGACCAAAGCTTAATGGATACAGGAAGAAAAGTAATGCTCCTCCGTTGAGCAACGCACTTGCTTTGGCTTCCGAGAACATCAGTCTCTGGAAAATGATTGTATGACAAAATCTCAAAATGAAACTAATTCAGTGCTGCTCTCCAGCCTTGGGAATGAAATGAGTAAGTCTGCAGTCATTACAACAATGTCCTGGTAAAAATAAACAGGAAAGGGCACTTAGTAGGAATGCTTCATAGTTAAAAATACAGTATCTCATGTGAGGTCATTCTGTTTTTTATAGGAACAGGCATGTGTGCCTCAAAGTGATCAGATTTGGTATTACTTCCTGTTGTGGATGGGCACCTCAGTCACAGACAGATGGACAAGGTTCTCTTCCCCAGTCCAAAACCCTACCTGGGATGATGCAGATTGAGCATCTGCTATTGGGCTGACAGCTCTGAGAGAACAGGCAGGAACTGGAACACCTGACTACATGGGGGGATTTGGGGGTCTGTCTTCTCTTCACTCAGCAAGACTGACAAGGAGGATGACCAACTTTTTCAGTCTAAAAGGTACAAAGACAATGTTCTAGCCAGAGGTGGGCACACTGAGCAGCAGGCAGGCACAGAGATGATGCTGGACAAAGGACAGGAGGCAAGAAAAGTGGGCAGAAGAAGTACTGTAAAGGATCATAAAAGCTGCATGTACACTTTCCTTCACAGAAAATGTCTTTGTGCTTTTATGGCAAGGAGCTGCTACAATTACAGCTTCTCTTATAAGTGAAGCAGAAAGCAGATAACGAGCAAACCTCCCACCACACAAAGGAGGTGACGAAGGCGTTCTGGGAGCCCTGACGGTCAGGCTTTCCTGCAACAGCCAAAAGCATAGAAGATTGCTAAAAACCATCTCCATTTCACCCTTTTCAGGGCTGTGAGCTGTTCATAGCCTTTTTCTTCCCCAAAGTATAAAAAGGATTGCACCAAAAATGTACCTACACAGATAGCAAGTGAAAACCCTTCAGCCAGACAAAGCAGAGCTTGCACATGCAGACCTGCAGAATGAGCCCGTGGCTGCATCATCCCTGGTATGGGGAAGAAAAAAGAAGGAACAAAAAAGATATTTCACAAAGGAAAAATCCAAGATATTGTCCAATCCATGTGAGTTTCTGCTTCATCATTGAGGTTCATGATTTCAATGACACATGGGAAAATCAGGAGCTCCCACCAGTCCTCCTCTCCTTGACCTCAATATCCACTGGATGAACAGGGCAGTTTGATGAAGTCATGCACAGGTGTAAAAGGCTGGAGCTTCCAGATTTTCTGGAAACCAAATTTTTAATTTCCTAAGAAAATGGGAGCAAGCACAGATATTCAGATGGCTTGGTATGGAAAAGGAAAATTCAGGTAGCGGTTCCACAGCCCTTCCTCTGGGTTGGGGTCACCCTCCAAAATCAAAACCCCTTGTTCTGTACAGCCAGTGCACTGCTCCTCTGCCACATATCAACCACCCCAGGCACACTCTTGTGTCCACAGCTCATGTCATCTATCAACAAAATACATCAGCACCAGCTTCCAACAATCAACTGTCTCCCCCTGGATTTGTTCTCAGGGGTTTTAAAGCTTTGTCAGGATCCCTTAGGAAGGGGAATGTAAGGCAGGCAGCCTGGGAGGCTGCACATACTTGTCTGCTTTAACTAAGATGAGGCTCCTAATATTTACAAGGAACCAATGTCCAACAAGCACTGCTGTGATCAGGCTGCTGAAGTATCTGGTGCCGCACTCAGGAGAGCAGGGATGTGGGACGCTCCTGCCAAGAACCATTTCCAGTTGTACATATCACTGAGGTCATTATAGAGGTGGAAAATACATGGAGGTTTTTGCTTTAGTGATTTACTGATCTGCTTTCCCGTCCATTTGCTGCTGCCATGTGAGCAACTGGAGATGTGTCCCCTAGGAGTTCATCCAGGGGGGAAAAAATAGGGAAAATGAGGTGGCATTTTATTGCCACAAGCCAGAGCCAGCACCCCCACCATGAAACCCCAAGGCCTCCCTCCCCACCATGAGTCTCCAGACATGCAGAAGATGCAGCTGCATCGTGATGGAAGCGCAGCAGAAATAATCACCCAAGAGCACCCAGAACACTGCGTGTCTGCATTTCTTCATCAAAACCCTATTTTGGGAGATCCCATCCTTCTGGGAACTGGGCAGGCTTCTGCTAAACAGCCTGTGCCATAGCACAGCTGGAATGTACATCTGTGATTGTGGCAGGCCCCTGCCCAGCCCCTGGATCACTGACATTCCAGGGGTGGCAGTGGGTTTCTCTCCTTGGGGCTCCAGCAGCTCCCACTCCCCAGGCTATGCACAAACACCCAAATCCCAGGGCCAAGCGGGAGGAGCTGCCTCTTCCACACCTCCTGGTCTGGGTAGATAAAACCATTTCCTTTTTTGCTTCCAGCTGCACCTTTTCCCTTGTCCTGGTGGTCACAGACTCTCATGAGCAGCACCTCATCAGCACGTGAGAAGGCTTAGCAGCAGGATGGCAAGAGAGGGATGGAGTGGGATGGAGAAGAAAGGGCCTCTTCCAGTTTCCAGGGTCTACAGATAATCCTCTGATCCATATGGAAACAAGGCTCTTGGCTTAAATTATTTTTTTTTCATCTTTTGTGTGTGTGCTGACTTATTCCAGCAGGGCTGCCAGCAGCCTGCAGTTTATTTTTAAAATACTAAACAAGAGAAGTCCAGTATATACAACAAAGACCATGGGTTTTCAGAGAAGCACTCTGCAGATGCTAAAAAAAGGAGGTTGCTTATCGGGTCAGCTGTGAGGTGAGAGGCAGATTCTGACCTTGGTTTTGAGAAATGCTGAGCAGGCACATCGCACACCAGCTGGATCCCAAATTCACTCCAGGAACAGGCACAGAAATTGCTCAGCTTCCCAAGCACAGCCTGCCTTGGCAGGTACCCGTGCATGGTGGGTGGGCAGATGCTGGAATGACTGTCACCACCTCACCCAGAGCCCTGAGACCGTGCCCAGCTCAACACACAGACAAAAAAATCTCAGCTCACAGCTGCCTGGCCAGGCTGGGCTCCACAACACCCCCAGCACAGGCAGCTCAGCCTGCAGGGACATCATCAAAATATATTGCACAGCTTCTTCAAGAGGATTTAGATGAAAACACCACCACTTCCAGCTGTGAGGCTGTGGGAAGCAGCGCTGGGACGAAGGATGTGGCTCTCCCTCAAGGTGACAGCGCTCCTAATTGTGCCGCTCCAGCCGGCACGCCGGAGGGTGCGACCCAGTTTTGGTGCTCGTTATGTGGCTGGCAGCTGTGCCAACACACTGGAAAAGCTAAATTTAGGAGACAAACAGTCCTGGTGTTACACACCCAGGCAGGACTGGCTCTGTTACGAGAGCTGGAGAATCGATGCCATCCGCTTCCACGCGTTACAGCGGCGCTGCGAAGCCCTCGCTGCCGGAGTGAAAGCGTTACCAAGTCACTTGGAATAAAATTGCCACTAAATGCTATTTGGGAGATGGAAAAAAAAAAAAAAAAGGCAAATCCTCACTCTTTCTCAGCTATTGTAGGAAATGAAAATGGCTATTGCTGCCTGGTAGAGAGTCCAATTATGAATAATGCGCGTTCTCTCCCTGCACAAAGGATGAAAGGCATCAGAGCTGGTGGTGACATTTTAAGACCGGAGATGTAAGAGCGGATCTGAGCCTCGTTGCAAGCCCAGCTTTACCCCAATAAAGAAACACTTTCTGCAGTCAATTGCCTTGCAGCGTAGCTTGAAGCCCCGCTATTGATCTAGCATCTGTTATAAGCAGATAATCATCGCCACTGTGCCATGGCTTATATGATGGGGTCTAAAAGCACTTTCCAGAAGCTGGTTGAGGGCTGTTTTCTGCTCTCCCCTGTAGCTGTAGGAAGGCAGAGGTTTGTGGGGGAGCCCACAAAAGTCTCACAAGTTGACAAAATTTGAAGGCCAGAAAAAAAATATTTAATCATCCCAACTCATTCATCTCCCAATCCTGTAAACTTCAGGCAACTGAAGTGCACTCCCTGCAAGGCTCTGCTGCCATCCCAGCCTTCCACAGTTATTTTATACCCTGAAATTTCCTTTCCCCAGCGAGGAGCTGACACACCACCTTCAAGCCACAGCTCAATCTTTTCCTTCTCTAAGAGGCAGTGAGAGCTGCTGAAATCTCCCAGCATCAGGCTTTTTTCTCCTGTCCCCAAAAGGTTTCTCAGACTTTGGCTCACTGAGGCCTGAATCCCGACAACTCCTGAGCTTCCATTTACTTCCCAGCAGCATGGGGATGTTTTGGGCCAGGCACCTTCCTCCGAGTTTAGCAAGAAGTGGTCAGACGTAGGTGAAATCAGACTGCCAGTGCCTGCAATCTCCCCCCTCCCTTCCAGTGCAAACACTTCTTACCCACTAGGCAGATTCCTTCAGTCTCCAAAGAAGGAGAAAAGGATGGGAAATTAAAAATAAATGAACCAAGAGATACACATCCATCAGGAGCCAGGCGTTGTCAGCCCAGGTCCCTGAGCAACTACTTCTTTAATCAAAACCTCATGCAGCTTAAACGCTTGACAGAAGTCTAGAACAGAGATTGTGTTACCCTGAACAGCAAAAGCTGCAACCTTGAAAAATAAAATCACTGTCTGATGGGGTCTTTTTCTTTAAAATCACACTAAATTATACCAAGCCTGTTCCTAGCTGTGACATTTGAGGTTTCACCCTGCAGATTCCTGTGAGACACACGGGTGTCTCAAGAGGATGACCGGAGGTGATGGGAGGAGTGAGCTCTGGGGCGCCAGCTGAAGATGAGCCATTTCTAAATTGGTCCATGACGCCAGACCTAAATTTTTAAGAGGCTCAAATCAAGAAAAGATTGCTGATGGATGCACTCCCCACTTAAAACTCACTTGCGTGGTGATGGACGTCAGACTGCTGGCCTCATGGCTATGCCTGGCTGCTACTGAGAGGGACAGAAACCTTCCAGCTTTCTAGAAAGTCCTCATGTGCCAAGGCTCAGCCAGCTCTTTAGAGCCTCCTGCATGCAGGTTATCTGCCTCTCTTGGTTTGAAAATGTTTGTCCCTGAGGAGTTTTCATTTAATGCCTTCCTTAGTTACCAAGGGATGAGAAGTTTCTCCCATCGTTCTGCGGCTTTCCAAACACAGATGGGATTTATTGAAGTTCCTGCTGCTCTGGCCTCATTAACATTTTATGGCACAGTTCCAGAGATGTGCCTGCTCCTTGCTGGGTGCCCCTCTACAGCCCCATGGTGGCTCAGCTCTGCTGGCTGCACTGAATATCCCTGGGGAGTTTTTAAGTGATTTAATTCCCAAAACAGCTCCCCTGCTTCCTTTTGAGAGCTCACCTGCACCCTGCATCCTGTGGGACCACAGCTCCCAGCAGCTCCTCTCTTAACAGACAAGGTGGGTGGGAAAGCAGAGACAGCACGAGCAGGAGAGAGGAAAAAAATGAGAAAAATGAGAGAATAGTGCAGGAACACATTTAGGCTGTGCCATGGACAATATAACCTGTCCAGGGACAGGCAGGATTTCAACTGGCTTGAAGGGGGTGGAAGTAGAAGAGGGTGTGCAAGCCCAGGGTTTGGTGAGGAAATGCAATAGGTGGCCCTGGAGAGACACTGCCAGCACCCTCCTGCACATGCCTGCAGGGAGGAAGGTAGGAATTTCAAGTCCTGAGACCTTCTGAAAGAGCTTTTCTCCCCTGTAGAGAACAGGAGGGAGCATCAGCACAGCCCAGCTGGAGTCTGCAAATTGCCCCATTTAGGCTCTGGTCCTCAAAATTGCTCTTACCCAAAGTACATCCACTGACCTGACAAGCATCACGTTTTTCTCTGGAGGCCACACTCCTCCACAGCCTCCAGAGTTTGTGCTTCTCCATGATCCAAGCACTAAGAAGCCAGGGTTTCCCCACCACATTTTTATTCAGAGGCACAGCACAGCAAGGACAACCCAGCACAAACTTTGGAAGAGGCAGACCTGGCTGGAGTTCAGCAGAAACAGGGAATTAAGACACTGAACTAAATCAATACATCACCACCCAATTTCTATCCAAATCAGGAATTTCATGCACAGGAGAGATTTTGACCAGCATCCCACATCAGTTATTGAGCAGAGAGAGCAAAGAGTGCTTGGCATTGTGCAGAATTCCAGTCTTTACACTGAAGCTCTTGGAAACCCAGAGTAATTCAGATTCAGAAGCAATCTCAGCTGCTGGGAAGGAACTCAAACAGCCAAGGACAGAGAGTGTCTGTGCAGAGATGTAGGGAAAGAAAGAAGAGCTGCTGGCTGGGTGCAGGGAGGGGACAATGATCACATGGATAAAAGGATGGGGAGGAGGTAAAGGAAGCAGGTCAGGGAAAATCCAAGGATAGCCAGGGCCACTCTTGCTGAAATGTACCCAACAGTGGGGGCTTGTTTAGGGCTGCAGTACCCACAGTCTTCCAGCACTGCCTGGTGTGAGGCACACACTGGGACTGAAAACACCAGGGAGATGCTCGGGGGCTTGAGCAGAGCAAGGATGGAGGCACAAGGACTGCAAGATCCTCCCGGCCCGTTCCAGCCAGGGAAACACAGAATTCCACGCTCAGAGCTTTCCCCAACAGCCAGCTCAGGCTGCTCACTCAAACCTCCTGCTCCCAGGCACAGCCCTGCACGTCTGGCTTGGAGTGCCACCTGCTGCCAACCGTGCCGCTCTCCAGTCCCTGCGAGGGGACAACAGCAGCGCAGAACAACAAACTTCTGCTCTTACATCAGCTTTCCCTGTGCTTTAACAGCAGCCAAACTCCTGCTCCAAAAAGCAACATTATTTCCCAAGCTGCAGGCATCCCACTAGTTGCAGGCATAGCAGCAGATGCTAATAAAAGAACTTTTTTTCTTTGCCTTTCATGCAGTTTCTCGCTGGAGCCAGTCTCTCCCCCCAGAGACCACATCCTGAATCTTCTTGCTCATTGATTCTTTATGCTAAATGATGACTCCACAGTCGAAATAATGTGGCATATTCCAGCTCGCATTTCAGACACCGTGAGACTTTTTAATAACGAGTTGCATGAAAAATTAGGGAGGCTGCAACAAAGAGCTCCAACAGAGGTTTCCAAAGTGACTCACAGCCAGTAGATCCTCCCTTTTCCAAAGCCCAGCGTGAGATAATTTCAAGAGCCCCCGCACCCAGAGAGAGAGGAGTCCTCCCCCTCTGGAAAAATAAGGCCTTTCTAAGGAGAATTCTCCAGGGAGAGAAACCCTGCAAGGAGGTTTGGCAGGTGGATTTGGGAATCATGGCTGAGATGACATCCCATTCCCAGGAGCGCTCGCAGGGATGTTTCACTCCACGCCTCAGCTGTGCTGCTGAGGGTGCTGCAGGGTGGGAGTCACCTCGTCCTGCAGCCAGCCTGGGCTTCCTGCTCAGCACATTGGCTCTGGAATGCTCCACAACACAGCTACTAGCAATGACTCCTGCTGGTTTTGCAAGAAGGCAGTGAATCCAGCAGTAACAGGCAGTGGGGGTTTCTCCAGCCTTGGCTCCCAAAGCACTGTGGCACCCACAGCAAACATCACCCATGCACAGGTATCCTGCTCCTCCTAGGGCTGGCTTGCTGCCAGCCCTGCAGCTCTCTGCCAGGCTTTGCAGCATGATGGAGGAGGAATTTTTTCAGGCTAACTTTTGGCTGACTGTTTTTGCTTCCTGCCATCCACACGAACAGCTGCCAACGCATTTCAAGGGGAAGCAGCAGGCAACATATCCAGTGCAGTCACCCTGATGGGGATTAATGCCATTCATGCTCAGTCCCAGTAGTGAGCAGTGCCTGGCTGCTGGGTGGGACATGTGGCTGAAGAATGGGTTTCATTGCTCTGCTCCCTCTCCCAAGCTCAGCTCCCAATTCCTTCTAGATCCTGTGCTGGCTTCCACCTTCACCTTTTCTGTGACAGCCCTCACAGTCACCCTCAGCCCCAGGAGCTCCAGCACAGCTCCCTGATCACCCATTCCTAAGGTCTAGCTGAGCACAGTTCCCCCCACTCAGCCCAGCAGACTTCCCAAGAGAGGTTTTTCCTCCCAAAGGAAGCTGGGAAAGGAAGGCTGAGAGTAAAGGAGCTGGCACAAAGGCAGTTCTTACCACATTCCAGAAGAGAGGGTTGAAGGCGATTGAGAGGACGGCCACAATGAAACCAGTGTCAGTCACATCCACATAGCCAAAGAGCCACACCATGGCTGCCACATCCACCTGTGGAAGAAGGGATGGTTACTGGAGTGCAGGATCCCACAGGGACATTT
Source organism: Pseudopodoces humilis (assembly GCF_049639895.1). Lineage (NCBI taxonomy): Eukaryota > Metazoa > Chordata > Aves > Passeriformes > Paridae > Pseudopodoces > Pseudopodoces humilis. The sequence continues at coordinate 15,595,613 of NC_142217.1, forward strand.
CACTTTGAATCAAACCCACCAGCTGCCCCAAGGGTTGATGAACCTTTTACTAGCTCTAAGCAGCGTGTTGTCACAGTTTGCAAAGCGCTATGTCAGGGTGCAAAGCCCAAAAGAAGGATGGGGGCTTCTCCAAGCTGTGCCCCCAAACCTCAAGGGCACCGGGCTCTCTGGGATGCCCAAAAGGACAGAGGGATAGAGGTGACACTGCTGCTCTGAGGACGAGCACCAGCCCTCAGCTGCCAGCTCATGAGTGTTTTAGGAGAGGAAGCACCATTCCACAGCATCTCAGCTCATCAGGACTGTCCCAGGGATGCTGATCTGCATGGAACACCCTAGCAATGAACTGTGTCAGCTTCAAACTTGTCTCCCATAAAATCAGAGTGATGCAAACCCCTCCACAGCAAGGGGGAATGCATTTGCACTATAAGGAGCTGCAAAAGAATTTCCTGTCTTAATGACAACAACAAAACCCCTTAAAACTTGCAGTTCTCCTTTTAAGAAAGAGAGATTTTTCCCAAGATGGCTCCCTGACATTGTCAGCATTTTTACGTGCAGTAAGCCATGCTGCTTCTCCCTCTTCACTCCCTCTCCCTGTACTGGTATTTGAATGAAAAAGAGCCAGTATATTTTCTTTTTTTTTGGTCAAAACCTTTGAAAACAAAAATCAAAACAGCCCAGCCCTCACTTGAAACAAAACCAAGACAACACTGAGGCGTGGAAGGTTCTTGCTTCCCCAACACAGCTGTGTTTGCAAGTCCTTTGGATGCCAGGGGACAGGCACAGCTCAAAAAGTTATCAGCTCCATCTTGCCTGTCCAGGAGAGAAATTCCCACTGGCTCCTCACAGGCTCTTGGAAAGAACCAGAGCCACAGTGTCATCTGTGGAACGGGGCTGGTAAACCCAGCACCTCTCCTAGCCCAGAGAAATGGCTGTGGGAACAGCTCCCATGCTGGTCCAGGGCATATCCAGTCACTCCAAGCACCCCCTGCCCAGCCATGACTGCCCAAGGTGCGAAGTGCAGGAGCAAAGACTGTACAGCCCTGGGGAAAGGGAGGATCCTCACGGGAATCCACAGCTGCCCTCAAACCACCACTGCCACAGATCCTCCAGGCTCCTTCATCCGAGCCCTGGGGACATGGATGCTGGCAGGGAACAACGGGAACAGCCCCTATGGCTTGATCCAGACCCATTTCCCCCTATTCCCACCTCCACAGCCTCTCTCCTTCACCCCCGAGCAGCCCTTCCCCACCAGACCTCGTCCCTCCGAACTGTCAAGCCACAACCGAAGCAGTTGCTGGCACCGGGGCCGAACTGTCTAATCCCGCTTCAATGGCAATCCCGTGGGACCAGGACAGCTTCTTTCCTCTCGTTTTGTACGGTGCTGAGCACAGTGCTAGCACGGGCTGAACAAAAGCTTCTTGACCTACTAACTCCTGGCAGGCTCCATCGTGAACATCGCACTCACCTTCTTTTTTCCTGCTCAACAAATTCGCGGCTGCCAGCGGGAGGCAGATTGGCCTGTGCCTGGCGTGTGCTTTTCGGGATAAAAGGGGAACCCTAAAGGGATGAGCTGTCTCTGCGAGCTGCTGGGACAGCCACGTAACAGGCACAGAACATTCAACTTTGCCCCCACCTCCCCACGGTGGGGGATCAATGACCGTGGCAAGCGGTGCCCGCTTGATCACAGCCCCAAAGTCAGGGAGGGTTGGAACAGCATGGACAGCTGGGTGAGAGCAGCATGGACACACAGGTGAGACATAAATGGACACCCAGGTGAGAGCTGCATTGACCCCTGGGTGAGAGCTGCATGGACACCTGGGTGACAGCGGCATGGACACCCAGGTGAGAGCTGCATGGGCACCTGGGTGAGAGCTGCATGGGCACCTGGGTGAGAGCTGCATGGACACCCAGGTGACAGCTGCATGGACACCCGGGTGAGAGCTGCATGGGCACCTGGGTGAGACACAAATGGGCACACGGCTGAGAACTGTACAGGCAACTGGGGGACAGCAGCACAGGCAGCTAGATGAGAGCTGCATGGGCATTTGGTTGAGAGCTGTATCGGCACCTGAGTGAGAGATAAATGGATACCTGGATGAGAACTGCATGGGCATTTAAAAAGAGCTGCAGGGGCACCCGGGTGAGCTGGTGGCAGCACCCCCGAGCATTCACGCAGTGCCAGTGCAGCCCCTGCGTCCTGCTCACACCGTGCCGGCCCGGCTGGGCTGGAACCGGGCTGGGGAGGGCGGTGGGTGCACCTGGGGGACGGGGGACCGAGTCCTGCTGCACCTACGGGCACAACCCAGGGGAGATTCCCAGCGGACCTGCCGAGCCCCGCGGCGGCACCGAGAGGAGCGGGGGATCCATCCCCGGACTCCCCCCCGCTGCCCCAGGCCGGGCCCTCCCCGGGGCCGCCCTCCCGCCCGCGCCCGGCCCGGCTCGGCCCGTCCCGCCGGTACCTGGCCGTAGTCCAGGCCGCCCAGCCCCTCGCAGCACTCCCGCGGGAAGCGCCGGGCCCCGCCCGCCGCCGCCTCCCGCCGGCCCGCGCCCGGCCCGGGCCGCCCCGCCATGGCCGGGGGGCCCCGCCGCGCCCCCGGCCCGGCCCGAGCGCCCCGCCCGCGGTGGCGCTGCCGGGAGCCGCTGCCGGGAGCCGCGGGCCCGCCTTTCCGGGAGGGGCCGGGCCCGGAGCCGCGCCGGGCCCGGGGCCTGCGGGGCGGGGACAGCACTGACCTCCGCTGCAGGTGCGTGATCGTGTCGGGCCGCGGCGGGACGGGGAGCGGCCCCGCGGCCCGGGATGGACTTCGACCCTGTCCGCGGGAGCAGCGGGAGCAGCGGGACGGATCCCCGGGGCCGCACCGGGAGCTGGAGTGCGGCCGGCAGTGGGACGGCCCTGGCGGGAGAGGGACCCAGAACCGAGCGGGCACCGCTGGTGCGGGGGCAGAGACAGGCACTGCCAGCCCCCGTCTGTCCCCTGCCAGCCCCTGCCCGTTCCCTGCCAGCTCCCGTGCCTGCCCCTTGCCGCATCCCTGCCCGTTCCTTTTGCCCACAGGAATTGTGCCTGCCCCATCCCTGCAAGGGTTCCAGGCCAGGCTGGACTGGGCTTGGAGCAGCCTGGCCTAGTGCAAGGTTTCCAGCCCATGGCTGGGGGTGGAATGAGATGATCTTTAAGGAATGAGGTGAGCTTTTCCAATCGAAACCATTCTATGATTCCATGATTCTATGAATCCCTGCCCATCCCCTGCCCTGTCCCGGTTCAGTGCTCACACCAGGGCCGGGAGCTGGGAAACAACTGCAGTGGCTCCCTGGCAGGAAATTAAATGTCTCTTGACCAATATTACTCATTGAAGGGCAAAACGTAAAACCACCGAGTCTAAATGTATTTTAAGGACAATTCATTGCAGCCTTCTCCCTTCAGCCAGTGCCGTATATTTTTTTATTGCTGTTATTATTACTACTCATGTTCTTTTTCATCTTCAGTCCTCTCTAGGATATTTCTGCTTGGTGCACCTCATGGGCTGCAGTCCTGGATCTGTCTGGAAAATAGGGTAGTATCTTCCCTGTAGACCCCTGAGGGTCTCTGCTTGTGCAGATCCTGCTTTGCAAGGAAATACATTTTCTTCAAAAATAAATACGGTGTGAATGAGCTGCAAGTGTCCCTCCCAGAGGTCTCATGGGAGCAGGGAAGGGACAAGATATCCAAGTACACGTGTCCTGGCAGGCACCGAAAGTGTGCATGAATGATGGCTCACTTAAAGCCCTCCCCAGGAATATGGCATCCTTGGAGGATACACTTCAGCAGACCCCAGGGATCCCAGTTTGGCACCACGGGAAACCAGCCTTCCTTAGTTCTGCTGCTGCAAACCCCTCGGTGCTCCAGCACATCCCCAGCTCCCCCCTGCACCATCAGCTCTGGCACTCAGGGTGCTCACAGAGGGCCCAAGGAGCACATTCATGGTGTGAACCAGGCTGGTTTGGGGTGAGGCACACACCGAGGCGCTGTGGGTGGGAGCAGCATTCCCCATGGATGATCTCCAGCTGCTTCCGGCCTCTTCTCCCCCGCACTGGATAATTTTGCTGTGCCAAGTGTGTAATTATCGCCTCTGCCATCTCCCAGGCTGGGCTGCGGGAGCAGGTGGGAGGATGTTTGTTCTGAATCCCACCAGCTGGGTGCTGGGAGCAGCAGGAAGGGCGACAGGGATGCAGTGGGGGAAGCGATGGTGGCTGGGATGTGTGAGATGCTAACGTCCCTCTCCAGGAGGAATTAGCAGGGAGAAACCTCCACACTGTCCTGGCTGCAAGGGAAGGGTGTCCTGGTGATGCCAGTGCTGCCAGCTGGGAAAGGACAAGGATGCTGTGGCACAGTGGGAGGAGGAATGGGTCAGGCTGAGGGATGGATGGTGAGGAGGTGCAGAAGGATGAACTGTCTCACTGGCTCCTCATTCGAGGTCAGCAGATCTGGGCTGTCATGGAAACGTCTGTCCTGTCACCCAGTGAAGGCACGTGCTGCAGAATCCAGTGTCCTGCCACCAGCTCAGTTGTGTTTAGGGCAGCGAATCACACTTGAGCCTCCTTGCCATTTCCACTGCCAAATTCCCTGTCCGTGGAAGTTTGTCCATGTAAGAGGGAAAGAAGGCATTTGTGGCAGTGGGGGCCCCTCCTTTCTGCCCTTCATCCCACCTTGGACACGTCCCTGCAGCTGTGAAGGAGACAGAGAGGGCTTTCTGCAAAGGCTGGATTTTATGTGCCCATCCCTCTCCTTCCATGCCTTTAATCCAGCTCTCCCTTTCTGAGCACCAAACTTAGGAAGAGGACATTGCCCTCAGCTTTCCCAAGTCCTTTCTCAGCATGAACTCCCTCAGTGCCCTTTGAAATCCCACCATGGTCCCAAAAGGCCCCTGATAAATACGGAGTTGCATCATGGCGCAGGATGCTGAATGTGTGTTAGCAGGTCACTGTGGCTTGGCAAAATTCAGTTTGTTCAGGAGCATTTCAGATTTCAAACACAACCCGGGAAATTCCCCACATGTGGAAATCTGGGGCAGGGAGTGCTGTTGGGTGGTTTTCCCTTAGAAATGGGACATTGATTGGGAAACTGCAGTCCGGTAACTTCGGCAAAGAGGGACGGCTCTCCTTACAAGACCAGGAAAAAAGTTTCCAGGCCAAATGACTGGTTTCCTTGCTGGAAAAATAAAAGACAAGTCTTGTTCCCATTTTTTGTCCATGGTCCCCATGTTCAAACCTGCCCTGAAATAAAGCTGATCCTGTGGGTTTGGCCCTTGCAAACCTGCAAGGGCCTGTGCTGATGGGTCATGGAGATCAAGGACAGATCATTGAAACGTGTGGTGAAAAGCAACAAATAATGCTGGAGCACAGAGCCGAAACCTTGGGGAGAAGCAGCAAAATTGCAGCTACTCCTGTGTCCTCCATCAGATAATGTGCTGTCACCAGCAGTGTGATGCTGCAATCCAGATCTGCAATCCTGGTGGAAATCCTCTAGTGTTTGTGCTGGAGGTTAGTTCTATTTATTTTCTGATGAATGATTTACTTGAGTAATTGGCACACAGCTCCCCTATTACAGATCATAAAGAATTAATCACGAGATTTTCAATGCTCCCCTATCAATTTTATTAGGCTTGATTGAGCGCAGTGGATTGGGAGCATATGGTATGTGAGGCAGACTCTGCTCCCAGTTACACCCTGGTTATGCTGAGGACTTGCTCAGCTGCTGATCCCTGTAAATCCAGAGAGACAGCTGCTCCTTTCCTCCTTTCCATGCCCCCACTGTTCCTTGAGTTCCCTTAAATACCCAGGGATACAGAGAACAACCAACACCACCTCCACGTCCCTAAATTCTCCAAACGCCCGAGATGCTCCTAAACTGCAAGCCAAGCTGGGTAGAGGATGCTTTGCTTCCAGCTCGTCCATGTTTCAGCATGAGCCAGAAACTGGAGCCAAATGCTTGGGAGCTCAAGATCTGCCCCTGCGAAGGGGACGTGTCACGGCGTGGGAGGCTTGTCACTGGTGAAAGCTGAGGATGCCTGTGTTGGCGTCAGGGAGTCCTGCCAGCCAGGTTTGCCCACGGGAGATGCTTTCTTGGAAGAATTGGCAAAAAAAAAAGTCCTAACACCTGCAGGAGCGGGATGATACATCCCTGCCCCGAACCAGCAGCACAGCGTGATTCCCTGGAGCAGAAACCTTCTTAAAAGCTGCATCCCCTGCGTGGTTCCCCTCATGCAGAGAACCAGGAAAACCTTCAAAATTTCCATGTGGAAGGCTCACGGTCCTTCCCTTGCTTTTTGCCTGTGGGTGTTGTTACCATGCAGAGTCGTGATTTCAGGGAAGGGGATGGTGCAGGGCCCTGCTCCAGCTTGTGGGCAACGCTCACCGCGGTGAAACTGCTCCCAGTAACATCAGGATCCCAACAGGTACAGGAGAGAACAGGAACTTTGGGAGTAGATGGAGCTACTTGCATAAGCCCAGCTTATCCTGAGCTAACTCTCCTTGCAAAGCAGCCAGTCTGGCTCAGCTTCAACCCCCATCCCCATCTGCTGCCTCGAGCAGCTGCATTGAAGGGCACTGAGAAGTTATTGCCAGTAACTGTTGGCAGGAGCCAGTGTGGAAACCTCCCTCTGGGAGAGCTGACCTGGGGAGGGAAAATCAGGAATGCAGCAGAGGACAGAGCAGGATCTGGCTGGTACAGTCAGAGCATTTTGTATACACACGGTCGTGGTTCAGGAGCAGAGCGAGCAGGACTTTGCACAAGGGTCTTGCCCAGCTTCAGTGTGCCCAGTCAATGGGGCTGCCTCTTCTCTGCTCTGCCCCTGCTGCCTGCACCTGAACCAGCTCCCCAGGGCCTTGTTGTGTCCGTGCTTCTGGGTGAACATCCCTCACAAACCCCCCAGGCTCTGGGAATTCCACGCTGACTGCAGGTGAACCTTGTGTGGGAGCTGGGTCTCGCTCGGGTGCTCTGCCCTGGCACAGCCACAGCTTGCCCTGCTTTGAGCCAGGGCATCGTGCCCTCGTCACACTTCGGTGGGGAGAAGCACACAGGGAAGGGGCAGACAGACACAGAGATGTTAAAAGTGCATTTTTCCAGCCTCAGCATTTCCAGGGAGCTCCAGTGCCCCTTCAGAGCCACTCATGTGATGGCACAGTGGGATGGAGCAGGCTCCCTCCAGAGGAAGCCATCCTGTTGGAGCAGCTTCCCAACATCTGCACTCTGAGGCTTGCAGAGATAACATTTAGGGAAGGATTCACACAGCTTCCCTGCTCCCCGAGGCCACCTTCATCACCAGCATGTCTCTAATGAAGCGGAGGCTTTGCTTTCTGGGATCAATGAATCCACCGATCGTGACCTGTCTGCTAAGTGGGAAATCAGGTCTCTCCCTCCCTAAACTCGTCTGAGCTGGGCTCAAACAGCAGGTTCTGTCCCCACGGTTACTCTGTGCCGCTTAATTGCAAAGCCCGTGTCTGATTAGAGAGCAGCAGCGAGGGTGTGCAGAGTTACCACAGAGCAGCGGCTGCTTCCCCAGCCTGGGAGATGGCTGCAAAGAAGGAGGACATTTTGAGGCTCCAGGTGGGTGGAAATCGCCCAAATTTCCCTTTTCCAAAAGGTCCTGACTCTGCACAGCTGGCTGGAGGGTTTACTGCCAATCTGCTCTCCCCCAAAGCCCTAAATCCCTCCAAAGCACTTTTCACGGGGACAGATGCTTTAAGAGAAGCTGAGGCTTCCCAAAGCAGAAGGCAGCTGAAAAGGTCACTGCTACCGTGTTCCCTGGCCCCATGACAGAGGTGGAAAGACCCCCATTGCCCTTGGGTGCTTTCAAAGAGGCTGAACAGCTTTCCCTAATGCTTCCTGCCCCTCCAGGTCTCCTCTGCACCTACAAACCACCCTGTGCACCCCTAGTGCCTTTGCCTGTAAGGTGCAAAGGGCTGAACCTGCCTCCAAAAAACTTCCCTGCACATCAGCAGCCCAGGGATAAGGTTCATTGCTCCAGACACATCTAATTAGGGTGTCACCATTAGCTGAGCCATCCAGATGCCCAATGCTCGCTGCAGCATCGAGGAGGGATGGGGTGGATCCATCGTAGGGAGGGGGCTGAGTCACAGCACCAAGCACTCCCTCCGTGGCCATCTCTCATCCCTTGCTCTGCTGGTGCCTCTCTTTTCCCAGGCAATCAGCCTTGCTCTCAAATGTGACCCCCAGGAGGGCTGTGGGGGAGAAAAAGCTCTCATTGAGGACTTGGCAGAGAAAAAAAGCCTGGAAGTGGAGGCTGCTTCTTGCCAGGTGTGATGGCCCCCACAGCAAGTGGCTGATCCCAATGCTCAGTGCCACAGAATGCTGGGCTCAGAACCTTTTAAGAGCAGCAGCCTTTCCCTGAGTGGTCTCTAAAAGCTGTGGGGATATGCTCTGCCTTCAGGCTGAATCCACATGGAAGACTCTTGGGGAAGGGCTGACTGCAAGGCAGGGACACAAACATATGCTTGTGGGGGACAGGGAAGAGGTTCCATGGGAACACACAGGTCTGAGGAACCACAGAGCCAGCTATAAATACCTCCTCAGAGCATCACTCCCCCTCCTCTTTGATGTTTTTCTGTTATTTACTTCAAACCCACTCCTGCTGCTGCTATTTTTATATTATCTCTTCTTTCCCCCCTGCTTTTGCATCTGTTTACAAGGTGCCTCAAAGAAGTGTTTCAAAAGGAAGATGGGAAGATGGTCGGGGTCCTGGGAAGGAGGTCAGAGACCCCAGGGAGGAGACTGGGGACCCTGAAAAGAAGGTTGGGGACCTCAGGAGGGCAGAGGCTCTCCAGCTGCCAGCACGCTGCTCTCCAGCATCACATCATGGGCAACGCAGAATGTGCCTATGGGACTGATGTGGTGGGTGACCCAAACTGTGGGGAAGGGGCAAATGGGGTCTCCTGCTGCTCTCCAGTGACTCACATCTGTCAGATTTTCAGGAAATTGGTCTCCCTGTGATGCCAAACCCCTGCCAGAGCCAGAGGAATCCAGGCAAGCGGCTCAGAAATTAATGAAAGCGGAGACCGTGTGAGTAGTCAGACACAGATGAGCTTAATTCCCTTAAACGAATTAAAAATACATCACTCCTCACCACTGTGAGCCTGGAGCCACAGCAGCAGGAGGGGAATGTGAGCTGTGAGTGCCTTGGCCCTTGGACCCACCACCAAAACTGAGTAACAAGGATTTCTGCCGTGATCTTCCCATAGGCAGACTGGGAGCTGGGTGCCATTACTGGGTGATAACTCATTTCAACACAAAGAAACTGCTGGAGCCAACTTTTTGTTTCTCTTCCTTCACCTTTTCAGCCCAAACTGGTCTTTGATTGTATAAAATGGCATGAAGCAGAAGTTCTGTGGTTTCCCCACCTAAGCCAGAGCAGACTTGTTTCAGGTTTAAGATATTTAATCCCTTTACTGCTAAAGAAAGATGCTGCCCCCATTCCCTCCTTCATGCATCTTCCCTTCCCACACCCACCTGAAAGCACCAAAATCCAGACATTCCCTTTGCCAGGGTGCCTGCCTGTAGCATCACCCACTTGCCAAGGATTGGGGTATTTTTGCAGATTCCCATGAAGAAGGGAAGTGGCTGGGATGTGGGTCACTGCCCAGGCAGGAGTGTGGGGGCTCCCTGCCAGCCCTGTCTGTTGGGATGGATGTTTTCTGCTGTGGTTTGTTTCTGCTGGTGGAGAGCCCCTGGGACCCTGCTTGGACATTGGCTAACAGGGAGAAATCGAATCCAAAGGTCAGGGAAAGAAGGGGGAGAGGCTAGAGTGAAGCTGGCAGCATGGGGTGGCCCCAGCACCCACTGGCCACAGCAGAGTGTGGGATGTGGGAGGAGGAAAGCCCAACTGGAAGTGTGGCTGGAGCAGGAATGAGGAGGCTGTACCAGCAGATGGGTTTAATGGGGGCTGCCATGAAATCTTCAATATGGGCAAAACTTAAAATCCCCACGGGCTGCTCCTCTCCAAGGTCTGCTCCAGCCCAGATGGGCAGGCATCCAGGGCAGCCTCCTGGCCTGGATTGCAGGGGGGGTCATGGCTGTCCCCGTGGGATCTGTGGGCTGGAGCCCAGCGAGGATGGATGCCTGGTGATGGGAAACCAGTTGGGGGCTGCTGGTGGCTCCAAGCCAGGGCATGGGACCCTCCATGGGGGCTCTCTCCCTGCTGCCAAGAATGCTCCAATGGAAAGCGGCTGCCCTGGGCTGGGGAAGTCCTGAGTCACTCTGCTGCCCCTGTACCACCAGAGCCCCTGCTGCTGGCACTGACCCTGGTATTCAGCTGCCTCTCCCCTTATCTTGGTGCTGGACCTTGTCTGGCTTCTCTCTGGGGTCAGTGTTGGGCTGAAAACAAATCTTGGCTGCATGGAGAGTGGCCCAAAGCTGGTAGGAACACACAGGACAGCCCTGACTGGGCAGAGAAATTCCCTCCATCCCCCTTGTGCTTTCCTTAAAGCCAGGCCTGGCAGTGTGCTCTCCCAAGTGGGGATGGGTGCTCCCCTGGCCAGCAGGGACAAGGGCAGCTGTGGGCACAGAGACAGGATCCAGCCACTTTCCAGCACTTCACTGCAGCACCTAAGAGTGCAGTAGGTGCAGGGATGGGGCTCAGGGCTGCAACAGCTGTCAAGGAGCATCTTGGGGTTCCATGATCAGCCCCAAACCTGTCCCTGCTGAGTTCTGGTGCAAGGAAGCTGCCTGCAATCCATCACCTCTCGTGGAGAGGAAAATAGGCTTGGGGGCATGCAGTATGGGTCCAGGGCACGCTCTCTCTGCTTGGCTAAAATGACACTAATTAAGCCCCTTGCAGTGTGTAAAAGCTATTCCTACAGGGCAGACAATTAACCTTGAAACTTGGCTTTTAGTGCTTGGAGGGGAGTGAATTTTTCATCCTGTTATTTCCCCGTGCTATTAAGCTAATCCTGGAGACCGTGAGGGAGAAGCCGTGTGACACGTCTGCAGCTCCCAGCCTTGCCAGGAGCACAGTGTGTAGCCAGCAGCCTCCTGCTCCATCCCTCCATCCTGCTCATATTTTCACCCACGGTCTCCAACAGCATCATCAGCGCTGCCGAACGCCGGGAGCCAGGGATGTGACCAAGGGCACACGGCAAGGCTGTGGCATTACATGATTATTATGGTCAGAAGTAAATCCAGCCTCCTCTGAGTGTGCTAGACACAGTGCCAGCCTAGCCTTGACTTTTCAGGGAGTTCCCTCGGAGGGACGACATGTCCCCAGCTCTCCAAGGCTGTGGCTGCTGGTGTGGCATTTCCTTGGCCCAAGCTCTGTGTGAGAAATTTTGTTTTCCTGGACGAGGAAGGGAAGGATGAGAGAGGTGGAAAAAGGGGGGAAGATTTCATCTGTGAAGGTCAAACCCTGCTGTGGGGCTGGGGATGTCCCTGGGATGCCCTGTGTCCTCCCCAGAGTTCAGTTTCACTCCCCCCAAGCTCCCCTCTCACCCCCCAAACACAAATAATTAGATAATTACAATGCTGAGCTTGGAGACACTGGGGAAAGGAGCTGGTGGCTTGGTCTGATCCTGCCATCAGCAGAGGGAAAAGTAAGGATGGATCACTCACAAAACCCCCTCCACAGGCTGCCACACAAGCACCAGCACACTTAAGGTATTTAAGCACTGGGAGGGCCCTGAGAAGTGAACAGTGGTGGGAACTGGGGGTCTGTGGGTCTCCCCACTCCAGGAATAAGGATGGAGCATCGTGGTGATGGTGCTGCCAAGAAGCAAGGGAAGGTGTGGAAGATGCTCTGCTCCTGGCAGCAATGGTGCCATGAGTGCATAAACCCACCTTTGGATGCCAGAAAATACGGGAGAATTTTCCTTCAGAAAGGTTTTCCCTGTCTTCAGCAGCCCCTTTCTCACTGGTGGGACCAGCAGACCCTCACACCTATCTGAGCATTGGCTGCTCCGAGTCTCACCCCAAAAGAGCAGCAAACCTCCTACCTGAGCACTCCCCTGGGAGCTTTTTCCAGCTCTAATTGGCCTTTCCATGGCAGCAGGGGAGGCTGCAGCACCCCTCGAGGAGCCATTTTCCATGTGGGAGCTGTTTCTCTGCAATGGCCTGGTTTTAAACTGCTTTCCTCTTTTTTTCTTGAGGGGGTGGTACATTATGGAGGCTGGATAAAGTGACGGAAGGGAGAGCTGTGCTGTAAAAGCCAGTCTGCTGCTAAAGCTGGTGAAAAAAAGGATGCTGCAAAGTGCCTTTGCAGTTGTTTAGTCATTTGTTAGCCTGGCTGAGGGGTGATTTGTGTGGCCAAGCACCAGCTGCAGAGCATCATGTAGGGAAAAATGCCCTGAGTGTGTGCAGAGACCAGAGGAAGGACCAGGAAAGGAGGATGAGAGAGTACTGAGAGATTCTTTTTCTTTCTAGGTGATGTTTTTGGCTTGTCTGCCTCACTGTCCCTTTCACAAAATAACGCTCATCTTCTCCAGGGTTCCCATGAAGGCAAATTCAGCTCCTGTTGCCTCACAGCTCTTCCCTCCCCAAGAACCTTGCCCATGTAAGTCACTTTTCCTGCTGCCCTGTTGTTTCTCACATTAGCTTTAATAAAAAAATGAGAGTAAGTGCCTGGGGCAGCAGATGGGACTGGCTTCTCCTGCCTGCTGCAAATCACAGAGGAGGTTTTACCTTCCTGAGATGAAGCTCTTGGAGCACTGATCCTGCTGGAGTCAGCCACAGAACGACAGCACAGCTGGCTGCCAGTGCCATCACTGCCCATCACTGCATCCCTCTCTCCAGGAGGAGAAGCCAAACCAGCCTCCTGCAGCTCTCCTGCAGAACTGGCCAGGTTCTAATAGGATTTCTAAATCACGGCTGAGCTTTGGAGCGTCCTTCTGCTGGCATAAATCAGCGTGGCTGGAATCACCGGTGCTGGGCTGATTTACACCAGGGAGGTGCGGGGGGAGATGCTGGAGGGTTCATCTGAGTGTCCCTGTCCTCTGAGCGGTGGCAGGAGGCCACAAATCATCTGGCAGCCATGGAAATAAATCAGCAGCCTGAGTCTGGCCATGGGGGTGAGGCATGTGAGCACAAAGGGGTTCCAAGGTGGATGTGGGAATGAGTTTTAAAATAGAACAGAACGGAACAGAACAGAACAGAACAGAACAGAACAGAATAGAATAGAATAGAATAGAATAGAATAGAATAGAATAGAATAGAATAGAATAGAATAGAATAGAATAGAATAGAATAGAATAGAATAGAATAGAATAGAAGTAGAACAATTTCAGCTGGAAAGGACCTACAATAATCCTCTGGTCCCACTGCCTGACCACTTCAGGGCTGACCAAAAGCTAAAGCATATTATTAAAGGCATTTTTCAAATGCTTCTCAGATAGGCTTGGGACATTGAAGGGAGGGCTTGTCCACTTGTTCCAGGGCTTGACCACTCTCTCCAGAAAGAAAGAATTTCAAATATCCAGTCTAATATCCCCAGTCCCCACCCCCTCAACACAACTCTGCACCGTTCAGAAGTTGGACTTGCTGATCTTGGAGATCTTTTCCAACTTCAATGATTCTACGATTCATTCCCACACATCCCATTGCTTGATCCCAGAGAGAAGAGGACTCTTTGGAGACCTCCCAGGCCTGCTGGAGACTGGGTTTCTCCAGGATTTGGGGGTGTTTTAGCACATATCTTGTTTATCTAACAGGAGAAGGAGCCTTCCGGAGCGTGGGCGGTGCAGGACAGGGTGGGCAGGCACCGCGCTCAGCCCAGGGCTGTTTCCATCGGGCGGATGGTTCCGAGCTGCTGCTCGCTCCAAAACTGGAAGGGATAAATGTGGAGCAGAACGCGTGCCAGCCGACTCAGCTGCCATAAACCCGGTGTGAGCGCTGGGCTGTGACAAAGCAGCGGCACCGAGGGGCTCACACGGCTTTGTCGGGGCTGGATGGGACCCGGGAGCTGCCAGGAGCCACCGCGTCCTTGGCTGAGCATCAGCTGTACCTGCACTGCTCCCCAGCCCGGGGGAAAAAAAGCACCTGCAGCTTTTCAGGTTGTGGTGCACGTAAATTTACAGCCTGCTGTGTCTTGCTGAAAAAAGGCTGAGTTAGATATAAAGGGGTGATATTTTTATGGTGGTGGAACGCTGGCAGAGGTTGCCCAGAGAATCTGTGGGTGTCCCATTCATGCTCAGGTTGGACAGGGCTCTGAGGAACCTTATCTACTTAGAGATGTCCCTGCTCATTGCAGGGGGCTGGAGTATGTGACCTTTTAAAGGTCCTTGCCAACCTAAACCAGTGTAGAATTCTATTTTATAAAGTCCATGTAGGACTGTACTGCCTGAACGTGCTGAGGTGGATCAGGACTGGGGAACTCCTGACCTCACACACAGAATTTTGTGTCCTGATGGTTCAAGACAGGCTGTGGGACCAGCTCAGTGTGGGAGCGAGGGTTCCTGCTCTACACAGGGATATCTTGGCAAACCGGGTGTGATTCCCAAGGTTGAAATTTGTCATTGTGCCAAGGACAATGCCTGGAAGGGAGCAGGGGCTGTCCTGTGTCATGCTGCCTGTCTCTTTGATCTCCCACGCTGGTTTGAACTGCTGCCTTCCACCAAAACACCCATGATGGTCATTTGACCTATTTTTATTTTACTTTCCTCCTATCCTGTGCTGCAGAAAACCCAGAGCAGCCTTTCCCTGAAGTGTCAGCACTTCATCCAACACAAGTCCCAACGTGTTTCCATAATCACAGGCACAATGACATGCACACAAGCAGGATTCAACTCCCAGGACTCATTTCTATCCCTGTGCTTCTTGATAGCACTGCAAATCCCCACAGTGGGCTCTCGGGTCATAGCAATACCTGCAGCAGAAATACCTCCTTGCCTTAAGCAGCACGTTTTTACCCCAAGACAGTGTTTGTTTAGTGGATTGTGATTCTAATTCAGCAGATGGTACCAACAGCTGCCAACCCCGCGCCTTATCTCCCTCCTAGCAGGCGGCACTGACCCGATCTGACCCTGTGCAGGGCTCAGCCTGCCATCCAGGGCTGTGGGGGTGAGGATGTCCCCTGGCAGGACCCTCAGTGGTGGTGGGCACCACGCACATCTCGCCCTGGTTGGGAGTCCTGGGAGCCAGAGGATGCTGTAGCCCCTCCCCGAGGATGTTGTTGCCCCCCCGGAGGATGCTGAAGCCCCCCCGGAGGATGCTGAAGCCCACTCTGAGGATGCTGAAGCCCAGACTCCGCTGCCCGGGCGCTGCCAGGGGCTGCCCCAAAGCCGGGCAGAGGCTGCCACTTAGTGTTGGAAGGGAGCACGGCTGCTGCAGGGAGCTGGCAGAGCTGCGGCTGGGGACTGACCACTCCTGTGCTCCTTGGAAGGTCCCCGGGCTCCTGCTCAGCCCCCGGGGTGCCTGAGCATCCCTGGGTGTGGCTGGTCCCATCCAACGATGGCTCTGATGATGATTGCTGATGGGGCTCATGCTCATGCATCTCCTGTCGGTCCCTCTGGGGTGATAGCAGAGGTCACCCCCACCAGCCCTGCACCCCCAGACAGCTGATGAAGGTGCTCATCCCTGCCCAGGCATTTCCCAAATCCACCACATCATGATGTCCAGCACAGAATCACAGAATGCTTTGGGTTGGAAGGGACCTTCGAGTCCACCCAGTTCCACCCCCCTTCCACTAGACCAGTTTGCTCCAAACCCTGTCCAACCTGGCCTTGGAAACTTCCAGGGATGGGGCAGTTTCTCTGGGTACCCTGTGTTCTAAGGTCTCCCTGGAGCCTTCTGCTCCAGCTGCTCTCCTCAGTGTGTTAGTATTTAAACAATATGACTTAGACACCTTTTCCGTAGAGAATGTGGCACCAAGGTGCCCAGGGGAGGTAGGATCCTGCTGCTGTCCTTGACAAACTGTCCTCTGCCTCAGTTACCCCTGACTTTACAGTGGTTCAATGAGCACTTCAGCCATCTCCCAGGGTCCCCTGACTGCTGGAGCAGAGCTCAAGGCCCCTTGGCCATCTGGGGAAACTGAGGCAGGGCACAGCCAAGGAGGGCTGCGTGGTCCTGAGCAGCTCCCACCACCTCAACCATTCCAGCTGCTGTCATCTCCCGCTCCTTCCCCTCATTACAGCCTGATTCCC
This sequence comes from Pseudopodoces humilis, assembly GCF_049639895.1. Lineage (NCBI taxonomy): Eukaryota > Metazoa > Chordata > Aves > Passeriformes > Paridae > Pseudopodoces > Pseudopodoces humilis. The sequence goes on from NC_142217.1 coordinate 15,611,723, forward strand.
TGGAGACAGTGGAGGCAGAGCGTCCTTCCTGGTGATGTTATATTAGCTTAATAGCATTTTTCCACTCCATTTGAGAGGGGAATTTACAATGATCTCGATTAGGATTGCCTTAGGAATGTCTCTGATTAGCACCATCCGCTCTCTGGCCACCCAGGCTCACCCTGCCCCACTCTGGGTCCAAGGGCTGCAGGTGCCAGCTGGCCTCTGGCCACTCATCACCCCACAGAGCAAAAGCTTCTCTGGGCAACCTGTGCCAGAGCCTCAGTACCCTCACAGGGAAGAATTTCTTCCCAATGCCCCATCTAAACCTGTCCTCTGGCAGTAGGAAGCCATTCCCCCTTGTCCTGTCACTCCAGGCCCTTGTCCCAAGTCCCTCTCCAGTTCTCCTGGAGCACTTTTAGGTCCTGGAAGGGGCTCTGAGGACTCCCTGGAGGCTTCTCTTCTCCAGGCTGAACACTCCCAGCTCTCTCATCCTGTCTCCAGAGCAGAGATGCTCCAGCCCTTGGCCTCCTCAGGATTTGCTTTAAAATCTCCACATCCTTCTGATGTTAGAGGCCCCTGAGCTGGAGGCAACTCTGCAGGTGGGGGTCTCACCTGACAGGACAGAAGTAGAGAATCCCCTCCCTTGACCTGCTGGCCAGGCTGCTGCACTCCAGCACACAGATGGCACCCAGGAACAGATCCTGCAGTCCCTCTCACAGCCCCCCTGGCAGTCCAGCAGGAAGCAGACCCTCGCTGCCAGCAGCCTCATCCCTGGCAGCCCCTTCCCTCTGGAGCACCAGGGACCGCTCAGCCCCGGCCCCCTCCTCACCCTGAGCTGCCGCTGCTCTTCCCTCGCCTCTGCCACAGACGGTTCTGGGATCACTTACCAATTAGTGTGGCCTGCTCATTAAAGCTCATTATCTGCCAGTGTGAACTTGGATGGGATTGTGTGGGCTTGGCGGAGGATCAAAATCTTCCTTTTTTCCAATTGCATCCCGCTCGGCCCCCACGCTCCGGGAACAGCCCCGCGGCTGCACCAGAAGGTTGGGGGATACAGTGCTGCCTTTTAGAGGGGGGAAAAAAGTGCCCAACAAATTAAGTCGAGTCCTCCACACAGCAGAGACCGATTGCTGCTCCACACGGATGCTGTGATGGAGAGGGATGACGCCTGGATCGCCGTCTTCCATGGCTTTCCAGGAATCTGGGGATGCATGGAGGGGGGTGGGGGGCACAGGGAATGGCAGGACTTTTTGTCCACTGTGGGATAACGAGCTCAGCCTGGCTCCAGGACACAGAGCTGGCAGTGACAGGAAATATCAGCTGCCAACCACAGAAATTAGGTTTCTTCTCCATGCAGTACATTGCTGGGAGGGGCTGGTTGCAGAGGTGTCTTGGTTATTTCCTGCTTTTAAGTGCAAGGGTAGAGGGGAAAACACAAGACTCTGATGAAACCAGTCTTCTCCCACTGCTTCAGTGGGTGTTTTGAGTTAAACAGGTGACAGAAAACCCACCAGATTTCATGGTTTGGATGGAATCTCCTCCACTCATGGAAGGAGACTTTGCTTCCTGGCAGTGATCTGAGCTGGAGGGCAAAACCCTGCAACCCCATCCTGCTCTCTTGCATCCTGAGCCTTCTGTGTGGGACTGGCTCTGCTGCCACCACACACACCCCAGCCTCTGCCTGGCTCTGGGACACTGTGCCTGGGGGATGACATGGACACAGATCCTTGGGCAGGGACGGGAACGTTGCTTTGCAGCCACAGGGGCTGGTCCCATGGCTGCAAAGCAACGTTCCTTGCAGCTACAAGGCAAACAAGCCAAAGCCTTTCTGTGCTGGGAAAATCAATCCCAAATGCAGCCTGGTTTCATAAGAACCAGGAGCATGGGAGTGAGAGCTCTGTCTTTCCAGTGCCTCCTTCCCCTCTTTCCCAAAGCTGTCCTTCCCCAGGGACACACCAGGTCTGGCTTTCATTAGCGAATGAGCCTGTTTTGGTGAATGGCTCTTGTCAATATTGATTAAATTCCATCTTCCCATGTGCAGACAAATCCTCTCGCAGTCCCTTCAGCGCTACCATCCTAAAATAACTCAGTAACAAGGCATGGTTTAACCCTTCCCTTCTCCTCCAAAAAAAAAACCCCTAAGGTGAAATCACCCACTAAAGGCTCCTTTGTTCATCTCCCTCATGGAACCACCCAGCAACAAGGCAAAAATCCACCAGCCAGTGGAAAGCAGCTGGTCTAAGTTCAAGCCAAAGAGCCTCAGCTTGTGTGAGCCAGGGCTTTAGCGCAGGCCAAGCTGGGAAGGCTGCGCCTACATCATTAACAAAATCCCCAGCAAATGCTCCCCGTGGCATCCAACCAGCTCTCCAGGGCTGCAAATTGTGCCCAGGAGCGTATTCTTCCTCAGCTCCTCCTTGCCAGGGTGCCTTTCACTGCAGACATCCCTGTGCCTGCATCCCACGCTGCCCTGGATTAACCGCCTCTTTTATTGCTGCCAATTACTGGCAGCAAAGCTGCCTCGGGGATGGAGGATGTGAGATGGGTTACACCTTCCCGGCCTTAATGACGTGAGGATTTGCAGGCTGGAGCAGCAACCTCGGCTCCCCACGGAGCAGGGGATCAGCACACAGACCCCCACACTGCTTCCCTGCGTGTTCTCTGCACCCCACTGCTGGAACAGTGGTATTGTGGGGACAGCTGTATCCCCGAGCTCTGGCACGGGTCAGGGGGTGGGGAGATGCACGGATCAGGGGATGGGAAATGCACGGATCAGGGGATGGGAATGTGATGCCCATCCCTGGTGACCCAGAGCTTCCCGCGTGGGTGGGAGCGGAGGCAGCTCCGAGCTGCAGGCAGCAGACCACACTCGACTGCTGCTGAATGCTCCGAGGCTTCACACTGCGAAAAGAATGAGCAGATAATAGGATTTTCCATCTCTTCAAAGGGCGCTCGAGCCAGGCCCCGGCGCTGTGCGGAGCCCTGGGAAGAGCCGCCGGGAAGATCCCGCACCTCCCAGCCGGCGCCGCAGCCACAGGGATGCTCCCAGCTGCAGAGCAGCCACCAGCCTGCAAATGGGGACTGGGAATCCGGATTGTGGGAGGGCAGAATGCTGGAAAGCACCGCGGGGATTATCCCAGTGATACCCAGCAAGGCGAGGCAAGAGGGGGTGAAATGCTGGTGGTGCCACATGGGGAGTTGGGGAGGTTCATCTGTCCCGACATGGCACAGAGACGTAGGATGCTTCGGGTTAGAAGGGACCCTAAATCTCATCTCATTCCACCCCCTGCCATGGGCAGGGACACCTTCCACTATCCCAGGTTGCTCCCAGCTGCATCCAACATGGCTTTGAACACTTCTAGGGATGTGGCATCCACAGCTTCTCTGGGCACCCTGCGCCGGTGCCTCACCACCCTCCCAGGGAAGAATTCCTTGTTAATATCCAATCCAAAGCTCCTCTCTTTCAGCTCAAAGCCAGGAACAGCTGCTGTGCTGCAGAAGCGAGCGGGAAAGCAGGCACTGAGCTTTCCGCTTGGTGCTTGCAGCAGCCAAGGGCACGGCACACTCACACCTCTCTGGGCACAGGCTGGCACCAGCCCGGCCAGAGCAGCCACCCCCGGGCAGCCCTCGGCCCCTCGGTCCCCGCTCGCTGCACAGGGACAGCCCAGGGACCATCTGGAGCTTCATTTGAAGAGCTCCCACGTCCCCGCGTCCCCGCTCCATTTCTCCTCGGATGGCTTATCAGCAGTGACTTTCCCGACAGCAATCGATAGAAAACATTTTATCACCTTCCCAGGCGGCAGGATCCGTGGAGTGGGTCTGATTTCTGTTTCTATGGTGACATCTTCCGGGCTTGTGAAAGATTTTGCCTTTCTTGGTTGTTGTTGGGTGGTGGAGACGGGGGGGGGGGGGGGGAGGGGGGAGTGGAGGGGGGCTGGTGCTATATTTTTTGTTGTTGTAGGTTTTGCTTTTTTTATTATTATTTTTTCCTCGTTTTTTTTTTTAATACCATTTTCAGCTCACCAAGGAAGCCGCCAGCCAGCCAAACGCGATGCTCGCAGCGAACCCACAGCAATGCTGCTCGCTGGGAGGGGCCCCAGGGCAGCTTTCATCCCCAAAATACCTCTGAAAGCTATTGAAGCTCGAACTGGGGCCGTTTTCCTCCTTCCCTTATCCCAGTCCCCCTTCCCAACCCTCCGGGCTTCTCCTGCCAGGCCTGGAAGAAGCCACTCGGCCACACAGCAGGGATGGCCTCAAGCACAAGTGACTGCTCGGGGCGTTTTGTAGTGCAGCTGATTTTGCTCCTCAGCTCTGCTCCCTCCTCCTTCCCCTTCCTTTTTATCTCCCTCCACCTGCTTTGGTGGAGGAGGAGGGGGTTTGTCACCCTGCTCTGCCAGCTGTGGTGGCCCTGGGTCACGACCAAAGGAGGGACACCGCGGGGAGAGGGGGCAGGGGATAATTTCTTATCTCTGGGACATCTGCATGCAAATGGCCCCGTGCTTCTGCTGAGTTATCAGCACCTGAGGATCTCACCGACTGCCTAATTAATGTCTGCAGTTCTCTTTCTTTTACAGCTCCTTTTACCCCATGAACCACATTGCTCCTGCCACCTGGCTCTGCCAAAACAGTCCTTGTGCTCCTGCTGGGGGCTGGAGGGAGGGAGGGAGGGAGGGATGGATGGATGGATGGATGGATGGATGGATGGATGGATGGATGGATGGATGGATATACTGGAGAGGGACTTTGGACAAGAGCATAGAGTGACAGGACAAGGGGGAATGGCTTCCTACTCTTAAGGCAGACATGGGATATTGGGAAGGAATTCTTCCCTGTGAGGATGGTGACAGGCTGCTGGAGAAGCTGCCCCAGCTGGGGGATTTGGAGCAACCTGGGATAGTGGAAGGTGTCCCTGCCTCAGGAGGGTGGAACTGCATGGGCTTTAAGGTGCCTTCCAACCCAAACCATTCTGGGATTCAGTGATTCCAGGGAGGGAGGGAGGGATGACTTCTCATGTCTGGAGTTGCCCTGTGCTGATGCATTTAGCAAAGCAGCCACCACCTCCTTGTCCCTTGTGAATTGAGAACTCAATGGGAACCCCTTTCCCCCACTCCTGAGTCCCCAGCAATGCTGAACCCCTGTCCTTACTGCCAAGGGAACAGCTGCCCATCCTGGTGTGACACCAGCCATGCTACCTGGCCTGGGATGTGCTGCAAGAGCAAGTGCAAGGGCAGGGACTGGAACTGAGCAGCTGGGAGGGCTGAGGTGCTGCTGACAGCATCAGTCCAGGTTGCCAGAGGTGGGTTTGGAAGGCACTGCCAGCTTGGCAATGCTCTCCCCACACCTTTCCTGTAATGATCAAGACACACTGCTCTATTTAATTAACGTGGCACAGCCTTCAGCTACTAAAATAAGTAAACAAAATAAAATAGAGGTTTCTTCTGGTTTTTTGTGGGGTTTTTTTGTGTGGTTTTTTGTTTTGTCTTGTTTTTTTTTTAAATAATGGGAAACTCCAAAACTCATAAAGTTGGAACTGTGTCCTGGCATTAAGTGACAGGAGGGGATTGCTCCTTACATCAGGCACAGACCCAAAGCACTTAAAAGCAAGGGCAGGAATGGGTAATGCAGGTCTGCCATCCCCTTACCCAGCCAAGAGAAACGCAGTGTCCGTGACACAGATCAGCACCCCTTCATATTTCATCTCAACACAATGCCCTTATCTTTGACCCAAAATAAAAATTATTCCTTGCTCAGCGATCTCAAAATACAAAATTATCTACGCGTGCACTAATGCCACGTATCAATCAACTTCAAATGCAAATCCCCACAGCGTTTAGCCCTAATTTTACCATAAAAGGATGGGTCCACGCCAAGCACCTCGCTCAACATTATTCTAGGGAACGGCAGCTTCCATCAGCAAATCTTCTCCTGGTCATTGACAAATACTTGGATCCTCAGCTTTTCCTAATGGAAACAATCTGGCCAGTTCCTGAGAAAGGGAGAAGCACATTCTCTTCTCTCCCTGTTTCCAGCCTCTCTCCTTAAAAACCTCGTCAGGTCTGGAAGCCGGTGCAGGGCTGGGTGCTGGGGGAAGGAGAGCAGAGCCAGGTGGGAGCAGCCAGACAAACCCCTCTGCTCTCTGTGCAAGGGCAATGGGAGGACCAGCATCGTCATCCACACTGGGGAGAGCCTGCACCCCATCCCTGCTGACAGCAGCGCTGCTCAAAGGGAAGCCCGTTTGCCAGGATGTGCGGTGGGTAATTAGGGATTTGCAAGGCTGGGCACACTCTGCAAGCCTTTTTTCTTCCTTTTCACAGCAATGAGGGAGCGTTGGTGGGAAAAGGCGCTGTGCAAGCGACAGGAAAACACCAGGGAACACTTGAAAGAATGTCAAAGTGCAGATCAAACCCAGCCTGTATTAAATGTCTTTCCAGGTTGCTGCAAGGCTGGTGGGGTGCGGGTGGAACAGGCAGACAGCAGAGCTACTGCAGGGGCACAATAAATACCAGTACAAGCTCTGGAAAGGCTGACAGTCCTTGGGCATGTGCCACGCTCCAGCTGCAAGGAGCAGGAGAGCCTCTCAAAGGGGTTGTTCCACTGAGGCTGTCCCACCACCAATATCAGCGACCTCTCCACCAAACAGTGTTCAATGAATTCCCAACCTGATCCACTTCAGCACATCCAGCATCCCACTCACTACGGGCTCAGTCCCGGCAATGCTGGGAGCGCGGCACGCAACGGGTCCATCCAAATTTCCGCCCCACATCCTCGAGGAACAATGGCTTGTGTGTCCCTCCGAGGCCCCTCCTGCCACACGCGGCCGCAGCCGCCCTCCAAACACTCTCCCTCTTGTTCGCTTTGGCCGGGAAGCGGCGGAGCAGCAGGTATTTCCTGCCATCGGCTGCCATCCCCGCCTGGCCGGCCCCACGGGGGACGTGCTGCTCCATCCCTCATCCCTGGGATGCCCAAGGGACCTGCCACCCCTCGGGAACAAACAGGCACCCGCAGCGGTTGCTGTCCCTCGGCAGGCAGGTGGCCCTGCTCCAAAGGGACACCAGCAGCTCCACGCACACCCCCGCTGTGCACATCCTGCTGGAAAAGATTTCCCTTCTGCTGTTCCAAGTCCCAGCTAAAATGAGGCTCAAAAAACGTGCGAAACGCTGGTTTTGCCTCGTTTCCTTTGTGTGTTTCAGTGTGTTCTGCAAACAGGGCACTTCCTCAGAGCTCCGCTTTGGCTCTCACGTTCGGGAATAAGAGAGAAGCTTTTATTTTAATAGGAAAACAGGATTATAAATTAGCAGTCAAGCTGTGAGAGCACAGAATCTTCCTCTTAAAATATCTGCACACGTCGCCTTGGCCAAAGCTGGGTGTCAGCACTGGGGACACAAGCACGGAGGAGTCCTGGATGCCACCTCTCTCGGTGCACAGCAGGTGCTGGTGGCCGGTGGCACATCCGAGACGCTCATGAATAACCAGCTGCCAGCACCCAGCAGCGAGGGCTTACACCCGATACCTGCTGGAGAGGAAAATCCCAGGCAAACATCAGGCAGCTCTGCTGGCTGCAGCCAATTTTCCTCACTTAATATGTTTCCTGCACTCATCCCCCTCCCTGACCTCGGCTCCTCCTTGGAGCACGTTCAGCCCCAGACGCACCGCTGAGCACAGCCAAGGCCAGCGGGATCGCTGCCATTTCGTCCCTCCCCTCTGCTCCCCCGGTCAGGGCTCCTGTCACACTGCTGCAGACCCCAGCTTCCCCCTGACGGCCTCCAGGCTGCCCAGAGCAGGGTAAGTGGGCAGTGATGAACACCTCATCATCAGTGGGGTGATGGTGCTCTGAGCACCCATGGAATGCTCGGAGAGCAGGGGGTGGGAAGGCAACATCCATCTTTTGTGAACGAAGCATGTCCCAGACTCCGATCCAGATGAGGATCTGAATCCAGCTCTGGAGGCAAGTCCAGATGTGGATCCAAATTCAGCTCCAAATGCAAATCCAGATGTGGATCAGAATCCAGTTCCAAATCCTGATCTAAATCCAGACACAGACCCAAGTGCAGAGCCTGATCCAAATGTAGATTGAAGCCCAGAGACAGTCCCCGCTCCAAACCCGGCTCCAGGGTCTGGTGTGTGTCTGCAGGGACCTCATCCTGCCCCGTGCCAGCACCCGTTAGGTGCACCCAGCACCGGTGTCACCCTCCAGTGCCCTGTACCAGCACCTGGCAGGTGCTGCCCGGGGGGTTCCCTCCACCCACCACCGGTGCCACTCTCTCGTGAATGGTCCCCGATGCCCAGCGCCTGCACCCATCAGGGTTCCCGGTACCAAACACCGCTTCCACCCTCCACTGCCTGGTCCCCCGGCTCAGGAGCTGCCATACGCTTCCTGCTGCTGGCACCCAGCACCCGCTGCCCTGCGTGGAGCGCCCCGGTGCTCGGTGTGCCGTGTCCCGGCTCCCAGTGTACCGTGTCCAGCGCCTGCCCTGTGCCCGGTGCTCCGTGTGCCGTGCCCCGACTCCGGCTATGCCATGTCCCGACTCCCGCTATGCCATGTCCCGATTCCCGCTATGCCATGCCCAGCGCCCGCCCCGCTGCCCGGTGTACCGTGCCCCATTGCCCGGTGTGCCGTGCCCTCCCTGCCCAGTGTGCCGTGCCCCGCTGCCCGCCCCGCTGCCCCCGCTGTGCGCAGCCCCCGCCGCCGTTCCCGGTGCCGTTCCCGGTGCCGTTCCCGGTGCCGTTCCCGGTGCCGTTCCCGGTGCCGTTCCCGGTGCCAGCGGCGGCGCTGCCGGCAGGTGTCGCCGCGGTCGCGGGCAGGCGGCGGGCGCGCGTGCACTTCCGACGGCGCTCGGTCATGCCCCCGCCGTCCCCCCCCTCGCTCCCGGCGCCGCGCGGGGCTCCCGCCCGCTGACACCGCTGAGGCGGCTCGCACGGCGCGGGAGAGCGGCGCGGCCGCCCGGGCATGGCCGCCGGGCCCGCCCCCCCCCAGCGCCGCCGCTGAGAGGCAGCGGGGCTCGGCCCGCCAGGTAAGTAGGGCCCCGGACGCGGCTCCGGGGGAACCGGGCGGGCCGCCGAACCCGGGGAGGGCCCGGGGAGGGCGGCTGGTGATAGGGGCCGGCGGAGGGAGCGAGGGGAGCGGAGGGGCCGGGCGAGCGGGGCGCTGCCGGAGGTGGGGGGGGCCCTGCCCCCCGCCCCGTTACTTCCCCGGGGCTTCGCGTCGCAGCTGCGGCTGCAAGCTCCCGCCGGGCCCGCTGTGGCACCGCGAACCCGCCGCCACATCCCCTTCCCTTCCCTTCCCTTCCCTTCCCTTCCCTTCCCTTCCCTTCCCTTCCCTTCCCTTCCCTTCCCTTCCCTTCCCTTCCCTTCCCTTCCCTTCCCTTCCCTTCCCTTCCCTTCCCTTCCCTTCCCTTCCCTTCCCTTCCCTTCCCTTCCCTTCCCTTCCCTTCCCTTCCCTTCCCTTCCCTTCCCTTCCCTTCCCTTCCCTTCCGCCCGCGCTCCCACCGCACCGCACTCGTATTTCCAACCCTAGCGCGTTCCGGCCCCCCCCAGTTCCCCCCCCAAACCCGCCTGGTATCCCCCCAAAACGCGAGCCTGCTCCTGGCTCGGTGACGTCACGGAGGGGCTCCCCGGCCCCCCCGGTCCCGCGGGTGCGGGTGGCCGCGGTGCTCCCGGCCGGTGGTGCCGAAATGCCGAGCGGGGACATGGTAATGGTGCATCTTGGATAGACAGCCCTGAGCCCCTCCTGTGCCCTCTTGCTGCAGCTGTGAAATTCCATTTAAATTCCTCTGTGTGTGTGTGTGTGAGTGTGTGTGTGTGTGTCCCCATTCCCACTCTCCCTGGAAATGTGCAGCTGGAGCAGCACCTTGAGCGTGGCGCTGGGATCCCTACAGAGGTGCTGAGCTGCCCCTGGGGTCGGCATCCCGAGGGCTCTCTGGCCGCTGGAAGCGTGGCTGATGTTGCAGACCTGCCGGAGGTTCTCACTGACGTCAGAGGGGGATGCTGTTGGGGTGCCTGTTTGTTCCCCACTGCCTTTGATGGAGAGTGATGCCATCCCTTAGATGTGAGCAGATCTTGGCTTGCTGAAAGCTCTTGTGGTCTCTGGCCCCTGCCCGCTTTACCCTTGGCTGCCAGCGGTGCCCGTGTTGGCTGCCCTCAGGTGACCTCCCAAAATGATGGTGTGGAGGAACAAACACAACATCGGGGTTTTGCATGGGAGAGTGCTCCTAGGGCCGTGTGCCAGCCGAGGGAGGGCATCACTGGTGGTGCCCTTCCAAGGGCTCTCCCAGCTCAACTCCAGCTGCCCCAGCTCCTGGGCATCGCTGGAGCCTCCTTGATGGTGCAGAAATGGTTCCCTGCTATGTGCCAGGACTTTGTGGAGAGCTTCTACCCCACAGCTGCCTTTCCCAGGGTGGCAGTGTGTCTGCCCCAGGTGGCTGAGCGGATGTGGGTGCTGTCACCTGTGAGCTGGTGGCAGAGGGTGGGGGGACCTGCGGTGGGCGAGGCACAGGTTGGCTCTGTGTGGTGCCTGCCGGTGCTGAGGCTGCTTCTCCCGGTGACTGTCACTGCCTGATGAAAATGGACCTCAAGCTGCTGGGAGATGGAGTGGAGAAAGATGGGAAGAAGCCAAGTGAAATGGAGAAAAGGACATGTTCCCCCTGAGTGCTCTTCCCTCCCTGCTCCCCATGGGATTGAGGTGTGCCTCGAGGCGTGGCGAGTGATGATGGTGAGGGGTTTAATGAGGGTCTGTGCACGGGGCTGGGAGCACCAACCCACACCCTGAGCAGCAGCTCTGCAGCCCTGGCCAGGAGCTGTGTGAAGTTCAAGGCAGGAAGTGAGAGAAAAAAAAAAAATAAAAAAAATAAAATACCACAACTGGTAGAAACCACCAGGGAGATTTAGGGAAGCAGCAGTGCTGTGCTGTGGAGCCCAGAAGAAGTGTGTATCCTCGTCTGATGAGGAGCTGCCCGTGCCAGGGACCGCAGACCCACCTCTCCTCTCCCGGCTCTGTCTCCGCTGCAAGCCCCAGGGAACAATTGCATACAGAGTGCTTCGTTTCAGAGCCGCCACAGTCATTTCAGAGACCTTTTAGGCAGGAAAAGTGCTCTGTAGCGTGTAATTTGAAGGCTCTGCTCTGAACCTTCACTGTCGCTCTGCTAAATGATCCTCTGCTCTTCCAAACCTTTGCTGCCTGGAAACCAGCAGCGGTGACCTGGTTCCTGGCCCCGCTGGGTCCCTGGTCTCCCTTCAGCTCCGTGCTAAGGTGAGGGGAGTTGCAGGTTGCAAGGAGCAGCCTGGGGTGGTTCTCTGCCTTGCATGGGGCCTCTCAGATGTCAGAGTCCTGGGAGATTTCAGCCAGTCTTAATCATCTCTCGCCTCTGCCTGAGCTGCAGAGGTTGTCAGCGCGCACTAAGGATTTTCCAGCCTGGAGGGTTGAATCCTGTGAGGGCTCTGCAGGAAAATCTAGGAACTCCAACTGATTTTCCCCCGAAATGCGGGAGGTGCAGGATTCTTTTCTGTAGCATCCCTCAGGCTTGGCAGCTCACGACGGGGAAGGACCATTTGTTCTGCCATCAGAGGAAATGGCACAAATTTGGTTTAACTGATGGAGCTGTGCCACAGCCTTGCTGGGGGCACCAGGGGTGAGCCTGGAGGTGCTGGATCATCAGTTAGCCAGGGAGTGTGGTGTCACCTGGGGTTTTCTTGTCTTTCCTCTCCTTCTCATCCTTGTTAGCTGCCCTACAACTTTTGTCTGCTTGAGGCACACCTGCAGGAGCAGAGCGAGCTGTGCGTTTCCTCTCACCGTGGGCACTGCCTGCCCTGCCAGATGCAGGCAGGGCCCCGAGTTCTTGGCAGCCAGGACGTGCAGGCAGCCTGGCAGGGGGGGTGCAGGAGAAGGATACAGGATGGGGAGAAAGAGAAACATTTGGATATGAAAGGTTTGGCTGTGACCTTTTGGCACAGTCTGGTCCTGTGCCGGGTTGGCACAGTGTGGGCACCTGTGTGGCTTCTCCTGCCTCGCGCAGCTTCGCTCTGCTTTGGATTCGCTCTGTTTTGGATTTGCTCCTGGTTCCTGCTCAGGCAGCAGAGTCCCAGTGATGGTGGATTTATGCAAATCAGACACACAGCCAAGGCAGGAGGCTTGAGTCTGTCCTAGAGGGCTGCATCAGCCGTGCCAGTGCACCTCGGTGTAACCTGCTCTTAAATCCTGATGGTGCTGGGGACCCCGCCCTGTCCCCAGGCAATTGCTGCCACCCACTGATGACAAGACTTCCACTTGGCTTCCGCTGCTTGCATCCTATCCCCCCCAGGAGGTCATGGCAGCAGGGCACGAGGCAAAGGCAGTTTCCCTTTCCCTTCTTCACCTCTCAGAGGGATCCTCCACAGCTACAGCCCTTCCAAAGAGCAGGCAGGATGCATCGCAGCTGGGGTGGAGCAGGCAGAGCTGTGCATTGTCCTGCCACCATCCTGTCCCACTGCCTGCTTGAAAACACGCTCCAAATCCACCTGCTCAGAATAGCGTGGATTTGGGATTTCCCTCAGGAGGACTGGTCCAGCAGCAGCGAAGCTTTCACCTGGTGTGGAGCAGGAGGAGGAGGAGGAGGTGGGAGGCAGGTGCAGGTGCTGAGCTTCCAGCATCACATCCAGGCACAAGGAGCTCGCTCCAAGCAGCGCTCACCACCTGCGCCCACCAGCACCCAGCTGGCAAAAACTACACGTCCCAGCAAGCAGAGGGCCACCACCAGCCCTGCAAGATGGAGAGTGGCTTCCTGGGGCTGGCAGTCACCCCCAGTTCCCCTGGGGGAGGTTGGGATCACTGCGGGAATGCCGCTTCACCGCGGGAAGGTGGCAGCTTGGTTTTTGCTTTGGTTGCACGGCCTAGTTTTGAGAGCTGGAATATGCTCAAAGCTGGGCTTTCTGAGTTGCTTTTTTTGGTTTTGTTTTGTTTTAAATGACAGCATTTCCCCTTTAAATTTACATCTCTAGCTGGGGAACACAGAGCCTAGTGAGAGAGGGAGTGTGAGACTTTTATAAAAAGAACGAGTCGGGTTTTATTATCCCTTTGAGACGAGCAGGGAAAATCTATACTGAAGGCATGAAATAGCAATAAAAATGGACTTTTTGCCAAAGCAAAATTAATTGAGTGAATCTCAGTCCTCAAGCCTGAGCTCTGAGAGGCTTATGAGTTGGATATGAACCACTCTGCCCCCTTCTAGGCTCTCATCCCCCAAGGAGGAGAGGCAAATCCTCCCTCGGTGTGCGATGTGATCAGCGCATGGGAGCAAAGGACTCGTGCTTGGGATACAGCGAGGGTGAGGATGCCTCTAGCCCTGGTGGTCCCTGGAGCAAGGACCTTCTCCAGGTCCTTTAGCCTGGGGATGCTGGCGGTCATTCAGAGGTCATCGCTCCAGCTTTTCCTTCACTGGGAGTCACGGCATCCCGTCTGGACTGTGGATTTGGGGGAGTTCAACAAGAAAGAAGAGGAAGACTGGACACAGGCTCCTTGAACCCACTGTAGAAGCCCAGAGAGGATTCTGCTGTCTTACCCTGGCCTGGGCTTGCTCTTATTGATCATTTTCTTCTCTCATCTCTGCATCCTGCTCCTGCCACGCTCTGGGGTCTGGCTCTCCGAGGTGCTTTCTGGGCAAATCCTTCGCAGAAAAGGAAACCTCCCCATCCTGGGTTTTGCTCTTCTGGATGTCACATGCAGTGGCACTGGCTCTGCTTTCCCCATTTTTAGGGGGAGGGTGGCAGGAGGAGCCGCTGGACAGAGCAGCAGGGGAAAGGCGGATTCTTTTCAGCAGATGGTGCAAAGAGGATGAAGCTGTGTAAACCTCCTGAGTCCACTGGAGAGACGGAGATTAAATAGTGAGAGGGCTGAGAGGCAGCTCCAGGCGGGAGAAGGAAGGAGAAAAAAGGAAAATGGGGGTGGAAATGGGATTGGAGAGTGGAGCTGGGGAGAGGAGTGTTGGTTTGAACCGGCATCCCTCTCCCACTTGATGTCTCCCCTCCAATTCGAAGGGCCTGGATTCAGTGCCATAAAAATATAGCCCTTTTCAATCCCTTATCTTGCAGGAGCAGAAACAATTGGCCTGCAAAGAAGGAGAAAACAATCTGTTTGACTGACAAACAAAACCACATTTCTGCACAAAAGGAGGAGGAGGAAGAGGCAGCTGTCTGGCTGCTGCTTCGGCTTTTTTCCTTTCCCCTCCCTCTCCTGTCCCCTCGCTGACGGTGTCAGAGCAGAGCCTCTACCCTTGCCAGCAAAACACCCGCCGTTCTGACTGGCTGGGTTCAATGTCAGGCTCCTGCAGCAAATGTCATTGTCCTCCCTGCTGTCCCCAGCCACTGTGGAGATGCACCAGCCCTGCTGTGATGCCCTCCTGGGGATGGTGCTGGCACAGGGGGCACCCCGAGATCAGTGGGGCAGAGCCCACTGTTGGGAGAGGAGCTAGGGAGAGGAGTTTGCTGGGTGCCAGAGGCAGAAAGTGATGCCCAAGAGAGGGACCAGGGCCAGCAGCTCATGGGAGCTGAGCTGGGGACAGAGGGGACACAGGAGATCTCTTGTTGGGGGACCTTGGGAAGTTCAGCCAGGTTGGGTGGGTGATGCTGGAGCATCCATGGAGCACCTGAGTGCTGCAATTGGAGGTGCTGCTGGAGCCTTGTCCCTCTCCAGAGCCAGCCCTGTGCCTCAGTTTCTCTGTCTGCGAGGTTAGCAAGGTAACAGGCAGATGCTGTAGGAGAGCTGGGGCATAGAAGTGCCCTGTGCACCTAAAGTCATTATCCCAACAAATTGTTATCCCTAAAAATTCATTATAGCAACCACTGTACCAGCCAAATTGATGCTGGGGGGAATCCATCAGACAGGCAGGAGCAGAGCCCATGGGAATCTCTGTTCTCCATCTCTCCGGAACAAACTCTTCACTTGGAGGATTTTTTGAAAAAGAAACTGATTTTCCCCATGTGATTCCCTGACCAGGAGCAGAAGCAGTTTCCTGCCTGGAACAGTTTTCCGAGGGGATTCTGCTCTATGGGGACATGTGAAGCAAACACCCACGCTCTGAAAACAGCCAAATGCAATAAATACCCAGTGCCTAAACCTGGAAAAGCAGAGGCTGGAACAGGGCAGTCTCTGCAGGGGCTGGTATTGCTGCCACAGAGGGAACCAACAGTAAATAAAGGGGCACAAGAAGCAAACACTGAAGCCCCCAGGACACTCTTTTGATGCAGTTGCTGGTGACCTACTAGAATCCACTAGAAATATGATCCTTTGCTGCTGGGTGGTTCACTTTTTCCTTTTTCTATTTTTTGAGGAGCTGTTTCGCTCTGCAGCCAAGTAGCAAAATAGCATGTAAGAAATCAGAGATTCCAGGTGAGTTAATAACAAATAATGAGTCTCTCAGTTCCTGAGTGGTTCTCTGGTTGCCGCAGTCCAGGCATATAACAACCAGGCTTTCCTGAGCATCCTCAGCCAGGCTTGTTGAAGCTACAGATTGATAGCAACATCCTGATGAATTCAAGGGAGTTGAAGAGATGTAGCTTCTACATTCTTAGATTGTCAGAACAGAAGCTTTGGGGAATATTTGACCTGAAACATTGGAAGAATTTGATTTATTTTTAATTCCTGCACCTAAAATGCAGAATTTTCTGCTTTCTTTTTCGTCTTTCATTTCAAAGAAGCAGGGGAAATATCCCTGCACGCATCAAACTGCAGGAAGGAAAAGATACGAAAGATGACTGGACTACTTTTTACAACTTTGGCTCTTGACTTTCCTCCCCAGAAGGGGAAGATGCACTGTCAGCCTGTCTTGTGATCAGGCTGTATCCTTTTGTTACCCTGATAAATGTCAGCTGACCAGGCTGGGATGTGAAAAAGCTCCATCTCTACCAGACCTTTGCTGCTCTTCCTCTCTCAGTATTGGTGCAGGGAAGAGCCCAGCATCTCTCCACCTGAGCGGTGCTTGCAGACTTTGCCTGGCCCTACAAGGTCCCCATCTCCTCCATGCCCTGCTGTGGTCCCCCAATGTCCTCCAAAACCCTTTCTCCTTTGCCTCCTCCTGTCCCCCAAATTCTCCCTGCCTTCTCCCTTTAGATTCTTCCTCCCAGCTGGACACTACAGGCAGTGCTGAGGTTTTGGCCTCCATGCTCGTTGCTGGTAGGTGAAATGCAGAGCTTGTGCTGTGATAAAGTAAATCGACCAAAGAGACAGATTTTGGCTCCTGGACAAGAAAGACCATTCAGTTTTCAGCAGATTCTTGCAGGTCCTGCATACTCTAAGCACGGCCATGGGAGCAGCTCTCAGCGTGAGGCCAGAGTTTAGCTCAGCCCAGCACTTGAAGGGAGGTGGCAGAAGCAGAGTGGGTTCTGCTGGAGCCCCATCTCTCAGCTTCAGACCCTGGGGATACCTGGATACTCACAGTCCCTGGCTGACGGGACTATATTTCCTATGGCAAAGCCATCATTTGGTGATGCAGCACCCACCTGTGTTTAATCCAGACCTACCTGGAACCTCTCCTTTCCCTGGGCATCTCCCACCCCTTCCACCAGCCACAATCACACAGAAGCTTGTCCTTGGTGTTCCTCTGTGCTTGTGCCTCTTGGGATTTGGCCAGCATGTGTCAAAGCTCCTCTTCCTCTCCAGCTGCTCTCCGCTTGGCTGCGTCACCCGGAGCATCCCTTCCTCCTGCCCGGGGCTGCTTTGAACATCCTGTTTCCCGAGTTATTTCACCCTGATTTTACCAGGTCACGGGCGTGTTGGCTGTGGTGGCACAGCCTCTTTGATTAAGTGTATCTCCAAGCATGACTTCCATCTGTCCATCAGTCTCTATTGCTAATTCCTGCAGCATTTACAGCCAGGCAGGGGCCTTGGTCATTTGGAATAGTCACTGGTGGTGGCAGGATTGTGCTAAATGATCTATTCCATGTGTTTCACCTCTTTTCTGTTCGCAAATTGTTGGTGATTTTTTTTGTAGTTGCATTAAGTATTCCAAGTGACTGCGATTTCCCCCATCGTATTCATTATTCAAAATTGTTCTCCAGATAATTTCTGCAAATAATTCGCGGTCTTTGCTCTTTTGTGAGTACTCGGTCTCAAGAATGAGAGTCTTTTTAATTGGGATCTCACATCACATGATGGGTTTTGGCTTCCCGATTGGGCAGCCTTAATTTTTAGACTTGAGGTTTGGGGAGGGAAACTGTTGCAGTTAAGAATTTGAAACTCACTTTCTTCCAGGATCTTTCGTTGATGCTTAAAGTTAACAGAAATTAACAGTCTGTCTCACTTTTTTTTTTTTTTCTTTTTTCTTCCCCTTCCTGGCCAAAAATCCCTGCCGGTAACTTGTTGGCAAGAAATACTTGGAGAATATAAACAAAAAGGTGGCACCGAAACAGCTAAATTTAACATATCTAAAAACTGGACTGATGATTCACGGTGGTTTGTTGTGTATTATTCACCTCACTCTGGTAAAAAATAATGATCAAAATAATTTAGAAACATAAAAAGTCACATAGCAAGGGGACATTTATAGCACTTGGTTTCATAAAATCTTCCATCAGCTGCTCTCTGTGTGCCTGAGAAACATCCTGTGGGCTGGCTGGTGTGTTGTACCCTGGCCCTCAGTGCTCCAGCCCCGTGCTGAGGCTGCTGCCAGCTCGGTGGAGGTGGAGAAAAGGAAGGTTCAACCATCCTGGCACCCAACACTGCCTCGATCCGCGCCCTCGGCAGGCAAGACTCCAGTTGCCTCTCACAGAGCTCGACTCCAGGCAGAGGGTGACCGTAAGTGACTTGCCCAAGGTCACACTCCAGCTCCGTGGTTCAGCTGGAAATAACTCCAAGGTCTCCTGATCCCCCCCAGCAGCCCCCTCGCTGCCGGGCGAGATGGAAAGGTGCGGAGTTCACGTGTCTTCTCTAACCGACAGCCTGGCTCCTGCCACCTCACCTAAAACCTCAAACCTCCTTGGCTCTGTTTTCTGCCCTCCCTGCCATCGGGCTGGGTCAGTACAGCCCCCCCAGCCCCCCTGAACAGCCTGGGCTCCCGTGGCATATTTATGCCTCCGGAGTGAGCGTTGTGCCGGCGTTCCCGTCCGTGCGGCACCCGCACAGCCCGGCTGCTCGCTTCCACCAGCTGCTGCTGCCGATTTCCCTTAAAAATAAAACCCCTCTAAAGGTACAGCAGGGACACCTTAAATGCAGAGCCGTGGCGTGCAGTTAATCATATCCTCTTAACGGGTTTATTCGCTCATTAAATATTTAAGACTCGTTTCTCTTTATCAATAGTGTGGAGGCGTGCAGGCCCCGGTGCAAAGATTTATGCACACAATAGGATCGGTGCATTTAGATTTGTTTGAAGGGATCTGAGAGCCATTTAAAACCCGACCGAGGGGGACGGTTGCTGCTGCTGCTGTTTTCCTCCAGCAAGGTTTCTGCCTCCTGACTGTGGTTGGGAGGTGGCAGGAGGTGAGGGTGGGGGGCACAGGCTGATGGCTGCCTCTGGTACCCCCATAGTTCCTTTTGAAATATCTGTGCCCACTTTTTGAGGGATGCTGAGGTCTTAGAGGGGGAACATGTTTGGCTTGACTGTCTCATAGTGATGAGGATGCTCTGTGGAAAATGCAGTGTGTGGAGGCAGGACCCAGTGTTGGGAGCCTGTGTGTGGAAGTGGTGTTTTGATCCCTGTTTCCCACTGCTGTCTGTGGGAAGAGCTTTGCCGTTGTGGCTCAGATGTGAATTCCAGCTCGTCTGGCGCCGTTCGGGAGCCATCATGCAGGTGCAACATCTGTTGTTCTTCTGTTGCTACCTGGGCTCTGCTCTTCACACAGGTGTAAGAGCAGTGGTGGCCTGTTTGGTTCATAGGATGGGGAGGGACAAAACCCATGCCATCATCCTGCCTCATCATCCCTATCATCTGCCCCTCTGCCCACCACAGACCTCCATCCAGAGCATCTTCATCCAGTAGCCAGCATTTCCCACCTTCCTCCTGCCCGGTCCCTGGTCCCTACGTGGGGCTTTGTGGCTTCCAGCTGTTGCCAGATGTGTCACTCACCCTGGGTGCAGGGAAGCAGCTCCTCCCACTGATGTGTGTACACCTGTTCCCTGAGCTCCGAGGGCTCTGGGCTGTGGTGTGGGGTGTGGGACAGAGACAGAGGCCTGGGTGTCCAGTGCAGCTGCACAGTGTGACCTGTCCTTTCATGGAGAGCATTGCTGGAGCTTGCAGGGACAGCAGGTCCCGGCATGCAAGACTCAATCTCCATCTCAGCAGCCTCTGCTTAGATCAGGAGGGAACATCTCATGCCAAGACCTGTCCTCCCCAGGCTGCAGCTTGGAGTCAGAGATGGCAGCAGCTGACGCCCATTTTTTTTCACCCCCTGTGGCATCCTGGCAGATTCTTCCCGCAGCTTTGCATGCAGCCAGACATGCCTGTTCCAAAACCTCCTCTCCAGGAGGTGCTGGGGGTGGATAGGAAGGGTGAGTAGCTGCAGTGGCAATGGGCAGAGCTGGCAGCTGCCTCCTGAGGGTGTGAGAAATACCCTGGCTGGATTATTGACAGACAGCCCAGAGCATGGGAAGTGCGTGCGTGCGTCAGATATTTACCCAAACCTCTCCTGCTTTGCAACGTGCCCACAAAAAAAGGGATCTGACAGCAATAAAACTGTCGGGTGGCTGCTGCTGCTTTTTTTTAAAGTTCTATGATAGCTTTTCCCCCCGCCTTTTTTTAATAGCTAATGCATCTGTCACTACTTTCCTAATGAGCTTTCCGAAAAGGGCCTTGGGGACCTCTACCTATCCATGTGGGCTTGGATCAGAGCGTACTCAGGGGAGGCAGAGAGAATTCAGCTCCCTGTTTCACCCTCATCCCCTCCCCAAACTCCTCTCTGAGGGCAGGTTGTCCAGAGGGAGGGGAAGGCAGCAATATCTCAGCACTCGGCGAGCTGGCGTGCACCCCCTGCAATCACAGCCAATAATGACAAAAAGACGGGGCTGCTGCCAGAGATAGAGAGCTGAGCTCCAAGCGTTACAGCAATGTCACAGCCTTGGGACTGCTGCTGGCTGCTACTGGAAAGAAATTTCCTCACAACAGGCAGAGTTATAGGAAGGAGCCATTGATTGCATTAAAAAACACCCTCCCCACCTCTTTTTTTTGGCATGGATTTTCAAGGCTTTTTTTATGTTTTTTTTCCTTTCCTCTCCCCCCCCCCCCTTTTCTCTCTCCATTTGCCATTGAAGTTGCGTTCAATAAAACCCATCGCCCGAGAGCGTCTGTTCGCATGTTCTCAGCAGTACAATGGGCAGAGGACTGCAGTGTGCAGAGCCCCAGCCAGCCTCTGCAGACAATGAGGGGCTGGCAGCGGGGCAGGAGGGGTTTCTAGTTTATTTTATTTCATTTTTCCCCCACCTGCCAGCCCCCACTACTAATTGTAATTACAAAAGGCAAATGGGAAGGGACTGGGGGAGCAAGGCTGTGGTTCACTGGGGTCATGGTCTCCATCAGTCATTCTCCCAGCCTGTTGCTGGGTAAAAGCTCGGCTCCTTGGTTTATCAAAATGACTGTGCAGTAAAAGCCTCTTTGCCCAAACCTCCCCACACCCCCCCCTCAAAAAAAAAGCTGTTTACTGACTCAAAAAGCCTGAATTTCCCATTACCATCCATGGGAGACTTTCCATTGACTTCTCTAGGCACAGAAGGGAAAACAGAGGGTTTGGTGACTCAGGCACAAGCCTGGGATCTCTTCCTCTTGCTGACGCTGTTGGCAAATCTTTTAGGATTTAACCAGATTCATCCAGGGACTGAACACCACCACCTCTGTGCCATTGATAGGGCACAAGAGGATGTACCACTTGGCAGGAGTGAATTCCTAATTGTGCTGTGCCCGAGTTCCCCTCAGCTGTGAGATGTAACAGTGCTCACCTTATGTTGCACGATGGTGGAGAAGCTAATAGCTATTAATGCCAGAGAGATGCTTCCAGATCTCTAGATAAAAGGTGCTCAAGGAGGGAAAATTATTATCATCATGGGCCAAAGAGCTACGGGGGATTCGAAATCTCTTTGTGTTTGTAGGATGTAACCACTAAGGAGGGCGAGACTGGGACAATGGAGCATGCACAGCACTAATGGAATGAGCGTAGGAAAGAGGATATCTCTGGAGACCCTTAGAAACCATTTCCCAGTGGTAAGATCTACTTGGGTTGTTTGTTCTTCTTCCCAGATGAGAGCTGCAGTCGTGGACGCTTTTATCACTTACGAGCTGGACTAGATGGAGGCCAGAGAGCGCATTGTAGGGACGAGCCCGTGTGGCTCTCCAGTGGGTAGGTACTGATTTATCCAGTCTCAGCTTCCATCTCTGGCTTTCAGAGCTGTGCTTTATAATGGGGGAACCTGGAATAGACGTTTCAGGCCTGTTTTTCAAGCTTATGGGATGCAGGTTTGGCCTCTGGTAGAGATGCAAGGGCATGACGTGGGCATCTTGAGGCTGCAGCAGAAGTGTTATTCATGCCTTGGGATACAGTTTGGGCTGAGGTGTGGGTTTGGAGCGGCTCCACGGTAGCATGTGGTGGTTCCTTGAAGACATTTCACTTGGAGATTCACTTTTTCCAGCTGATTCACGTCCTCGTGCGAGCCCATTTCTTGCCATGGTGACAGTGAAGCTGGCTGAGGCTCTGCATGATAACGCGCCTGGTCCAGGCTAGAGGCTCCTAACGGGCTCTGAGCCCAGAGGGGCCAAGGGCTCTACAAACACAGGTTGTTCCCTTGAGATTAAAACCCAGCTAGACAAGCTGTTTGCAGTCTGTGGCCTGGCAGTGCTGAGTACACTGCTGTGCAAAGTGTTGGGCAAGCAGGTGAGATACAGGCAGCATCCATCCTGGTTTCCCTGGAGTGTGCATCCTGCTTGCCCACGGATCCTCACTTCCATCCTGCTCCAAAATCACCATGTCGCCTTCCCTTTGCTCCCTGAGACAGCCCCATTTTGTGCTCTGGGGGAGATGCAGCCTTTCTCACTGGAGACCTGCAGCACACCATGCTCTTTTTTCCCTCTCCTGTCTCTCTTTTTTTCTTTTTTTTTCTTTTTTTTCTCCCTCTCCTGGACACTTTACTTAGCTTCTTTCTTCCCTCTCATTTTCTCTACCATCAAATGAAAGCCATTCAGACCAAAACGGTTCAGTCTGCTCTTTGTGTCTGGAAAACAGAACACCAAAGACAGCTGGACCTACCCGAGATGGCCACGGCCGTGGCAACAGTGGCTCTTTGTTAGTGCTGTTGTCTCTGCCCCTATCTCCAGTGTCTGGGGCCCTGTCTCTTTAAAGCTTTAGTGTGCTGTGTCAAAGCCAACAGAGAGTTCAGCTTATTAATGGATTCGCTAGGTTAATATCCCAACAGTTTGGTGTGGTGTATTTTTTTTTTTTTTCCACCAGCATAATTTAGAAAGAGGGGGAGGGGGAGAGAAAGATAACCCAGACCCATTTCTGGGGAGGAGGGCACGGCATGGCTCATTGCTTTGGAGAAATGGAGATGGAATGGTTGGTCGGGGCCACGAGAAGGTGGTGGCCCAGCCCTTCGCCTTCCTGTCTGTATGTACATCTCTCTCTATCTCCTTCTCCTGCGGGGTTCCCTGCATCAAAGCTTCTTCCAGTTCTTATGCTAATGAGGTGCATTAATGCTTAATGACTGTGAACAGGCTTGTTTAATTGCACCTATCTGAGCAGGAGGCACGTTGCTGTATAAGAGGGAACGACCATGTAAGCAGCTGCATGCCCTCCTGGACAGTCTTAATTACATGTAAAACTGATGTGATCTAAACCACCAGGCTGGTGATTAGTTTAGTGAGGCAGGTGGTACTTTGCAATTCAGTGCCTCAGAAACTCTAGAGCAAGTGAGATCAGATTCTTTCGTAGGCTATGGAGGATAAGGCAAACCCTGATCATCCTTGAATTTGATGTTGGGTGGGGACAAGCACGGCATAGTAGATTAATTTAATTAATTTATTGCAGTTAGTTTGCAAAGACATTATCCGCCAGCGTCTGTGCAGAATACTGAGCAGTCCCATTAATGCAATGCTATTTTGCCTGTAAATCCTCTCCCCCCGCCCCTTACAGGAGGAATGAGCTGTGATGGTCTCAGCTTTCTGCAGCGTTATCTTGCGCTGGTTGAATGCAACTGATTGTCTGAACTACAAAGGGGCCCGGCTAATGCAAAGCCATCCCTATTGGCACCAGACCTAGATTAATGACTCTGCATGCATTGACTTGGCTCCAAACTGGATTTCCCTAAAGCAGCTCGCTGCTGTCTGCACTCCCATATCCCCTAGCTGGGCTGGAACTGTTGGGCTGGTGAGAGCCATGGAGCTGGGGAGCTCTGAGTGGGAAGGCTGTGGATTAGGGGTGCACAGGTATGAAGGTACCTGTTATCACCAGCCATCTGCTGCTCATCACCCAGCCTCACTGCTTGGGGTTATTTGTTTCGCTTTTATTCAGCAGACGGGGAATTTTTTTTTAAAAAATAAAACAACCTTTGTTAGAAATCGCTTTGGCAGGGCAGTAAACCAAATCCAGCAGGCTTTTGGGATCAGTTGTTCTCCCACGATAGGTGTCTCCCAGCACACCCCTGCCCAAGTGGATGCTCACACCTTCCCCATCCCCACACTGGACCATTCTCTGTCCCCTCACCAGATCATTCTCTATCCCCACACTGGACCCTTCCCTATTTACACACCAGACCCTTCCCCATTTCCACACTGGCCTATACTCTGTGCCCTCACTGGACCTTTCACCATCCCCACAATGGATGCTTCCCCATCCTCACGCCTGACCCTTTCCTGTCCCCACACTGGGCTCTCACCAGGCCATTCCCTGTCCCCACACCAGACCATTCCCCATCCCCACACCAGACCATTCTCCATCCCACACCAGACCATTCCCCATCCCCACACTGGACTCTTCCCTTGGCTCGTCTCCCTCAGCGCTTCCTCCCCGTAGCCATCCCATGAACTCAGATCTCCCCTCTCCCCGAGAGGCCCCAGCTGAGGCTCTTCCTGACGTTACTCCCACAACAACCACTTCCTTCCTGTCCCGGCACCCCAGCTCCACAGCCATCCCTGCCCAGCCCTGGCCCCTCGCTATCTCCCTGATACCCCTCTCCTGCTCCTCTCCTTCCAGCCACCGCTGTTTATTTTGTAAAAGGACTTAGAGACTGTTTTCTCTGGAGTGAGGCCTATGGCGGAGCTGCTGGGTGGTCACTCAGTGTCCCACATCCACCACAGAAGTTTCCTCTTGGTGTCCACAACACCTGTGAGGTTTTGGGGTTAGAAACCCAGCGTGTGGGACGTGTTTTTAGCCGACATGTCAGCACCATCTCCCCCAAATGAAGCGTTCCCCCAAGCCTGCCATGTTTCAGGCTCAGCAGGGAGGGAAGGCCTGGCCATGGTCTCCACCTGCATGTGGTGTGAAGGTGGCAGGGCAGGAGCTGGGGAAGAGGCAGGTGAGGTGTGTGGTGGGGAATTGGGGTGCTGTGATGTTTTCCTCAGTGTCTTTCTCACAGTGGGCGTGTTTTGTGGTGGCAGAAGGCTCAGCCATGGCAGGGGCAGCAGCTGGGGACAGGGGGTGGCAGAGGGAGGCACGAGATGGAGGCAGCTTTGAGGGGGAGAGCAGAAACCTGCCTGGATTTTGGTGGGAGCTCTGTTTCCATGTGGGCTAGCCCTGCTGCAGGGGGCTGCATCTGGCTCCCCATGGGAAGAACAAGCCATGTGCCCTCCCAAGACATTTTGCTGTGCCAACACTTGGCCTTGCAATGGCCTCAAGGCAGATTTTGGGTGGGAAAAAAGACTTCTCTTCTCAGAAAAGCCTCCTTGAGCACAGCTCCATGGAGGTGGCACCAAGGCAGCCCCTGAGCATCTTGGTGCTTCCAGGGGCTACCCGAGACCTTGCTGTGGTGGCGGTGGCACAGCCATCTGCAGTGTCACCCCTGTGAGTGGGACGAGCACCCTGAGACATGCCATCACTGTGAAATCAGGAATGTTTTGCTCTCCTGAGAGATGCTGTGAAACCGGCGCCACGTCAGGGTGCATCCCCTGCGGGGGGGGTTCAGCCTTGCCTCGTCTGTGGGCGAAACACCCTCGCACTGAACCCCCAGCCTGAGCAAAACCTTTTTTTAGCGCTCCCCTATTTGCCAAGCGTACTTCCTTTCTTTTGATTCTTACCACCTACATACAGTCTGACTGCAACAGCAAAAAAAAAAAAAAAAAAAAAAGTGGGGGGGGAAAAAAAGAATTGCAACATTCAGTCGAAGGCTTTTCTGCCTAATGACGTTAAATTTATTAACCAAAACTCCAGCTGCACCAGGCTGGGATCTAATAATATTCAGGCTATGGAGACATCAAGTAGAAAGAAGCTTAAAGCCCTTTTTATTTCACAGTAAAACTGTCAGTAAATAACTGGATTGTCTTGAGACTGAGAAAATGGGGATTTATCTTCCTGAACATGAAAAGTGTGCTTATTTTTTTTTATCAGCTTCAAAAAGCCCCAGCAACCTTGATTTTCTTTCCACACCGTTCTCAGCAGCTCTGCCAAGCCCCAAAACCACACAAATCAAGAGACAGGCTCTAAAGATATTTTTAATTAAATTAATTCCTTTTCCTTCCTTCCCCATTTCTCCCTTGTCCCCTCCTCCATCCTCTCTTTCTCTCTCCCTGTGTCCCCAGCTAATGACTTCTAAGCACTGTGACATTTCAGCACTGGCTGTCACTAACACCACACCTCCGTGCTGGTTATAAATTGGGCACAGAGACATAAAATTCCCCGCAGAAGGTCCCCGTTTGATGATATTCTCCGAGGTAAATCTCCAATAGCTCCCTGTTTTCTTTAATAACGCTAATAGGCATAGATTAATTAAACTGTTATATTACTTCCTTCTTTCTACCAGCACCAGTTAGAAATCTTATTACCTGCTCCTCTCCGCTTGCCTTTTCCCCAAGGTGGTTATATTCCAACCAGTTACCAGGGTTTCTCAGAGCCTTGTAGCACAAGGTGAAACTGCAGACAGCGTCTCCATGAGGCTGGATCCTGCTCCCAGCCCTCGGCTCCCAAACCCCACCGGCCTCGGCAGAGCCCGGGCGGGCGTAACTGGGGTCAGGATTAAGCCCGGTTTGTCTGAAGAGGTTCTGTCTTGAAAGCAACAGCAGGGCTATTGTTGAGTCTGGATGCCCCCTCTAAAAGGGACCACAGCTGTAGGAAAGGGAATTGTATACATCCATCAACTCCTCCAGGGCCTCAGGATGTATTAGTTAAGATTGCGGGATAGCATGTCTCGGCTCCACTGAAGGGCTCCTTTGAATGACATGTTGGATATACTGTTGCACATCTGGCCGCTGTATTATTGAATTGCTCTACGGTTGCATTTTCCAGACCGCGGGAATGTGTTGGTTCAGGAGTGTAGGGGGGGTGGGGAAAGGATGAAGGGGACAACATGTGGGAAAATTAGAGGGATGCATCCCGCAGGGTGGGGTGGGTTTGGATGGAGCCGCGTGGTGGAGGCAGGGAGGGAGCGGGGGTGGGGGGAGCGAGGCAATGCTTTCACACAAAATGCCGTGTTGCCATTTGAAATCCACTCCAGAGCTTCCTGCTCTAATTAAATTTGTCACCATCGTTACTATAATGCCTGCCATTCCTCCGGTGCTTTTTGTTCTCTGGGATCCCAAAACATGACAGAGGCAAGGGCAGATCCTCTGCGTTTCCTCTGCGGGAGCTTTTTCAGAGCAAAGCAGGGGAAATGCAGTTATAGGAGCTGCTTTGGGGTAGGAGCACAGCCACTCCTGGTTTGGGGACACCAGAGTGAGGGACACTGAGCCTGAGGAGTCTGGGCAGCTCTTGATGGCCTTTCCCATCCAACCTTAATGATTCTGTAAGGTGTCTCCTGGGACTGCTGATTTGCAGGAGCTTGGGTGAGTGCCCTGGGAAGGCCTGTTGAACACAGGACCCCTTCTTGGGCTCTCACTCGACCCCTCTGGACCCGCAGGGAGGTCAGTGTTCCCACAGCCACCTATGCTCTTGGCACCACGTACGCCCTCTGGCCACTGCCAGCCTGCCAGGAGTGCCTGGTACGGCTGCTCTGCACCGCACTGGGGCAGGAGGAATTCACTAATTACTCGCAGCTCTTAATATGGCCCCTGAACGCTGCCAGAGTGGCGTGAAGGGCTCAGAGCAGGAGACACAACCTGCTCCATCGTGTCTTCTGTGTCAGCTTGCAGCGAACTGAATGCAAAAAGGCTGTCTGAGCTGAAAACAGCAGAGCCCTTGGAAATTTAAAGGTGCAGAGCACAGAAAACAAAGGCATTTAAGCTGCTGAATATTCATCCTGGCGTCTGATCCTGCCAGGAGCAAAGCCTGCACAGCTTCAGTGAAAGCTGATGGGAGGGAACCTTGGTCTCAACCTCATCTTGGGCTCCAGCCCAAATCTGAGGGGGGAGAGCAAATTAGTCCTTAATGCACATATATCTTAGACTAAAACCTGATAAGGGAACTCTCCTATGTTAATTTACCTGAGTTATTTACTATACTGATTGCTGAAGGTACTCTGATTAGCGCATGAAATATTTCTATACCTTCGGTCTGATTAACCCATATCTGCAAAATAAATATTTGTCTCATTATAGTTATGCGATCGTGCAATCAAAGACCCTATCATAATGGGAAAGGGAGAGAGTATCCGTGTGGAAAAGGCAGGGAATGGCGACACAGAACGAGCAGGTTGGAGAGCAGGGAGATGAGGAGCAGGGGCATGGCTGCAGGGGGAGGCTCAGTGGTCCCAGCCTCTGACTGGGGGGGTTGAAATGCCGGGGAGGGCACGATTCTCCTCCTGTTTCACCGGTGCTAATTGGGACTAATTCCGTTTGACTCAGCAGCGTTGCGCCAGTCCCAGCGAGAGGAGGGTCAGACCTTGGGAATCACAGGGGTGAGTCCCAGCAGGCTCCCAGCCTCCAGCTTTTTTGAAACAGAAGCAGGGAGTTCCCGGCAGCGCGGTGCGTGTGCCAGTCTCCCAGACGAGCTCTTAAAATAGCCCAGCGCACCAGGCTGTGGCACCGGGGGAGAGCGCGGAGGATGAAGTGTTCCGTCTTCCTGGCCCAGATCCGGGGAGAGGAGGGGTTGGCAGCTCCCTGCCCAAGGCAAAGGTGTCTTACAGTGCCATTTGGGGACGAGGGCAGTTGTCACCCTTGAACCAGGTGGCAGGGAGCAGAGGAGTCACCAGCCAGCAATGCCGGCTCCGTTGAGCATGCTGGACATCCTCCCTCAGTGATGGGAGCTGTAAGTCATCTGGAGGAGAGGATCCCCCCTCTGCCGTTACAGGGCTGTTTTGCATATGCTCCGTTAGGAAAAGAGGAGTTTTATTGTGGCTGTACAGAAGAGCTAAGTCAAGAGGTTGCTTTATGGCTCATGGATCCCAGCGTGGAGAGGCAGGCGTCCCAGATGCGGCATATAGCAAAGCCTGGCAGCGGCGTAGAGCACTGCTGCAGCGCAGAGCAGGGCTCAGAGAAAGAGCTGAAGTCATTTTTCTTCTAAGGGCAGGGGGTAGTGGGGAGGAAATATGAAGGCAGCCCTGTTGCTAAGGAAATCTGCTCTTTGTACGGTCGTACATTTAGGTAATGCTAATGAAAGGCCATATAGTAGCGAGGTGCGGATGTCAGCACTGTGCACTCCTGGATATTTGATTAGCATTTCTTTGACTTTGCGTCCTCTAACAGAAATACCTGAGTACATGGATATTAGGAAAACAAAATCCCCCTTCTCCTCTGCCAAGAACCCGGTGTTACGCAGAGAAACGAAAAGCCTTACCAAAATATGACACTCCATAATGAATGTGTGATTTTTTTCCCCCCGCACACACCCTGGAGAGGATGAGAGCAAACATGTGATGAGAACAGAAATAGTCACATCACTTAATGCATTGCTGGACGGTACCCAGCCGGCACAGCGATGAACCTGGCGTGAGACCCGAGAGCAGCAAACCAGCATAGCATCCCATTTAATGGCTGATGGCCCACAGATGTTTTAAACCTCAAGACTGCATCTCTCAGAGGTTTCCCTTTCGACTCGAGCATCAGCAGGCAGCTTTTGGAAGCAAAGGCTGTGGATGCTCTATCCAGGGACCCAGCACATCTGTGGATTAGCTGGTGTGTGTGTGTGTGTGTGTGGCATCCGAGCCCAGATCCGGTGATCTGGCTTAGGAAGCAGGAGAGGACCCACGCTGCTGCTACAGAGCTCGAGCACCGTGTCCTGCTCTCAAGCATTGCTGGAAGAATGAGTCAGCCGTTTTCCTTCTCTTGGGGGTCGAGTGGCTGCCCCTGTCTGAGTGTCACTAATGAAAGCACCCAGGAATGGAAGGGTTCTGTGCTTGCATGGCGTGCTTGCAACAGTCTTAAAGACCAGCTGCTCTGCGTGAGACTTCCAGAGAGCAAGAGCGTTTGAATGAAGCCCTTATATCTGTCTCTCTTTTTCTCTTTTTTTTTTTGGCCACACAGTGCAGCGTGGGCTCTGTTCCTCCTCGCCTTTTGCTCTTGCTCCCTGGGGCAGCCCGCTGTGTCTCAGAGGCATGAGGAGTGAGTCCTCCTGGGAGTCCTCCAGCTCGTGTGAGGAATGGCCCCTCGGGGGGATAAATCCAGCAGCAGGGCCTGAGGTGGCAGAGACATCCATGAGTGTCTCTCCTCAGTGACAGCAGCGCCTGGGATGGAGATTTGGAGGTTTGCACTCCTTCACTCCCTCCCTGCCAGCACCTGCCCCTCCCTTTCGCCGTTGTGCAACATCCCAAGGGCAATTACAGCAATGCTTACGTGGAGGAGTGATATTGGGAAAGTATTTAGTCATTTTAACTGTTCTGCTGGTGGCTCCCCTCCCTTAAGGTGGCTCCTATTTATTCTTTTCCCTCTCCCAGCAATTTGTCACTGGACTCTCGCTGCACCCTGTGGCCCTTTTTGGTGCGTCCTTGGGTACTGAGGGCTCCTCTTGGCAAGGAGGAGTGGAAAAGCCACATTCCCATCCGATCATACTTTTCCTTTCCTTTCCTCATCCCTCCCCTTTTACTACAGTGATTTTAAAGCTTCCGCCCCTTGACAGTGATGCACGAGGCTAGGCGGGGGGAATGATCTTGTAAGCAAGAGGCAAGAGTCTGAAGAGCTTCTCAGCTCTCAGAGGCTTCTGGACGCTTCTGTGTCTCCATCCCTGGAGTGATTTTCCCTGGGCCCAGTGTAAACAAGGCGATCCATTATGGCAGTTTGAGCGTTACTCCACAAACACGCTGCTGGTCCCTGCCCCCACCGCGGGCTCCCTCTGCTCCTGCTCTTCCTGCGCCATGCCTGGATCCTCAGTGTGCCATGGGGGTTATCCATGCTCATCCACACATGGGAGCGACCTCCAGGCATCTGAGGGTGACCAAGGCTCCAGCAGGAACTGGAGTTGAGCCTGAGCAGCCCCACCGCTCGTTCTGCAAAACTGGGGAGTGTTCAGGGGAGGCTGGGGACACCGATGCACTCCCAGGGTGGGATATGGAAGAGTCCGTGGGTATTGTTTATCTTAACAAGAGAGTGAAAAGAGGAGCCTGCAGTAAAAGGAGATAAGCTCACGTGTGCACAAGAGCAACACGAAAAAATACATGATTAAGGTTACAAAGTCAGCACGGAGCATGTAAGAAATCCTGGATTTAAGGACATCTGAGCAGCTTATGGCCGTGGAACGCCGTGCATTCATTAGGGGACAGCTGTAACTCTGGTCTCAAGGTGTTTCCTCCGCAGTGTCTGTGCCTCAGGGAGTGTGTGGGATGGATGGAGCTTGGTTAAAAGCAGCTGTGTCCAGTTTGTGACTGTCCCCCCAGTGTTCTGTCTGCAGCCCCAGTGCCTCATTTGCTGTGCATTGTGCAAATCGTGCTTGGGGGTTGAAATTGTTCCTTCTGGACTTGTGAAAATGCTAAGCCTGCTCTTGCCTCTGTCTTTCCCTTCCTTCCCTGTGTCCCACCTCCATGCTGCTTGGCGGCTGGCAAGGGGGAATGGCAGGATCTCCACCACCAGTAACCCTTTTGGGGAGGTTGGGGAGGTCTGGCCTTGCCCTGGGACCCCGGAGCAGGAGGGAATACACTGCAGCTCCAGGAGGGCTGATGCAAGTGCAGCCCACATGCTTCACACTGCCAGCATTTGATTTTCCATCTGTTTTTTGTTTTGGTTCAGTTAAAGGCAGAGAGGAGAGGTGGGTTTTGGTGTGAACCTCCTGTCTGTCTGCATGCAGTGTGTGGGACAAAGGCATCTTAGCACGGAAAGCCCCAGAAGCACCCCAAGGAGTGGGCTGGGGGACTTAGAAGACATCGTTTCTCCTGAAGCTGTGGGAAAAGTGTATATTTAGGACAAGCAGCCTTGCAGCCTGCTGTATGTATTCACTGTCTGAGAGCCGAGCCAGCCAGAGCCTGGAGGGGACAGATGGAGGAATTAAGGACATCTCAGCTGGGCAGCAGGACCAAGGGATGCTTGCAGGGGAGCTGGCTCCCACACCTGAACCACTTTGGAGACAAGGCTGGGAGTTACCAGAGCTTTTCTTAGCAAGAGAGCCCTCCACCGGAATAATGTGTTGTGGACATAAAAGGAGATCTGGAGAGGGAATATTTTCACTCTGGAAGCTGCTAAGGAACTTGCATTTAGCTGCTAGCAATCTGTTTCAAACTGGGTTCCTGTCCCAGGAAAGAGAAAGCAGAGCAGTCTCGCTGTGTGGACCGACTGTAAATTCTTTTCTGGCTTTGCTGGGGAAAAACAATGTGCTCTCAGTGAAAACCTCCCAGAAATCCAGGACGTGGGTATTTTATAAGTCAGCCCATTGGAGAGAGCAGCTAAGGAGAGCAGTCAAGTAGATCCCCTGACTTTAATTTATTGGCAAGTCAGTGGAGTGGCTGGAGAAGGACGGAGATGCTGCCGCCCTCACTGAGATGGGCAGGTCACGGTGACACACGCGTGACCGCAGGGGAGAGGCTGGGAAAGCATTCCTGAGAGAAGAGATTTGAAAGGGATGTGTCTAGCAGAGCACAAAACTCAAAAAGCCATGGTGAAACTTTGAATTTAGGTGCCTGCAGCAGCAACCCAGGCAGCTTTCCATGAGGACCAATAGATTTCCTGCCTCACGGCATTTGCTTAAAAAGAGTTGGTAAATATACCCACCACTACTAACCATCCTTTTCTGCTGGGAATTACAATTAGCAGCTAAACTCAGTGCTTTACATATAAAAACACCAAGACTTAATTCTGTGCTATGTTTTCTTCAAAGTCTTTGTAGGAGAGACAGCTCCAAGCTGGATCTGGGCTGAGTTACAGGAGGTGTTGGGAAGGAGGGATTGTATCAGTGCACGACGTGTGATGGCAACACCCAGGAGGTGCATGTGGTACAAGATGTGATGTTGTAAAGGATGGGGTGTATGACCCTGAGAGGGACCTGTCAGACCTGTGAGTCACTGCACGTGGAGGTAGCTTCCATCAAACAAGCACAAATGACACTCACTGGGAGACCAAAAATGGATGGATTTTCCTGGATGTGTCAAGAATCAAGAATGGTTTGGGTTGGAAGAAACCTTAAAGATCGTCTCGTTCCACCCCCTCTGCCATGGCAGGGACACTTTCCAGCATCCCAGGTTGTTCCAAGCCCTGTCCAACCTGGCCTTGGACACTTCCAGGGATCGAGGGGCACCCACAGCTGCTCTGGGCAACCTGTGCCAGGGCCTCCCCACCCTCACAGGCAAGAATTTCTTCCTAATATCTAATCTAACTCTGCCCTCTGGCAGTTAAGAAGCACAAGAAGCACATCCCTGACTCTTAATTATCCCATCACATTGCAAATCCCTGCTGCAGCACCGGAGGCTGTGTGAGATGTTCAGCCTTTTGGATAGGCAGGAAGATTCCTATTCCCTCAGCCACTTTCACAGCAGGAGCTGGACTTTCCCAGCCAAGGTTGTACCCTCGCTGAAAGGAGCCTGGAGTGAAGATCCCCATGGAGTTACTTGTTTGGAAGGGAGATGCTCTGGTCTGCGGAGGAGTTCCCAAACACAGGGAATTAGGATGGGATTTCAATGGAAGCAGATTATCCTGTTTCTCTCTGAGCACATTTCTGCCTCTGAATCGGCACATGACAGGCAAGGCAGCTGGGGCAGCCAGCAGGGCAGCTCCCATGAATGCCAGAGGGGACTGAGCCCAGCTCCAGGGAGGGTTCCCTGTATTCCCAGTGTGGCTGGAGCAGGAGCTGGGATGGCAGGAGAGGGATGGAGGGGGAGCAGGCAGAGGGCACAGAGCTGCGGTGTGGGATGGGCGGCACAAAGCGCTGTCAGAACAGCAGGGACTCGCGCTGGCGACGGCTGCAAATGGAGATGGAAAGGGCTGGAAAGGAAAGGACTCGACACAGCTGGTCCCCTTCAGCTTTGATCTTGAAAGCAGAAGGGTGTTGGCCACAGAGCAGGAGAGGGGAAGAAGGAGGATGACTCATAAAAATATTGGTGTTTCCATGAAGATGCTGTTACCTGAGGACAGGAAGGAGGAGGGACCTTCCCTGCAAATGTGGAGGGAGCTGGAAGAAAAAGTCCCCCTTGTGTAGAAATTTCCAGCCTCCTTAGGAACACGGAGCTGCTTGCTCAGGAGCCAGCAGTTTGGTTGTTTGCTGGGAATTGCTGGTTTGTGCAGAGCAGAAGGTGGTTTGTGTGCTTGTTGCTTAAGGGCAAAAAAAAAAAAGAGAGAAAAATAAAGGAAGAGCTGGTTTTCTTGGAGGCCTGTGTGGTGGAAATGTATTTGGAAGAGGAAAGAGAGCTCTCCTTCCTGCTGCTGGGTGAGGAGTCAAGGGGTATGATCCAACCCCGGGTAGCTGGGGGGAAGTCAAACATTCCCCAGGATCTTTGGTCAGAGACTCTGGCCATGGGAGGGCTGAGGTTTGATTTCCTGACCACCATGGGGACTGTGCTGGGGAGAGGGTTGTAGTTTACTCACAGTCACGTAGATTTGCTCCATGTACCCATCCCTTCCGCTCACAAGTGACAGAAGTGGCTTGTCCGGCACAGAAGGATGCGAGAAGGATGGATGGACACAGGTGATGCCAGCTCTGTACCAAAGCAAGCTCAAACTTTCCCTCTCTGCCCCCTCCACGAGCCCTCGGGGGATTCCAGCTCACAGAAGCCATACATGCAGCGTCGGACCAGCTCTGATTTTTATCCTGGAGGCAAAAATCACTGGAAATAATGCTTCATTGCTCTGAAGGTCCTGACACCACCCTTAACCACCACATCACGAACCTCCTGTCGCAATTGTGATCTGCGTATGTGTCAAATCTTGCCTCGCAGATAAAAGCTGCTCCGCAGGCACCTTTTGTACTAAAATACGGAGCCTTTAAAATGTGAAAGAAACAACAAAATGTAGGACGCCACACAAAGCTGACCCACTGGGGACCAGGGAGGGGGGAGAAAAACCCGCAAGAAGGAGGGCTTGACATACAAAAATTGTTTTGTTAACAAAGCATCATTGTTCCACTCTGAATCGGTTTGACTGGAGTGGTAGAAACACCCCATCTGGAGACAGATGGAGAGTTTTCTGGCTAAAGAGACGGCGGGAGGAGGGCCGGCTGACAAGCCAGCAGATAGCATTGTCTGCTGCTACCTTGGCAATGGAGAGGAGAAAGGGCGGGTGGCAGATTAGGCATCCCCTGTGCCACCCGCCTTCTGCACAGGGAGGTGTGCTCCCAGGTTGTCTGCTCACACCTCAGGATAATCCTCCTTCTTTTCTTTTGGGGCTGGTTGGGTGTTCGTGGGGATCAGAGAGGTGTCTGGGGAAGCTGCAAGCCACCAAGGTGGCTCTTGGTGAGATGGTCCTGCTCCACCTCTGTGTTGTGCTAGGCCTTGGTGTGGTCTGGGTTTAGGAGCACTGAGGGACTAAAGTGCAAATGTCATCCCAGTGAAAATGTGGAAGGCTCGCTCCTGCTTTTCCATGGGATTTGCCACTAACTTCCAGGAGAGCAGGGTTTGGGCTGCTGGGAGGATGCTGAGTGGAAGCCAGTGTGGTCACAGCTGCAGAGAGTGAAACTGGTGGGAGCAGCAAGAGTTGGTGCGATGCCAGAACACCCAGGGATGTGTCATGTGTGGGGTGCTCAGGTTGATCCAGCAGGCCTGCAGGATGCCTGAGGATTCTTGCAATTGCCCTGGCCACCTTGCTGAGGAATGAGCAAGGAAAAATCTGTGTTGAATGCTCAGGCCCTTTGAGCTACAGCACAGGTTAAACGTGAGGTGGTTTATGGCATCAAGGTCTGCCGGCACACGGTGTCTGCTCCTCCTGGGAGCTCACCAACAGCCCCTGCTCCCTCTGCTGACTTCCATGCCTGATGGGAAACTCCAGGGTGGGTATGGCTCCTGCCAGAGCTTTGAGGGATCATATCCTGCCCACCCTATCTGAATTCCTGATGACTTGCTAATTGCTTGACACACTCTACTTGCAATGCAAGAGACAGGCTCACGTCATCCTCTGTGGTTTGCCAGGGGAGAGTGTGAACCTCTTTTTGACTTGCCTTGAAATAGATGAAAAAGAATAGGGCTTGATATGATTAATGTGAAAACTTCAGCTCGGTTTCCTGCCTTGGCATCTGGGCTTTGGTCTTCTTAACATCACCGTGCCTTGTTTTTTGAGGATTGGCCGCACGTGGGAGCATCTGAGAGCTGATGGTGCTGGCTGTGCTGTGGTAGTCTGGGGGCTCCTCTGCAAGGTCTGTCCATAATCCCCGGCTGCTGGAGACATTCCAGGTTTGTGCAGCAGTCAGGGAAGGATTCAGGTGGTTGCCTCGAGGCACTGCTGAGATAATACCTCAAGGGGCTCCTATTCAAAACCACTGGGGCCTTTACAATTGCATGGTGGAAATCTGTTCAGATGCACCATGGCTTTTTGGGGAGCCAGATGAGCAGCCCAGCTTGGCCACTGGCTGTGGGCAGGCGGTCACAGAGTGGACCAGCACGGCTTTGATGCACCCTGCGAAAATCCGTGCAAGGATTAAAGTAAAAGGTGGATTTGGTCTTTGAGCCTCGGGGCTGCAGATGCAGCAGCATGGTGGTGGCAAGGGGTGTCCTGATGCCCTGGTGTCCCCAGACACATCCAGAGTGTTCCCATGGGATTGCAAATCTGGATTCAATTTTAGCTTCCCTGCCTGTCTTACTGTGTTTATCTTCTGCATGCCCTGCTCTGGGATTGATCCCACCTGATCCAAGCTGAGCTGGTCCAGAGGGACACGGCACAGGGAGGAGTGTGAGGGTAACAGGAAAGTCTGTGTCACATCCTGCTGTTGAATCCACGTGTTTGCTTGCATCCATTGTGGCACCATGGGTGACTTTGGGATGAAGTGGCCTCAGGGAGGAGAAGTGAATGGGGTCAAGGAATGCAAGATGGAGTAGAACAGGATGGATTTGTTCACCTGAGCTCTCCTACAGTGTATTGTGGTTGTCCCAGAAGGAAGGGACCTGGACATGTGAGAAGGGAAATGCTTAGACAGCCATCCCCTGCTTTTGCAGTTATTTGCCTGCCCTGGGCTGCTGGGAACACCGTTCCTACAGCCTGCTCCAAGAACCCATCCTTTAGCTGTCTCGGATTTCAGCCCTGCTGCTGCACCAGCTGCACCGTGCTGGCAGGAGAGGAGAGGGAAGGTGAGGCAGGGCGGGCAGCTCGGCTGCTGTCACAACGCAGCGCTCTTGACGTGGTGTGGATGCCAGGGACCAGCTGGGACACGGACCCGGCCACCGGGCACTGGCTGCCCTGGAAGGAGGAGATGGGGTCTGGATTGGTGGTGATGCATCAAAGCATCCAAGAGTGAGGTCTGACACTTGCCTGGCGGCTGGTCAGGTGCTGTTCTCTTTGCCCTACTGCTTGGAAGGCAGGGTACTTCCCTGGGGAAGTGCCATCCACCCCATCCCGCTGGGATCCTGGCATCAAATCTTTCACCTTGCTTTCCTCCGTGCAGAAAGGGGAGGTAAATTCGCATGCGAGCTCTCCCGGGAAGCGGAGGGGATGGATTCACCTTGCTGAGAAGCGAGGGAATCGCTGGGAAAAGGTGCTGGAATAAGCACAGAGCAGATTAATCTGCAGCGACTCCGCTGTGGCCAGTCCCGGTGTGAAGGCGCCCGGGGAGGTCGGGTGTGTTGGGGCGGTGTTTGCTGCTCTCTGCCTCCCAAACGCCTCCTGCGCCGGGCTCTGTGAATCAGCATTTCTGCAGTCGGAAGGAGACAGCGGGGAAAGGCAGGAGGATGTCAGGGCACGGGGAGCCTGGCGGGGAGGAGGATGGGGGGGAACCTCGTTAAAAAGGGGCAGCCTGTGAGTTGGGGGTGGTCTCATGCCGTGGCTCTGCAATCGGCTCCCTCCAGGTTTTTGCTCATTACCGCCGTACACCCCTCGTGCACCGTGCTGAGGTAAACGAGCGCTGGGAGCGATGCCTCCCCTTCCCACCGGCGATGCCTCCCCTTCCCTCGCTGCCGGCGAGGGGGGAAAGTGTCAAGCTGGCACTGGGAGAAGGCAGGAAAGCGATGTGATCCGCCACAGCTTCTGAACCCAGAACCTGCGGAGATCCAGTTACAGCAGCGGGGTTAGAACAAAAGAGATTTGCCTCCGGGATCAATTCCTCTCCATTTTCCGGACTGTGCACGTGTGTGTGTGTGTGTGTGTGTGTGTGTGTGTGTGTGTGGAACAGCCTCGGTCTCTGCCGCACCTCCAGCCCGGGGCCCGGCTGAGCACCAGGGCTCTGACTCTCTGAAATGCTTCTTTTTCCCAAAACAGGGAGGGCAGGGTAATCCCCTGGGACAGGCCTAGAAATAGCAAAGCCAGGCCAGGCTTTGCAATGCTTGGAAATCAGGAGCCAAGCTGGGCAGCTGGAGGTTGCTGCAGCTCCAGCCTTTGCTCTGCCAAGGGCTGAGCTCTGGGTTGGGATGTGAGACCACCCCTGATCCCCATGGTTCACTCCCAAGGCATTTCCAGGTGATGCCTCCTGGCCAGCAAGCAAAACCCCAATCCCTCAAAAGCCTTTTCTGCCCCATAATAGCTGTGCCAACACCATATTATCTGAAATAACCCACGGCCGTGCTGGGGCTGGGGGAATCATGAGCCCTTCACATGTGCTGCAGAACCGGCTCAAGGAATCAGCAGGATCCTGCACCCTGGGATGCTTGTCACTCATTTCAGGGGGGTTGGGTGGCTTCTTTGGGGGTGGGGTTTTTTTGGCATATTGCCTTCTTCCAAATGCCGCCAGGGATGAGCCATGGAGAGCACAGATGTGCATCCCGAGCATTCCACAACGAGGTTCCTGATTTAAGGACTGTGATTAACCTCTTTCCGACAGTTGCTAACCAGGTGCAGGATTGTAACGGGAAGAGGAGAAAGCTCAGTGAAAACAGCCACTTTTCCTCCGTCACCTGGAAATGCACACAGATGCCATTTTCTGCCTGGAAATCATGCAGATTTTAGGGCTTATAGTGGGTGCAGGGACACCCTGTTTGTATCAGTACTGGCCTGTAGCTGCTCCCCGGGGCCTCTCCCCTCCTTTCGTGCTTGGGATCCCACAAACAAGGCATCGATGGAGTGAATCCAGCACAGGACATGCTGGTGTGTGGGATCATGGGCCACCTGAGGCTATGCATGCAGGTTGCTCACAGGAAACCGGGCAGAAAATCACTCTGCATTTGCCCCCTGCAGTTTTTCCTGGGATTTTGCTGTTTGGAAAGCTGGGTATCCAGAGGAGAAGTGGTATTTCACAGTTAGGCATGAAAAGGGGAACCATTGCAGCTTGTGTTTTGCAGGCAAGAGTTAAACCAGGAGCTGCCAAAGTTGCTCATTTTCAGGAAATCTGGTATCTGTGGGATTCAGTGCTCCTCTGGCCAGGACTACAAAAGCTGGAGAGGGACTCTTTCCAAGGGCATGGAGTAACAGGACAAGGGGGAATGGCTTCACATCGACAGTGGGCAGGGATAGATTGGATATTAGGAGGAAATTCTTCCCTGTGAGGGTGGTGAGGCTCTGGCACAGAGAAGCTGTGGTTTCCCCATCCCTTGAAGTGTCCAAGGCCAGGTTAGAAGGGGCTTGGAGCAAGCTGGTCTAGTGGAAAGTCTCCCTGTCCATGGCAGGAGGTTGAAATGGGATGGGCTTTAAGGTCTCTTCCAACCCAAACTATTCTGGGATTCCATGACTGTCACTGGCCTCCCAGGTTTGGCTTTCATGTGTGTCACTCACAAATGCTGTATCTCATCCCAAATAACCCTCTGGCATCGTGGTGGGTTTCAGATCAGCTTTGGAGTTCCCTGTGGGCTGGTCAGGTGCTGTGGTGTGTGTTCACAGCCACACTCTTACTGTTTTTCCAGCCCCTGGCTGGGTGGTTTTAGGACCCCCTTGTTGTGCCTCCTCCCCTTTCCATCTCCCCATCTCTTAACTGCAAATCCCTGTATTTCTTCCCAAAGAAGAGGCTGCAGTCTGTGTTTCACACTGGGACTCCAAACACTTTGCAGAGTCAAGAGCTGTTCCTTGAGGGAACAGCAGGGAAAGAGAGAGGGATGGGGGCCTGGGCAAGAGGACACCCCCCGAAGTGGGTGAGTAGAATATAGGTTTGGGAAATATGGAGACAGAAAAATTTATTAAAAACAATTAATAGCTGCTCCAACCAAGAATTTAACCTGAAACCAAAGCCTTAGGGAGGGAGGAAATGAAGTGGCGTATGATTGTTATTTTATTGCCTAATATTTTTATTTTTTTAAATATGATATGCTAAATGCAAATAAGCATTTGTACTGAGCAGGAGAGGGAGGGGATGGAAGACATGCCGGGAAAAGTGAGTGGGATCTAGGTTTTGCATCGTTCGCTGAATTACTGGCAGGTCTTTTGTAACATCTGTTAAAAATAAAACAAACATTCATTTCCATTTTTCGCTGCCTGAGATGGCTCCTGCAAAAAAATTTCAACCTGTCCAGGAATTTGTCTTGAAAGTTGCCCTCCCTCTCCTCACGCCTCCTCTTCTCCAGGGGAGATTTCCTTCCTGGACTTCCCAGGGGCTCCATTAGCCCCACATTAAAGCCTTTCTACTTTGCTCTAAAACTCTCCATCGAAGTAAAAGGAATTCTAATAAACCACTGGGAAGACTCTGCTATTCACTCTTTCCATGGAAACACGGCGCTGCCTCGGAGCAGAGCTCCTCTCGACGGAGCCTGGGTCACGGCAGGAGGAGACCAAGGAGGGATGCAGAGATGGTTTCCATTATAAGAGACCTTTTGAGAGAAATAATCGCTGCTCTCCCACCAAGGAAAGCCTTCGAGATGTCAGGGGCCTCGGCACGGCGCGGGAGCGGGGCCGGCCTCAGAGGGGGTGGTGGTGGGAAGTGGGATGTGCTGGCCGCTGAGAAACTCATTAAAACATCTGATTAGTGGAAATTAAGGCGCCCAGGACTGATTCCTCACTCCCAGTGGGAGGGATGAGTCCAGGAGGGTTGGATGGACCCGGTGCTGCAGGAAGAGGCTACACAAGGGGGCTCAAGGCTGGGGACGTGGGGTACGGGGAGGCCACGAGGTCACAGGAGGACAGTGGTGGCTCCACGCCCAAGGCTGTGCTGCACAGACCAAACATCACACCACAAAAATACATTTTTCAAGGCCAAAAAAAGCCTGTTTGCTCTGGGAGGGGATTTCTGGCCGTTCCCTGGGTCCCAGATGGGAGCTGGACGAAGAGGTCATTGGATAGATCCCTACCTAAAGCCACTGTGGTATAATTAATTTCCAGCCCCCTTGCAGGCACAGTCATCCCGAGTGTTGCTATTCTGACACGGCGCTGCAAGATGAAGGATTTTATTTTTTATTTTTTTTTTTTATTTTTTTATTTTTTTATTTTTTAAAGCGTGAGGAAGCTCGTTAGAAATAGCCCGAAGGGCAAAGTTAGGAAATGAAAATCCATCGGATCCGCTCAGAGCCGATGCACGGAGCTTGATGAGAGCCAGAGCAGGGCTGCTGCTCCCTGCCTGCAAGGAGCCACCGCACGTGTGGGGTGTGTGGCACCCTGGCCAGGGAAAGAAAGCAATCCATTGGGATGGTTGGGAGTGGGGCTGAGGGAAAATCCACCAGGGAGAGGGATGAAAGAAAGATGAATGAGAAGGAGCCAGCTTAAAGCACCCAGTGTAGGTACTGGGGAGGTCCTTGGAACCCAGTTTGGCCAGTCATGTCAGGGCTGTATGAAAGGGGAGGCTGGAGGGGAAAAGCTCGGGGAGATTTTCTCAGGATGCCTTATCATTTAGGTCGAAGCGGTGAGACACCGAGGGAGCCAAGGGAGCCAGAGTGCCTTTGTTTTAGCAGCTCCAGAAATAACATTGCTATGAGTCATTATTTTTGAGCCTCTCCGGGGCAGGAGGTGCGGGGTTACATCCAGGGAAGCCTCTGACTTTGATCAGCAAGGTGAGCCCTGCTCTCATGGCAGGGAAGATGGGAAGAGGGTATTTGATGCTGGCAGTGCTGTTTTGTGGTAGCTCAGGGTGACATCTGTTCCGGGATGCTCCAGATCCAAATTTTATCAAGGGGTTGGAAACTTTTCCATCTGAACAACTGAGCAGCGTCATCCTCCAAGCTCACTTGGAGGTTTTAATGAGTGAAGTTAATTGGTGTTAGAGGTGGTGGTCTCCCACCCAGGCAGTGGTTTGGCTTAGACAGACATGACCGTGTCATGCAAACAGAGGTGATGTGGGTGTTGACACCTCAGAAATGCTGAGAAGTCATGAAATCAGCCTTTTTGAACCCGTAAATGGTAGGCACAGAACTGTAAAGGTTCCAGAAAAATAACAGTGTTTACCGAAAGCCAAAGTGTTTGGTGGTGATTTAATTTGCATATGGGGCTCTCTGGGGCTTGTGGTTTCAACCTTTCTTCCCACCACGGTGAGGTCAGGGCTGGAGGAGAGCAGGGCTGAGGTCTCTATGAAATCACAGGACTGCTGGAGGTGGGGATTTCAAACATAGCAGAGCTGAGAAATAACATGGATGGACCAGATTGTTGAATTTATTGGATTGTAGTGTAAAAATAACAAATCCTTTAGTCTTCTGTCAATCCCAGAGGAGAAGCTGGGGGTGACATCCTTTGGGTCCATCCCACCTTGGCTTTGCTAGGGTGGCAGTCACAGCTCGTGATGCCGAACAGTGCCAGGCTCTTCCGTGTGAAGGGCAGGGCAGATTGGTGATTACAGGGAATAACACCAAATCCCTGGAGAGCCACGAGGTCCCAGCTTGATTTACCATCCTGCAGAGAGGCATGTGTGAAGCTGGAGGTGGCTGGGAGCATATTGTGGTGTGTTACCTACAAACAGCCAGGCTGGGTCTGCCATGGGGATGGGGATGAGGATGAGGATGGGGAGGAAAAAGACAGGGGAGATGAGAACAAGCAGTCTGCTTTTGCAGGTGCTGTGTCCCCTTATGAGGCTTGGTCTGGTTTGCAGCTTGATGCCTCCTATCTCGAGTAATTAACAGGGAAAAGAGAGGGCCTGGTTATCCATCCTTCAAGAGCAAGGGGTTGAATTGAAAGGCAGCGCCTTGGAAGTGGATCAAATAGCTCTCCAGCCCCCCGCGTACGGCTCGGAAACTTGCTGCCGTGCTGCGTTATCAAGGTGAACAGCTTTAGTTCAATTAACGAGAGGCTCAGAGCGGAGTCGTGGGAGGAGGCAGGGCTGGGCGTTTGCTCCCTTCGGGCAGCGATCCGGTGTGCCAGGACCACCACAGCTCCGCGTCCCTTGGCGAGGGGACCGGCTCCCCCTCTTCGCCTCTGCGACGCCTTTTATTTACCCCTTGGAAAAAATCAGTGCGCGTGTGGAAGGGTTGTTCTTTGTTACCACCTC
This sequence comes from Pseudopodoces humilis, assembly GCF_049639895.1. NCBI lineage: Eukaryota > Metazoa > Chordata > Aves > Passeriformes > Paridae > Pseudopodoces > Pseudopodoces humilis. The sequence goes on from NC_142217.1 coordinate 15,654,539, forward strand.
CCTTTCCCCCTCCCGCTAATAATAAGCCTCCCCAAAATCAATCGCTCCCAGCGATGAGTTGCCATCGGCTCACCGTGCACCTAAAATCCCCGCGGATGACGGTGCCGGGAGCCCGCACGCCTGGATTTTTCCTGCCGGTCGCTGCCTGGGCTGCAGCTGGCTCCGGCACGCAGAAAGCTGCAGGTGTGATTTGTTCATTTGCCTCCACCTCCCCGCTTCCCCCCCTCGCTGCCTCCCTCCTGCTCTGCTTCCCTGCCGAGCCCACCTAGCTCATCCCACCCAGCTCATCGCGGCGGCCAGACCCGCATCCCACCCTGCGCCGACTCCGGCATCTCCCCGGTGCAGTGCTGGCGGAGGGTTGGGATGGCTGGGGCTGGAGAGAGTGAGTGTGTGTGTGTGTGTGTGTGTGTGTGTGTGTGTGCGTGGAGGGGAGGGGGGTTAATCTGATCCTACGAGGTTGGAAGAAGGAAAAAAAAAAAAAAATCAAAACTATAAAGAAGGCAGCAGCCTCCTCCTTTTCCCTCTCCCCCGCTCCAGAGGATTAAGCCTACAAAAAAAAAAGAGAGAGAGAGAGAGAGAGAAAAAATGTCTGCAGCTTTCTGTTGACCCTGCATGATGGCATTTTTGCGCTCTGTGTGCTGCCTCTGCTGATTGCTATTCCTGGCACAAACACACACACACACACACGCGCGCACACACACACACGCAGCCCCAGCACGGCTCACACGGGCACGGCGAACCCACTCCAAAATCCCCCCAAAAAAAAAAATATATATATATATATATAACAAAAACAACAAACCAAACCCAACCCAAACCGGTGCCGCTCGGTGTCCCTGGCCACCCTGATCTCTGTCGGGAGAGCTGCCAGCACCCGCTGCCGCTCGCCCTCTCCTCCACCCCACTTCTCACCTCGGTCCCCAGCTCCAGCGAGCACTTTCTGCCGGAGCCGCCCGCAGCCAGAGCCCTCCACCACTCCTACCGCTGGCATTACATTTTCAGGCTGGATGCTATAGGGCCGTTTCTAATTACCTTATATCCCCTAGTGGTCTATGAATAATGGTTAGTGAAGGAGCTCAGAAGGGCTGCTGAGAAGGGAAGCAAAAAAAAAAAAAAAAAAAAAAAAAAAGGAGAATTGTGCTATTTCTCACATTTTTTTTTCTAAGGATCTAATCTGGCTACTGTGCTCTGGAAGAGGAGGAGAGCGAGCCAGCAGGAGAGAGAGGAGAGAGCGAGGACCATCGCAGGTATTGTTGCAAGCTACATCTTTGTGCTTTTTTTTTTTCTTTTTTTTCTTTTTTTTTTTTTGCTGAAGCCACAGCAGAATTGGAACTGGGGGGGGGGTGGCGAGTGAGGGGTGTACGGACAGAGCTTTTTCCGGATTTATTTTTTTCTCTCGTGCAACTCGTGTGCTGCTGCGATTGAATGGATGCACGGCGCCGGCATCGCGGAGTTTGGGGAGGGAGGGGGGGGATTATACGTGTGTGTGTTGTGTGTGTTGTGTGTGTTGTGTGTGTGTCCTGTTTGCAGCAGCAACGGAGGAGCCGGGGGGCGTGTGGAGATGGTGGGGGGGGTGGGTTGTTTTGCTTTTCTGGAAGTAATAAAGAAATTTGCAACCGGTCCAAAACCCCTCCTGACTTGCCGATTGATGGGTGTCTGAACAAAGATACAGCTGAGACTTGGAAATGTTTGTGTGTGGAAGGGGATGGATTTCGTTTTGCTTGTCCTGACTCCCTACTTTTGCGAAGTTAAAATAATAATGGGCACGGGGCTGCGAAAGCCTCTGCAGAGGGAAGTCTTCCCAGGGAGGTTTATTTAATTGAGGAGTTATGGATGTGCATGGTTTTATACTTCCAAAAGTTGCGGCGGTGCCGCGGGCGGGCGCCTGGCTCTCCTTGCCGTTGTCTGCACGTGAGAACGCTGACTTGATGGATTTTCTTTCTTTTATTCTGGTGGCTGGCGGGGCAGGAAAAAATGGATCTAGCAGATAACCCAAGGAATCGTGGGGTTTGCACATCTGGCTGCGCCTTTGGAAAGCCCCTCGGTGGGACTTTCACCTCCCGCTCCCTTTCTCCCACGGCAAATTTTGCCTCCAAATCTCCGTTGACATTAATAAACAAACAAACCAGGGAATAGCCGTGGAGCCCGGTGAGGGGGCTCGGAGTGCTGCCCGGGGGTGGGGAACCGTGTGCTTTTGTTTTAAATAACGAAACGGCGATGATTGAAAACATATGAATAGGATGCAATGCAGAGCGGGTGTGTTACGGGGCGGGCGGGGGGGGAAGAGCTGGAAAACTGCTTATACGACAGAAGCAGAGCTTGAATGAGTGTGGTGAGATGAAAGGAGAGGGGTCCGTCCCTCGCCCGGCTGTGAGGCTGCTATGAGGGGATGATTCCCAAAGGCAGAGGAATGATTTTGGGGGAAAACCTCCCCCCTCCCAAAAAAAAAAAACCCCAAAAACAACCCATCAAACCTGAGGTATGTGATTATATCCCGTCCAACTTTGCCGGTTGCGGCGTTAATGGAGCTAATTGTCCTCAAAAAAGAATAAAACCAGGGGAATATATGTGTGTGTGTGGAGGGGGGAGATGTACGGGGAGCAGAAGCAGAAACCTCACTGGTCCCCCAAAAAAAGCACCACTGAGGTGGGGGATACCGAGGCGGCATCCAAACGTGGCCGGATTGTGATTATCTGGGCGAAAATAAAGATGGAGCGACTGCCCTGGGGAAGGCTGTAATCCCCCAGGGAAGGGCTCCCAAACCGCGCCGGTGCTGCCCTTCGCTGCCTGCCCTTCGCTGCCTGCCCTGCCTGGCCTTGCTTTTGTGTTTGTTTGCTTCCGAGGAGGGGGGAAAAGGGAGCTGGGGGGGCCACGAAGGCGGGGAGAAGCCGTGAGGGCGGAGAGCCGATTTAAATTGGACTTAATGGATTCCCAGGGCAGCTCTTTTAGATGAAAGTCAAAATAAGAGCCAAAGTGAATCTCAGCAGACCTGTCTGTTGCATTAGAGATGCAGCCCTTCCTCTCCCTCCCTCCCTCCCTTTATTCTTTAAAAGAGAGGGGGAAAAAAGTGTTATCCGTACAGAAGACAGCGTGGAGTTTCTCATTCCTATAATGCGAGCTCTAATTGAAGAACTTGCAGCCTCTTGGGAGAGTCTTTACTGATCGCTGCTTTTGTTATTCATGCCGCGCTCTGTTTTCTTGGGATTTTTTGGGGGGGCTGGTGTAAGTCTGGCTGTGCCGGGTGTGATGCTGTGTCCCCCCCAGGCTGGCTCCGTGGGCTGGCAGCAGGTAGGACCCCCCAGTCCCCTCCTCAGGGGTCTCAGTGGGATCCTCTGGGTATGTTGTGCTGTGCTGGAGGAGATGAGCAGCTGAAACCCCCCGGGAGCTGTCGGGGTGAGATGCTGCAGCCTGGCTGCGGGTGGCTCTCGTCCTCACAGGACCCCTTGGATGGATCCTGCCCAGCGTGGCACATGGGAATGGGAGCAAAGCAGGGCTTCTGCCTCCTGCTTGTGCTCCCTGCAATGATTTTAGGGTGCTGTGGGGTGCCACAAGCCTGCTTGGTGCAGAGGGCACAGTGCAGCCCTGCTGTCACGGCTCTCGTGTCCCACGAGGGTCTGCGGTGTCACCTGGAGGGGACAGGTGTTGTGCCAAAGCCACGTGGATGCTCTGCCCACCCAGGCTGAGGAGTAGCACACAACCACTGAGCCTGCAGGACCCTCCTCTCCTGCCTTTTCTGTTGCTCAGGAATTCAGGACAGGGGTGCACAGGGAGACTGGCAGATGGGGCTCTCCCCTGCAGAAGTCTCATCACCCCCACTTCCCTCCCAGCCCCCTTGGGTGGCCAGAGGAGGTGGTGGCTGTCCTCAAGCCCTGTGTCCCCCACGAGGTCCCATGGTGATGCTGCCCTTGGCTGGTTTGATGCAGCCGAAAGCTCCTGGAGGGCAGGTCCTTGTTGTCCCTGTGTCCCTTTCCCAGCCTTGGGCACCCATTTGAACTACACTTGAGCTCTGCAGGGATGAAAACAAGAGCCACAAGCCCCAGGGCTGCTGTCAGTGGCATTTGGTGATTGTGGGGTGAGTGTGGCTGGGGAAGAGGATGTGTGAGCAGGATGGGGCTCTGCCAGCCCATCGGCTTAGCACAGAGGCAAAGCAGTTAACCTGGACATCTGATCTCCCCGGGAATTGTGTATTGACCCTGACAGCGATGCATCAGGAGCGACAGACTCTCCATCATCGATCCCTCTCCTCCCATCACCAGGTGTCGACACCAACAGTCGTGGAGCCGGCTTTAATTTCAGGCCTTTGGCTCCAGCACGTAACACTTAGCCACGGTCCCAAGGTGCCACCAGGCTTTGCAAACAAACACCTCCACAGGCAGGTGACCGTCCCCATTTTGTGGCAGGGATGGCACTTGCTGTGGGTGGCCAGCTGAGCTGGGGACAGGGCTGGCAGGGACCATCCCAGGGCCACTGGGCAGGGAGACTTCGGTGGGGGATCCAGGGATCACCCGGAGTTCCTGCTTTGCCAGTCTTTGCTAGGAAAAGCCTCTGATCTAGCACCCCTTGTGCCATCAGTGCTGAACAGCAGAGGATTTGCCCAAGCTGGGGTGTCCCAGTCCTTTTGCAGCCTCTTCTGGGTGACCTCATCTGGCCTGGATGTGTCTTGTTTTCCCCACCTTTAAAATGGCCACTGCCAAACCTGCTGGGTGCTCAGGTGTGCGTGTCACCCCGCAGAGACCTGCTGGGGAGCGTGGTGGCTTTCTTGGGTGCCTTCATTTTGGGCAGGACACTGGGGCTGCCTGGGGCCGGCTGGCACTTCGCCTCTCCCCCTTCCCAGCATCTTGAGATTTCCGAGACACACGCAGCCAAGCTGAGGCTGAAAAAGCTGCTTGTGGTTCAAGAGCATCTCCTCGACAGAGGAGAGAGGGAGGCTTTTCATTTCTCCCTTTCTTTTGGAGCTATCCAAGCTCCCCTCACCGGTGCAGGGGCTCTTCCCGCTCCCCCCTGCAAGGGAACGTTAAAAGCCAGGGGCAGTGGATATCTTGACACCCCGTCAATCTGAGCCTTTTACAGCAGCAGTCTCTGAAGGCTGGCACTGCTGCACAGAAGAAAACAAGTGAGAAGAGGGGGGGAGGCGAGAGCAAGCCTTTGCAGCCGGCAATCGATAATTGTGGTGTCACTCACTGCCTTGGAAGTTCCCGCATCCCCACGGTCGCTGCTGGGGGGAGAAGGGGAGGGTGAGAGCTGGGCTTTGCCCTGCCAGCACCGGGCATGGGGCAGGGAGGATGGCAGAGGGTGAGAGCCTGGCCCCGAGCAGGAGCCTCCTGCTGCATTACTCACCACTTGATGTAGCTTGAACCTTTCAACTCCCTCCCCTTGGGGATGGAGCGGGCTGGGCAGAAGGTGTTGACGGAAAACGCTCTCCTTTCTTAGCTTTGAGGGTTTTTATTCCCCCATCCTTCTTTTTTTTTTTTTTTTTCCTTCCTCACCTCTCTCTATGTGCATTTTGAGCTTTAATAATCCCCCCAAAATATAAAAGAAACCCAAAAAACCCCCCAACCCAGCTCCCCCTCATGTGTGTCTCCGTCTTAGCAAAAGCCGAGGCAAAAGATCAAGGAATTCTTCCTTTTGTGCAGCTTTCAAGACCAAAGATGTGCCGGTGAAAAGGGGAGGCTCAGAGTACCAGGCACACACAAGTGTTAAAGGAGAGGCTTCCCTTTTGTCTCCAAGGCAATCAGCCGGTGAAGGGATCCACAAATTAATTAAAAATTGCTCTGTCTTGATTGAGTTATTCCTGCTCGCATCCCACCTGCCTATCAAAAGACTGGGAATGGCAGGAGGAAATTCCTATTTCTTTCCCAAACAGCTCAGACACGTACCACGGTCTGTCTCTCTTGCCTTTTATCCCAGGCAGCAAAGGAAATAAAAAAAAGAAAGGGCTGGCGCGGTATCCAAAGAGATCTCTCCCGGAGGATGTGTCCCCTCTCCTGCGCTAACAAATGCTGCGGTATTTGGACGATTTGGAAGAAAAATGAGCAGATTTACGTGTCAGGCATGGGCCAAATTGTAGTTGTAACTCCATGAAGTTGATGGAGATCCATCGGAGATTAATTTGGCCCCAGGTCTGGCGCTTGCTCCGCAGGGAATAGGCTGGATCTCTGCCTTGGTTGAAACAAGAGGTATTCAAATGGGTTTGTTGTGGCTGTGTTATGCCCAAGTGGTAGAACCGAGCAAAAATCCCAACTGGTTGTATCCCCGGTGCCAAAGCACCATAAATACACCTCGAGCTGTCAAGTCCTGCACAGTCTCTACTGCATTCACCCCTGAGAATGCTTTAAGGGGGTAGATTTATCTTCAGGGGCTGTACACAAGTCTCCCTGTGTGCTTTGCTAAGAGGCTCGAACTCCAGCCCGGTGTCCTGATGGGAGAAGCCTTTCTCCCCTCTTGTTTATGGGATTTCCACCCAAACCAAGCCTGTGCTGGGGCTCAGCGTGAACCCCAGAGAGCCCAGCCCTCCTTCACCGGGCTCAGGCTCTGGTTTGGGGGGGGCATCATCAGTCAGTGCCTCTGAGCAGGATTCAGGGGGGGTGGTTTGCTGCTTTGCAGTCAGACCTTGCTTCCTCTGCTTTATTGTCATCTCCTCTCTTAGTCACCGCTCGATGCCTCACCAGAGGACACTGCTCCTGCTGCATTTATGGCAGCCACTAAAATTGGCTGCTCCGACAGGGAGGGACAGCGAGCATCAGGGAGGCTCTGCCCAGCTCCCTTATGGTCCTTGGCATGGTGTGGGGAGCACAGGGGAGCTGCAGGGCAGGTGGGTCACCAAATGGATCCCCTGTGCTGAGGATGGACCTCCAGCTCTGCTGGGTCCCTCCAGCTGATGCGTGAGGGAATATGGGAGCAGTGCTGGAAAGGAGCAGCAGCAGCCACGTTCTCAGGTGGAGATGGCTGGCGTGTAAATGAAAATGAGATGCTCGATAAAGTAGGAAAGCATAATTAAAAACGTTCACGGCTGCTGGCTCGCAAAGCGTGGGCACTCAGCGATCCAGCGAGGCACAGCCGTCCCCCCCTCCCCAAACCCCACGGCTCTCAGCTCGCCTCGTCCTGTAATAGCGTGTCCTTCACATGCCTGTCGCTACATGATCTATAGAACAGGGCTGGCCTCTCATACCACTGCCTTCCACCAGGCCGGTGACTGGATTCTCCAGAGGAGACTCTAGTCCTATCATAGCATGTCCTTCACCGTGACTGCTGCTGCACAGAGACACGGCAGCGCGGGGCTCTAATACCTTGTAATTCACTGTGACTGCTGTGGCAAGACCTGCACCGTGCTGTGCTGCCGCAGCCCTTCAGACCTCTTGGCTTTTGCATCTGCTCTTGGGCTTCAGAGCAAGGGCTGGGTGGGAGGGGACATATGGTGGGGGGACCTTGGAGGTGTCCCGGGCTTGCAGCGTGGTTCCTGGCTCCCGCTGGGCATGGGAAGGTGCCGAGTATCCCCAAGACACGGACCCATCCTGCCTCCTGGGAGCTTTAAAGGAGGGAGTGCTGGGGGCCAAGCCCTGCCTTGGCAGGGGAGAAATCCCTGTGAGTGTGCCAGGGTGAGAAACGGCCCTGGGATGCAAGGAATTCATCCTTCCTCTGGGTGGTTTGGGCATCATAATAAATGTCAATATCTCTGCGCACACAAAGGAGAAGGGGACATTTGGCTACCGAGCGTGTTTGTTCCAGGAGCTGATTTACTTAGAGGACTTAAAGGGTTCTCTGATGCTTCCCTCTTCGCTGCTTAACCCTGTTCCTTTGCCAGTTAAATAGAAATGCAGCTGCCATCAATAAAGCCCTTCTGGAGGCTGTTCCATGGACGTTGCCACACCATTCCCAGCGCTGTGCTGGACACTGCTCCCTCTTCCATTGATCTGGCTTAGCTCCTCCATGGGTAGGAGGCGGCTGCACCCCTGAGCTGTCGATGGCCTGGTAAAGTGAGGATCCCTGTGAGGGGTGAGGGTTTTCCAGCCAAGTGATGGAGATCCCAGTGCTCACGGCATCCCATTGGAGCCATGCTGTGTGTGGAACAAGGTGTGGGTGACCATGGCTCAGCCAGAAACCAGATTGGGGGTTGTTGCTTTGTGTTGCTGGGTTTTATTTGGAAGGGAGGCATTGGAAAGCCTGGGAGCTGGAGCCTGTAAGAAGAGTGAGGATGTCTTGTCAGGGCTCCCAGGATGGCAGAAGAGCATGTTTGGTAGTGAGATGGACGAGGGAGCAGATTTTGGGAGCTAGTGCTTCCCTGCAGCTTGGCTTGTTTTCCAAAAACCAGGAGTTGGCATCTCCTCTTTTGCTTCCATACAAATCATCAGTGTTGTTGTTGCTCCTGCTTGGACTGAGGAAGGAGGAATTTGGCCCAGTGGCTTTTTTTCCTCCTCCTTCCCACAGCAGCCTAGCCTACAGATCTGCAAACAGCTGTAAGGAGAGCAGAGATCATTAGCTGGCAGGATCAGATGAGATAGTTTCTTAAAAGGATTGTCTGATTTCTCTATTGATCAGCCTGATTTAAAAGGGGGAGTTGGGTCAGAGGGCATAAATTATCATTGAAGGAGGGGTGAAGGCCTCAAAGGCTGTGCTGCACTTAGCTGCAGTGCTGAGGAATGTGTCTCTCGGCGGGGACGTGCAGAGCTGAGCGCCGTGGCTGCCGGCCAAGCTGGGTCTCCTCTACGCTGAACTGGGAACCGAGTCAAGGGAAGTGCATTTAAACTTGGGTAAAGAGCCTCTCTCTCTTCTCCAAACTGGTTTCTGCAGCCCCTACCGTTTGGGGTCAGAGAGGGAAGGGGTGCAGCGTGTGGCCCCAGGTGAGGTTTGGGGTGTGGTGATGGGTTGGGGCCGCTGTGGGGTCCTGCTGGCTCTGAGCTCCCTCCCTCCCTGGAGAGAGGATGCTCTCACCCCGCAGAGACCTGCGACCTCTCCCTGGCTTTCCCCAGGCTCCCTGTGTGGTCTCCAGCAAGATGTTGAACCACGGGAGGTTTCTGCCTCCCTGGCTGTAAAATGAAGCTAATCTGCAACCTGAGGTTGCTGCTTTTCCCGTTCTTGTGATCGCTGCCCAGGGCTCCTGCATCTCCTGCCACTGGAGTCACGCGACTTGCAGGCTTTGCAGTGGCCCCCCAGCTCTGGATTATGGGAAGAGGAATGGGAAAACATCCAGGGAAAATAAGACACCATCCACATTGATGGTAGAGGGTCTGGTTTTGGGGACATGGCACATCTTCCACACCAGCTTGTTCTGCTGCAACGTGGATCCTTATTCATTCTTCCCTCATTCTCATCTATCCTCATGATGGAGGAGCCTAGGTCAGTGTCCCATCTCTACCTTCTCACAGGGTCTGCATCTCCCACAGGTCTCTGGGGCAGGACTGTGGGGATCTGCAGTGGGGTTGTGTCACTCTGACAGGGTTGTGTCACCCCAACAGGGTGACAACAGCTGGAGCCAGGACAGGCTGTCTCAACAGGGAAAACTGCAAGAGCACTTGTGAGGTGCCAGATCATCCTCTGATTTGGGTTTTGTGCCCTTTCCAACCCCAGTGTAGCTTGTTTCTCTTATTTCTGGCTGTGCTAAAATAAAGCAGTGCAAGAAGTGTGATTTGTGGAGCTGTGGGCAGGTCTGAGGTGCCCTGGTGAGCGCTGGGCTGGGGTGTCTGCCTGGAGTAGCTCCATGGAGGAGGCTGACACAGCCCCAGGCTGGAGACATGTCCTGAAACTTGGTCCATCTGCCCTTTCCCAATGCTGTTTCCCAATGCCAAGGCTGCTGCCTGCCCCGGTGCTGCCCATCCTCTTGTTCCTGCCCTCCTGCATAGAATCATTGAATCACGAAGGTTGGGAAACCCCTCTAAGACCATCAAGTCCAACCAATAACCCAACACTGCCAAGCCCACCACTAAACCATGTCCCCGGGTGCCACATCCACACGTTTTTTGAACACTTCCAGGATGGATGAACACTCCACCACTGGGCAGCCTATTCTGATGCCTGACCACCCTTTTGGTGAAGACATTTTTCCTAATATCCAACTTCAACTGCCCCTGGCTCAACTTCAGGCCATTTCCCCTTGTCCTATTGCTTGTTAACCTGGAGCAGAGCCAGACCCCCAACTGGCTGCACCTTTCTGTCAAGGAGCTGTGGAGAGTGAGAAGTTTTCCCCTGAGCCTCCTTTTCTCCAGGATGACCCCCTCCAGCTTCCTCAGCCGCTCCTTATGCTCCACATCCCTCTCCAGCTCCATTGCCTTTTCCTGGACACACTCCAGCACTTCAGCATCTTCCTGGGAGTGAGTGGGACATCCCCATGTGCCCCATCCCTGTGCATGGGGACAGCAGCGTGGTGGCTCCCCATGACGTGCGGCTTGGAAGGAGATGAGCCAAGTCATTATCACGGATCACTTCTGCCAGGTGAAGAGCAGGGGACCAGCATCCCGGCCCAGGGCACGGCTGGGAGCGGGCAGAGGGTTCAAAGGCTGAGCCAGGGCAGCAGGGGCTCGCAGCAACCTCACTCCCAACCGAGGAAGAGAGCATCTCTTCCAAGCATCCACCAGCATCGGCCTCCCGGCATGGCTGTGGGAGCAGCCACCAGCGTGCGGCAGCTGGGCCGGCATTATCCTGGAAATGTCATCCGAATGCCAGCCCGCCGGTGAGCGCCAGGACGTGGCAGGAGGCGGTGACTCGGCTCGCCGGCATTGGCTACCATTTTAGAGGAAATGTGGAGCGGCGGGTAATTATTTCTCGTTCTTAATTGAAATTTCAGCCTCAGTGGTTCGCGAGAGCGGGCGGGAGCAGGAGCACAGGCGAGCGTGACACGAACGCAGGGCTCGTTGTGGGATGAGGGGGGGCACGAGTGAGCTGAGTGGGGTGGCAAAATATCTCCCAGCTCACGCAGAGTCCAGCACTCCAGGGAAGGAATTCCCATAGCCCTCAGCATGGCCTGCTCACGGTTGCGAAATAAAACCAAACCGCAGAACGCCAAGATTTTAATTTTTTTTTATTTTTATATTTTTTTTTTTTTTAGCGGGGGAGGATGCTTTATTGTTTCTTTATTCCTGTATTTCTGTTTTGCTTCGGATGAAGGGCCAATTAACTGGAATTAGGCGCTGCAGCCTGGCACCCCGCGTCGGCTCGGAGCAATCAGGTGTAGCGCAGCATGGCTGATGAGAGCCAATCAAGATGTATAAATGAGGTGTTGACATTCAAACAGCAGGTACCCGCGCCGCCCGGCCACAGCCGCGCTTGCGTGCTGCCAGCTCGCCACACCGATCCAGGCCCAGGAGCCCGATGGGGCAGCTGGGTCTGCTCTGGCTCCAAAGTGTTCAGCGTGGTGGTGGGGACGATGAGCTGCCCGTGCTGGGGTAGTGGACACCCCTGCCAGGGTCTGTGTGCTGGCAGTCCCTGTGCCCAGTGCTGATAAATCCCCTGGTCGAGGCCCTTAGCACTGCTCCAGGGTGGGCAGCCAAGCAAAATACTGTTCCTGTGGGGAAACTGAGGCACGGGGCAAGAAGGTGGACAAGGTCCATAATGCTGGGGCCTGGTTTCACCCTCAAGGTTTTGTATTTCCATTTCCAGGGTCAGTTTTGCCTTCAAGTCCCTGAGAGGTATTGGGACACATTTGTCCCCCCACTGTCTAGGGACCATGGATGGGGACCCCGGTGTGACCATCGTGGTGGCAGGTGCAGGTCCAGCTCCCTCCAGCAGATTGTCACCTTCAGCTCTTGGGTTTGCCATAGCTGCCACTGTGGGACACCCTGGGAGGTAGGGACCAGGGGCACCAGTGGCTCATGGCACAGGCCAGAGGAGCCATCCAGGGAGGAGAAAGCAGCCCCGTGGCAAACAACCTCATCAGCGTTTCCTGTCTCACGATGGAGAAATCGCACGTGGCGAGAGGCTCTAAAAATAGGCTCGGCAAACTTTTAACCACATTTGCAGATGTTAAAGGTAAAGCCAGAGCAGCCTCGGGGAAGAAAACATCCCTGGCCGTGCCTCCCTGGTGCTAACCCCCAGCTCTGCCGGCGGTGGGGAGCTCTGGGGGCAGGAGCCCCGAGATGGGCAGCAGGGCCGAGCCTCTGCCTCGTCGCGTCGCTCTCCTGTGTGTCCCCATTAAGAGTGTGGCAGGAGGACATTAGGAGCAGGAGCACGTACCGGCAGGCTCTGTCTAACAGCGCTGCCGCCTGACCCTGATTTGTAGCAGGGCTGAGCAGGGAGGTTTGCTGTAGTGTTACAGCTTTTCCTGTGGTAATAACCGGCCGGGCAGCACTCACATGGCACCGGGAGCCCACAGTGGCACAGGGAACCCCTGGCTGCTGGGGTGCATGGGGTGGGAAGGAGATGCTGTAGCTGGGTCATGGCACATTTGCTTGCAAGAGAGCTGAGGGGGCATGTGGGGACACGGTGCTGCTGCTGGAGTTGTGTCTCCCCATGGCAGCGGTGCTGGCGCCCAGCATGGTGGCAGAAACACAGCTGGATCTGCCTGTCCTTGTCCCCACCAGCCCAGTGACTCCATGTCCAGTGGCTTGTCCTGCACACTGCAGTGGGTGCATGCCAGTGGTGCTGCTGTCCCCTTGCCTTGTGCCCCTGTGTCGCATCTCCAGGGCTGGAGTCATTTGGGGACAGTGGCCAGGGCTACCAGGTCCTCTCCCAGCTGACGTGTCCCTGATGGTACTCAGGGGATGTTGTTTCATTTCCCCTGTTCCTGCCAAGCCCAAGGGTGACAAACCAGAGGGTGCCAGCCCTGTGTACACAGTGGCCACAGCGAGGTTCCTTTGTGGGGATCTCTGTGTGGGGATGGATGAATCCCATTGCCATGCATCCCCAGGGACTTGCAGAGGCAAAACTGACCTGGTAATGGAATGGAAATAAAAAACGTGGAGGGCTGAGGTGATCCCCAAGGTTGTGGTCCTTGTGGAGGGGTAGCAAAGGGCGTTCTGCCCACAAGAGATGGAAGAGGCAGCACCGTCTGCCAGCATCGCTCTGTGGTGCTGTGGTCCCTGGCCTATGCCAGTCCCACAGCCCCAAGTGGGAGATAGCAAGAATCTTTAACCTCACAAACATGGGAAGTTGACTCAGACCATCAAAAAGATGAAAGAGACAGAGAGAGGGAACGATTAAAGGGAAGAAATCTAGATTCTTCATGTTACCTTAGCTGCCCACTGCCTGATACTGACAGCTCACAGGCCCTCGGCACCTCTCGCCTGCAGCTCGGTGCTGGGGCAAGGGAGGGCACATGACTTTCTCCTCAGGAGGGAACTTCCCAGGAAGATTTTAATAGTTGCTGTTGGTCTGATGTCTGGGGGAATCCGTTGCTTTCTGTCTGCCACTGCCTGGCTTCACCTTCTGCCAGCAACTGATGCGTCCTCACTGCTGCGTTTGGGGTAATGGTTTGGGTTGTCAGCCTTCACCTGCAACCCTGGAGGGGAAAAACTGCCCCTCAGAGTTTTATTTAGTTAAAAAACCGACCCAAACCCAACCTCAAACAGGTGCAGGCTGTGGGGTGCCTGATGGTGGGATGACCTGGATGCTGGGGAGCAGCACTGCTCCCAGGAATCTCCATTGGCCACATTGGGATCGGTGTTTTGGCAAAAGGCATCACCTTGCCAGTAGGAATAATAGCCAGGAGGGGGAGGGGACCGGGGCAGGCAGACAAGCAAATCCGTTTTATCAGACGCCGCATATTTTATGAAAGCACATTTCAGCTCTTCAGCCTTGGAAAGCTTTTCATACCCTTTAATTTTCTAATAAAAAGGAATTACGTTTGCTGAAAAGCCAGTAACAAGATTCACTGTCATTGTCTTTTGTACAGACCATAATTCCTGGCTCGGGCTCCTGCCTGCAGCCCCGTTGTGTGGTCCCAGGTGTGGGTCCGGAGTGCTGGCAGGGGGCAGGGGAGGGCTTTGCCGGTGGGAGCTTGTGGCAGGTGCCCAGGAATGACTTGGGTGAAGGTGAGGGCTATGTGACGTGTGTCTGCATCCACAGTGTTGCCTCTTGGTGCCCAACACAGATCCCTGAGAAAGCAGCATCTGGTTTTGAGGTGGTTCCTGCTGTCTGAGTGTGCCAGGTGGGACGGCCTTTGAACCAAAAGTCAGTTTAATTGCCTGGTCATTGGCCTTGTAACCGCGAGCTCGAAGCGACGTGAGGTCCTGACGAGGCTGGTGGCTGGCAGACAGCTTTCCTGGTCTTTGATGTGGCTGGGACGGGTTGTGGTTACACATGTGTTGGAGCAATGGGGTGTCTTTGCTGAGTGAGGACAACGAGCCGGTGTCCCCTGGCTCTGCACCAGCCCTGCAGGTCTGACTGGTGAAAAGGTTCAGCCGGGCAATTCCCGGTTATCCCCCGCCATCCCTCCTGCAGGCTGCAGGATCTGGCATGCAAACAGCAGCCACCACACGTGAGACCTCAGCAAGCCCAGGGCACTCCCAAAATCCAACCAACCACAGGCTCTGACAGTGGGCAAAACACGTCTGGGTGCCAGCTGGGGCCGGCACCAAGAGCCACCAGCTCCCCGCAAACCCTGAGCACACGCTGGCGGCGTTCACAGCATGGGGAGCCCTCACAACTCACTCGCACCCCACTTTCCTCCAGGGGTGCCTCCTCCTCCAAGCTCTGGAGCCTCAGCTCTGCCCGTGTGGCCCGGGCTCCCGGCCGGCTGCCACGTGGCGCCGGAGCCACGATGCCGCAGCCGCTGGCGCTCCGTCTCCTTCCGAGTTGCTCATTTGAAGTTTCAGCTCGCCGGCTGTTTTCGTGCAGGTGGGATGCAAAGCCAGCTCACAAACACCAATAAATATCTTCTATATCCTCCCTCCCACCCCCCCACCTCCAATTCTCGTTTTCATTCTTACTTTCCAGCTGGTTTTGGGGGGGAAAACGGGTTTTCAAAGCTTTCCCTAAACGTGTGTAACAATAGGAAGCGTTGCCTTTTAGCCTGCGGCCGGCACAGTTTTAAATGAGGTCCCAGGTAGTCATGGTTACCTCTCCTCTTCAGTAAGAGATGACTTTTATTTCCTGCCTTTTGTATTTGCACATCTCAGATATACATTCTCCTAAACCATAATTGGTATTCACGGATAGACAGGAACGCAGGAGCGAGCTGCCACAAGAGGGGAAGAGCCAGATGGACGCAGGGGGTGTCAAGGTCTCCAAGCCCCTAAACATCAGGAAATCTTAATTTCAAGTCATTTTTCCTCCCCTGGCAAGGGCGGGGGAGGCAGACCTGTCTCTCCACAGCCTCAGGGCTTGTCCTGATCCCACCTCCCTTGCAGCATCCTGGTTATTCCGGTTGCTGCGCCAGAATTTGGGATTTACCCTCTGATCCTGCAAGCCTCTCCGTCATCCTGCATCCCCCCTAAGCATCCCTTGATTGTGCTGAGCTGGGAAGCTGAAAGAGGGGCTGCCCTGTGCCCTTTGTCCCCAAGCAGAGTCCTGACCCCCCCAGGCACTTGGGGGTCCAAGCCTGCACCCCTGATTTTTGGAGGCACGAAGGGGAAGCAGAGCTGTGGGGCTGTTCGCTCGCAGCGGGCACAGCCCAGGGAGCGGGCGCGGGAGGGAGAAGCGCTCGGCAATGATTGATGAAAGATCATAGCCTCATTCCACGGGATCATTGCTCAGAGTGTGGGCAAAGCTGCGAGTCCCAAGGGGACCATCGCCTGGATGCATGTGAGCCTGCGATTCAGGGCAGAGGGGATGCAAAGCCACATATTTTATGCCTTTTTTATTTTTTTTTTCTCTCTCTCTCTTTCTCTCTCTCTCTCTCTCTAAAGCACCAGGAAAACAAAAACCCAAGCTGTCTAATCAGAGACAAGCAGATTCCACCCACTTCCTTGGAAAACTTGCATTTGCTAGGAAATCATCTCGCTGCATTTACAGCAAGCAGAGTGCCCCAGCGGTAGCTCGTGCCTTTCTGGCAGGATGATAACCAGTGCTGAACAATTATTGCGCTGGAGCGGGAGCAGCAGACATATTGGCTTTTCTCAGCCAGCAGGAAAGAATTTGCAAAACTAAGCAGGCGACTGGAGCAGCTCGGATTTGCAGCGTTGGATGCGCGGTGCCGCGGATTCACAGCTCACCAGATTTGCTGGTGGCAGCATATCAGGGACTCGCACACCGCATGCACCTGGGCTCTTATTTACATGATTTTTTTATTTATTTTATTTTTTTTTATTTTTTTTTTTGCAAGGGAATGGCTTGTTTTTGCTGCCTGGAAAATGCGTCTGATTCCCAGTTTCCCCTGTGGATGCTCAGCCCCCCAGGTGTGCGCTCAGGCAGTGGGGAGAAGTTGTTTGCTTTTGTATTTTTTTCCCTTTTAATGAGAAAAATGTGTACTTGCCACAGAATCATAGAATGGCTTCTGTTGGAAGGGGCTTAAAGACCATCCATTTCCACCCCCTGCCATTGGGCAGGAACATCTTCCACTATCTCAGGTTGCTCCAAACCCTGTCCAGCCTGGTCTTGGACACTTCGAGGGATGGAGCATTCACAGCTTCTCTGGGCAACCTGTGCCAGGGCCTCACCACCCTCACAGGAGGGTGTTCTTGAAAGGAATTCTCAAAAAATACTCTCAAAATTGTTGTCAAGGAGGTTGTCCTTAAAAACCAGTTCTGGGAAGAAAGGCAGCAGTTCCAGCAGGATCCTGCCCTGTGCCAGCCTGGCTGCCCATAGCATCACCAGAGGAGCAGGGTCTGTCCAGGAGTTCCCAGGGGAACCCTCTTGGGCCACAGCCACAAATCCCCAATCAAGGCAAAAGTCCTTTGCTCAGTTGTAATTTCAGGCAGAGATGTATGGGATTGCTGGAGCAGCTCCCATCCCTCGGAGGTTTTTGGTTCTTCCACAGGTAAAACTCTCTCTGACTGCAGGTCCCACATCTGCCTTGTCTTCTCCATGGGCTGGGCAGAGTAGAAGCAAAGAAATCCCTTCCCTTCAGGCTTGTGGAGTTGGGAACTGGATCTGTTCCCATTTCCCTCTGCCCACTCACAGCACTCCCTGTCTCTGCTGGAGCATTTCCGAACGGGATGCTCCAGTGTGGAGAAGAGGCACGGTGGGGTTTTGGTGTGGATCCGAACTGCGTTCCCACTGTGGGTGCTGGTTGGCAAGGACAGAGGGCAGAGCCTGGCCTGGGATACTCTTCCCATCCCTGCTTGGGATGTAAACTGCGCATCAGTTGCACCAGCAGCTGATGGAGACTCCAGTATATTAGCAGCATTAATTAAGTTACAAAAATTATGCATGTTATCAGTTATGAGACGACCTTTCATAAACTCCGTTATTAAAGCAATAAAGCATGACCCGCTGGTCCTAACCAGTCTAATGGCTGGCTAAGAGCACGGTTTTTCACATAATACTTTTAGCAGGTCATTAGCTGAGCAATAAGATAACGTGGAGAGCCAAAGTGATGTGTGGGAATGGCAGTGGAGACAGAGACAGTGCTTGATGAGGGGACATGGGACTGGGGGTCACCTGTCCTCCCATATGGCTTTTGCGGGTGTGCACGGCTCTGGTGGTGGGTGATGGTGGAGTGCTGGGTGCTCCCAGCCTGAGCAGTGCTGAATTCCCAGTGCCATGGGGCAAACCCTGCCCTGGGGCAGGTGTGGGGCTGGTGTGGGTCCCTCTGAGTCCTGGTTTCACTACCAAAGCCCACCCTGCAGAAAGGAGATGGGGCATTGTGATGTGGCCATCCTGACTGCAGTCCCAAGATGAGGATGGAGACCCTGACCTTCCATGAGGCCAGGGGTGGCATGGGGTGGCCTGGGCTCTCTCCACCTGAGTGCTCTTGGTGTCTGGACAGTGCTGGTCTCAGCATATGGTTGCTGTTGGTCTCTCTGGGCTGAGACCCCGATTTGGGGGGCATACAGGTTGGTCCCCTCCCTGCTGTCCCTGTGGGGACATGCCAGGCATCCAGGGCCACCCAGAGGAAGCCACCGAGCCCTGGCCCCCAGGTCCTGCTCCCTCCACACACTGGTGCTGTTATTGAGCAATCCCAGCTGAGTATGATGCCCTCCCTCCCCCTGGCTATGCCATGAGACCTGGGCATGCCAAGAGCTGCACCACAATCCAGCACCCCCAAAGCGCCTTTCCCGGTCCCCGCCAGCCGTTTCCAAGCACTGACCCTCTCCATAAACAAAGGAGAGGGAGAGGGAGGGTGGCTGGCATGTTAATATACTCTCCCCCCCTCTTTTCCTCCCTTCATCCCTCTGGGAAAGGCCTTTGCAGATATAAGCAAACCTTGATTAAAAGCTGCCTGACAGGCAACGGCAGCAGCAAGCAGCAGGCAAGGAAGCTCTCCAAGTCCAAAGGGAGCTGCTTCTGCTGCTGCCGCTGCTGTCTCCATTCTCAGATGTCCCTGATCCTTTAATCAATCACAGCCGCGGAAGAGAAGAGCAAACAGCCGTGCCGGGGCAGAGGTATGTGCACGCATTCGTTCCAGCCGCAGCCGAGGCAGCAGGGCGGCCGCACGCCTTCGGCTGGAGGCTCGGAGCCGTCCCCGCGCCCGGAGCTGCTCTTTCATCTCCTGGAGACACGCAGGGGCTGTGTCCCTGCCGGTGCCTCCGACAGCCCCGAGGAATCCGGCACGGAGGATGGTACCCCTTGGGGTGGAGGTGGCAGGAGGAGCCTCTTGCCTTCTCCCCAGGTGCTCCAAGACGCATCCCCGGGTAGAGGATTCTTCCAGCTCCCATCCCATGGGCTGTGCCACATCGGCACTTACGTGCCTGGCTAGCAGCGAGAGGGGAGAACGGGGTGTTTGCAGATGTTGGGGAGCTGTGGGAATGGGGGTAGCCACAGGGGGCCAGCCTGGCTGTTGTGGCTAACACTGGGCTGGCCAAAACCCATCCGTCCTTTGATGGCACATCATGGCTGGGCACACGGAGCAGCACCCGTGGCTCCTGCGGTGTCCCCATCAAGGGGCAGAGCCCCATCCTGGGCTGTGTGGGGTGGGCAAGGATCTGCTCCAACCCCAGAGGGACAGGCAGGGCCTCACACCAGCTGTGGCCATGCCCAGAACCACCAGCCTGCAGAGAAACCGCCCACCCCCAGGATGATTTGTCACCAAGTGCTGTGTGTCACCGCGGGGCTCGCTCCTTAGAGAGGCTGGAGATGGGGGCGGAGGGAGGGGAGAAAAACACGTCCTTTTAATAAAACCCAGCAAAATCCTCTCGTTCCTGACGTGCTTCCCCAGCTCGCGTGCAGCAGCGGGAGCTCCTCCGGTGCGAGGCCGGCAGGGGCAGGCAGGGACCGCGATTTTCCTGCTTATTTTTGCTGTTGCTTATTTTTAGCGCTGCGTCTTAATATATTGTGACAGTGCCCTGGGACGTAGCGTGCCTTCGGTCACAGGAGAAGGTGTCTGGGGCAAAGCTGCTCAACACCACGAACGAGCCGCAGCCAATCGTCGGCACAAGGCCGGATAACGAGGCACCCGCCGCTAACGGGGGTCCCCGGGGGAGGCCGGGGGCAGTGGTGGGGATGAACCTCTGCATTGAATTTGTCGGGGCTCTGCAGGGAGGGACTTGCTCTCGTGGGAGTCACGGGTTGTAATATGATTTTAAATTAGGCAGTTCTGCTAATGACGGGCTGGTTGCTGGCAGAGCTGGTGCCAGGCTGGTGCCTTCGTAGAATGGGTGCCTGTGCAGACAGGGATGTGGATGGTTTGATGTTTCAGGTACCTTGTGTGTACTGGGGGACTCCAGTGCTGTGCTGACTTCGATCTCCCTCCCTGGAGCTGTTTTTTGGGAAGGGTTGAGTGGTTTCCATGCCAAGATGTGCCTCACGATTGCCTTTTTGGACCTCCAAGTGAGTTTTGATGCAAGGCAGAGAGGCAGCTGGCTGAGGCACAGGATCTTACCGGGATCAGGGTGAGATCCCACCAAGCCAGAGGTTGCCAGCACTGGCTCAGCCGTGGGTGTAATTCCGGTGGTCCGTGGGGAGATCTGAGTGCTGGGTTTGGCACTGGGAGCCTGTGTGCACGGGCACTGACTGCCCCAAGCCCATTAGTAATGGATCTTTGTGGAATCACCCTCCTCATTAAGGCGAGCTACCCCGTGTGTCAAAGCCACTTTATAAGGAAATCATACTCGGCTGCAGCCGGGATGTGCGTATGTAAATACAGCAATGAACAGCCCTGATTGAGACATCATGGGGCAGCTCAGCCCAGGACCCCTGGGAATCTTCAGTCCTGGGGGAAACAGGAGTTCCTGAGGGGCTGGAGGGTGTGGGATGCACCTCAGCCACCTCCTGGGGTCTGGCAGCCCCTGTGTGCACTCAGGGCTTTGGCAGGAGCCATGGAGCTGGTTAGGGCTGGAATGTCTTCAGGTGTCGGAGGCTCCAGTCACCACATCCTCCCAACAGCATTGCAAAGTATCTCCTCTCTGTGTCTGGGGGAGTAGAGGGAAAACCCCTCTCTTCCATCCCACCCCCTAGTTTTGTCAAGATGTCACTGCGTGCCCAGCACTGGTGGAGGAAGTGTGGAGTCCCCCTCTGCTTCTCATGTCATGACCTGAAGCCCTACTGAGCTGGGATTAAATCCTTCTGACCACACATCTGAGGTGCTGGGATGCTCCACACACACACTGGAAATGTTTGGATGCTCCAGCATTTGGAAGAAGCAGGAAGAATTTGCCAGAGCTGAAGCCATCACAGGGCTTTGGTGCCCATAACGGGACACGGAGGACACCAAAGGACACCATGAGACACCGAGGTTCTTCACACAGCACCTGCGCTCACCGCTCCTTTCCAGGGAGGAGTGGACACCAGGCCCCTGGGATCCAGCTGGAGCATCCCCACGTGCCAGGACACTGTGGAAACAGGGTGACAGCTTGGCAGGGAAGTGAGACCCTTCTTTTTTTTGGCAGCGTGTTCCTAATCAGCAGGACCCGCGCGCCCTGCCGCAGGCACGCCGCGCGCTGCTATTTACGGAGCTACTTGAAATACACCTGCAAGAGAGGAGAGGAGAGAGGAGCGCCAGCAAGTAAATAACCCAGCAACCCGCCGGAATGAAAACAGGGAGAAGAGATGAAGGCAAAAAAAACCCCAGAATGAAGTGTGATGTGGTATTGAGGGGCTCCATCCCAGTCATGCCCTGGTTTTGTGCCAGGGTGCTCACTGGTGTTGGTGGTTGGTGGGGAGACCCCATCCCATTGTTGGCCATGAGGGATCTCAGCACATCTCTGGAACGGGGATGGATGGATGGATGGATGGATGGATGGATGGATGGATGGATGGATGGATAGGTGGATGGAACCTTTTGCCCACCTCCCCACTTGCTTTGTTTACCTCGTGCTGCTGTTCAGCTCCTGCCTCCCCCCACCCTTTTCTGAAACATTATAAATCAAACAGCTTAAAATGTAAAGCATCAAAAATTCTAAAACCTTCATCTATTATTAACTGTGACAGTAAATTCTACCTCTGAATGTTTCACATAGCAACTGTTACCAGGACTCAGCATCCAAAGCTGATGTTCCAGCAACTTTCCATCACAGTGCTGCTGCCACTCCAACAGTGCCACACCAGCCTGGTGAGACCGGCTGCCACTCCCAACACTTTCCAATGGGGTTGGGATGCCAGCACAGAAACCGAGCTCAGATTTAGTAAATACAGCCCAGGATTGGAAAGGAACTTGGTGCCTGCATGTGGGAGCTGATGGTGGGATCCCCAATATTGGTCCTATCTCTGTGTTGGTCATGCAGCCCCCCAAACTTCATTACTTTCACCATCATGTTATGAAGCACCATAAATAACAAGGATGGGAATGCAGTGGTTAAAATTGATGGATAGGGAAGGATTTTGGCAGGGGTTGTTCTTCTACCTGTACTTCGTCCCAGTGCTGGAGTTGTGGAGTTGTTGTGGCAAAGTGGTGACCCTCACCCTGGCATGGGCAGGGGTTCTCACTGCTCTGAGCATTGGGTTGTGATGAGTTTGGGGTGTGCCGGGTGCCCACAGGGACCAGGAGCCAAGTGTTCACCGCTGGGGTTTGTTCACATTTCGGTGTTTGCTTGCCTTCCCTGTGTGCCATCATGGTTCTGTTCTGTGTTGTGTCCCCTGCCTGGAGGTTGAGCTGGGCTGTTTTAGGTTGGATTTGGCTGTGTGGCAGCACTGTGAGCCTGGCTGGAGGTAGGGAGAGCCGTGGCTCTGCAACCCCGTGGAATGCTGAGCCTGCTCTGGTTAAAACCCCCCCAAGTGCACAGGCACCATGACCAGGGCAAGGCACCAGCACCCCAAGCACCCAAAACCACACAAATTCCCCCAGCAGCACCCACCAGGCCATGCCTGGTGCCCCCATACCCTGGCACAGGCATCCCTGCCTTGCCATCATCCTGGCTGTGCCACCTTCCTGCAAATCCTGTGGCTGCCCACTGGGATCTCGAGTCGTGCCATGCCGTGCTGTGCTGGCTGCGGGGCCAGGCAGCAGCGGCTGCTCTGTGTCTCCCCAGGGACAGGCAGCAATTTTCCTGCTCTGAAGAAGCTTGTGAAGGTTTTAGTGAATCTGGGAAGCAAATCTAATTGGCAACCTGGTAATTCCTCGGGGGGACATGTACTTTGGTCATATCTAAGTACATTCCAGCCAGTGTTTAAGACACGCTGAATCCAAACTTGGACAGTCAAATACCAGCAGCTCTAAGCTCCTTATCTATTTCAGGCAGATTAACTCCTTAATCATCTCTTTTGGAAGTTCCCTGCCCCAAATTCCTCTCCCCTCCTCTTCCCCCTCCCCAGTTTTTCAGCAGGAACAAAAGGAACCGATTTTGCGGGGTGCCAAAGGTGGGGACGGCGCCTGCTGTGATTGACAGAGTCAATAACCTGGAGCCGGGAAAAGGCCTTTGGAAATCTGCTTCCCACTTCACCTGCCCCAGTATTTGTCTTCAGGATTTGAAGCTGGAGAATGTATAATTCCGAAATAATTTACCACACAGCATCAAACCTCAATTTATTATTTTCAACCTTCCTTTCTTTTATATATATATATTTTTTTTTTTTTTACATGATTTGTTTTTTCAACACCGTTTTATTCTTATTTTTCCTTTCCCCCAGGGGATTCTTGCTCAGCATCCCCTAGCGGGTGACCACTCTGCAGCCCCCAGCCCTGCTTGTGGCAGGGGGATGCTCATCCCCTCTCTGGCAGGCAGAGGAGGCCGTGCTGAGCCGTGGGGACACAGCCAGTGCTGGCCACTGTCACTCAGGGGAGTGTCAGAGCATTACACTTCATTACCGAGCTGTCTGCTGCCGGCAGGGGATGGCTTAGGGCAGAGCCCGGCAGCGCACAGCCGGGTTTGGCTCTGCTGCATGGACCTGTCTGAGGGCAGATGCTGAAACGTGGCATCTGTGGGGTGCCCATATCGGAGGGGTTTTGCTGTGATGGCAGTGGAAAGCTGCTGGTTGCTGGATCATGAGGTTGGCTGCCTCAAAAGTGAAGGCAGGAGTTGCCACAGGAAGGCAAAAGGGGGACAGGGTAATGCCCCCTGTACCAGGAATCCCAGTGAGGGGGTCTCAGTGAGACAGGGACTGGGGATCTCTCTGGGATCACCAGTGATAATTGAATAGCGCTCCTCTAAAACACAGGTGTAAATGTCCCATGTGCCCGACATGGTGGGGACACTGGGACAAAGCCTCATGTCCTCCCGGACAGAGTTTGGGATGGGGAGAAGGCATGGGATGGTGCCAGGGTCTGTCCTTTGCTGTCAGCAGCCATCCCACAGCACCTGGGGCCTCCTGTTTTTGGATGTGGCAAATTTGCTGGAAGTTTTCCTGATAGAAAAACTGGCTGTGACCAGAGGGCCTGGACCCAGTGGCACATTCAGAAGAGCTGGGAATGTCCTGAGAATGCCACCTGTCATCCTTCAGGGTCTCCGGTTCTGTTGGGGATGGAGAGACCCACTGGGGAGGAGGTCCAGGATCCTCCAGGAGCTGGGACACGAGCCTGCTCCATTCTCATGCTCCTGGGCTGGCACTTCCCAGCATCAACACTGGATCCCAGCAGAAGCCCAGACCACTCTACAGTGGGAAAACTGAGGCACAGCTATAGAGAGGTCCTGGTTCCAACCCAGTGGATTTTCCAGCTGAAAGGTCAGCAGGTGCCAGGGGACCAAGAGCCATCCCTGTCACATTCCCCAGGGAGTGCAGCCTTATGCATCCAACCACATCCATGAGCAACCAGCTCACAAGATGCAGAGCAGATCCAGGACTGGGATCCTTTCCCTCTCCCATACCTGGGAGAGCTTTTATTTGCTTTTATTTTTGTTGCAAGCAGGATGAACCACCCTGGGGAATCAGCATCCCAGAGGAGGGTGCCAAGGACATGGCGTCTGCCTTTCCTTGCAGGGATGGAGCTTCTGTCCTGCTTCAAGGGGAAACTGAGGCAGGGGAGACAAACAGGATGTGGGAGAAGAAGGGAGGGTTAATATTAGCGGTCACAGTAATGATTGGAATGGTTAAGTATTATTGGAATTGAAGTGAGTCAGGCTGAGAGCAGAAGGGGAGGGATGAAGGAAGGGAGGAAGGAAGAAGGATCCCAACCTGTCAGGCAGAAAATGAGTAAAGAAGAAGAATGTGAGCATGTGGAGAACTGGCCAGGCTGTCACGCTGGCCCTGTGCTTGCCCCGTGCTGCTCACTTGGGGTGAGGCTGGAGGGTTGGCTCAAGGTCACCATGGTGGTGACAACAACCCCACAGCCACGGTTGTGCCCATCGGTGCCCTGGCACTGTGGTACTGACAGCTCCAGGCAGGCCAGGATTTGGGTTTGGGATTGCTGCATCCCTCCTAACCTCAGCTGTGCTTCCAGCCTCCTGCAGGATTGGTTTTCCTCTCCCCTCAGAGCCCCAGGGTCGATGTCCAGCCGCTGGCTGGGAGTGGGATCATGTGGAGCCTCACTCCATGGCACATCCGGCCATGAATTTTGCTCTGCAGTGGAACACGGTTCACCTCCAGAGAGGGAATTTGCCCAAGAAGGCTCAGGCTGAGCATCTGTTTTGCTGTAAGCCTCCAGCCTTTTTTTTTTTTTCCCTTCTTTTTTCCTTTCTTCCCCCCTTTTTTTGTCTTTTTGTCTTTTTTCTTTTTATACATTTTATCTTTTCCTTTCTTCTTTTCTCTTATTCTTTTTCTTCCTCTTTCTCTGTGTTTTTCTTTCTTTTTTATTTTCCTCTTTTCTTCTATTCCTTTACCCCTTTTTCTTCTTTTTCCCTTTTTTCTTCCTCTTTTCCCCCCTTTTTTTTTCCTCCCTTCCTTTTCAAATCCTCCCTTACCAAATGACATTTTCCACCACCAAGAAAAAAAAAAAACCCAGCGACTTGCTTTGACTCCCAGAACCTCCCATCATCCTCCCCAGCCCAACCCTCTGCAAACCTCCCATCCCTGACATTAAGGACCCAATCTCCCCCTTCTAAAATAAAGGAGGAAAAACCAAGGGGAGAGAGGCTGGAGCTGGCGGCTGAGCCGGATTTCCATGTGAGGGGATGAGGTTGGGGCGGCCACGGGCTTCCCCTGGCAAGCGACAGAGGAACCGGGGCCAGCAGAAACGTTGAGTCATGAGTGCGGTTCGCAGGCGGTGGATTTTTTCCCAAGGAAAATTCCTCACTGGGGAGGAGCAGAGCTGGGAGGGGGAGCAGCAGTGAAGGACTGTGGCCCCTAAACGAGCCGCTGATCTGGGGATGGGGATGCGCCCCATTGCGATGGGAATTCCCTGGGCAGGTTCCAACCCCCGGGGAGGGCGGTTTGGGTAAGGGGGGGACCTGCCTTGGGAATTCCCCAGCAGCTGGATGGGAGGAGCAGCGTGATCTGGGTGGGGGCTGCAGGAGATGAGGACCCCATCCTTCCCCCTCCTCCTCCTCCTCCTCCTTCCCCACATCCGCCCACCCCCACGCAATGGGCGGCGCAGCCCCAGCTCCATTTATCATCATCTGCGGGCAAGTGAAGTGTGCAGGGAACAGCTGCTCCGGTCGGCTGAGCGCCGAAATGGGGCGGGACGCGGGGCTGGGGGGGCTGCGGGCTGCCCTGGGGTACCAAACCCCCCCAGGCGCTGCACTGGGACGGAGCACTGGCGTGGTGGGAGATGCTGGTGATGATGGGAGGGATTGGGGAGGTGTATTAAAGGGGTTCACTGGGGAGGGAGACCATTATTGGGGTGCATTAAAGGGGTTTATTTGGGACAGCGCATTAAGGGGTGCACCGGGGAGAGGGTGCATTAAAGGGGTTCACAGAAGGGGACATTGAAGGGGAGGCTGCTCTGGCAGTGGGGTGTCTGTGGGGTGCAGGGACAAACAGCAGCAGCTCCACAACTGCGTGCAGGGTTTGCTCCCACCCCCGGCGAACCCCAGGGGTCCCTCTGCACTGCTGAGGGGGGTCAGTCTGGGTTCCATCCCCCCAGTTCCTCTCATTCCCAGCTCCTGAGGCAGGATGCCCTTTCCTGGTCTGTCCCACACACCCCGGCTCCCCCCCGCAGCCTCCCCTTTTCTCTCCTCCCTTAATAATCAAATTCTCCGGAGCACTTTGCGGTGTGGCAGCCAGCCAGAAAGGGTTTCTTTAAACTCCACCAGCTCACAATTAAACAAATCCGGGGCTGACGCTACTCGATAGGCGCTTATTCCCCTCCCTGAGAGCTGCCGGGGGATCCGGCGGGGGGGTCCAATCCCTTCGTTTCCAGCTCCGATAGCACCTCTCCGGATGGGGCTGCACCCCTGGGTGTGGGACCCGGCTTCGGAGGGGGTTTGGGGTGGGGAACGGGGTGTCCGCAGTGCCAGCGCTGCTCCGATGGAGGAGCATCCCCCTGCGAGAGCACGCTGCTATTTTTAGTCGCTGAGTCCTTGTTGATGGCACAGCAGCGAAGGCGAGGGAGCAGCCGGAGGAGCAGCAGGGCTGGATCAGGCCCCGCGGGATGAGGCAGCAGCTGGGAAGCAAGGCCGGCGTGCAGGGAAACGGGGAACGCCCTTTGCCCCCTGGGGCTGAGGCTTTGGGGGTCTCGGGTGCTTACCGAGGGTCCCTGCCACGGGAAGTCCTGGGCTGCCTTCAGAGGGCTCCGGATCCGGCCATGCCATGTCCCTGCCAGGCAAGAGGAAGGGGGAGGAAAGGGGAGAAGGCAGGGGAGGAAGGAAGGAGGGAGGAGTAGTGGGGAGGAAAATAACACGGAATCCAGCCACGCAGCACAAATCCTCCCGAGCAGCAGGCGGGCTGCGGGCCACTGTGTGTGCTGGCCTGGCAATGCCATGCATCAGCCCCCGTGCCATGCATCAGCCCCCGTGCCTTGCATCAGCTCCCATGCCATGCTTCAGCTCCCATGCCATGCATCAACCCCCGTGCCATGCATCAGCTCCTGTGCCATGCATCAGCTCCTGTGCCATGCATCAGCTCCTGTGCCATGCATCAGCCCCAGCACCGTGGCAGCATGACCCCGTGCACCATCACGGCCCCAGGTTGTGCCCTGGCGCTGGGAGGTGCATCAGGTCCTTGTGTGTCCCCCATGAGTGAGACAGGGGCTGTGCTGGGGTGTCCATGCTCCCTTGGCACCAAGGGGATGGATGCTCTGTGGTGGCTGTAGCCAGCAGTGAGCACAGCACAGGGACAGGGTGGTGCTGGTGCTGGTCACCGTGGTGGCCCCAGGTGCCTGCCCTCTCCCTTCCATGAGCCCTGGCCACGGCACGGGTTTGCCAAGGGCAGGTGTCCAGCCACAGCCATGCACCGACAGCCCTGTATCGATTCCCATCTCAGAGGCAGTGGCTGGAAGCTTCTTCAGGGTCAGGAGAGCACATCCAGCAGGGACAGTGAGTGGGTAGGGCCCCTGGGACCAGCCACAGCCACCTCCCTCTCCGGGGGAAGGCCGTAACCTCCCTGCTGTCGACAGCTTGATTTGATGCCATTAAAGTGTTTGCTCGCAAACAGCCTACATCAGGCACAACATCTGGCACGGCCCTTCCCCGGCAACGCTGTGGCAGATCCGAGGGCAGAGCTGGCCTCTGGCTCTGCCAACAGCACCGGGTGCTGCTGGTGATGAGCGTGTCCCCTCCCAGGGGCCCACAGGGACATGGGACCGTGGCTCTGGGCTTGTAGGATTTCAGCTGGAACACGTTCCCTCTGTGCATCCCCACCTCTGCGTGCCGGTGACTGATCCGTCCCCTCACACCGTGCGCTTTTGCTCATCCCAACATTGTCCCAGCTGTTTGGAAAATTAACAATAATTAATTAATAACAATAATTAATTAATCATGATAATTAATAAGAAAGGAGAAAGGGGAGAAAAGCTCCCCCTAAAGCTTCAGCCTAGGGTCTTCTCAAGCCAGTTTCATTTTTCAAACCCACTCCCACACAGCATGAAGGGCCCTTTGCTCCCATTAATTCTCCCACCACAGCCCAGGGCTGCCCCACAGCCTGCCTTTGATTTTCCTGCCTTTGTTCCAGCAGCACTGGCACAGGGCTGGCACAGGACACCATGCTGTGGCAGGGGCTTTTTGTGCCAGCTTTTCAGATTTTTTTGACCCATCTTTTCCCTGGAATTTAGGCTTTAGCTGCATCCAGTTGTCCACAGAGCCTGCAAGATCCAACTGCAGTATGTGACATGGAAAACATCCCAAAAGGGGATGGGGAACAGGGAGGGATGGGGTGCTGGGCTGGTGTGGGTGGCACTGAGCCTGGCTCCAGTGGTGCCCGAGGACACTGTGTGCTTGGTGCATGCCTGAGCAGCTGGTGTTTATGGAAACAGAGCTAAGTAAAGCCCTGTGTGTGTGTGTAGACCCCAAAAGGTGCTGAGGTGTTACTGGTGGGTGCTGCAAGGAAAAGGGCTGAGCTGGGACTCGTCAAGCCAACAGTGTGGTTTAAGTGGCTGTGGCAGAACTGCCAGCAAAGGGACCATGTGGTGTTTGGCATGTTGTGGCAGTGGCATGAGGGTGATGGAGGGACATGTGGGGACACATAGAAATCCATGTCCTGGCTCAAGGCTTTCTGGCTCCACAGGGAAGTGTGCCAGGAGCTGGGATGGGCTTGGACAGACGCTGCCAGCATGAGACTCCATCCTCTCCTCTTGTTATACTCATTGCCTTGAGGGAGGCTGAGGGGACAGCACTGGTGTCACCAAGGGAGCAGCACTGGGGATGTCCCTGGACAGCAACAGACCCTTGGGGCTGCCCTAACCCAGACTGACAAATCTCTATCTCATCCAGGCTTGTGTCCACCCCAGGACCTTCAACCCACCGGTGCTGGGGACAGGCAGGATGCATCCCCCTGCCACCAAGCCCTTCATTAGCCCCCACAAGCCACTTGACTGCCTTAAGAGATCAAACCAGTGACCCAGGTGTGTCCCTGCTCCCAGAGCAAGAGGGGTGAGGAAATGGGGAGCTTTAATGACGATGGTGCCGAGGCACTCGGTAATGACGGCTGCTGGCGGGAGCAGACAGCTTCCAGATGGCATCGCGCCGGGGCAGGGGGATCGCTGGGGCCGGGGGGGCTGCGGGAGGCAGCAGCCGGCAGAGATGGGCAGAGCCAGCCAGTTGAAATGACTTTTTTTGCAGCAGAGCCTGCGGTTCTGGCCCTCCGCGCTGCTGCTTCCAGTAATTAGCCCAATAATTAAAAAGAATGGCGATAAGAGGGGTGTGCAGAGGCGCTGGCAGGATCCCGGCATCCCTGGGGAGGCACGTGAGAAGGGCGGGAGTGATTTGCGGATGTGAGGGGTGGTGGGTGTGTGAAACACAAAGCAGAGGGACCCCAACATGATGTGGGGGGTCACTGCACCAGGTGACCAGGCAGGGAGGGGTGGGCAGCAGGGATGGGCAGCTTCAGCAGCAGCAGGGGCAGGAGGGTGGCTGAGCCCACTGCAGGAAAGGAGGAGGCAACCAGACCCCAGCACCCTCCTGCCCATGGGCACAGTGCTTCGATGCAGGGAGGTGGGATAGAGAAGGATGCAGGATGCTGCAAGATGGAGATGCAGCGCCAGGCAATGTGATGCAGGGCGACACGGCACGATGCAGAGTGATGCGAGGTGACACAGAGCCAGCTGCTGCCCTCCGGGGCAGTGCAGTGCACAGGGATGGGAGGCAGGGCAATGAGATGCAGGGCAATGCAAGCCGATGCAATGCAGGGCAGCACAATGCAGGGAGATGAAATGCAAGGTGATGTGGTGCAGGGTGATGTGAGGTGAGGCAGGAGGAGGCGATGCAGGGCAATGCAAGGCAACACAGTGGTGCAGGGAGTTGAAATGGAAAGTGATGTGATGCAGGATGAGGCAAAGCAATGTGATGCAGGGCGATGCAAATCAGGGTGATGAAATGCAAGGCAACACGAAGCAAGGGTAGGTAGTGGGAGGCGATGCAATGCAGGGCAAATTGGGGCAATGCAATTCAGGGTGAATGCAAGGCAACAAGATTCAGAGGTGAAACGCCAGGTGAAGTGTTGGAGAGCAATGCAAGGCCATGCAGGCAATTCAGTGCACCATGGGGTGATGCCAGACAATGCAGGGCAATGCGAGGTGATGCAGCATCACGTGCTGTGTTCCAGGGCGGCTGTGAGACGATGCCCAGTGGGGCAGTGCCCAGCAGCTGAGGTGAGGCGAGGCAATGATGTCCCCATGGTGCAGGTGACACCGGCCTTCTCGGTCCCCGGCCCACCGCGGTGGCGACGCTTCATTTGAATTCTCGCCTCTCTCTCTTCGCAGATAACAAGCCCGCGCCATGCAGTCCTTTCGAGAAAGGTGTGGTTTCCATGGCAACCAGCAGAGCTACCAGCCGACTTCACAAGATACATCACGCCTGGAGAATTACAGGCATCAAAGTCAGGCAGGGCCGAACTGCGAGCGGCAGAGGCTGGTGGCGAAGGAGTACTACAGTCAGCAGCAGCTGCCGTACGCGGGCTATGAGAACAGCGCCGTGGAGAAATACCACCGGGGAAATAAGCAATTAGCGGGGCAGCAGCTGCAGGGCAGGCCAGCCTTTTCCAATTACACCGTGCAGGAGAACAGCCCTTATCCGGCCCGGTATTCCGGGGACGAGAGCCTGCAGGCGTGGGGTGGCCAGCCACAGGCATTGCCCGGTGGCGTGGCCAAGTATGAGGACAACCTGATGAAGAAGACAGTGGCATTGGCGGGTGGGCGGCCATACCATGAGCCCGCGGCCACCTCGCTGCCCTTCCGGACTCATTTCCAGCAGCAGCCTCAGCAGCAGCAGCCGCAGCCGCAGCAGCAGCAGCAGCAGCAGCAGCAGCAGCCACCCGCACTCCCCTACCCCAAGCTGCAGCGGCAGAAACTGCCCAACGATGTCTCCTCACCCATGCCCTTCTCACAGAGCCCTCATTTCGGGCAGCACTCCCAGTCCTTCCCTGCCTCCTCCACCTACTCCTCGGTGCCGGGGGGCAGCCAGCCGGCACACTCCTACAAGAGCTGCACGGCGCCCTCGGGGCAGCCGCCGCTGGAGCGGCCCCTGGGCAGCGCTGCCAGCCTGGCCCCTGGCCCCCGCGTGCCCAACCTGCACGGCTACCAGCCCAACCGCATCGGCTACGAGCAGCCCCCACAGCCGCCGCCGCAGCCCCCGCAGCCGCCACCACCGCAGCCCCCACAGCCACCGCAGCCCCCGCAGCCCCCGCAGCCCATGCAGGGGCGGCATCACGCCTCAGAGACCCTCCACTACCAAAACCTGGCCAAGTACCAACATTACAACCAGCCAGGCCAGACCTACTGCCAGGGCGATGCGCCGCCCGTCCGGACGCCCGAGCAGTACTACCAGACCTTCAGCCCCAGCGCCAGCCACTCGCCGGCTCGCTCTGTCGGCAGGTCCCCATCCTACAGCTCCACTCCCTCCCCTCTGATGCCCAACCTGGAGAACTTCCAGTACAGCCAGCAGCCGCTGAATGCTGGTGCCTTCCCGGCCGGCATTGCTGACCACAGCCATTTCATGCCGCTGCTGAACCCTTCTCCCACTGATGGAACGAGCCCTGACGCTCAATCTGGGAACTGCAAAAACTTGCAGAAGGAGAAGCTGCCTGAAAACCTGCTGTCAGACCTGAGCCTGCAGAGCCTGACGGCACTCACCTCCCAGGTGGAGAACATCTCCAACACTGTCCAGCAGCTGCTGCTCTCCAAAGCATCTGTACCCCAGAAAAAGGGCATCAAGACCCCAGCAAGGACCCCTGAGCAGCTCAAGGGGCAGCACTGCAGTCCTGAGAGCAGCACCTACTCGGCAGAGCAGGTGGGGACCCCCCTGTCTGACCCACTGAGCACCCCCCAGTCTGTCCACGCTGAGACACAGGACACTGACTATCTCAGTGGGTCAGAGGATCAGCTGGAGAGGAGTTTCCTGTACTGCAACCAGAACCGCAGCCCTGCCCGCGTGAACAGCAACTCCAAGGCAAAGCCTGAGTCAGTGTCCACCTGCTCTGTGACCTCTCCAGATGACATGTCCACCAAATCAGATGACTCCTTCCAGAGTATCCACGCCACCCTCCCCCTGGAGACCTTCACCAAGTATGTGAGCAATGAACGGGACTGCCCCCGACTGCTCCTCAGCGCCCTGTCCCAGGAGGAGCTGGCTTCTGAGATCATCGTCCTGCAGGATGCCATCAGCGAGAAGGCAGACAAAGCCTGGGCCAACTTGCCCATGCTGGGCAAGGAGACCACCAAGTCCCCCTTCCAGCTGGAGAACCACCGGCCCAGCCTGGACTCCATGGTAAAGGGTGCCTGGCCCAGCCAGGGTGACTCCAGCACGCTCACTGAGCCCCTCAAGCTGGACAAAGCTTCAGGGGCCAGCACGGGGAAGGACTTCAGCGAGGAGGTGTACGAGGGTTCCCAGGTGGAGTTCGCAGCCACTGAAAGCAAGGATGTGCTGAAGGACACTGCCCCACTGGCCTTCAACTCCAAGCCCAGCATGCCGGCAGCGACGTCAAGTGCGGGAGCCACCGGCTACAGCTGCTACTCAAACACCACCGCCAACTCGGTGGCGTCCGAAAATGCCATGGAGCATTTTGACTGGCCGGAGGAGAGCCTGGGTGAGGCCTGCCTGCGGTGGAAAGATCTTCAGGCCACCGACCTCCCCAAGGGCTTGTTCCCCAGCAAATTGGTGAGCTCCTGCAAGGAGAAAAAAAACGCCTGCGGCTTGGACCTGTGCGATGGAGAGCAGCCAGCAAAGAGTGAGCCAGTCCAGGACTTTGGCCAGCAGGTGATGGAGGAGGAGGAGGAGACACTGACCTACGATGAAGCAACAAAGGCAGACAGTGAGAGATGGCTGCAGGATACCCGGCACTGCTGCTCAGCTGGGGACTTCAGTGAGATCCCCATCATCTCCTCGCCAGATCTGAAGGAGTCAGACCTGGAGGCAGAGGAGTACTCCTCACTCTGTGAGCTGGCTGGCTCGGAGCAGAAGTCAGTGACGTATGATGCCTCACCACCCAAGCCTCCGGAGATGCCAGCTGTGCTGTCCTCCAGCGAGGTGCCTGTGTCTGCTGAGGAGACTGTCAGCACAGTGGAGAAGGAGAGCTCAGCTCCCACCCCACGCCTCTCTGGCCAGTCTGTCATCCTTCTGGGCCCTGCTGTGGGCACGGAGACCAAGGTGAAGAGCTGGTTCAAATCCTCTCTGCCCCACATCCAGCCTGAGGAGGAGAATGGCAGAGGGGAGACATCCCACCTGGAGGCAGCTGATGCTGAATCCACCTCAACAGTAATGGTGAAGCAGCAAATCACACCCGAAAATGTGCTGGGGAAGATGGAGCCTGTCTCACGGGGCAAGAGCCTCCGCAACAAGAGGGTCCACTGCCGGCTGCCAGAGGGGGATGGCCCTGGCAGCACCGTGCTGAGCCCATTCGATGAGCTGCCAGCAGCCAGCAGCATGGCCGGTGCCTGCCTGGGGCCAGACGGACAGACGGAGGTACCGAGCAAGAGTGCCCAGAGCCAAACACCCCGGTTTCCAGCCGAGGGTCTGCCGGCACGCATGTGCACCCGATCCTTCACCGCCCTGGCCGAGCCCCGCGCCCCTGCCCCCCTGGAGGGACTGAAGGCCCCCGCGCACCAGGAGAAGCTGGGGAAGAAGCCCGGCTGTGGCGTGAAGCAGCGGGTGGCTTTCAAAACCAGGAAGCGCAACAGCCGGCCCGCTCCCAGGGTGGTCCAAAACACCAGTGATGCCACCCTCCTGGTGCCCGGCTTGGTGGCGGCAGAGGAGGTGGCAGGGCCGACACCGCTGGAGGGGGATGCAGTGGAAGCCGGGGAGAGGGACCAGAGGTCGATGATCCTGCGCTCCCGGACAAAGACACAGGAGGTTTTCTACACCAAGCGGCAGAGGGGCAAGCGGGCAGCTGATGTCCGGCTGAAGAACTGCAAAGCACCCAAAAAGCTCATATCCAACAACCATCTCCCACCAGCCTTCAAGCTGCCAGCGCCAGGCAGCCCCCACAAGGAGGGCAAGGTGGGTGCCCGGATGAAGCTGCCCAAAGCAGGGCCAGGTGTGGGGGGCAAGATGTCGGAGCGGCCGCTGCACTCACTGAAGAGGAAGTCCACCTTCATCTCCCCCATCCCCACCAAGAAGAGGAACCTGGTCCTGCGGAGCAACAGCGGTGGTGTGAAGGAGGAGAAGCCAGAGGGTCCCCCCAGCCTCTTCAAGAAGATGCCGGTGGCCAAGAAGGTGAAAGCCAAGCTGCCCCCCAAGAGCTCTGGTGAAGCCATCCCGAAGCCCCCCCTGCCAAAGGAGGCTCCTGATGTCTGCATCAAGATCACCTCCCGGGCGGCCTTCCAGGAGGCCACCAAGACCAAAGTGCTGCCTCCCCGCAAGGGCCGCGGCCTCAAGCTGGAGGCCATCGTCCAGAAGATCACCTCACCCAACCTGAAGAAGTTCACCTGCAAACCAGCGGCCACAGCAGTGGCAGCCACAGTAGCTGCCTACGGGTCCTCCCTGAGCCCGGCTGGGGCAGAGCGGGTGGTGAAACACAGTGGGGTGGCTGTGGCAGTGGGCGATGCGCGGCTGCCCAAGCTGGCGGCAGCACAGAAGGTGCCCGCAATGCCGGTGGCTGAGCCGCTCTGCCGGAACCCCAATGGCCGAGCACCAAAGGGGAAGCCGGGTGGTGGGAAGAAGCTGCCCCATGACGGCTGCCAGGGGGAGGCTTGTGGGTCAACGCCGGGGGGGACCCAGTCCAGCCCCAACATGGTGGCCAAGAACCTGGGGCTCTTGCCCAAGAAGAGGAACCGCAAGGGCAAAGCAGCAGCGCTGGGCATGGCCAAGGCGCCCCTGAGCCCTGCTCTGCCACCAGCACTGCCCCGGGAGCGCGTAGCCGGCCCGGGAGGTGCGGAGGAGGCGCCTCGGGAGAAGAAACCAAAGACTGAGGAGAAGGAGGCGGGGAGCAGCGATGGCCCTGCTGAGGGACGCTCCGCCGCCGGGCCGGCGCGGGGGCCGAAGCCGCGGGCCAACCACTCCAACTACAACGGCTACTCCAAGCGGCAGCGGAAGCGTCTGGGCCACGGCAAGGCCAAGGCGGTGCCGGCGCGGTGCAAGAGCCGCGGGAAGCGGCGGCGGCAGCAGCCCCAGCAGGCCCCGCTCCTGCACCCCGCCGAGCCCGAGATCCGGCTCAAGTACATCTCCTGCAAGCGGCTGCGGGCGGACAGCCGCGCCCCGCCCTTCGCTCCCTACGTCCGCGTGGAGCGGCGCGGAGAGTTCTCCACCACCTGCACCGTCGTCAACTCGCCCGGCGACGAGGCGCGGCTGCAGCGGGGACCGGCCGGGCCGGCGCCTCGGCCGCGGGCGGCCCTGCCCGCCTCCTCCACCATGCACATGGGGCCGGTGGTGTCGAAGGCGCTGAGCGCCGCGTGCCTGGTCTGCTGCCTCTGCCGCAACCCCGCCAACTACAAGGACCTGGGGGACCTCTGCGGGCCCTACTATCCCGAGGACTGCCTGCCCAAGAAGAAATCCCGGCTGAAGGAGAAGGCGCGGGCGGAGGGGCCGGGCGAGGACTCCACCGTGCCCGCCGCGGCCGAGCGGGCGCCCCGCGGGACTGAGGGCGGCTGCGGCGGCGGGGGGGGGAAGGCGGCGCGGCCTGAGGCGGCCGCCGAGGCGGCCAAGCAGAGCTCGCTGCGCTCCAGCCCGCGGGGAATGTTCCGTCGGCTGCAGAGCTGCTACTGCTGTGACGAGAGGACAGAGGGCGAGGAGGCGGCCGAAAAGCCCCGGCGGCACGAATGTCACAAGGCCGAGTCCCCGCCGCAGGAGCCGGCGGGCGACACGCAGGAGCACTGGCTGCACGAGGCCTGTGCCGT
This sequence comes from Pseudopodoces humilis, assembly GCF_049639895.1. Classification (NCBI taxonomy): domain Eukaryota; kingdom Metazoa; phylum Chordata; class Aves; order Passeriformes; family Paridae; genus Pseudopodoces; species Pseudopodoces humilis. Next base: position 15,690,729 of record NC_142217.1, read on the forward strand.
ATGGACCGCTGGGGTTTTCCTGGTGGCGGGGAAGCTCTATGGGCTGCAGGAGGCTGTCAAGGCGGCTGCCGACCTGGTAAGAGCTCGGCCACACGCCCGAGGCGGCATCTTCCGCTGGCCTCCTTCAGCCAACGTCATTCCCGTGTCTGCGCCTCCGGTCGGGATGGAAATGAATAGTTCTGCCCTGGGAGAGCAGGGCAGGTGCTCAGTATCATGAGTCCCTCTGAGTCCCTGCGAAATTTGTGCTGCTGCGTCTCTGATAGCACCTGAACTCTCCCTTTTAGGCACAGAAATAATCTATGGTATTGTGTTTTAGGAAGGCGACTGGGCTCCCCTGGGATTGTCACATCCCCTGGCCCAGTCGTGTGTTGCACGGGGTGGCTCAGAGCAGGACAGATGCCGCAGGGTGGGAGATGAAAATGGGCACAATGCAGCCTGATGCCACCGTGGTGGGCAGCAGGGGAAGGGGAGCTGGAGGGAGGGGGTGACCCTGCTCCTCTTCCACAGTGATTGGAGCAAGGCCACATTGCGTGAGCAAAACTGGGAGGTTGCTGAGGGGTATGAGAAGTTGTGGCTGGCCCGTTCCTGGAAGTGGTCAAGGCTGGATGGGTCTTGGAGCAACCTGGTCTAGTGGAAAGTATTCCTGCCTGTGGGAGGAGACTGGAATGAGAGGAGGTTTTTTCAGGTCCCTTCCACATCATTCTGGGATTCTGTGACAGGGATTTTTAGTGCTGGGCAGAGGAAGGGTACAGCCTCCCATCAGAGGCTGTGCAGGGGGTTTCCAGCAAGTCCCCCAGTGCCAGATTTGGGGGCTGGCTGTGTTCCCAAGCCTGTGTGCTCATTTCATGGCTGGCTGGAGGCTGCTGCCCTCACTGCAGAACCAGGTGCTCCCATCCCTGCGGCAGTCACCAGGCACAATCCATGTCATGTCACTTCACCTCCTGGCCTATGGAGTATGGCTGTGGGCTCAGTGTCATCCAGGGGAGTGGTGTGGCAGGTAGAAACCTTGTGGATGGCTGCAGACAGCCAAGTGACAGGCATGGTGTGGTTCACAGTGCACTGGCACGGGAGGAAGGATGTTGCCTGGGAGAGGCAAGGAGGGGCTGGAGAGGATCAGGGGACACTCACGTTGCCCTTGCTGGGGCTGTCGTGGTTTTCTTCTGTGCTGGGCTTTGACAGGGTCTCTCTGTCTCTCCACATCTCTCCTTCCCTGCTCTGAATTCCCGGGTGTGTGTACAGAAGTGCTCGAGCTGCCAGCAAGTGGGAGCCACTGTGGGCTGCTGCCAGAAGGGGTGTCCCCACACCTACCACTACGCATGTGCCGTCGACACAGGTGAGCCCGGCCACGGGGTTGGGGCACGGGGTCCTGGGCATTCTCTGACCCAGCTGAATGATGCTCCAGGGTCAGGGGTGCGGCTCACTGGCTTGCCAGGATGGTGGTGCCCACTTTGCCAGCAGCACTAGCAGGTGTCACAAGCTTCTCTGGCCTCAGCTGAGCTCTTCACACAAACTCTGTGGATGGTGGGTGGCCGTGGACCAGGGGGACACTGCATTCCCCCCACTCAGGGGCAGCTGCCTCACAGTGCAGGGTGTCACCTGACACATCCTTGTCCTCTCCTCGCAGGTTGCTTATTAACTGAGGAGAGCTTCTCTCTGAGATGTCCCAAACATAAGGTAAGCCCAGAGCCCCCCTGTGCACCCCTCAATGATCTGCAGCTCCCTGTGGCAGGAGGACCTGCCTTCAGACCCCGAATTCCTGGGGACACCCATCCTGGATGCTCAGCTCTGTATGGGCATCACATCCCTGGGGATATCGGTGGGTGCTGCTGGGTCTGGGACACCCCAGCTGGGTCTGAGGGGTCTTATCCCCTTCTCTGAGCACAGACGAGGTGGTGAATGATGGCTGAACCCCTTCTCAAAGCGCTGGGTCCCGGGTGAATGCCCGGTTATTGGCGGGGGTGGCCGATGAGGACAACCCAGGGCCACTCCCCGCCTCTCCGTGATCCCCGGGCTGACAGCTCCGTTCTCCCCGCAGAGGCAGCCGGTGTAGCGCCCGCGGGAACCCGCCCCACCGCCAGCGAGGGACCGGCAGAGGAGGCAGCGCCTGGAGCAGAGCGGAGCCGGGCCGGGCCGTACCGGGGACCCGCCACTGCCCGGGACCCCCGGGATCCCCCGAGCCCGCTCCGAGCGGGCCGAGCCAGCGCCGGGCTTTCCCTCCCGCCGGGTCCCGGTAAAACCCGGTCTGGATACGCGGGGGACGGATCGGGATCCCCCACCCGCGATGGCTGCACAGGGGGGCGGGGGGTGTCCGTGTACAAGGGGGGGGTCCCGGCGATGTTGTCTTACTGTGGGGCCGCCGGACCCTCCGTGGGTCCCGGCTCTCAATATCACACTGATCTGATCTGAGATGTTGCCTTCAGCAAACCTCATTGTGTCTGTATATAGTTCAGCGAAGAAGAGGATAAAAAAAAGACAAAAAAAAAGACCAAAAAAAGGAGAAAAAAGAGAAAAATGAGAAAAAAAAAAAAAGGCAAACAACGGCCTGCTGTTTGAAACACCACTCTGCTTTTTCCGTTTTGTTCTTCCATCTCCTGTTTGTCCCCACCCACACCCAGGGTGCTGGGGGGCTAAGGGTGCTTGGCCAGGCTGGTGGGCACCCACTGGGCTGCCCCAGCCCCGCTCCCAAACCCCAAACCCTGACTCATTGCACCCACCACCTTCCCACTCCATGTGGCGCTGGCACTGCTGGGCTGGGGACACCTGGTCCTGCTGTCCAGGACCCCCCAAAACTCACCCTTCTTCTTGTGCTTGGCCTCACCAGAACCCCTTCTGTGGCTCCTCTTGTAGGAGCTTTGCTCTCTGTGCTTGTGCTGAACCCCACAGCTCTGTGTGCTGAACTGGAGGAGGAGGAGGAGGCATTTGTTTCCTCCCTTCCACATGGGCTTGGCTCACCCCTCACTGCCCTGCCTTTGCTCAGCTCCCTCGGCTTTTGCTTCCTGGCCACCTCAGTGGAGCTGAGGGGCTGTCCAGCACTTTGGTGACCCCAGGCTCCACAGCCCATCTTTGTGTCACCCACACCCTGACACAGGTAGCAACCAGCCCAGGGTGAGCCAACCCCAAATCTCATCCTAAAAACAGCCACTGGCTGCCCCCAACCTCTGCAGCATCCTGCAGAGGGGGCACACTGCTGGTCCCATCCATGTCCCCCACAGAGCCAGCGCCCCATGTCCCCACCACCTCTTGTGTCCCCTCCATCTCACCCACCCCAAGGTTTGCTGGCCACACAATGTCTGTTGTTTCAGCAGCTGCCTTGGACACGGGAGTGAAAAACAAAAAAAGGAGGTGAGAAAAAATTTTTAAAAAGGGAGAAATAATAATAATAATAATAAAAAAAATTAATTTAAAGAAGAAAAAAAAAAATCCCTGTGTCCTTGGCAGTGTTGCCTGAAATCTGGCTATTTTTAGTGACATCTTGTACATATGACTGTAAAATGGTAAACCGTGTGTATTATATATTGCCTCATTATATAGTGTATATATATGTATACATATACATATATATAATATATATGAAGACTGTAAATGTTAAGACTAGTGTTCTTATTAGTATATTGCTTCACACTGAAGATTGTGTGTAACAAGCTGTTTCTAAAAGATGTTTATTTTCCTTAAGAGTAAAAAAAACAGGTCATTGCATTCAGAGCGTCAATAAAGATACAACGATTGTTTTGGAAGTACGTGGCGCCCTGCTCGTGGCCTCTCTTTATCCTTGGGGGGCTGCTGGGGTCCCCCACGGGCTGTGACAGCCCCTGGCTGGTCTTTTGTCCCCAAGAGTCTCTCTGGAGGGGATGGGGTATGGGGTAGCAGCAGCCTCCTGGACATCATGGGGTAAAGAGGGGGTGTTTGGGGTCCCTCAGCCCCCAGTGTCCCCATCCCTGCCACCCTTGCCCCCCATCCCGTGCAGCCCTGTGGGGACAAGGGGTCCACAGCTGTGGGGGGCCCCTTGCCCCCTACTTTTGGTGTCTGTCCCCCTCCAATCCAGCACACACCAGTATAAATAATCAGCTTTAATTGTCTGTACAAAACTCTCCGACTATGAAAATACCGTTTAAAAAGGGAAAAGGGGAGTGGGGGGAGGCGAGGGGAGGGGGGTCTATGTACAAGAGGGGGTGAAGCAAGGACACAGAGGCACCCACCAGCCCCCCAGGAGCCCCGTGCCACCCTGCCATCCCTTCTCCCAAAGCCTGCCCGTGCTCCGGGGTGGTGGCAGCTCTTAATGGGGGGGATCAGTGCTGGGGACGAGGGGCTGGGGTGGGTGTCCCCTCTTGCCTACCGTGGGCACGGCTGGGGAGGGGGCACTTCCCCGCTGCCATGGGGCCACGGCTCCAAAAGCGAGCCCCAAACCCAAACCCTGCAGCGGTGGGGCCGGGCAGAGACCCCAGGAGGGGCCCCCGCTGCGGGGTACAGGTGACAGCGGGGGGCTGCAGGTGGCACTGGGGGGGTTCGGGTGGCACCCGGGGGTCGCTGCCGCGCCTGCCGGTGCCCTGCAGTACCGCGACGGTGTCACTAGAGGTCCCCACGCCCCGTCCCCCACGCGGGCTGGGGACACGGACACGGTCCCCGGGGGGACGGGGAGCCCACCCGGGGTACCCCACGTGTGGCTGCCCCAGGCTGGGACCTCCACCCCGCACCCACGCCAGCTATCACCCCACCCCTCCCCACCCACCCCTTCACCTCCAAACCCGCTCCCTAACATCATCCTGCGGGGAAACTGAGGCACGGCCTCCCTCCGCCCCACATTCCGCACCCCCGGGGGTGGCCGGGGGCTGGCGGCCCCTTCCCCACCTATCCCGACGTGACGGTGGTGCCGCTGCCCAGCTTGATGATCATCTGCTGGCAGTCGTGCAGCGTCCGGCGGTCGCCCAGCTTGTCCAGCGTGCGGGCAGCCTCGGCCAGCATCCCCACGCGCTGGCCCGGGCCCGCCAGGAAGCTGGGAGGGAGGTAGCAGCAGGCCAGCAGCAGCGCCTCGGCGTGTTCCCGTGGCGTGGGGTGGCTTTCTGGCTCGCCAGCTGCGGGGGACAGAGCCGAGGTCAGCACCGAGGGTGCCCATGGAGATCGCTGAATAAATATTGGGGGGTTCGGCACGGAGATGGGGTTATTCGCCCACCCTGGAGCTGCTGACACCATCAGTGGAGGGGGTCACGTGTCCCAGCTCTTGGGGGTGCTGCAGGTGGGGTGTCCCACCTGATGACCCAAAATCTGTGGTGTCAGAGTGCTGCAGGTGGGAAAGGGGTGTTCCACTCTATGTCTCACCCCATATCCCACCATCCAAGGTTGGTGGGATGCTGTGGGTGCAGAATGGGGTTTCCCACTCTGTGTCCCACCACCCAAGCCTTGTGGGAGCTGCTCTAGGTGTGGACCAGGGTGCCCCACCCCATTTCCCATCCTCCAAGGTGGTGACAAAGTTATCCCACCCCATGTGCCACCACCCAACAGGCTGGGATGCTGTCGGTGCAGAGTGGTGTGTCCCACCCTTGTCCCACTACAAATCCAAGGCTGCTGGGGTGCTGCAGGTGAGGACTGAGGTGTCCCACCCCATCTCCCACCCCGTGCCCACCTGTTTTGCTGCCCTGCACCCCTCTCCTGCGCAGGCTGCGGTCCAGCAGCTGGTGGGTGCGCGTGGGGCTGGCCCGGGCCATCAGCCTGGCAGTGGCTTCGTGCAGGAACACCTGGATTGGGAGGAGCGGTGAGCACAGCCAGGTGCAGGGCACCAGGGGACCCAGCAGGTGACGGGTCGGGGGCTCACCCGGCGCATGGCGGGGCGCAGGGTCTGTGCCAGGCGCCGCAGGCTGCTGAGGTCCTGCTGGAAGCCGCGGAGCTCCAGGGCGGATGCCTGATAGAGGCAGCTGCGCTGCTGGCTGGCCCCCATCTGCTGCTGCCACAGGTTGGTGCGGGTGACCAGGAGCAGGTCACAGAGCAGGAGCTGGACCGCCTGCAGGGACAAGGGGATCGGGGTGAGCAGGGGTTCGGACAGACGGACGGGGGTGCCGAGGAGGTCGCTGCGGGCAGGCGCTGCTGTGCGGGACCCCCGCCGGGCTGCATGGCAGGGGCATTGCACTCCCAGTCTGACACATGCAATGCAACTACAATGCACCCCCGCGAGGGTCGGGGGCACCTCCCGCCAGGGCCGGGGGCTCGCGGCCACCTCGTCCCTCCCCAGCCCAGCTCACCTTGTCGATGGTGCCCTTGGAGGGGCTGCCCAGCTCTAGGCTCTCCCGCAGGCAGCTGCTGGCCTTCTCACAGTGGCTCAGGGTGGCCTGGCTCCCATCCTGTTTGCTCAGCAAGGCGCGGACAGCTCGGAAAGAGTGCAGGGCAGCACGGGGAAGTGGCTTCCTGTAAGGTGGAGGGGACAGGGTCACTGCAGACCCTTCGCTGTGCACGGCTGGGCCCTTCCTCAGCACACACCAGGTGCTCCAAATTCAGAGAGGCCGTGCCAGTGCAAGGGGGAGAGAAGACACGCAGTGAGGTGCCACCCCTGTCTCCGATGTCCCCAGCACTCACTCAGAGCTCTGCAGTGCCCGGGGCATGGTCTCCACCAGCGGGTAGAGGCGCTCAGCCCCCTCCTCATCTCCCTGCAGCCAGTGGATAACGATGCCGATGAAGGATGCCCACCACTTGGACACGGGGTCGGAGCCTGTGGGGTGGGAGGGACACAGGAGCAGGGTGTTTCCACTCCCATGGCCCTCCACATGAAGTGATCCCAATGGGGGACACGCCAGCCTCACCTGTGACAGCCGCCAAGCCAGAGGCGATGGAGGGCTTGGGGCCCGGTGTGCCACTGACATCTGAGCAGCCATTGAGCAGCTGGAGGTACTCAAGGGCATCGGAGAACCGCCTGTGGAAAGGGGCTGTGAGGGGGCTGGCCCCACACCAGGCAGGGGGAGAAGGTGCCCACCCCAGTACTCACCCCTCTCCCTGGGCAGTGGGGCGGCCGGGCTCAGGCATGGCCACGCAGCACAGCGCCTTCTCCAGGAGGTGCTCACGGAAGAGCTGGGTCACCTGTGCCAGCGGGTCCACTGCGGCACAGAGATGGGGTCAGCAGGTACACCACACCCCAAATCGGGGGGTGCAGGGTTTGGGAGCTTGGGGTCACCTGGGTTGCCAGCAGAGCTGTAGATGGTTTCCCTGGGAACACCCTTGACCGCCCAGTCCCCGTCAACAAAGAAGCGGTGGCCCAAGGGGTGGCAGAGCCACTGCATGGCAGGGGGCACGGCCCCGCCGTGGGACAGGGCCACACGCCGGGCGCTGCAGAGGAAGGGGCGCTGCGGGGAGAGCAGGGGGTCAGGAAGGACCTGAGACCCCAGTCCCAGGGGACACAGGGGACACCCCAGTGCACCACACTCACCGCCAGGAAGTGGAAGCAGCGGTGCAGGCTGGCCTTGATCCGCAGGGCCGCCGCCACGTAGATCTCGGCCAGCGCTGCCACAGAGATGGCGTCACCGGCGCACTCAGCCAGGTTGACAGCGCTCAGTGCCAGGTTGATGGCCAGCAGATGCCCCCCAGCCTGCTTCCCTACAGGAATGGGAACGGGAGGCTCAGGCATGGGGTCAGCTTGTGGGGACATGCAGGGCACAGGGCTCCTTTCCCTCAGCCCCACGGGGCCGTACCGGTGAGGTGGAGCTGGTGCAGGCGGTGATAAGCCATGGCAGCGTCGCGGGCACTCTGGCGGACGTGGGCAGCGGGCGGGGGGTCTGGGCGCAGCCCCCCAGCGCGGGCAGCCAGCCAGCGACCCACCCAGAGGCGCTGGAGCAGGTGGCGCAGCAGCGTCCAGAGCAGGCTGCAGGCCAGGTCCCCGTGGGAGGCTGGCAGCGGCCGCCCCAGCGCCCCGAGCGCCGTGCGCAGGTGCTGGGCCCCCTGCGCGAAGTCTCCCTGCGCCCCGGAGAGAGAGAGGGTCAGTGTGGCCAGGATAAGGGGACAGGGCAGGTGGGGCAGGGGATGGGGGGCATGGTGGGACGTACCCGGTCGAGGTCGAGGTCAGCCTGCCTGCGGTGCCGCCAGAAGAGGATGGAGGGCTCGGAGTGGGGGCGAGTGACGGGCTCCCCGCAGACGAAGAGCCGCACTACCGCACCCAGCACCAGCGCCGCGTTCAGCGCCCAGAAAGCCAACGTGGGCCACAGCCACTGCGTCCACCCCCATGGGTCCTCTGTGCAGGGATGGGGTCAGCAACACCCCACCAGTGCTGCCCTGTGCCCACCCCAGGGTCTCCATCCAGTGGCCTTCATCCCATGTCCACCAAAGAGCCTCCACCCAATCGTGTCCACCCCAACAGATTCCACCCCAATGGTCTCTGCCTCACACGCACCCCAGGATATCCATTCCACTGGCCTTCACCCTGTGCCCATCCCAGCAGCATCCACCCAATGGCCTCTGCCCCAATCGTCGCCCATCGCAGACCTACCCAGAGACCCTGATGGCCTTCACCTCATGTCTACCATGATCACCTCCCCTGCGATGGTCACCACTCTGACATCCCCCATCCCAACAGTCTTCACCTCGTGCTGACCCCAACAGCCTCGAGCCAGGTAGCTCTGACCAAACACCCACCCCAACATCCTGCACCACAATGGTCTTCAACAGCCCATGCCCACCCTGACAGCCTCCATCCCCCACCCATCCCAACAATCTCCGTCCCAATGTCCCCCAACCCACTGCAGAGCTTACCCAAAGTGCCAGACTCAGCCATGATGCTCCTGCCGGGACCAGCAGTGTCCTGGCTCCCCAGGGGGGCTGGGGAGCCAGAACCCTGGAGAAGGGAGGCCAGGGGGTTGAAGGAGAGGCAGAGGAAGACGAAGGTGCACAGGGCCATGCGGGAGCGGTCCAGCATTCCCTGGCTGCTGGGTGAGGGCAGCGGGCGCTCCTGCTTCACCTGCATGGGGAGAGCTGCTGTGAGCCTGTGACACGGGCATGGACGAGGGGTGGGGGGCACAGGCATGGGATATGGGGCATGGGATATAGGGCACGGCATCCAGAGCATGGGGTACACGGTGTGGAATACAGGGTGTGGTGGTGGGGGGCAGGCATGAGATATAGGCAGTGGGATACAGGGCATGGGGTCCAGGGCACGCTGGTGAGGCACAGGCTGGAATACAGGGGCACGGATTTCAGGCTGTGGGCATGGGGCACAGAGCACATTTTAGGGTAGAATAAAACTGCCTCCACACCCAGCCCCAAATCATGTTAGGAGCAGCCTGAGAACAAGACCAGGGCTCTCAGCTCTTTCCCCATCTGGTACACTTTGTTCTTGGCACCTCCGACACGAAGCAGGAGATCCCCTGCCCCACTCAGGGCAGGGGGATCCTCCCACAGCCCTCCCTCACCTTGCCATGGCCACAGAGGGGGCTGTCAGGCTCTGAGTCGCTGCTGTTGTTGCTGCTGCCACCGCTGAGGGAGAGTGGGCTGCTGTGGGACGGCGAGCCCACGTCTGAGGGCGGCGGTGTCAGCATCTCCATCACCTCCGCCTTCACCATCTCCATGGGCGCCTCTGCCTTGGCCCCCCGGCTGCAGTGGGTCCCTGGGTCCTTCGCAGGCTCTGCAGGAAGCAGAGTGAGCTGACGGCTGCTTGGGCGCACGGAGCTGAGCCCTCCACCCCAAGAGCTGCCCTTCCACTCACGGTTCTTCTGCATGGCCATCTTCAGGGCGAGGTTCTCCTGCTTCAGCTTCTGGTTGCTCTGCTGCAAGAAGCGGATGTACTCGATAGCCTTCCTCAGGATCGCCGACTTGTTGAGCTGCCAGTGGGCAGGGACGGTTCAGCCCAAATGCTGGGCAAAGCCCCCCATTACCCAGGCCTGCCCCACTGCCCCCTGCTCCCACCTTGGCCTCGGTGCCCACCACCAGGTCCTTGAGTTCCACGATCTTGTCGTTGATGGAGGAGCGGTAGCGCTTCTCGATGGCGTTGTGGGCCGTGCGCTTCTCGCCCCGGCTCTGCACCAGCGCCGGTTTCCCGCTGGGCACCAGCCGGTTGATGGGCAGCTTCTCCGCGTCCACCACCAGCGGCACCGTGGCCAGGATGGTCCCTCCGCTCACCAGCGCCTGCAGGGGTACAGGGTGGGGTCAGGGATGGTCCTGAAACATCTCCCCACCTTGCAGCTCTCGGTGCTGGCACCTACCGGCACCTGGAGCGGGGTTGCAGAGCCGCTGGCACTGGTGGCCAGGGAGGCGATGGTGGAAGTCTTGGCGCTGCTGGCGTCTGTCTTGACGGCCGTCAGCAGCAGGGAGTCAGCCTTGATGAAATGGGGCTGCAGGAGAACCTGAGGGGCAGTGGGGGTCAGCGGGGCCGTGGGGGTCAGCGGGACCCCCCACTCCCGGCCCTGGGCTTACCGGCACCGGCTGGATCTGTGGTGACACAGACTGGCTGCTGGGGGCGGCGGGGGCCAGGAGCTGCTGGGGTGCCACACTCTGCACGGGGCCGGGCAGTGTCACGGGCTGGCTGGGTTGTGGGGTGGGCAGGGGGCTGGGCAGGGTCTGCCCCGCACTCCCAGGCTGCACAGCTGGGCATGGAGCAGGGAACAGCGTTAAGAGAGCCCCTGGCACCAGCCAACCCCGCACAGCCCCATCCTGCAGGGAACACATCCCCCCTCCAGCGAGACCTCCACCCTGGGAGCCCCGCTCCACCCCCTGCACCCCCAAATCCTCACCAGAGAAGCTGTGCTGGTTCTGGTACCCCACCAAGGGCTGGGGAGTGAACGGGCTGGGGGACGCAGGGACGAAGCTGGGGGCCAGCATGACTCCGGGCTGGGGCTGGGGCTGGCTGCTGGGCACCACCGATGGCTCCTCCTTGACACCCAGGGGTGGCGCCGGCAGGAGCGGGGCCGGGGGTGGCGGGGTGAAGGTGGCCATCCCGGGGGGCCCCGTGTAGGCGCTGCCGGTGGGGGCGGCGGGGGGCGGCTTGCTGGGACCCAGGAAGGTGTTGAGGGTGCCCGGTGTGGAGGGGGACACGGCGCTGTCCGGGGCACTGAACTGTGAGTCGAACAACCCCGAGAAGTCATTGTCCGGCGTGTTGATCAGCTGCAGCATGTCTGTAAAACACCCCCCGTGCCGTCAGCTGCTGTCCCGCACCTCCCAAGGTGGGCCTGGGCTGGCCCCCTGCTGCCCTCCCCACAGTTTAGCATTTAGGAGGCAGATCCCCATAATCCAGAGGCAAAATTCCCCGAGAGCCCAAGAATCTGCTGTGCCTGGATCCTCTCAGCCTTCCACCCATCCTGAAATTGTGGGAACTGAGGCACCGTGCTCAAAACGGGGGTGCCAGGGCTTAGCCAAGAGCAGTCAGCGTTTTTCAGCTGGTCTGGGAGTGGCAGGGCACATCTCAGCGTGTCTCTGATATCGATGGAGGCTTTGCCAGCTCATTCGTTCATTCATTCATTTATTCTGTACTGGGAGCCCCAACAATCCCCAGATCAGCCCCTGTATCGAGGGGAGGGGGTGCTCAGACTGGGACAGGGGGGTGGCATCCCCGGGATGTGCCAGACCGCAGTGCCAGGTGTGTTTGACCACAACAGTCCTCAGGAAGGCAGCTGGGCAAGCACAGGGCTAAAACAGCCTGAGCGAGGGTCTGTCCCACTCAACGGGACTTGGGCGCCCTGGGGTGTCCCCACAGACACATCGGGGTCTCTGTGACACCTCCACTGAGGTGTCCTGGGACTCTCCCACCATGCAGAGGTGCTCCCATCCCGGGCGCATCCCAGGACCCCCCCACACTCCGCTGCCCCCAGGCTCACCCCACTGCACGCACAGACCCCGGGATACCCCCCAGGGCACCCCCCGCCCCGCACACACCCCCGGGATGTCCCCACCGAGCCACACGGGCCCCGGACACCGCCCTCCCCACAGGGTGCAGCGCTCCGAGAGGAACCATGACGGTGACCCCGGCAGGCGAGGAGGAGGCGGCTGGCGAGGCGGGGGTACCTTCAAAGGTGCACTCCATGCAGGTGGGAGTGGGCAGGTCCCCAGGAGGAGGCTGCAGCCCCCGCTCAGCCCCGTGCCCGGCAGCGAAGAGGCCCCGGGATATTTTAAAGCCATGTTCTCGCCTCCACCCCGGCGCCCTCCCCGCGCCAGGGCTGGAGCGCGGCCGGGGATGGGGTGATGCGACTCCGCCAATCGCCGCCTGCGCGCCCGCCGGCCGCCCCCGGCCAGCCCCCGGCGCCCAAGGTGAGCCCGGCACCGGGTTACTCTCGGGCACCCGCCGCAAGCCTCCCGCGGTTACTCGGGGTCACACTCCGCTAACCCCTCTGCCCGCCCCCATCGCCCCCCCAGCCCGCTGTGACCCCCCTCATTCATTGCCCAGGGGTCACCCCGCAACGATCGGGGTCTGCACGCAGCACTGGTACAGCCCAAAAAACACCCAGCCCTCGGCATCCTGCCCTGGGCAGGTGGGTGTCCTTCCGGGGGGCTCCCAGCCCCCCCCTTACACTCAAGAGACGCCCCCCGCCCCACGCCAAGGCTGCTCCGTGGTGCAGAGCAAAGTCTGGGGTGGCAGAGAGGGGGTGCTCCCTCCTGTTGCCCAGCCTGGGGGTGGGCACGGCTGTCCCATCCTCCTGGCACCTTCCAGGTGTTTCTATCGTGCAGCACCCGCTGTCACCCACGCCATCAGCAGGACATGGGCACCCACCAGTGCCACCTCCTCCCCCGTGGGAACGTGTGGGGCAGACCCACTCATCTGTGGGTCCTGGCAGGTCCCAGCAGGCTCAGGGCACCCACATCTCTGGTCCGACATCACCCTAGGGTTGGGACAGGGATGAGGGACAAGCCGTGGCCAGCCAGGGACCAGTGACAAACCCACTTTGGGCAGCTGTGGGGTACGAGGTGGCCCGATTGGCTGTGATACAAGGAGCACGGCAAAACCCCACAGCGGGAAAACCTCATCCCATACGGCACCACTCAGCCCTGGCATAGCTCCTGCTTCCCTGCCCACGCCAAAACGTCGCCAAGAAAAGCAGGTGGCACCTGGATCTGCTTTGATCCACCCTGACTGCCACCGGGACGAACCTGCAGACCTGGGATGGCATCTCCACCCCAGATCTTGGAAGGGAGACCACCACGGACCACACAGTGGGGCAGGTCTTGGAAGGTTGAAGTCCCGTGCCCGCCTTGCCGCGTGTTCCACCGGCTGTGCGGGATGGCGTGGATAGACAGAGCTGGTGGAGCATGTGGCAAAGGGGGTGCGGGGCTTGCCGAGAGCTGGGACCCCCAATTTTTTGAGATCCCAGATTTTTGGGATCCCCGGTTTTTTGCTAAAGCCTTGGAAACACTGAACTCGGGACACGTGGTGCTCTATGGTGGTGGGAAGCGGGTCCCCTTGAGGAATGTGTCCCACTGGGAAGTGGGTTTCCTCCGGGAATGGGTGCCCTTGGAGCATCCCCATCTCACGGAGCCCAGAGTGGCGGGGAGGGGAGTGGTGCCAGCCCCGGGGCTGGAGCAGAACCTCCCCATCTCACCACATCCCGCTTGGATGGGCTGGGAGAACCCGGGCGGCCTGGAGGGAACGACCGAGAGTAACCCCGCCGGTGACGTCACCGAGGGGCGGGGCCACCGGCGACACGATGCTGTGACCGGGAACGGGGGGGGATCGTCGGGGCTGTCCCGGCAGCGGCACCTCCAGCCCGGGGGTCCCGGTGTCCTGTGCTCCCCCACCCCGAGCCCCCCGCTATGGACCGGCCCCGGTAACGGAGCCAGAGCGGTTCTGCACCGACTCCGCGCTCCAGCAGCTCGGTGACCCTCCTCCCCACGCCGGGCCCGCCACCGAGCCCGGTCCGCCGGCCGTGCACCGAGTCCTGGCTGTGCACCGATCTCGCTGGCCCGGCCAAATGCCGGTACCAAGTTCCCTGACCGTGCACCGAGCCTGGAACCCCCGGCCACGGCCATGCACCGAGCGCGCCCGACCATTCACCGAGCCCCGGTTATACCCCCAGCCCGGTACCGGCCGCGCACCGAGACCCGGTTATGCCTCCAACCCGGTCCTGGCCTTGCACCGAGCCTGGTTACACGCCAGCCCGGTCCCGGTTGTGCTCCAAGCCCCGGTACACCCAGCCATGTCCCGACCATGCTCCGAGAGCCGGGAGCGCCCCGTGCCCAGCCCCCGGCCGTGCACCGAGCCTGCTTTTCCCCCAGCCCGGTCCCGCCCGTGCCACAGCCCGGTCCCGGTCATGTACCGATCCCCAGGACTGCACCGAGCCCAGAGCCCCGCCGTGCACCGAGCCCCGGTTACACCCCCAGCTCGGTCCCGGTCATGCCGCAAGCCCCGGCCGTGTCCCGTCCCGTCCCCGCCGGGACGCACCGTCGATGTCGCTGAGCAGGGCCGTGTCGATGTCGCTGGCCCCGGAGAGGCCGAGGGAAGGTGCCAGCCCCTCCAGGGCCGCGTCGTCGAAGGCGAGAGCGCTCATCCCGGCGGCTCCGGTGGCTCCCGTGGCTCTCGGCGGCTCCGGTGGCTCCGGTAGCTCGGGCGGTTCTAGGGGTGGCGGGGCCGGCCGCCCGCCATGGCCGCGCTGGCCCGGGCACAGGCACCACGGGGACGAGCCGCCAAGTTGCTCCCGCGAACCGTGCCCGGAGCTGCCACCGGGAGGGGGGGATGGACGGAGGCGGGTCCGCCGCCGCGTCCCGCCCCGCGCCGCCTCCCCGCACCGCCCCGCCGCACCGGGACTGCCGGAGACACCGAGCGGGGACCCTCGGGGTCACCGGGCAGGGACGCCGCGGCACCGGGCAGGGACCCCACGACACCGGGCAGGGACACCGCGGCACCGGGCAGGGACACCGCGGCACCGGGCAGGGACACCGCGGCACCGGGCAGGGAGCTGGTGCAGCAGGAGCTGGGCAGGGAGAAGCGCAGGCTGCAATCCCTGAGCAGGACACGGTCCTGTGGGGATGTCACCGACCTCTGGGGACGTCACCAACCCCTGGGGATGTCACTAACCCCAGGGGATGGGCACCGAGCCCTGCGAACAGACACTGAGCCCAGGAAAATGTCATCGATCCCTGGGGTTGTCACTGAGCCCCTGGGGACGTTTTTCACCCCTGGGGACAGGCACCAAACCCTAAGGACAGGCACCAAAGCCCTGGGCTGGGCTCTCAACACCTGGGCTGGGCACTGAGCCCCCCGAGTCCCAGACGGGGCATGCAGGGAGCAGGAGGCAGGGCCGGTGTGGGCAGGTGGTGGCCCCGGCTGCACAGACCTCTGCACCTCGTGGAGGCCACGTGCCAGGGCGAGGTTGGGCCACTGGACCAGCCCTCTCAAGGGCCCCGGGCCTTCCCTGTCCCAGTTCCAGTGCTCAGAGCACGTCCCACCTGTGCTGCCCGCCCACGGCATGGCCTGGCATGGGAGAAGCTTTCACTCCCCTGCTTAGGGACACACCAACTCTGCCCTGTGAGCCTCAGCTGAGCCCATGCACCCTCCTGGGGGCCATCAGCTGTGGGATCCAGGAAAAATGCTGGTGCCTTTGGGATCAGTGCTGTGGCTGCTGCCCAAGCGTGGCAGGTCTCAGTGTGAGAGTTTTGTGCCAGGAAAATGCTGTGCCCTGTGCACTGCAGAGCTCCATGGTCTGTCTTGCTGCTGGGATTCATTTAGGACAAGAAAATGTGCTGCAACATCAGCTCTCTGGAAGTTTGCCCTCTCCTCTTCTGTGCCACCAAGCACAATCTGAGGCTGCCTGGGAATTCATTTAACCTGACTGCACCTTAGAAACTTCTCTTTGGTCTCACTGGCTCCCACACAGAGGCACAGCGGGCACCCCTGTGTGATACAAGATCCTCTGCGTGGCACAGAGCACCCCAGGGCTCACTGGGGACCACACAGAGCTGGGCAGCAGAGCTGGGGGTGCAGAGCCCTGCTTGTCCCCTTTGCACCCTCACCCCACTCCAGCCTTTTCAATCTGGGGACATTGACCTGTGTCCGAGCTGGGGACGAGCCCAGGGAATCCTGGCTCAGCTCTGTGCCAGCAGCTGGGGCAGCGTCACCCACACATGGGGCACCATCAGCAGCTCAGACATCCCTCACCCTCAGCAAACATCACTGAGGGAGCACTGATCACACGCTCGGGAGTTCCATGACCTGCCATGGGACGTGCAGGGGACCGTGTGCTTCCCCCCCGTTTTTATTGGGGTCACTGGGGAGAAGCCAGGCTCTGTGCTGGTGGTGTTTCCCTTTCCTTGGTGCAGTCCGTGTGCTGTGGGAGGAGAGGGCAGGTTTCCAGGGCTGGGGAGATGGATGTGCCCTGGCCCCCCATGGATTTAGAGCAGCCTTGTGCAAGCACAGGGGTCACAGACCTTTAATAACCCATGCAAGATCCGGGGCACAGCCTTCCCTGAGGGATATAGAGGGGCAAAACCACACAAACACAGGAGGGGGAAAATCACACATAAACGTGGAAAGGAGAAATAACACACGCCAACACAGCTTAATTTTTGCACAAACTGAGTGCGAAGCTAGATTTTTTCAAGCCCCTTCCCCGATCCCGATCCAGAGGCTCCGAGGACGCCGGGAGCCCACCCGTGATGCTGCTCCGGGGTCGGGAGGACACAGCAGCATCCTCTCCGCACTGGGGAAGGCCGAAGCTGTTGCGGGCGATGGATTCCACGCGGGGTGGGGCTCCCGGGGGTGCGCTGGGTTGCGGAGCAGGGAAAACCCCGCCCGTAGGACCAGGGCCACGCAGCCAATAAGCGCGGCAGCCCTGAGTGGAGTGATTCTACATCACGGCTCGGGGCCCGCGATTACATCATGTCAGTCCTGCGGGGATGGAGGACGGGCCACGTGGTCGCTCCGGAGTCGCGGAGACGTTTTCCTGAGAGCAGGCTGGGAGGAAACCGCAGGATGAGACAGAAAACAAACCGGCCCCGGGATGGTTGGGCTCTGGCAACCGAGCCGGCCGGGCAGGCTGGTGCGGCTCCGCGGGGCTCAGGCTGCGGAGCATCTCCCCGGCGGCTCCGGGCCGTGCCTGAAAGCGGCAGCCCCAGAACGGAGCATCCCCCGTCCTGCTGGCCCCTCGCTCAGCCAGCTGGGCTCTCCCAGAGCGAGCCCCCGGGTGTTTTCCACTTGCCGGCACACCTCAGCCCTGCGCTGGAAGCAGCGTGTCGTGCTCCGTGCCCAGCCTCTGGCATCCTGCCTGCCCCGGGGGTTGTTTTGCTCTGGCAGAGCGCGGCGTTAATCATTAATTTCTGTCGCAAACACATTTAAAAGCCTCTTCTCTCCTTCACTGCCTGTAACTCGGCTGCCAACTGTCCCTTCCTGAGCCACAGCTTGGGGAGGCGCAGCCAAGTTTGGTGGCACTCCAGTGCAGCCCCCGCTGCAGGTTTATTTACCCTCGGGTGAAATGGTGAAAGGTAAACGCACCTGTGGTCATTTCCCATTTGCACTGGCATCCAAAGCTGCTGCCCAATGCCAGAAAGCAGCGACACTCAGCTTGCCCGGGGCTGTGCCCACATGGGGCTCCTGCCGTGCTGTGTGCCCGGGCTTGGCAGCCCACGGTGGAGGGCAGTGATGTGTGGAAGCCCCCAGCCCACGCTGGGAGTTTGCACGGTCGCTGTGGGAGCAGGTTGGAGGAAGAGAATCCCATCAGGGTTCACAAACCTGGGGAAGCCGTGCTTAGTTTGGGGAGTTGGATCACCAGCGGCTGGAGAGGCACACGTGGGAAAAGCAAGTCCCCATGTGTTTGTCTTGCTCTTACACTCTTCCCTTTGCACCCACTCTGGCCCTTGATGGAGGCACAATTTGGGGTTAGAGGGATCTTTCCCTCATGAGTGTAACCGTGGGGCTGCAGAGGACAGTGTGGTGAAGCCCCTGGAAGGAGCAGCCCCTTGTTCCCACATCCCCCATTCCCACAGTCCCTGCTCCCACAGCCCCCATTCCCACATCCCCCACTCCCACAGTCCCTGCTCCCAAATCTCCCACATCCCCTGCTCCCACAGCCCCTCCTGCACAGCGCTGGACATTTCTGATCCGGTGCTTTTTGTGTGATTCTGCCCTGTCAGGGCAGTAGCAGCTCCACACCTTTCCCAACAGATCCAGGCCAGGATCCTCCCTGAATGTATCCGACATTGAGCCAGGCACATGATCCGTGTGAGGTAAGCAAGCTGGGGCAGAGCTGTTTAATGCCAATATGTGACTACAGGGAGGGGAAACCCATCTTCCCAGCTATTCCACACCCCCCTTTCCCCAGATTTGAACAACCAGGGTGGATCTCCATGTGCAGAACAGAGGGCACCATTCTGCCAGACTGGTTCAGTTTTGGCCAGTGCCACTTCTCCAGGGTTCCTAAGCTGGTGCTCTTCCTTCTCTGCCCATCAAACCCACCATCGTAATGGGGATGTCAGAACAAATTCCTGGCTGATGAGTCAGGAAAGTGGCCCTTGGATGGGCTGGGAACATCACACATCACTTTCTAGGTCACCAGGGTGGTGATCCACAGTTGCTCTCCAAGGACTATCGGTGGTGGGCAGTGTCCCACCGAGCACCCAGGTTGTCACCACCGTGTCTGCCTGATGCCACCCTCAAAAGATGTGCCAGAATTTGGTGGGACACAAATTTAGCAGCACTGGCAACACAGCACAGAGGACAGCACGAGCCATGCAAAGACACAAAGAGCAACTGCTGGGGACAAGCCTTCTCCCAGTGGGAATAGCCAGGTTCTGTCTCCTGGAGGAGACCAGCTTTGACATCTGGTGGGTACCCAAGGGCTGCACATGTCACCTGTGCTCACTCATTCCCTGTGCTCAGGCCGGGCAGTGGAGCCAAGCGAGTCCCCAGCTGAGAGACAGATGATAGCACCCCCAGCTCACACTGATAGTGAATTTATTGGAATATCTCACATGCAGGAACCAAGGAGATGATTTCTGGAGCAAGTTAAACAATGGCAGATTAATACAGTTGTCTTGTCCTTAACGGAAACACTCTACTTGAATACAGCGATGTTTTAGTGTTGGGTTTCTCTGCTTTTTGTGTATTTTGTTTCTCTTTACATAGTTGATCTCTTTAAACAGTTATGTCCCTTTTCTCCCCCTACCCCATTCCCAAACAAAAAAATATCCAGTATCTTCAGTAAATAAATATTATCCACTTTTATCTGGAAAGCCTACAGCTGTAATATACAGAGAAGCTATTACACAGGTTACGTTTGTAGGGTTAACAACAGCTCATAGGAACATGTAGGGAATGAGGAGCTCGTACTCATAAAAACACGGAGCAGGGTGGGAATTTTGGAGTAGTGGATTTGCCATGGGCTAAAGAGAACCAGCAGCAGAGCTCGGTGCTGCTCAGTGCCAGCTGGCTTTTGGTGATACACAGCCTCACCTCTCTCCAGGTGAGGAGGAGGTGTGCAGAACCTGGGCTGGGAGCAGGCAGGCACAGCCTGCTCCGGAGGCTGCGGTTTGGGATGGATGGGTGGAAGGTGCTGTGTGGGCATCTCGCCACCTTGGCTGGTGGGAGCCCACAGCAGCGGAAGGGTTACCTCCAACACAGCTCTAAATCCACTCACTGCTTCACTAATTCCATAAAAATAACTGTTCTGAGCTGTTTTTTTCCAGGGGAGGCTCCGCAAGGCTTGTGGTCAGCCCTGAGGAGGTAAACAATGACGGAGCTGGATGGGGATGGACAGGGATGGAGATAGCACAAGCAGTTCCCACTCCAGGGCTCCCAGCACCCACAGGAGACTCAACAACTCACCAGATGAAACAGAGTGCTGGAAATCCACCTTGTTTGCTCTCCTGGGCTGCACATCCTGTCCCTGTAGGGGATATCAGGAGAGCAGGGAACAGAGGAGCAGGGTCAGGCTGTGCTGGCTGGGAGCTCCTGCATGGAGGGACCATCACCCCTGCCCTGGGCCTGAAACCACGGCCTGGATCTGTTCTTCCACCACTGGAGGGAAACATCTCGCCACCACAGCCAGCTCCCAGCCCTCCATGTCAAAGTGGAAACAGCCAGTGTATCCCATCAAAAAATGCTGGATGAAGTCAAACAAACAAATAAAAAAATCCTTCAGCTTGGAGGTGCAAGACCAGCCCTGGGGATGACAGAGCTGGTTTGATCAGCACATCCCAGAGATGGAGGCTGTGATAATCAGAAGGGAAAAGGTATGTTGGAGGCTACGTGAGGGTCCCAGTATGGACCAGTTTCAGCGTTTACACTGTTCCCTTTAAGAGACACCGTGCTACGTTTTTATGAGCAGTTCTCCTATGAGCCTTACCTACACCCTAAACACCCTAAATGTTTGTACAGCACATTGTTATCTATTACACCTGTCAAAGATGCAGCTGAAATCTACACAGAACAATTAAAAAAACCAAAACAAAACCCAAAGGATATATTTAAATAGAAACCATTGATTCCTTACATCTCAGCACATGAAGAGTTAACGTAAGAGGTTAAAAAACACACTGGAAAGAAAATATATAGACAAAATAAATATTTTAACCTAGAATAGGGCACGATTAGAACTTACAAAGGACCCCGAGAATAATTTAGTGTCGTTGAATGTCAAGCTGTGATTCCTAAGATGCCTAGAAAGCGCTGGGATGTTATTTCTTATGGAAAGTGGATCAGGCTGCAGCTCCATCCCTGTTCTCGCAGGAGCCACGCGAGTCCTCTGCCCACTTGCACAGAGGAAGCACTTAAGAGTGAAAGCGAGGAAGGATAAATTGAGAAATTGGTCTCCTGAAGTGGAAAGCCCCTTCCCTTTCCCTCAAACAGTTCCCACTGCTCTGGTTTTCAGCAGACCACAAGAGGACAGGGAAGATGAGAGATCCTGATACAGGACATTTGGGAAGCTCTAGCGTAGCTCTTGTATTTGTTAAAGAAGGTTTGGGCTAAACCACCTGTTCTGCCACACGCTGTTCCCTTTGGTGCTTCCAGCCCTGAGAGACAAGTGTGGTGGATCTGGGCTCCAAATCCATCCCAGGTCTTTCCAAAAGTACGTTTCCTCCCAAGGAAGGCATCTCCTGGGAGCTGCCCTACTTCCAGCAAAGCCACCACTTGTGCTGGTGGCACCTGCCACTCCCTGCAAGCAGTGCCACGGCTTTCCAGAGGATAATGCACAGTGTCAGCAGGGACCCCCACAGCCTGGGGCTGCACACACCAAAAGAGCCCCCTGAGCTCTGCCAACACACACTCTGTATTTTCCCCCAGCCCCAGCCTTCTCATTCCACCTCTTTTCCTCCCAGCTGGAGAGAGCAACCACTGACAGCTCTGCAGAATCTTCCAGATAGGGTCCAGATTCTCCCTAACGCAACACCTTGGAGGTTGCAGGACAAGTTTAATGTGACAGAAAAAAGCCTTAAAAAGCACACTCCCCCAGCACCTTTCGGCTGAGGGGTGGGGGATGAAGGGCCAGCACAGCTGCAGCAGTGGGACACTGCAGGGGCTTGGTGACGGTGACATCCGTGCCACTCTGCACCATCTGACAGTGTCCCCATGCCTGAGCAATGCGATTATCTCCTCTGGCTTGGCAGGGAAGCTGGATTAACATGCTTAGAATCACCTGATGTGGCCATTTACAGGGTCAATGTGTTTCAAGGATTTAGAAGAGAAAATTCACACTTTTAACACTCACATAGCTTTCTGCATTGACAGGAATACCAGCAATTCATTCTGTGCTGGCAAAACTGCTCAGGCGATCACCGGACACCATCTGAAATCAAAGCAGCGTTGCCACAGAAGTTTCCTCAGGTTTCTGGGAACTGGTGGCCACATCTGACGTGTTGCAGCAAGCTGGCAGTGCCAATCCCTGAGCATTAGGCTCACCTTGTGTTGAGCAGTGGGGGCAGTGGGTGAGAGCAGGAGGGTGCAATGCAGCTCAGGCAGACTGTTCCATTAGCCATGGAGAAGATGGAATTGGAGAAAGCCTCTGCAGACCCACACAGAAGGGCTTCAACTGGAGAGAGGGCCAGCAAGTGGGGAGAAAAGCTTGATCCTCAAGTTATCTCCATCTTTAAACTGGTTTCCCCTGTCCATTTGTAAGCCGTGCTACACAGAACAGTGATGAGGTGTCACATCAGCGCAGAGGGGTGGCAGGACAGCCTTGCCTGGGCCCAGCTACATATGGAGGGATCCTGGAAGAGGCTACAGGCAGGGCAGGACAGATGAGACGATGAGCAGGGAGAACACAGAGTGAAACCTGACCTGGGACGGCCTGGAAATCCTGCACCAAACAATGTTTCCCTTCAAAGATTAATGTGTCCGCTGTCAAAGTCCATCAGCGCTGCAATCAGGCATTTGGTAACAGGCTTTGTGTGTCACAACGTCCCAAAGGGGGTGGTCCTCAGAGAGAATGGTGTGGGCTGATAAAATGCTATGCTCAGATAAAAGCTTCTATCACTTGGCCTAGAACAACTTTCAAGAGAGCTTGACACACATCAGCATCCTGGGAAGCTCAGACATGTCAGGTCAGAAGGAGGTTGCCTAAGCCAAGGAGCACCCTGAGGAAGAGGGGCCGGAGCCTGCTGCCTGCACGGGTGTTTAGCTGATAAAGTACCTCTCTGTCAGGATGGGAGATTCTCCTGCCATGCACTGCTCAGCTCTCTCTTTGATCCTGCCATCCTGCACCACTGGCTTCCTCCCAAGGAACACGCTGGGGGATGCGGCGATGGCTGGAGCTGCCTGCTCCAGCTCTGCCTGTCAGCTCAGCAAGGCAGGCACACATGCTGGAATCCCTTCTGGCAGCCCCAGAGGAGCAGGAATCCTGGCCATGCCTCTGGCAAGCAAGGGAATATGCTTGTTTGCACCGAGACTGCAGCCCCGTAGGAGCCGGGAGCTAATGAAGGGCAGAGGGATCAAAGGACATTCCAGAAATTACAAATAGCACGGTCACAATCATTTCAACACTTTCTCAGGCCTAAAACTGAAAGGAAATGAGGAGTTTCACCTCCAGCACTGGCTGGCAGGGCTAATCCCTCCATGGTAACCATCTCCCTCAGCATTCCATACAAACCTCTGAGGTTTGCCTCTTTTCCTCGTCCCTACCCCCAAGAATCAGTGTGTCTATCCTACCAGGCATGGCAGGGAATCCAGGAAGCTCAGTTCACACCCAATCCATGAGCAAGTCCCATCCATCTGCATGGGTGTTTACACCAAATGCAGAGCTCTACAGTCACCAAAGAAGGAATCTAAGGTAAGGAGAAAATAACTGAGCTATTTTAAAAGGCAAACACACCAGGAAAATTCCTGTGTGAGAATGGTCTCCCAAAGAGCAAGGTGCTTCCTGTGCCATTGTTACAGCAGCCATTTAGCCCAGCATTTTCCATCCTTATCAACTGCCAGAGCTACTGGACATGGCCAACAGACTGCTTCAAATTAGAGCAAGCCCAGATAAAACACAAGGCAAAAAATACCCTGTGAGATTTAGAAATGAAACGCCACAGAAAGTGGGGAAAAGCGACCACCATATGGTACCAGGAGATGTGTGAGTGGGAGAGTAAAGGATTTTAACTTGTGAAGCACATGTTGAAAGGGGAACAGTTGTTCCTTGCTGTCGAATCCAACACGAAAGCCAATACATTAACATTTTATCTAAAAATAAAGACACACTCCTCCTGAACATTCCAGCTCAGTCAATTACATGCTGATTGACAGAGCCGTCTACTTGGCAGGACCTGCCTACAGAAGAGGATGATCCCTACATAAATTGAAGGGCAAGGCTGCTCTCTTCCCCCTGGGCTTTTGTTTCAGCCCAGTGTGACGTACTCGTGCATTCTGAAGGGGTTTTCAGCATCAAGAGCTGGTTTTGTGCAGCTGGGACAGGAAGGAGGGGATTAAGCGAGTGCTGGAGAATCGTGGTCTGGCAGGAATAGTGTTGGATTTAAATAGAAAGAGTCAGCTTGTGGGGGTGGATCACTTGGGGAGGGAGGGAAGGAGAAGCAAACTATGGAATGGGGGGGACAGGAGTCGTCGTTAGCCAAGGACTGTGGGAGGACAGAGTGGCCGTGCGGCGACATTCGCCGGCGGAGCACAGGGGCGGGAGAGCGGCTCCGCGCCGCCTTCACAGTGCAAAGAGGGCATCCTCCGAGCGCTCCTGCTTTTTCCTGCTGGAAGGATTTGTCGGAGGAGTGGGGGCTTCCAGGGGAGGGGATGGCAGATTGGGAACCATCTCCGCCGCTTTGGCTCGCTCTTCTAAAAATTTGTCAAACTCTGCAATGCAAAAACAGAAGGAAGACGGGTAAGAACGGGGGCCGTGGGTTTGGCCCCAGGGAAAGAGGTTGGCAGGGGCTGAAATTCCAGGGCCTGGCATCCTGTCGGGCTGTGTTTGCAGGCACAAATACTGGTACAGCCTGACTTCCTCAGGAAAGGGTACAGCCGTCCTTGGAGACACCCGAGCTCAGGCAGCAGCTGGAATCAAACCCACACTATGCCACTGGCTGTGACAGAACCAGGGAAACATCATTCCAAAGGGCTGAGCAGCTCGGGGACACATTCCTGCTGGCACAAACACAGAGCACAGCCAAGGAAGATGGCAGGGAAGCACTTACAGCCAGGAGGGCTCCCCACACCATAAATATGAACCTTTTGCTGTGAAATGCTCTCCTCCCGCCTTTCTGAGCATGGAAGCATTTGCTGGGGAACATCAGGCTGGGAGAAGGGAGCATCTCAGCAGGGATCAGAGCAAATTCCATCTGAGCACTAACCTGAGAATGGCTCATAGCCATGGGCATCTCTGCTTACCTTCACTCGTCACTCCTTCTTCCAGTTCGGTGCCTTTCTGCAATAGGAACAAAAAGGCACGTGAGCACAGGCCGTGTTTCCCCTCCCTGTCATCCCCTCCACCTTTAATACAACTGGACAGTTTCCACCACTTGTTTCCACATATTAACCACTGGAGCAGGGCGACCTGGGGAAATCACACGGCTCTCACGTCGGGAGGCCAGTGGGGACTGACATTTCACTGCGCTGCAGAGCAGGAGGGTGAGCACTCAGGTGCTTCTGAAGATTGCTGGTGGATAGCTAAGCTTTCCCTGTTGGATCTCAATGTCAGTCCAGTGCTGTTTCCTCTTCAGACAGTAATTCTGGTCCAAATCTGAGCTGTGTGAGTCATACACACACTGTACCAGATGGCATGTTTTCTGTCACACCATCCTTAAAAAAGTCAGGACTGTGGTTTGCATTGTGTCTTCAAGTAAAATGCATTTTTAGCTGACAAAGGACATGTGCAAAATTGTTTGGGTCAACATTCCTCCTGTGAGAGTTTGTTTTAGGTTTCATACAAAAATATAGCAGCTTTCCTGTGTCCATGCTGTACAAAGACAAGACCAGGGTGAACTGGGTGAAGGATACTGACAGCAGTTAATGTTTGTCCATCAGAATCAAAGGCTGGGAATGCCACAGGGTCACTGCATTTCCATCAGTTTGTGCAATTCAATGTGCACTTCAAATAAGGAAATTAAAAGTCCAGGGAAAGGCGTCCTTGTCAATCTAGCAGGATGTTTAAGATGGGTAAAAATACTGGTTGAAAACCTCATGTTGAAACTGCTTTGAAAACGTAAAGTATTTGTCTATACTTGGCTTCTCTAGCAGGAGTGGGAAGATACTGACTGGCCTCACATTTTAGAGCCTGAGCATATCCTGGCTTCCTGCTGCACTGAGGTTTCCAAAGGTTCACATAGCAGCCCCTTCACAAGCAGAGTTGTGTCCAGTGGACCCCAAAGAGGGTAAGGAAATAACAACTATCTAACCTTCAACTTCCTCGCCTGGGAAATAGAGAATTTAAATCAGCTGTTAACAGAACAAGGAGGAGGGGAGCCAGAGTGAAAAACAAAAATCCAGTCCAAATTTTCACAGGCATCTCTCTGCTGCACCCACATAGGGTTGGAATGGGGACCCAGGGACATCCCCAGGCTTGCTCAGGCATTTCCAGGACACTTCTCTGCTTTGTTCCTTTTGAGCAAGTCTGTGCTGGGGATGACAGATGCACAGAGCTACCTCCATATCTCTCCATCAGATCTTCTCTCCCTCTAAACTAATTTAAATAGCAAAGGCAAAAGTTTATTGGTTAAGCAGAGTGGACATGCTACATTTACTGTATTTTTTTAACAAAATGAGGCCAGTTTGTAATTAAATTTGGAAGTGACTCCTGTACCGAGGCCTGACAAACCTACCTGCAGCTGGAACCCAGTGACATTTCAGAGACAGCCAGTCAGTCTGCCAAAATCAAACACTGAACCTGGAATGTGTTTAAGCACTTCAGGCACCTCTGGAGAATTTTCCTCCTTGCAGTAAAGCCAGCTCCTCCAGTGCCAGAGCACAGGGCTGACGTGCCAGAGGGTGCCTGCAGCTCTGCTTCCAGCTGAATCCCACAGCTCCCAGCTGGGAGCTGAGCAGGCAGCAGCAAAGGGCTGGGGGACACCCTAAGGGAATTGGGAGTTTCCTGTCTGAAGCTGGAAGAATGGAGATGATCCTTGGGGATATGGTGAGCACAGGTTCAGTTCACTAAAACCATGTTTAAAAGAACAGTGTGAGCACAACCCACCACCCACCCCCCAAAATGCACTTGGCTGATTTGAGTCATGCTTACATTGAAAAAAATCAAAACAGAATAAATGTGTAATAGCTGTATCCTGCTTAAACCAAATGTGTGTTGGGACAGCAAAACAAACTCCAGGGTGAAGGCAAAGCTACTTTTAGTTCTGCTTTCTGTTTGTTTGTTTAATAATTACCAGACAATAACCATTTAGGAGAAAGTTATAAACACTGAAGAGAGATTGTTATAAATTTTTATAATTACTATTATGAAACATGTCAAGATTGCTTGCCAGTTTAACAAAGACATCTTGATTTGAAAGGAATCTAAGCCCTGATCCAGCATCTCTTAAAAGCATGCCTCAACACAAGCATGAACTTAGATCCTGTCTAAATAATGCAGCTTTAAACATGGACTTTAAGTCTGGTGCAGAAAAATTCAGCCCATATTTAATGCTTCCCTATTTGAGGATCAGAATCCCACGTTTTCTGGAACACACACTATTCTGTGACGTTCACATGGAAAAGGGAAAATAAAACAGCTCAGAAAAAAAGTGTTTTGGTTGAATTGCTGAACATGACTCTGATTCCTCCTGCTTATATATTCCCTTCAAAGGGAACCAAACTCTCTGCTTGGGAAGTTTCACTGCTTCCCGCTATGAGAAGTACCAGGAACTCAGCAATGCATTGAAAGTTACCCGTGCAAGTGAAAAATGAAAATATAAAGAGTCTCACCAAGTCGGTACTGAGCCACTCCTCAATGTCATCCATGACAGAGGACTGTGCAACAGGGATCTAGGGAGTGCAGCGAGAGAACAGCAAGGCAGGCAAAAACCAAAACACATCCACAATCATGGCCACAGAGCGATGGAAAACGCCAGAAATAAGATTAAAAACAAAACAAAAACAAAGATGTAAGATGTGCTGGAAAAAAAAAAAAAAAGGCAACAAAATATAAATGGCATTTCAAATAAAGAAACAACTTGGAAAGGAAATTGTGAACAACAAGGCTAAAAAAAACAAGAGAAAGATTATGGGGAATGACGTGACTGGATGCCAGCGTAAGATGAG
Source organism: Pseudopodoces humilis (assembly GCF_049639895.1). Taxonomy (NCBI): domain Eukaryota; kingdom Metazoa; phylum Chordata; class Aves; order Passeriformes; family Paridae; genus Pseudopodoces; species Pseudopodoces humilis. The sequence goes on from NC_142217.1 coordinate 15,718,279, forward strand.
TAACTTCTCGACCACGTATTAAAACCATCAAGATGGACTGATGATTCTAATCTTGATCGTGAAATGCTTTTAAGGGTAGAATACTGGATATCAGTTAGGTTTTGAAATGTTAAATTTACACCTTTTGTTTTTTTAAAATGGGTATTAGCCACAGTGAAAGGTTAGAGAAAAGAGGGGCTCACAGTCCTCAGGCAACACTCCTATGAAAACAATTTGGTTTTCCCTGCAGGTGGAGAAGTCAGAGCTCAGGGTACAGTCATGCTTCCTCCCAGATCCTCCTCCCACCACACCATCGAGCCCTGGCAAGCCTTGGCACAAGGGTTTAAAGCAAAACTTTCACAGCTCCCAGTTCCTGCTCCTCTGCCAAGGGTGACCCTCGGCAGCAGAGCCCAACGTGTATCAGTGCAAAGTGCAGAGTCTCAAAGGTGAGGGAGGAGGAAAAGGATGGGGCAGAGGAGGAGAGCACAGCCCCAGAGCTGCAGCAGGGCTCTCCAGAGCAGGTCAGGCTCCAGGGATAGTTTAACACTCAGGCATGGAAGGTTTGCCTCTGCCCCTGCAGGGGAACTGGTCACGATACCGGTGTGATTGCAACAGGCAGTGCAGAGGCAGCTGAAGGGCAGAGATTTCACACAGTGCTAAGGGTAACTGGGTCAGCAAAGGGAAATTACTGACTATTAGGTGTAGAATTTCCTGACTTAACTACACTGCTTAAATACAACAGAGGCCTGCTGAGGTAAACAGGAAAACACCACAATAGATCTAATAAGGACAACCTGAAAAATAGTTGGAAAACAATGTTAGACATGCGAGTTCCAGGCCAGGGCAGTGGGGCTGGCAGGGAGGAGACCAGGCACTCTTAGAGGGACTCTCCTAGACAGAAAAGGTGTCAGGGGTTCTCCACAGCTTTGCCTGAAGTCTCTCACAGGAATCACCTGCCCTGGAAGTGATAAAAATCCCTGTGGATGTGGTGCTTCAGGACATGGCTCAGTTGTGGCCTTGGCAGTGGTGGGTTAATGGTTGGACTTGATGGTCCTGGAGGTCTTTTCCAACCTTAATGACTCTGTGATTCAATAAGAAGAGCTGGAAGAGGCTCTGCAGATGCATTTCCTGGGAGGTGTAGTTTTCTCAGGCACTTCTAGCAGAGGAAGATGGACAGATGCTGGATCACAGAGGCTGAGGCTTTTTAGCAAAGCTCCTCAGGGATTTTTTCACAGATTCAAATGGCCATTTGTACTGAGGAGGCCAGTTAAGACCTTGCTTGAGGTAAGGTGTGCTAAAGTGGGTTAGTTGTGTCAAAGAACTGGAAATCCAGAACTCAATCCAAAGCATTTCCCCCAAAGAGCAGCACCAGGAAGGTGGCCAGGTTCTGACTTTTCAGGTGGTTGGACAAAGTGACAACTCCTGGGATCAGAGGTACAAGGTGTCATTTTGCTTCCAGCAAATTCATAAAGATCCCAAACAGAAAATAAATTACTGCAGTTTCCTCTGGAATGGGCTGGATTTAGGATAACTGCCCCTTTCTGATTTCCTGCATCATGCACACACAATGTGAGCTGAAGCTACTCACAAGGGAACAGCTCTAAGCACTTTCCAACACGTTCCTTCCCAAGGCCAAGTTGCATTTTGTAAAACTGTCTCCTTGGTTTAACAGCTTTATAAAATAAAGAGATATAAAGGCTTCAGAGATATAAAGTAATGGACTTATTCAGTCTACAGCAACCTAAAGCCTACTGCAGAAGTTGAATTGCTGCCTCTCTCCTGTGTTGCTTAACCTGCATGCACAAGGTAACACTGTGGAAGGTGCAGCCTCTGAGCTGTTGCTTGGTTTGCAGCTCAGAAAGGTGCTTATGTTTCTCTAAGGATAAGAACACGTGCATGGAAGGGAGGAGGAAAATAGCTGGTTTATTTTTCCTTTTCTGTGAATAAAATTTACAGGAACAGGGGGCTCCAAGAGAGCTAGAGAGGGATTTTAGATAAGGGTCTGCAGTGACAGGACCAGGAGAAATGGCTTCAAGCTGAAAGAGATTTAGATTAGATATTAGAAGAGATTATTCCCTATGAGGGTGGGGAGGTTGCCAGAGAAGCTGTGTTTGTCCCATCCCTGAAAGTGTTCCCCACATCCAGGTTGGATGGGGCTTGGAGCAACCTGGGATAGTGGAAGCTGTCCCTGCCCATGGCAGCAGGCTGGAATGAGATGAGCTTTTTTTCCCAACCCAAACCATTCCAGGATTTTATGATTTTATGAATATAAGAGCAGCTGTTCTAAAAAGTGTGGCAGCACTGTGTCCCTGTATTAGAAGGAACAGATCTCAAATCTTGATTATCCTGAAAACACGACAGATGACTGCTGAAGCACTGAGTTCCTGAGAATCACAGGACTCTTGAATTTGCAGAAGTCCTCGAAGAGCAGCTCAGCAGAACGAGAGTTTGTGCTGTGGTGTTTCGTAAGAATTTTAAAAAATGAAAGAAAAAAAAAAGCAAAAAAGGGAATTCTACTTTCAGCTAGAGTTAGTTACAACAAACAAACAAAGCCCTCAGAAGTGCAAGAGCACTTCTTGCAGAGAAGCAGACAAAGCTGTAAGGTAAACATCTGAGTGTGTCAGCTGTTTTCTATTCAGCACTGACCTTTTAAAAAGCTTCCCATCTCCCAGAGCACCCACAGAAGTGCTGAGGGTCTGTATCTATTTGCTCCTTCCATGCTCAGCTTCCAGTTTATTTCCCTCAGACTCTGAGCCCCATTTCCTCATAAAACACGGGTTACATGTGTCGGGTTTAATTTGTTCAAGAATAAAGATGGAGGAAACTCTCAAAGAGCAACTGGAAGTTTTAAATTATTTTAATGATAACATTGTACCATTCATTTTTCATTTTAATCTGACCATACAGAGAAGCTCAGTTTTTGCCAGTCAGTTGGGTACTTGGCAAGTCTTCCCCTTTCAGAAGCCCTAAACTGTAAAATGCGCAGGGGAATTTTGTTATAACTAATCCCTAAATTCCAACAGGGGCAATGTAAAAATAAATTAACTAGCTTACACATTAAAAAAAGACAACAGTTTCTGGGAACAAGCAGCAGTGGCAGCCACAGTCTACACGGGAAAAACTCTGGAATGGGACACTCTTGTTGATAGTTTGATTATGCAAACTTCCATGGTCTAGTGAAGCTCTCAGTCTTGGCAAGAGAGCTCCCCAGATAGTGCTGGTTGCAAGAGCTGATCGTAAAAAAGATATTGTGAATTTTATTTTTTTTAAAGTCTATACTTAAAGTAAATGGAAATTAAGTCACAAAATATTTTTGGATACTTTAAGTAACTGGCTTTAATTAAAAGTTGGGCTGATTGTTTAAATTCCTTTTTTTATTTAGTCTTAGGAAAATCCTACAAATGGGATCATCTCAACAGTCCTGAAAGGGAAATGGAAATGAGGGTTGGAAGAACAAAAGTGAGTGTTCAATCCCACAAAACCCACAGGAACCTGGAATTGAAGTTCCTACTTATCTAAGTTAGATTGTGTTGATGTTCTCACTAGCAATCAAAAGCCAAAGAGTATTGCCAATATATTTCCTCAGAAGTCATAAAATCCAATATTCTACCCTTAAAAAGACAGTTTAAGGTTATTATTATCACATTTTATTTCTATTAAAAATGATCCCACTGGAAAAGAAGCAGGTATGAAATGACAATTCAGGTCTCTGGGTGAGCTCATTAATGTTCTTAAAATGTTTAACAAGGTTTATGCTAATTGTTGCTAGACTACTGCCTTGTAATAGCTTAGTTAATTCCACTTATTTCTAGATGTTTAACAAAGCTGACACCAGTTCTTGGTTAGTTGCTACTCACTCCCCCTCGTTGGTTAGCAGTAGTAAAGGTCTGTCATTCCTACAGCAGCACTAGGAGCACTCTAGCGGGCTACTCCAGCTTACTACTACAGCCTTACCATCTATTTAAAGCTGTTGTGATCTTGAAATAGCTGCTTGGCCTCAATATTAGAACACACTTGACTTTAGGTGTAAGGATTAAATTAACTCCTTGGTTCCCCATAACTGTGTTTCCGCAGTGGGGAGCTTGGCTGCAGAGCCTGTTGTGCCCGTACAATAACCAGCCCATCTGGATGTGACAGGCGTGTGCAGACAGTGCCAGCCCTCGCTGACACGGGGCACTGGGATGTGCTCTGAAAAACACCACGGCTGGGTAAGGAGACCCCCGTGGTCTTGGGCTAAGGGAAAGCACCTGCTTGCCTTCAACAGGGAGAGGGGTCCCACCAGATGGAAGAAATGAGATCTTCACGTGTCTGTTTTGGGGCTTATCCGCAATTCAAGCGCTTCAGTCTCTAAGAAGATGTTATTCAACAGTATCACGTTACCCAAGTCATTTCCACATCTCAGACCTTATCTCTCTCTCTTGAAGGCACATAGCAGCATCCCACTTGGTTACTAATTAACAGAGGTTTCATTTAATCTTTACTCACCTATCTTCCCTGCAAAGAAGGCTCTCCTCTCTAGCCAGGCATGCTGCTGGCGGTCAAGATAGAATGCTGAGTGGTGTTCACATCACTTCTTGTGAATTCTGGTTCAGTTTCATCCTTCCCCTGCCACTGTCCCAATTAATGTCCTGACATGGTGGCTTAAGCAACACCTGCTTCTTACTTTCATAACAAATAATCCATTTGGCATGTGAGTGGGTTGACTGATTTTTCTAAGAAAGGAATATATTAATGCAAATTTCAATAGCTGTCCAATCTCATGAGAAGGGAACTGAGACCTGAACTAAAACATGGCTCTGTGGTAAAGTCTGTGCCTAAATGCTGCTGCTGTGCAGCCTTGTGTGGGACCTGCATGGCAAAACCCTGACCTCACACTGCAGACAGATCTGTCACTGGAACAGCTCACCTCCCATCCCTCACACATATGAAAACCAGAAACATTTTCTCTACTTTAGTTTTGTAGGTAGAGCTGGGATGGATAAAAGTGTGGCTTGTGTCTGTCTCCACAGTTCTGGCATCATCTTGATGGCAGAACTGAGCCACAGGTTAACTGGAAACAAGAACAACGCTGCCAAATTGACTGGGAGAGGAGAGCCAGAGACTGCAAAGGTGTGTGGTGAACTGGGATGCAGAGAAAAGGAGTAGGAAGGACTCAACCCAAAGCTGAAATGTATCACAGTTTGTACAGAACAATGTCAGGTCGTGAGGGATGTGAGAACCACTCTGGCAGGTGGGGAATTCCTTTTGAGTGGTCTCAGTGTTGTACAGGCACAGGGAACAGCAGTGTCAGCTCACCCCTTTCCTCCTCATCGAAGTACAAAAAGTACCCCACAGAATGGGCACATCAAATTCACACCTGGGATTCTAGCTACCCACTGGCATTGTAAATGCTACAGGTCATATTAATAAATACTGTTAAGAACTACGGCCAGTTAAGAGAGAAACGGAGTTAATGATTAGTTTAGTTTTATTTAAGGTATTTCTCTCTCGTATTTAGCATACAAACACGGTGACAGGTTTGTAAGAGCAGTGACTGGTTGGACAGCCAGGCCCCCTTCCCTCCCCAAATCCATATGCCTCCATGAATGCTGCAGTATCCTTTTTCCAGACTGAATAACCACAAGCCAATGAAGGAATATGCTGTTTGCTTTTTTAATAAAGCAGTGGTGTGAGTGGTGTGAACAGCAGGGGTGCCGATTTCATGCTTCCCCGCTCTTGTAAACAGTGGAAAGGCAAAGAAGAGGAACTAACTCAATCACTGGATTATTCATTATGGATGAACATCTAACAGTGGCACAGCACATCCCTGGCTGCAACAGAGCCACCGAACAGCGAGAGCTCTGTGAGCCACAGTCAACAGTACCAGAGGCAAAGCTGATACTGCTGCTCATTTTACAGCTTTTCACTCTCACCTTGTGAGCTGTGGGTGTCTGACAGCACCAAAATGACACCCTGGCTCCCAGGGACAGGTACCCACAGTGGGCTTACCCACGTGTGTGAGCAGGCATGGAGCTGCTTTTGTGCAGGCAGATACAACACCTGTCCCATCACTGTGTGTGCAAACTTCTGCCAAATTTCTAAACTGGCCCTGAGAAATAATTTGGATTAGCCCTAGATCCAGAAGAATAAATGCAAGTGTTTCATAGAGTAGATACTGCACACTCTGGATTTTCTAAACTTTGAATTTTCTGGGATGTTTCTCTTTTTTAGGCACTGGAAAGCTTAATCAGGGCTTTCTCTGGAGTGAGACATTCCTGCTCCATGGGCTTCCTGGTGCCCAGCCCCACAGGCTGCACTACCAGCACAACCCAGAGCAAACAAAATTCTCCATGCACCTCTCTCAACTCGCCTGCAGCCAGGACTGTCTCAGGAGGATTTTCTGCAGTTAGGTCACATTCTTGGTAATAATCTCAAACACTTAAAATGATGGATTACATCATCCAAAAAAATGGTCTTAGAACTTGGCTTTAAGGTATAGCTGAGGCTATTTTCCCCTTCTTCTAGCTTCTGCACCTAAAGCAGGCTTTGAACTTCTCTTTGCAAACACATTGATGAAGGACAACTTCAAAGAAGGTCAGAATGTGCACAGGTTCAGTGATCTTCAGAAGCCTGATTTTATCAAGGCACTGGCATCACCAGACACAGGAATTAAATCCTTAAAGCCAGAAACACTATTGTACCCCTACTGGAGTCTGATTCCTAATGGCACTGGGGTTGAAGATGTCAATCTGGGCAGCAGTTCTCCCATTCCATTTCTTGCATAAAGAGTGATCCCTACATTACTCAATTCAACTACATGTGGTCCTACAACTTCCCTATGTTTATTCCAGACCATGAAGCTAAGCACTACCAGAAAAGGCTGCTTTACAGACACATAACAAGTGTTCTCTTTATGAATAAGATCCATGAGACTTGTGTTTATCCCTCGAAAAGTGGATACTGCATAAATAAATCAAGACAGTAGAAGGAACCAATTGGATCCCCAGGCCTCTTCTGAAGGTGACGTGGGATCCTACAAATGATTCGGTTGTTTACAGGTCTTTGTGCTGTATAAACCAGAAATTGGTGCAAATCTTTCCCTTTGCCCCAGGTAATGATCTAGGTGGGAAATAAACTCCTTTTACTGTCCGATTTCAAGCGGTTCAATAGGGCAGGACGAGAGGTGAACAGAGGATGGTTATTCTGGGTCAGGGACTGGGGTGGGCAGTAGGAATTGCTTCACTGGTGAAGTCCTCACCATTCCTTGTGTAATTAGCCACTTGTCTATAGGCTCCATGTCTGAGTTCCCACCTTTACCTCTCCTCTGTGTTGAGAACAGAAAGGTCCATAAAGAGAGAAGCCACAGCAACAACCCGTGATAAAGTAATAAAACAGTTAAAAACTTCACATACACAGACACACACATACACACACAGAGTTGCCTACAGTAGCTTCTGGCAGCAGCTGTGTCCCCCTCTGCCTGTCAGCTCTGTCCAAGGGGGGACAGACCTCACTCAGAATTCTGCACTTCCTACAGACAGTTCACAGCGTTTTAGCACTCCCTCCATGATGTCCTTAAAAATAAAAATAATAATAAAATAAACCAATCACTGGCTAGTAGTGAGGCTGATGTTTGTCATCTTCTTAGAAGAAGGAAAAGTGAGGCTGTACAAGCTTCTGCAGCCAGTCAGACTGCAATGGAAACTCTCTGTGGACTCCCCCTTGTTTATGAAGCCATGGGTTGCAGCACACCCTGCTCATGTCCTTGACCTCAGCAGGCACACAGGCCCCACACAGACAGCACAGCAGCTCTGAGATGGTGTTGAGTGGAGGGGAAGTCAGGGCAGTTTGCTGCAGTGTCCTGGCAGCCTTTCAAGCTGCCCCTCTTGAAAAGCACAGAGGTCAAAGGACTGCTGATGCATCCAGCTCCCCTGAGCAGGCTGCAGACTGCGTGGCACAGCACCACAAACACTCTAAGATGGTTTTGTGTCCTTCAGCATCTCCTCCCTGAGCCAGGGTGGGATGCAGAGTCATCTCCAGCTCTGGAGGGGCTCAGCAGAGTGCAGTGGCTCCAGCCCAGAGCTGGGTGAGCTCAGCAGAGAGCCACTGGTGTGTTATGTACATCCACCCTGCCACCTGCACACACAGGACACCTCTCCTGTCCCCATTAACACAGGTAATGGAGAATCAGCTGCAATCTTTTATGACTCATTTTCTGAGGGAAAAAAAAAAAAGGGGGGGAAATCATTCCAATTTCATCTACCCTCTGTGTAACACCAGAGAATTGTTTCTTGGACACCTTTCCTCCCAGCTGTGATCATGCAACAACTCTGTGGCAACAAAAGCAATTCCCAACATGGAAAAGCAATATTAAGAAAACAGTGTATTTTTAGCTCATCTTGTTTCCAGCTGCTAAATCACATTAAAAGACAGCTAATGCCACGTGATCAGCCTCATCTCTGCAGACCATTCCAAGAATGACTACATTAGAAACGTCGGATGTGCTGAATTCTACCACTGGACAACTGTGCTGGAACGAGACGTGTGTGAAGAATGTGTTGCAAAGCTTTTGGCTCCTCCCCAGAGCTGTTCTTAAATTAGCTCTACCCAAATTAAAGCCTGTCTTTTCATTTACTGAGCACTGCCAGTTTTTTGCTACACATGCTGGGGCTGATAACTTCAGGAGAGTTTAATTTTTATTTCCTTTAAGAAGAGACACTCACAAGCCTCACAACAGCTGAGAAAAAGCATTAACCAATTACAGAGCGACTGCATTTCAAAACAAGCTCTTCTGACTACATGATACAGTCTCCAGGACCTTTGAAAAGAGGCTGAAAGTCTCAACATCTCAGAGCCCCAGGTTCCACAACCCATAAGGCATTTACCCCAAAAAACTTTGACCCTCAGATGAGCTTAGCCACAGTCCTTTGAACTGACAACACTCAGGGCAGAGCAGCAGCTCTGCTGGTGTGAATGACACGTTGTGCTGGTGCCTAAAGCAGAACTGGCTGGAAACAAAAGTGTTAATAAATAAAGACATGACTCTGAGGCCACTGAGGGAATACAGCCCCCTTGACCAGTTAAATTCAAGCCTCTTGCATTTGTTTAGTCAGGAACAAAGAGTAGAAACTCAAATCCTTCCCAGGTCCTGCCAGTAACATCTCAGTGATACTGGAGGCTTGGGATGTCACACTGGATTCAGGAATTCCTGTGAAGGAATATTTCTGCCCCTGCCTCCTCATGCTTCCCCTTTTCCCTCAGTAAAAGCAGTACTGCTGCCATGAGTTTTTGTGGGGCTGAGCTCCAGCTGGTCATGGGGCTGACCTGGGTTATAAATGACCTTTCTGCAGGGGGACAGGGACAGGAAGAAGCAGGTAGGTTTGTGGGGTATGCTCTGTAAGAGCTGAGGCCCTGCTCCCACTGAATGATGGCCCAAGCAGGCAGGCAGCTGTGATCTGACCCCAGCTGGCTCCCAAAACAAATTCTCCCTGGCTTGAAGCACAAGCTGCCAGGCATGCCAGCTGCCCAGAGCACTCCCACTACATGTCATTAAAGAACCAGGGTGATCAGCCAAGGCAAGGGGAGGCAATTCTCTCTTGTGAGAGGCATGTGCACACTGCATTTACTCTCCCATGCTATGCTGGCTCTGCCGTGCTCCCTAGTGGTCATCACAGCCCAAAATTGGACTGGAAAAAGCTCTGAACTTGCTCTGGTCTCTAAAAACTTAAACCCAGCTGCGTACAAAAGAGCAGCACGTTTTTAAAAAGCAGGGTGGTAGAAAGGGGTCGAGGGATGATCTGAAAGCTCCTTCACTGGGGGATGCAGACAAAGCTGCCCAAGTTCTCTCACCCATGTTTTAAGTGTCAGCTGTTGTGAGGTGACAACACATGGGGCTCTTCTGCCCACACAAGAGAGCAAGAGCCTGCCCTGGGCAGGCAGAACAGGCTGCAAGTGAGGGCAGTTATGGCAAAGAATGTGAAGTATTAAAAACCTGCATCATTTCTCTCCCTGTAACTTGCTTGTGTATCCATGCACCTGGAGCAAAGTCTAATAGATTAAGACTTTCATAAGCAAAACCAAACCAAGCCAATGCACATCAGTGTTCACAGAACATTCCCCATTTAATTCTTAGCAGTGATTCCAGCCAAAGACCTGGACTCCCCAGACAAGCTGCAAGGACACAGGAGAATTTACCCACTATGATTCTGAAGTCTTTTAGACTGGAGTGCAGCAGATCATTACTGAGCAAGTATTTGCTCCCAGATATCAGTTTCAAAATAGCCATTACTACCACGCTGCTGGAATACAGAATGAGAAGCTCAGTCAAAGCAGCCGCCTCCAGCTTGGATTCCACGTGGATAACAAAACACAGAGCCGTGACCTACCCCTCCCGTGTTCTGTTTCCGAACATCCAGGGCAGATGCCAGTCCTTTGACAGCCTGTGGATCCTCGTATGTCACACTGGAAGAAAAGAACAAACCACAGAACTAGAAAGAAAGCCCAGCTGTCACTCAGGAGCAATCATGGAACCACAGGAAGCCCTGGGTTGGAAGGGACATTAAAAGATCATCTCATTCCACCCCTGCCAGGGGCAGGGACACCTTCCACTATCCCAGGTTGCTCCAAGCTCTGTCCCATCTGGCCTTGGACACTTCTAGGGATGGTGCAGCCACAGCTTCTCTGGGCAACCTGTACCAGTGCTTCACCATCATCACAAGGAAGAATTTCTTCCCAGTATTTAATCTAACCCTACTCTCAGTTTGAAGCCATTCCCCTTTGTCCTGTCACTCCAGATCCTTGTAAATAGTCTCTCCTCATCTTTCTTGTAGGCTCCCTTCAGCTACTGGAATTAGGTCACCCCAATACCTTCTCTTTTTCAGGCTGAACAATCCCAATTCTCCCAGCTTTTCTTCATGGGAGAACAATACTCTGGATACCCTGATTTACTCTCCTGGGAGCCATAAAGCACATTCTTTTTCTTAATAAGACTTGAAGGGTACTGTGTGTACCCCAAGAAGATGAGCTTGCTCTGTACAAAGGCCACACATTAGTTTTGGAAAGCACCTTGAGGCAAAGAGAGTAAGACCAGTATTATGAAAGACAGGCAAACCGGTCATGAGGCACCCTAAAAACGTCCAAGAGCAAGTGGGGGACTGTGAAAAGAGGCCTGATTGCAGATTATGTTTAACAAAGATTTGGAGATGACATCTGGAAGCCTGACCTTGATATGTGCATGGCGGGGGGAGGTAGAGTGAGACTTGAGGAGAGATGAAATTATGCAACTGCAGTGAAGCAGACAAAGAAATGCACTATTTACAGAGCTGTCAAAAGCTTCTTAAATTGCAATGCAAAAGGGACATGCAGCAGTCAGGTGACAGAGGCAGCAGCATCATCTCACAGAGCACACTGGCGAACCATGAGCTGCAGCAGACCCAAACACACGCCCGTAAATCAGCTCCTGGGAGGGGCTGCCTGCCTGAGCAGGGGGAGCCCTCCCTCCTCCTTGTGCTGGCTTCTCCCAAGCTGTGAGCACAGCACCCAGAGCTCTCACACCCAGAGCTGTCACCTACACACCACAGCGAGTCACACTCATGCCTTTCCTCCTCCCTGCTGCTCCGTTTATAAAGTGCACAATCCGAGGAAGACAGAGCAATCCTCCCTTGTGAAATCATGGATGATCCGTGCTCCTTGTTCCATTAGGTACGGTGTGGGAAGAGTAGTTTTGTGCTTCATTTAGCACAAGAGACAGAGGGACCTCGATTAGATCTCTCCTGCAATGCATCTCCTTTCTAACTGCACATTAAGGCTCCCAACCCAAAATCTCTAGTGGTGGCTTATCCCTCTACATTAGAGCATTTCTTCTCAGCACTGATAACAGCTGAGGCAGTACCAATGGCTGTATTGATAACTGCAAATAAAAGAGCCCAGTATAGTAACAGGCTCAAGTTTTCTAAATTTTTGATTATTTAACACCATTTCTTAGCTTGAGACAAGATACTGATGATGTTCTGACTGCTGGTAGCCATTACTTCCTCTAAAATCTGAAGCCAGGAGGCAAGATAGAACATATGAAAGAAAAATATCTGAGTGTGTCTTTTGTTGAATATCACTTGACAGGGATCAAAGGATTTCTTAATACCTGCATAGATTTATTTTACATTAAAATAATTTGACCTGTTAAATGCCCTTGAAAGTGCCAGATTTGCAGCTCTAGAGATGCAAGCCCTATGCATATAAACAAATCAGAGGTAGCATGGAACCAGGCTATGCTGCCTTGACAGCCTGTGAGAGTCTGACTGGGGCCAAAAGGAGAGTTAACTGGATGGTAATTCTGTTTCCAAGCCTTTGATGACAGTAATTCAGTCGCCAAAGCACATCCATGACTTTCAGGTGAAGGACCCCTCTGTTCCTGTATCTCAAACACGGGTGGAAGGGATGACAAGCCTTTAGGAGAAGGCAGAAGTACAGGCAAGCACACTCCCAAGTTTCCAGTGAGCTCATTAACTAAGACAGTCTATACCCAGCCAGACTGCTCTGTCCAGCAGCAGGAACTTCTCCACTTGCTCATATTAATAACAACCAAAAGGATAGGGATAGGATTAAAAGTACAAAAACATACACCAAAGCTACTTTTTCAGTGTGAAGTCAAGAAGTTTCAGATTTATGCCCTTAGAAAACAGCAGTGCCATGACTCAGTGCTAAAGACAAACTCCAACTTACTTCTTTCGCTGCTCAGCCAAGGAGCTGCCTCTTGTCTGTGCAAACATGTCAAAGTCATCACGAGGATTACTGTGCTGGAGGGAGCTGAGTGTGCCACTGACACTGTTTGTGCCCAAGTCTGCAACCAGAGAAGAAAAAATAGTGAACCAGTGAAATAACAAACCATTTGAATCACCATCGATAACTGCAGCACTGAGGAGAGTTTTGTTCAAAAAAGGTTGGAGGATGCTCATCATGTGCTCTTGAAAGAAAAATATAGAGGTTATCTAATTCATCCTAGAAGTACCATTCCATAAGTGCTCCTCATCAAGAAGCCAGCATTTGGGAATTGGTGTGAACCTGTTGCCAATATCTTGAAATATTTACTGGTCACTAACACAGTCCAAAATTTTGTGCATGGACAGTAGTTTTCTCTGCAATATTTTCTCTCAGTTACTGTGAAATCAACACTTTCAAACTAAGGGATATGGTCTTGGTGCAGTGCTGAAAGAGGTGGAGAACCTTCAATCAAACCCAGTGATCCAATCACACAATCTTTGGTGTGATTTAATGTAAACCACCTCAGAGTTTCATAAAACCTTTCACCCAAAGGTTTCAAATATTTGTAGAAGGATCAAGAACATTCACCAGGCTGATTTCACAGAGAACTATAACTAAGCAGAAATAGTAGTACAAGTTCTGCCATGAACAATAATCTGCACCCTTTCCATCAATCTTCCCTCTGATTAATAAATCCCTCCCTTTGTGCCAGGCTGGTTCTCAATTGCAGATTGTCACAGTGCAGGAGAGGGGGAATGCCTTCTAATCCCCCTAGAAGCCAAATACCCAAACCTTTTGGAGGCCACATGGCAACATTAATAGGTAGTGGAGAGCATGATCTAGATCAGGCACTCACCAAGCCCTGCAAGCTGTGAAGAAAGTGAAGATGGAGGTGCTGAGTTTCCAACCATTGGGCTCACCACAGCTGGAGAGCCAGGACCCAAATCTATTAAATTATCTTCTGTCACCTCATTCAGCACCTGTCAGGACACAAGAAACACGGAAGTTACATGTCAGAAATTTCTGCTTGCAGTACAACATTAAACATCACAATTTTCCACATGAGGTATAAACTGTTTTCAGAAACAAAACTTCTTTGTTGTGACTGAAGTGTCAATACAGAGTCTTTGCTGAAGTTTGCATCACACTGAAGAAGTGGTAAAACAAAGTAAACAGAGGAAATAATTATGAATGCAGAATAGAAAATATAATAGAAGTACAGATTCATCATTAACTCAGACCTTGAACAGTATAAAACAACCATAAAAGAGTTTTCATTTAAAGAAAATTATTAGATAATTATAACTTTGCAGCTTGGAAAGGGGCTGCTTAAATAGGAGATGAGAGTGGCTCCTAAAATTATGAATGGCATGAAGAAAATTAACCTGAACAGTGGTATTGTAAGACACAGTGAAGAAAAATTAGGTGAAGCAAACAAAAATCATTAAGTGACTTGATCAAATGTAAACAAAATATTTGTTATATATAAATTCGAAATAAATATGTAAAAATGTATAGTGAAACTGTGGAACTTATTGCTTAAGGACATTGTGAACTCCTAATTCCACACAGACTCAAAAGCAATCAAAAAAAGTTAATAGAGGAACGAAAATCCATCAAGGATTGTAAACACAGAGATGTTTTAGTGTGAAGTGACTTCCTGAGCTAAAAGTTGTCCCTTGGGGTTTGCCACATTCTTACTTTTCCTGGCATCCACCATTAGCCAGTACAGGCAGGACACAGGGCTGGGCAGGTAAAAGGTATGATACTACTGATAGTACTGCAGCTGATAGTACTGATAGTACTACAGAGAGAATCAGTGGAGTAGGTACTTACTCCATTACTGGTGTTCTGTGTTGAGCGTCCCGATCTGTATCGTTCAAATCTGTTTAGGGAAAAAAAACCAAAATCCAACATGGATTATCAAAGCCAACAATAAATAATAAAAACCACGAGTTTATAACCAAGCCATGACATGCTTGCCACTGAACTTAGTTTTCTCTAGCTCCAAAGGGAAGCCTGAAAGCTTTAACTCCAAACCAGGACAAAGGGAAGATTCCTGAGAAGTTGCACTCTTGGCAAAGCTGGATTTTAAATTGACTAATCTGATATTGCAGCACAAACATGCTTGAAAAACACTGCAGGTTTGTTGTTTTTTTTGGTTTGGGGGGTGGTTTTAATCATTAAGTGCTTTGTGACAGACTGTTGTGTGAGCCAAGGGACAGGAGGAACTGCAGCAAGATTGATGCTCACAGCTCAACAAGCCAAGGACCATCTCACTCCCACTCACCAGCTCTCTCTTGCTGCAATAATGTAAATGAGGAGGCATATGTGTGTGGCACAGCCCAACCCAGGCACGGGTGGCACAGGGGACAATGAACAGCAGATTCACTGCTTGCAACATTCTGAGTCTGCTCAAAGATGGTCACAGCCAGTGCTCAAATAGGTTGGTACGTTCCAACAAGGAAAAGTAATGATGTTGGATAAAACCTTCGTACTTCTAAGAAGTCAAGCTCTGATCTCTTCTTTACTCCATGCACCTGGGGCCACAAACCTAAACTCAGCTTTCATTAAAGTCTTCAAGGCCAGGCTGGATGGAGCTTTGAGCAATCTGGTCTAGTGGAAGGTGTCCTCACCCATGGCAGGGGGGTGGGATTAGATGAATTTTGAGATCCCTTCCAACCCAAACCATTCTGTGATTCTATGAACTCAAAACAGGAGGGGAAGTACCTGCTCCCATGGCCTGTCTGAGGCCGGTCTGATCTCCTTTCTTACCATGGAAAAGCACCATGATTTCTTGGAGGTTTGAATTTTTCAAAGTAGTTTCAGAAGTAGTCTCTCTTTCCAGCAAAATGCCCGTAATATTCATATAATCCTCCGGGTTTTCTCCCAGATGGACAAAATACAACAAGGAATGTCAAGCAAACTAAAATGTTTTCTTAATGCAAAAGAGGAAAATGCAGACTTAAAAGGCAGCAAAACCAAATTCAGGCCCAAATTTCAATTTTAGGAAACTGTGGGTGTTTGCTATTACTGGAAATCCAACTCCCTTTGCTGGAAAAACCTAAGACACCTCCCACCTCATTTCTCACCAAAAGGCTTCTGTTCATTTACATCCCAAGGCTTCACAGCAAAGGCCAGAGCTCCTGCTTGAGTCACTGACGGAGCTTGGTCCCTGTGCTAGGAATCAGAATGATGGATGTGGAGTTTTTGGAATAGCAGAGGAGGAACTGGAATTTATTGAATGCTCAGACCAGTGCAGCTATTCCACCACAAACGGCTTGCTAACATCACTCAGCTCCCCTTTCATGAATAATAACTACAAACACATCAGCCACAGTCAGCAAAGTCGCAGAGGGGGGGAAATAGAAAAAATGTTAAGGGTGACCACACTAAACCTGAATGATAGTTGCACTCTGCCACTTGTAGAATCCTGCTTGTGCATGAAACACACAGCATTTCACACAAAAAGCCAGCGTTTGTTTCAAAGTTTGCCCCATCTCCTCTGAACAACGAAATCAAAGGCAAAATCGAGGGCACCGAGTCGTCTTTGCAGCCTTTGCCGTGACAGCACAAATTCACAGATCTAGAGTCTAATTTATTTTTAAAGGCTTGAGAAACAAAGCCCTGTGCTAAGAGCAAGGAACAAAGGGTACTCTTTAGTGCCCCGCTCCCCAGGCCTGTCATTAAGGGGAAGATTAAACTTTCCCAAGACTGCGGCATCACGCGTCACCTCCTGCAGCAGATGTGCCTGACAGCGCCTTTGTCTGACGTGTCGAAAGTCCTGTGCCCCAAGTCCTGTCCCTGGGGATCATTCCTGCAGACCAGCTCTTCAAAACATTAACTCTGCACAAGACAGGCTGCTTTTTCTTTTTCAAGATTTTAAGTGTTGCTTAAAAACAAACCCTTTGCATGCACGATGCTCCTGCCCACCTCAGGCAGCTCCCCTTGAAGCAGCACTGGGACTGGAAGGCTCAGAGATCAGAGGGCAGAGAGAGCTCATGGGAGTCTCCCTAAGCCAGGAAGCAGCACAGAGATTTGTGCAGAGCCTGGGCTAGCAGGGGAACTAGTGACTGTGGCTGTGCTATTTTTGGTCCCAAGTCCTGTACAGCCCTGCACAACAAGGACTTGCAGACTTGAGTCTCTGCATTCAGATAGTTTTCATAAGGTTGCCTTGCATTTTATGGATATGGCCCACAAAAATTCAATGCATAGTACAAAAAAAATAATCATAATATTAAAAGAATCAATTGAAACAGGAATGTTACCATAAAAGGCCATAAAAACACTGTGTGAATGGTTCCTGTGGTTTGGTTCTCTGTGTCATGTTAGACCCTTGGCCCAGAAGGCCCAATTTCACCAACTGACCTGTTTTATTCTTAACTGAAAACCCTGAATGAATGTAAATGGTTGCTGGGAGAGGTGCCCCACCTTTCATATCGGAGGAAGACGTTATTTAAATCATCATTCACGTGCAGCAGCTCCTCTGTGACTTCTTCATTGGACACTCGTGAGATAAGCTCCACAATTCTCTGCTGCATGGCTCTGCAGGTTCGGTTCAGTTCCTAGGAGGAATGCATTGTGCACACACAGTCTGATAAGCAACAAGCAATAAGTAGATTTAGTTGAGCTCTGTTCACAGCCAAACATATCCCCCAGCTGAGAAACACTAAGACAAGTTTATCTTTGCATGATTAAATGTCACCCAAAAGCACATCTAATCAAACGCCCTTCAAAAGATGATGGCACAAAACCTTGAGAGCCTATTCACAATTCAACTTCCTGATTCTTCTTTAACTCTGAGCACTTCAGAAAATAAATATCTGTATTTTAGTCATCTTTTTTAAGAATAAAACATGCTAATACAACAGCTTCCCAGAAGAGAGCTTTCAAGGAAAATTCAATCTGCTCTTTTTGGCAGTATCATCCTTAAAAACTAAATTATGTGGATGGTGGAACATGTTGGGGGAAAAAGGTTCATCAGGGCTACCACAAGTACTAAGTGTGTGCTAGGATGAGAAGTGTTGGTGACACAGAATTTACCAGCTACAGAGCATGAGGGTAAAGACAAACCAAGGAGCAGGAGCACGAAAAGGTGAGTGTTCACACACCCTCCAGCACTGAGACACACAGAAATGTTCCCTTCCACTGAACAAGAGCACAGACAAGAGACTGCAGAAAGGCTATGGGGAGTTTCAGAAGAATTGTTTTAAGGAATGCAGAGTGAGGGCATTTGTTTTAGAAGTCTATCATCAAGAAATCTAGATTTCAGTTTGCCTAGACCAGGATTTCTCATGCTTCCAGGACATCTCTTCCATCACCAATTACTTAGCAGAATTCTGTAGTCCTGAAAGGCCTCAAGAACAAAGGTCAAACTGGTCTGCTGAGGAGAACTGCAGGAAGAAATGTGACATATGGCAGGGTGCCTCTGATCAGGCCAATGGTTTTACTTCAATAAGCACTGACATTCCAGCTAAAGCATGTCCCTCTGTCATCTTCCACTCCTCCCAGCTCCACTTCACAGCAAAAATTCAGCACTAAACAAGGATGACTTGTTGGTACACAACCTCCAGGATGAAAGCAAAAATGTGTTTGTTTTCCTTGCATGGTCTGACATCCTAAGCTCTGGATAAATTTCACCTAGTGCAATCCAGCTGCCTTAACAGCTTGAGGAATGTGTTCTCCAATGTCAGTTTTGATCCCATCACTTTCGAAGCAGATTGTGACATTTCAGAGGTTTGTTTGCTGCCTTTCCGAGAGGGCTGACAGTACCTATCTATTCTGCTCAGAGCTGGCTCTCTAGCAGGCTGTTTACATTTGATTGTTGGAGAAAATGTCAGGAATTATTTAAGGAGGAGGGCTATATAAACCTCAAAGCAAGGAGTCCTTGCATGCAGCACCTAGCTCACAGCTCTCAAAAGACTAACCATCCTTTGTGATCAAAAACAGGTTCTCCCCAGCTCTGTGATTCAGATTTAGGCTGCATCAGTCACAGAAGGGAACCAGCTGGAATAAAGAATCGTTGCTGTCTCTCCATTTTATGATCAAGTTCTTTCACCTTAAAGCTGTGCTCTAAGGTTACACTGTCAAGATGCTGGTGGTTGTTTCTCAGTGTAAGCAAACTGTTTGGTTTCGGCCTGTCATGGTTTCCTGGAAGCTGCTTTTGTTTTGAGCAGTTCGACCCAAATGGGCAGTGACTGAAAGGCTCTTTATTGCAAAGCCTCTCTTCAGCTGCCATGATGGCTCTGAGACAAACACACAATGCCACTGCATGGGAGAGACCAGTTTTTGGATGGAATTCAAACTGATGTATCACAGAGAGCAATTCCCTGCCTTCCTCCGAAGGGATTGCTGTGGCTGCCCATCCTCCTCACTGGAGGATCAAAACAGAAGGCTATTTCTGAAGCTGTGGAAAGGCAAATCCCACATTAAGGGCAGCAGCTGGAATGCCAGATCACAATGCTCCTCATCTGTGCTCCTCATTTGTGGGATTCTGTGACTTTCCTCAGCCAAAAGGCCACCCCATGACCACTGGCCTTGGGAAATAGGTGTGAAGCCTGAGACACGAGCTCAATTTATACTGTTTTCTCTCTTGAGGTGCACAGTGCTGCACTGGATTGAGATTTTCCAGCAAAGAAATCCCTCCTGATTACAATCTAGCCCTTTGGACACCTGAGCACCTGCCTTAAGACACCACACCTTCAGGAAAACATATCTTCTGGAAAGACAATTAGTTCATAGATAAGATTTCATGTGGTGGAGAATCCACAAACCCTCAGCATTATTTAGTCCAGATGGAAATATGGAGAGTTTTTTCCTGCACAGTGACTGGGAGTGTTTTGACACTGTGCAAGTGGTGATAGGGGGTGTAAAAGAAACAGGAATGCTCAGGGCTTACACGACCTGTGGCAATTCTAAAGCTGCTTAGTGGTAAAGGTGACCTAATATTCAACAGTAGGAAAAATTTCTAGCTACACAAAGAGGAAAGCACTGGAACAAGTTTCAAGGGAAGTCAGGAAATCCTTGTCACTGGAAGCCTTAAAAAATGAAGAAAATCAAGTGATGGCACTTGCCAGGGTCAGGCACAGCCTACATCCATTATGAATCCAAGCATGGGCTTGTAGCTGTGAAGTAAGCTACAACAAAACACACCCCCCAGAGAAACACAAGCACAGAAAGGATCAGAATCATATTTTCTAGGAAACTCACCTGAAGTAACTCAAGGTCTGAGGAATCTTCTTGTCCAGGGACCATCTCTGTCAGCATTTCAGACATCACTTTTGTATTCCCACGAACAATATCCAGCTCACTGCGCAGCCGGGCAATCTAAATTGGGGTAACAAGACAGCAAAACACTGCATAATCTTTTGGTTTAAGCAGTTCATTTTCAAGAACTGACTTTGAGATATCTCTGGTTCTGTCTGACTTGATATCTCAGGCTCCAGACATTCTAGCAGGAAAAAAAACCCAAAAAAGATAAAAAGTTTACCCAGGAGAAAAGGAACAGAAAAAGAAAAAAATTATCATCACAAACCCAGATGTGCTGTGTCTGTATGGAAGGGAAGCAATTGCAAACAGCACCTAAAGCCAGACCTTGGCTGTGGTGCCTCACTCCAGTGTGGGGAAAGATGTACATATTTTAAGTAGAATCTTTGGCTCTGAAGTTATAATTTTGTAGGAAGAAAAGAAAATCCTGTATTAGGACATTTGCAAGGGCGTGACTTCCTGCATCTGCAAGACATTCTGTGCCTTGAAAGGAGATGGGCTAATGGGAATAACTGCTAAAATACCTCTGAGCAGGCTGGACCAGCAGATTGTGCTGCCATGACCAGGCCACAGAGACACATCCAAAGCCCAGATTTTACAGTATAACAGGAAGAAAGATTACTAAGTAAAGCCAGACCTAGGAGATAAAGTCCAAAGAGTTAAAATGAAAGTTCTCTGCAAATTAATTTCTAATTAGATTTGCTGAAAGAGTCTCACTTGAAAGAATCAACATGCCAATACCTGTTCAGAATTAGCAGTGATGGGACCAGTCACATTCAAGGCTGGGGCCTGAGGAGCAGAATATGCCGTTGGAGAGGATGAAGAGTAAGAACTGCTGCTCATCCTTTGCTGAGACTGGGAATTGTGCGTATTTGCTGCAGGATCAACTTCAGGAACACTCTGCCACATCAGAAAGACAGGAGTTCAAAAGCTGAGCTGGGACAGCACTTGCTTTGTCAGCAACCTCAGGCCAAACAGGCTCAAATATAGAACATAATTGCACCTTGTGGGAAAGGTCAGTGCAGCTACTAGAAAAGACTGGCAGCTTCAAAAATCTTCCATGCACAAGCATTTAAATCCATTTACTTTTACAAGCAAAGTGAGAAGCAAAATAAAAACAAGAGCCAAAGAGAAGTCATTATAAATTATTTTAAACTAGGAATTAACTTGCAGGCTTCCAAAAAATGATGTGATACATAGATACTGAATTTAATTAACCTTGACACAAGAATTGTAATCTCTCAGTCCTTGATCACTTCCATTTGCGCTTCAAAGATTCATTAACTTCAGTTTTCAGAGTGAATAATCAAAACACCTGTGATCATTAAGCTACTTCCAAGCAGCAGTTCTGTCAACTTTCCAGACTTTCCAGAAGTGTAAAGTTCTCACATTACCATGGGATCAGAGAGATTCAGACTCTGTACACCTCTATAGACAGGCAGACCTTGGCTCAGGGTTATCATCAACAAAAGCAACCCCACTTTTGAGCAAAAGAAGTAAATCTCAATCATAAATCCTTTTGGGCTCTCTTTGAACAAATTAGTTGCCTTTGTTTGGTGGTTTTGTGGTACAAGATTAAATATTACAAACTCCTTCTCTCTTCTCAGATTGATGTTGACTCAAGGGAGGAGATAGCTTATCAGTCTGTATTATGCCTCTTTTACATGCCCTTTCACTATTAACATGTCCTTCCAGGAGCGAGAAACTGAGCCAAATTCAGAGACATGGGAGGGGAAAAACAAGTAGTTATCCAGCTATTTAGACATCCTGGGAAAACATCCCTGGAACTGCAAGGCTGCAGCTTACCCTCTGTGGTGTGTGTATTGGAGACAGAGCATCAAGATCTGCCATGGGGAACTCGATGCCTTTCCTCTTGAGTTCTTCATAAATATGCACTACTCCAGTTAAATCAGGGCTACTTCGGAAAGCATCAGCCCAAGCCTGGAAAACACAAGGTATTATCCATAAACCTTCCAAATGAAGCTCCAGCCCCACACTAATCTCAGATACTAACTGTAAAAGCTTTCATGGATTTCAGCTTCAAAGGAAAGCTGGAATCATCAGACCTGGTCTAAAAGCTCCTGCAAATATTAAGACCCAGAGATTTTATTCAGATATGAAATAGACAGGAATGCAGTGCAGAGTAGCTGTGAGTAGCCCCTGACAGCATCAAAATCCATGAACATACATTAAATTCTCTTCCCATCTCCTCTCCTCAGCAGTGATTGATGCTGATCTTCCCTAGCATATTGTACAGCAAATGACCCACCAGAAAAGGTCTGTGTGAAAGATTCAACAGATCTAACCAAAATTCACAAAGCTCTACAATCATCTTAAGTAATCTCCATTCACTTTGTGAAATGAATCCTCATTTGTTGCCAAAGGAAAAACACAGCCATCAAGTTGTCTTCAGTGTCTCATTTGGACCAGACATAAATTCTAAAAAAAGTTCCTGTCTGAGGTTCTTGTCTTGTGAAAGAGACAGTTCCCCTGAGCAGCAGAACTAAGGACGCCTGGGTTCTGACAGAGCATATCCAACACTCAGACACCCCAGTGTGGCACAAAGGATGACTTTAAAAGAGAGAAATTCCCACAGCCAGAACATTCATAATATCTCTCCTGCATCAAATTCTCTGGTGTCTAAAAAGACTTCAATTCACATTTGAGCTTTTCCTTCGGTGGGAGTACTAAGTGCTTCTCTTGGCTAGCCAGCCTCCTGCACTCACAAAGCTTCTGGGAGCACAATATGCTGAAAGCCTCAACCCCTATCACTTGTGTTGGAAATTAGCCAAATATTAAAAATGTAGAGGAAGGGAAAACTTAAATATTATGACTCAATTAAAAAATGAAGCATTCCACAAACCCCCACATGTGTGGAGCAGAGTAGCAGTGTGCTGGATCCAGGACTACAGCGAGACGCGTGTGTGGGCTCTGAACTTAATTCATTTAGTCATCACTTTTACACTAGTTCTTTTACTATTTTTACTTTAAAAGCTCTTTGAACCATTTTTTATATTTGAGAGGACAGAAATCCAAGATAGCAAAGTAAGATAAGAAATAATATTAATTTTTAACTTGCTTTTCTATCCTGTTCAATTCTAAGAAAGAGCATTTCCTACCATCTGTGCTCAGGAGACAATCCATTATCAGGTGCAAGCAGACAATCCTGGGGTTGCTTCTCAGCTTTGTTAAGAGTAAATTAACTGCATCAACTGTTCTGATGCAGTGCAAGTCCAAACAGCCCTGCTTGAGCCAGAGAAAACAGCTCTGACAGCACACAGCCATTGTTTCCTTGGAACCGACCTTCCAAAACATCCCCAATTCTGATGGAGATTTTGACTGCACAAGTAACTCCACCTTTGCCATTTCACTGCCTTTTCAATTTTCATCAGAAGCCATCTGAATGATGCTTCTACATAATGGTGTTCACCACTTCAACTCTATTTGCAAGCAAAAGAGAAAAGTGTTAGGCGAGAGATGTTCTATTTAATAATCTTCACTCTAAAGAAACTTAGAGGCAAAAATATGCTGCATTCGGCCCCACAAGTTTTTAGTGAAGCTTGTTCGTCCAGGAGCATGTACTAATGCATCCCCTCTTTCATTGGCTTTCTGTGGATTCTGCAAAATGATCTCATTTCTTCTGCACTCCACCTTTTAAAAATATTCTCTCTTCTGCAGTTCTCTCCCCTGGAGAAAGGAGACACTTCCATTTATATTCTTCTTCACCTGAGCTGGGAGCATTACATACATTAGTGTGTCTCAGAGGTCACAAGCAGGACAGGCACTATTGTCTTAAGTGCTGTCTACACACATTACAAGACAATCCCTGTCCTGGACAGCTTACAATCCAACTAGGCAGCTGCAATATAAGCTCTGCTTTATGGATAAGGAGCTACACTAGAGCTTAGGAGACCTGCCCATTGTCCAAACACACGTAGGACAGAGGGGAGACTGAATTCAGAGCTTCTAAAACTTTGGGCCAGACTATCAAATGTAGATACTTCAGGATAAATCCCACTTGGATCCTCAGTGTGCCCAAACAGGTCACTTAAATACCACTGTAAATGGTATTTATATTATGGTACCCCCTAAATTGGGGGCCATCCCAGTGTTTGGACACTGGGTGACAGGAGAGCTCTTACCAGGGGCACAAGGAATATTTCCAAGGCCTCCTAGCGAGGTGAAGAAGGAAGGATAAGCACTATATAACATATGCTAATTCATGTACTCTGGGAAATAGGTTGAGAAAGTGAGACACAAGATGCTCAACATCTCAAAACAAGTCTCTAGATAAAAAATTGATGGCAGCTTTATCTACCCTTGTTATGAAAAGGCCCAAGAATACCCCAGCTGTGTGGCTGAAGACATAAGCTGTTTGTACAGCTCTCTTCCATGCTTCCAAGTCTGGGCTATTAATCCTCTCATTGCTGTTCTTATTAATTCCCCAATATCAAATTGGGTAGAGAAAGGGATAAATGCAATGTTGGTGGAGCAAAGCTGAGATCAGCCCTCTGGGACAAAGTTAACTCCAACCCCAGGGAGCACAGCCTAAGCTGAGTGAAGCTGTCACAAGGTATTTTGGGGGTGTGTGTCCATAGGGCACCTGGGATGAGTGACTGCAATCACTCTCCCAAACTAGTCAGGCAATCTGGAAAACAAAGTCCCCTACCACCTCCAGCTAAAGAGACACAAACAGAACCCACCCACAGGCAACCTTCATAATTTTCAGGCTTTTTATATCAAAAAGCATTTAGTACCCAGATTGAGGCTTTTAGCTCTATTGCACTAAGTCTCCTCAGATAAAGCTGTTTAATACACTGAGGCAATGACTGTGGCTTTCTGATTATGTTACAAACACTCCCATCTTAGCTGCATTCACAACTGGGAATCCATTTAAACCAAGAGCACAGCAAAACCAACATTCCCTAAAACAACATGGAAACACACCCAGTTTGTCTTTATGGGACAGTTTTTAACCTCGTCTCCTGGTCACTGCATACATCTGCTCTCCCACCAGAGCAGGCAGAAACGTGAGGGCTCTGTCAGATGCACAAGAATTGCTTTCAATAATTTCATTAATTTTGTGCTAATTTAAAAAAAGGCCATAAAATCATAAAGCAGAAATAAAGAGACCCCACAGACCCCGACACCATGCCCACTAATTCCACCACCCTACCCATTTCCTGGCTGAAAATCACTTATTTACATTCTCATGCTCTAAGGATGCCCTATCCCTGTATCCAAGTAAGAAATAAAGCCGCAGAAATCCAAGTGCATGGTTTGCCATAAAAATCAGAAGTATATCTGGCAAATGATGCTGCACATTTGTAAATACAAGGAACACTGCAGCAGGTTTATATCATTTTAAATACGCAGTGTCTTTTAGTCTCTGGTGTACGCAGTAGCCTGTGGAAGCTTAGTGATAAAGCTTCCTATAATTGTCAGATTTCCTCCAGGCAGGCACCAATGTTTCCTCATGTGTGGCTAATGGTTTGTGGAATTAACATGGCTGTTTATTGTTGTGCTGCACAGAAGGAGAAGTGGCAGACAGGCCCATGTCTGAACTTCCCACTGCAGGCAAGGAACTGACAGCGTGCTTTTACTGCACAATAACCAGAGAAAAGACACCAAAACCATTTTAATTCCTATATGCTCATTTACTTTTCTTTGAAAGGAATGCAGAATGCTTTCTAATGGAGGGAAATAGCTCCATTTTCCGGTCAGGGAAACAGACACACAGAAAGGCAAGTGTTCTGCAGCTGACACCAAAAGCACAATCCTCTGAAATCTCCTGGCCTCGGATGACAAGCTCATCACTGAGGCAAGCCTCCAGCCTCTAGATATGACTGTTAAATTGCAAAAGCATCCATTTACCTTTTATTAAATCCTCCTGTTTCACAGTGGTACCTCTCTAACTAGAATCCAGACAGTTCTCCATGGATAAAATATCTATGTGTGTACATGTCTGCTTTTTCCCACCAATCTGGATATATTGTTTGAGTTTATATACAAAAAAAAAACCTTGCCACATTTTTAACGATGACAGCGTGTTTAGTGATGCGTAGCATCGAAGCAGACAGTCCTTATTTCAGGCAGCAACATATGGAAGCAGAGACAAGCTGTGTACCTGAATCAGTGCTAGGACTTTATCCTGTACTATAGTGGGGGGGTTGTTCTTGGGTGAGATGATTTTCACCAGAACGCCATCGATGAAGTCACGGTTTGCCACCAAGACATGGAAGCGATGGCCACAGTTCTTCACACAGGTCTCCAACACCTACACACACAAAAAAACCCAACATTCATTGCTGGAGCAAAGCTTGATCACATACACAGCACCTGTTTTTTTAATTTATTTTAGATTTTTTGATGGGAGGGTGAGAAGATGGAGAGAAGACTACACTTTTACTACCTCTCTTCTTCCCCAATTTTGCCAAAAAACTCCTCTACACATTCAGCTCTACCTCACCCACTGATAGCATATTGGGCATTTTTGTGATCTACCTTTCCTGTTTTCAAGGTAAAGAAATAGAAAGTTTCTTCATCTTCATAGCAGAACTTTTCAGCTGGTGCAGCTGAACAGCCAAGTACACAGCAGCACATCAGGAGCAGGTAAGACAGAGGACATCCTGTCACAGTGAGATATTATCGTGCTGTGCCACTCCACCATTTTCTATGTGCCTGGAACACAGCTGGACCCAGTTGCTCTGAGCTATAAGCCATGTTTTAGAGTTGGGAATTCAGGTGAATGATCTTCACTCATTCAAAACACTCCCCTGTGAATGCTCTGACAGGTTATACTTTGACACATTTTCCCCCTGCAACCTAGCTGGAGGCACCTTCCACTTGCCATTCAACTGCCATGGAAGAACAGCTGTTGATTTCTCTCTGAAGAACATGATTAGCATGGAGATAAATCCAACACGTCACTTCTCCTTACAGCCATGCCTAATAACCACTGCGACTCTGTACCGAGGAGTCTGTAATTACTCTCCTCCTTCAGCTGCTTTCATCAGCCATGATGACACGGGCTCATTCCTGATGGATTTTGCACTTTCCTGCACAATGGATAATCTCATGGTTTGGACTTTGGTAATCTGTCAAAATGACAATCCAGGATAGGAAATGGCAAGAAGACAGGAAGTATGGTTACGCCTCGTCAGGGAGATGCAACAAGAGCTCTGTGAAAGAATTGTACAGATCACCTTCCCACAGCAGGATAACTCCATCTAGTTACTGCCAGAGCCAGCCCAGCACCCCACTCAGGAGAGCTGCCTGGACACCTCCAGCTAAAGCCATCAGCAGGAAAGGTCACTGCTAAATTATCCCACACCTTAGCAGTGCTGCCTAAATGCACAGAATATAATTTACACTTTATTGAGTGAAATGAGATCAGCATAAATTAATGTGTTGTCTCCTACAGAGATTCATTCACAAGGGAAATTGTGCATCAGCTACTTATGAAGCCGAAAATATGGCAAGTTCATCATCCTCACTTGCAGATATGCCCACAGCTGTTGCCTTGGAGTGGAGGAATGGTTGGACACAGGGAAATGAGAGTAGAAAGGAAAACCTCTAAGAGTAACAGATCCATTTGAGCCACTTTAACTTTCCTCAGTCAGTGCTTGGGATGAATAAAAGCCACGAAAAGAAGCAGAAATCAATTGAGTCAGAAAACCGCTATGCAAAGCTTCCAGCAGCTCTCCCCAAGGAAGTGAGGAGGCAATTGGAGAGAAGAAAAGGGCAGAGCAGTGGCTGTTAAAGGAAATAGTGTGTACATTCAAGAGAGTGCCAGGAAGAGGAAAATGACAAAAGGGTTCTGCCCTTTGAGGCATTCCAGCCTGCCCCCACTCACCGTCAGCGCCAGCATGACCTCTCTGTAATTTTTATTTCCATTCAGCCTCTTCTTCAGCGCTCGAATGGCATCCTTGGGCCTGAAGGAGAAACACACCATTTTAACAGACAGCTCAGACAGGCTTTTCACATCCCATAAACTGTGGGAAAATGAATCCTTTGCCATTTCCAGCTGGACATAAGCATGTGGGTTAACTTCAGATCATCTGACTACAACCAAACCAGGGTCATGGAGAAATATGTGAGGAGACAAGGCATCACAGAAGTCAAGACTGGAGGAATGCCCCAAGTTTCCAAAAATCTGAGCTGTTGATTAGGTAGGAAAGACTGACAGCCTCTCTGACAAGCTTAGGGAATAAGAGCAGTGATCACTTCTCTTGCAGACTTCAAGCAGGAATGCTTTCTGGTGCTAAAGAAGGTGTGTCAGAAAAGCTGTCTACACAAATAGCTGAAATTGAAGGCATTGCAGAGATACAACTGCTGAAAAACAAAGGTAGCACCCTCTCCTAGAAGTTTTTCATGCCAGCCCTCCCAAGCAGAGATTGACCACAGAAAGTATCACAGAATAATTTGGGTTGGAAAGGCCCTCTTAGATAATCCAGTCCAACCATTAACTCAGCACTAAGCCCACCACTATATTACATCCCCAAATGCCACATCCACATGGATTTTGAGTGCTTCCAGGAATGGTGGTTCCACCACTTCCCTGGGCAGCCTGACCCAGTGCCTGACCACCCTTTCAGTGAAGAATTTTTTCCTAATATGTCATTTAAATAAGTTTCTCTCCCAGCACAACTTGAGGTCATTTCCTCTTGTCCTGAATCCTACAGGTACTGCATCATACAGTATTTTCTGACAGCAGGAGAGGAGAGGTCTAAGGAGCAGGAAAACCAAGCAACTGATCTGCAAACTGCATTCAAACCATGAGCATCTGCCCCAAGCCTCGCTGCACCTCCTCACATGCTGAGTACAACTGGAGGAAGATTGTGTTCAGGGACCTTTCCAAGTCTGCTGAAATAGCACATACCCTTCTTCTGTCTCGTTGATAATGTCACAGATCTCCATGTTAAGTGTCCAGTCTTCACTCTGCAAAGAGCCATCTGTGGCCTTTTCTGTAAAGTAAAGAAAAATAAATCTTTTCACATCTTCCTGGTTAGGTCTATACCTCAATCCATCTTCAGTTACTCTGAGCTGAAACTATTCAGAAACAGACAGAAAAAAACAAATCCCTGCAGACAGTAAACAATGTCAATCCTTCCATCCTGGTTTTAGGGATCAGCATAGAGGTTTCCAGACAGAATCAATTATCCCTCCAGCCCACATAGATGGGCTGTTCTTCAAAGACTCCTGAATTCCTGGGAGAGTAGGAAAATGTCAGCTAATTCCAATTTAAACTCTTCAGATGCTGTACTGCTGGCAAGTTATGAGCTAGGAAAATATCCCCCCAAACCAACATGACCTCCTCCCTGTTTCAGTAGATAATACCTCCCCATGAATTAAGGGAGGAAACATAGCAACCTGGAGACAGAATTCAAGGAATTTCAGCATGAAAAGATCCACCAACACATGAAAATATTTAGCACATAACAGTTCAGGTCATGATATCATGACATATGTCCCATGCTATGTCCCTCTCCACGCTGGGGCTCTGTACACACCTCCCAAGCTCAGCCTCCCTCCCAAATCTTCCCTCACTATTTCTGTGGCAGGTTAAGTCACTCTGGCATCACTCAATTCCCGGGGAAGGATGACCTATAGCACTGTGACAGTGGCAGATGCCAACTGTTGGCAGTTTAATTTATAGACATCTGCAAGAGTAGCATAACCATAACTTGTAGTAATCAGTTGACAAGAACTATTTCCTCCTTGGGATTTCCTCCTAAATCAATATAGTTCTGTCTAGCAGTGCTTGGAACATCCCTGGAATTTTTCACACTCCTGACTTGCAGCATTCAAATCCTATCTGCTACCCACAGTCAGGAATAATGTCAAGTTGAACGTAAAGCCTGTCACTAGAAAGATCTAAAAAGGGGCCCTTCGAGCCAAGCATGACCTTCTCTAAATTAGTCTTGGTTTTTCTACAGATCCCTGGCATCCAATGCTGGAAGGCAAAGAGGCAAATCCACTTTTAAACATTTCAAAGCAGAAACAAAACCACAGGTACCATCTTCTCCAACTATCTTTCTGTATACAGCTAACCCCAATCTGTCCCCCAGAACAAAGCAGATTTTGTTTGGAAAGACCAGGCTCCAAGGACTTCACATATCTCTTTTTGTTTATCAACACTGGTTTTTTCCTGTTAATATTTCCATCACTGTGACTGAGGATACAAATGTCCACAGGCCATAATTATGGGACATTATTTGGAGAAAGACTGTGCCTAGGTAATTCAAGTTTCAGCGACTTGTCTACACCAAAATTGTGGTTAAAGCAGCTCCACCAAAGACAGCAATTACAAGTTTGAGGCAGATATGCAAAACCCCAGAAGAGAGAGCTGAACAGAAGGGAGAGGACATCATGGAAAAGGAGATTATTCTATATGGAACAGGAAAACATTTCTAACAGCCCTCACTTCTCATTCTGAGAAGCAGCACTACAAGGTACCCATTGGGGAGGGAATGGAGGCTGAAAATCTCCCAGCTGGATCTTTTTTTGCTGTCATCACCTCATACTAAAGTTCACTTTGGTCAATGAAAATTCTTATGCTTGAGAGATGCACAGCATCCATAATGTCCAATAAATACTGGGCAGATTACTGAGTGCTTTTAATTTACTGTGTTTACAGCACAGGCAAAGCTGTTAAATGTTTTCTAGGATACAAGAATTTATCTTTGTGCAAAGCTACTTGTAAGAATCACTTCTATTAGTTGCTTTTCATTCTTACAGTCTACATAAGGTTTTATTGCTATAGAATATCAACTTTCTTCACCTCCATATAGTCCTTATCGCTTAGGAAAACATTTTATTTAACATTAGAAAAAAACCCTTAACATTCAGAGATACAAAAAAAAAAAAAAATCACTACATCTGATCTGCTAGAGAAGGTGATCCCCAGAGCTGCAAAGGATTTACAAGCCTAATGCTCCAAAATAAGAGATTATGCCTTAAATAGAGAGTATTCCTGAAGCTGGGCACATGATTTGTTTCCTTAATCTTAAACTATATTAATGAATTTTTGTGTTCTTGACAGCATTTGGCATCAGGCAGCAACTCAGCAATGTACAGACTCTCTGGTCTGCTATAATCACTTTTTATGTATGATTTTGGAAAATGCTGATCCTGCACCAAGTTGTGCTGGCAGCCAATTCACTCACTGGTCTTGTAAAACTCACGGAGTTAAGGTTTATTTTGACAAAATGTGGATATGGCAGCACTCCACAGGTAAAACCTGTGATATTTTGCCAAGAAATGCTGCTGCAGCACTGTACAGAGGTTAGCGCTGGAATGCTCATCTGTGGTCCCCGATAACCTTGGTCATATTCCCTTCCAGAGACACTCCAGGGAAAACAAAATCCCCTTTCTCCCAAAAAACATGGTTACTACCTTTTTATTTTTGCATTTCTGCATAGACAGCTGAGACTGTGTGGGTTAAAGACATAACAGTTGCCTTCTTGAGAATTATTTTTTTTTCCCCCTTGGGTAATTTTTAATTCAAGTAAGAGTCAGAAGCTAATTTTAGTCTCTTCTTCAGCAACAGAGAGCACACAAGCACTTGTCATCTGGAGTTGTGTGTCCTTTGTAGGGTGTGTGACCCAGATTTGCTGCTGCAGTGCTCTCTCAGCTGTACAAAGGAGTTCACTGGCTGCAGAGAAGGTTTGGGTGGGATTTGCCTGAAGAGCAGTATTGTGCTGCAACGAATTGAAAGCCTGCAGAGCACTTCTAGAACCAAAACACAGCAGGTTGTAGTTCTGGATTTCTAGTGAAACAGCTCTGCACTCAGCTGTAAGAGAATCCCTACCCAACAAAGCCAAAACACAGTAAATTAAAAACACCCAATAACCTGTACTACATTTCATGGACATTTTGGAAGGCTCCTCCTCAAATAGCACCCAGATATGACTGACAAGATTAAACAGATTTTGGAAACTATCACAGAACAAAGGAATGGCAGGGAAATTGTGCAAATCCCATTTGAAACAATAATCAGTTCCTTGACCTCTTTCACGCTCATTAAAAGGCATTGAAATGGCACCAGTTCCTTCACACACGGACTCTGGAATGTGACCAAAGGATTCCAGGGTGCAGTAAGAAAATATAAGAGGGAAGGTGATGAGGAGGAGTTTGCCCTGAACTGAAGAGTTTATGGCATACTTTAATTGCATCACAGAAGGGCTGGCAGCTCCCAGCCTGGTGCCAAGGGCTCCTTGCACAGCTCCTGACTCGGGAGCAGCTCCGAGCGCTGGGATAATGCCGGGTTTGTGTCTCACACAGAGACACGATACCACCAGTGAGATTATCAGAAAGTCTCTCCCTGAAACAAGATGCTATCAGTTCCCACCACGTGTCCCAAATTAAAGCATAAATGTTCTGGTGGGAAGAAAGACAATCTGGCACTCCACGCCTGACACGCAGCAGACCTTGGGCACTGCATATGCACACACAGCATCAGCTTATCTGTAGTCTGCGAGGAAAAGGGGAATAAATCGTGCTATTTTTTCCATTCACACCTTCCCTCTGAGATCCAACTCTTGTGGCCACATTTCCACGCTCTGCCAAATAATATCAGCATTTCCCTGCTCACACTGAAATCCTGTATAAGTTACAGCACTCTGAGGGTTCAGCAGTGTAAAGTTCCCAGTACAAACAGTCTCGATGCACACATCCCCAGCCAAGCCTCTGCCCAAACAACCTGCTCCGACCTGAAATGTCACCACAAGGAAATCAGGTCAGAAATTCCTGTACAATCACAGATTGCACAGGGCAGGGCAGAAATTAGCTTCTAAATGCAGGAAGAAAACAGAAGAACTTTTATCACCCATCCTGAAATCAGGTCACAAGTGACCTCACAGAGAAACACCAACACTGGTTGTCCTGAAGAAGCTCCTCTCTGCTCTTTTCAATGCAAACTACTGCTCCATGTGCATGTTTATACAGCTGAGACTGGAATTCTGACTGCTGGAAGCACTGAGAGCAGCTATTCCAGCCTGAATGATGACAGGACCAAGGTAAAAATCTCTCCAAAAGTCCATCTATAAGTACCAGTAAGTCTTTATGGTGCTGTAGAATGGTCTTGGGAGAAAAGGCTAAAGGGAAAATTAAATGTAGCACTTGCTAGAAATAACATTAAATGGAAACAGCACAACTGCTGTTTTCTGTTTGAATATCAGAATCTCACGAATGAACAGATCTTTTTGTTCACAGAACTCACAG
The DNA here is from genome assembly GCF_049639895.1 of Pseudopodoces humilis. NCBI lineage: Eukaryota > Metazoa > Chordata > Aves > Passeriformes > Paridae > Pseudopodoces > Pseudopodoces humilis. The sequence goes on from NC_142217.1 coordinate 15,751,486, forward strand.
TTTTTCTCTCTTGGGTCTTCTCCAGATGTTGCTTCAGAGACTCTCAATTCACACATTTTTCTATTACACACAAAAAATCACCTTCTATTTATGCAAGAAACATGCACACCAGTGCATCGTGTTAGAGAGATCCAAACCCAAGAAAGATCCAAGTCCAAAATTCTCCCCTTCCCTCCAAAAGTGTTTGGTGTTCAAACAGCATAAAACATCTTGGGGTTTGTGGTTGCTTTTCTTTTTTCCTTTTTGCTTGGAAGTTCATAAGATTGCAGATCTTAGATCTTTGTCTTGTCTCTTAACAGTCCACCTGCCTACCAGCTGTGCTCCACCACTGAAATTAGTGAATCAAACAGTCAGATATGTTATATTTCACTCTGCATTACAGGGATCAGAAGAAGCCGCTGTATCACCAGGTTTTTGCTTCCATCCTGCTGCCCCCCCTCCCTTCAATGCAGTGTTGCTCTCTCAGAAGTGAGGGGCATCAGCTGAGGGTGAAAGAAAAATGCTTTTACAGACTGGGCTTTCAGGAAAATAGCAATGGTTTTACAAGGCAATGCAAACCAGACAAGATTGCTCAAACGAGCGGGACAATTACATCTCTGAGCTGTAGCCTATAGAACTGTTTTACACTTTAAAGCACCATTACATTTTGTGACTGCAGTTGTCTCTCTAGGATTCAATAATTCATCAATGACCCCCTTGAAGCACCATCAATAAGATCCAGGGAAAGACCATAAAGAGGCCATGGAAACATATTTCAGCTGTCCAAGCAAAATGAAGATAAGACCAAAGACCCCCAGTACTCACAAAGCTGCTGAGTTCAAGGCATCACACTTGGGAGACAGACACTCAAATAACACACTTGGATACTCCTGGACCCAACAGTCTATTCTTGTTTTTCTATATTTGCTTTTAAAAAGACAGTCATGGCCACTTAGACATTATGGTAACCAACAGGAGGATTGTTCCTTTTTATCAAAACGCTCCTATTAAAATATAAATGTGACTCATTCAAAATTCAAGATCAAAACTCAACTCTGGAGTGACTTACTCATAAAACCCTGCCAGCTTCTTTGTTAGAGCGCACAGCTCCAAGAGCATTTTTCAATTAGCCACCTCACTGCTCCAAGTCCTTTTTCTACATTCCTTATTTCACACTGTTCTGAAAATGCTGAGCTTCACACTTCCAAGGAAAAAGCCAGTCAGCTAGAACAAACGGGCTCAATCTGAACGGCAAAGGACTACAGAAAACGTGATTTGGGTTGGACTGCTGCAGCACTGGCCATCCACTTGTCATGAGCACTGTGATTTTTCACTTGGTTTTTTAGCTATGCTCACACTGAAACTCTTTAGGATCGAGTCATTTATCCTCTGTTAATTGTTTTGCCGAAGTTTCTGGTGGTGAATAAATGAATAGCTGGCAATGGCTGCAGAGTCTATGTTAAAATAAAATAACGAGACACTGTGGACATGCATACTTGCAATCCTAATGAGTATTTAGCTCGAGTGCTGTTGGAAGGCACAGCAGTAAACTGGGAACTGTCATTTTCTCCAATTAACTTCCAGGTTTTCTTCTTTTTGAAGGTGCCACCCAAATGCCAAACTTCCTCCAACCTGCTTTCCAGATCACACATACCTGCAATCATGAATATATAGTACGCAATTACAGTCCTTTTTAAGGACCTCACGGTACTCACAGTCATGCTACAACATTCTCGTGATTTAGATATGCTGCAGAAAAAACATCACCCATCATCTCCCACAAATTCAGCCTCTCAGGTGCAGGAAACTCCAGGTGATTAACTGAGCATAGCTGCACTGCAGTTTCAGGAGCAAGGTGAATGGATTAATACATACTAAACAAATATTAACAGCTGTACAACAAAGAAAACTTTTCTTTCGTGCTCAGATCAGAGCTTCACCTGAACAAAAAGAAAACCAAAACAGAAAACCCTCTAATAATATCAGAGCACACAAGGGAACATATCAGCATGGTTCACTTAGTTTATCACATCTCAAAGGTCTTGATACATTTGCAGGGTGTAAAACCAGCCGGACCTTCCCATCTGCAATTGTATTGCACAAAAAAGGCCTGGCAGGAGAACCTGGTCCAGGCAGCTTCTGCACTCAGATGTCTCTCATCTCAGGCATAAATGGTAGTTTAGTCACAGTCCTTAAAAGCATTTGGAAGCTGGATCCCAAGCAGAACGGTGTGTTTCTATACAATAAAGACTTTTGTTATGAATCTTCTCCCTGAAGTTCTCCCATCAGCAGAAATTGTTGCTGCTGACAGCAAACTCCACTAAATGACATGTGTATGTGAGTTGCTGTCTTCCAAAACAGATGGCAGAGAGACACTACTGCTTCTTTAAAACACAGTGAAATCCATCTGACTTCTCCACTCTACACAGCTTTAGAAACAAAGCACAGAAAAACACCTTCCTCCCATGCCCTGACACTCATCAGAGCTCACATGTTGACCCATGTACTGTAAATAGCCGTCCTTCAGAGCGAGGTCATACACAAACAGCTCCCAGCTCATCAAGCCATTTGCATGATTCAGAGGCACTTTCCCCCAAAATTCAGCCTTCACTGCACGTTTCCTCATCTCTTTTAGCGACCTTGGCTAGATTCCCACCTTGCTGCCAACCCACGATTTTCAGATGATGGTGCTACTTTACGATTGACAAACAGGGACCTGCTCACGTCAGGAATCGATACGCCCAGGCCTTCAATCAGAAATGTCAAAGCCATTTTAAAATCTGCGCCCTGTATTAATGGATTTTAATGGATTTGAATGGAGATGTTTGATTTACAGTAGGGGAGCAAGAAATCAATGATCCTTTATGACATGTCACATCTCGTGACAGTGTCCCCTCGTCCTGCTGTGTCGGGGGGATGATGACTTGCCACTTCACAGACATCTGTGATCTATTAGGCAACACTTCCAGTAGTTTAATATCATCCCACTCTGAGTGTCCATCTTTCTTCTCTGGATGAGAGGCATGAAAGCATAAATTAAAATCTCCTGGGTGATGAAATGGTCTCCTTCAGATTTGCCTTTTCTAAATTTAACTGCGACTGCTGAGACGTGTCTGTATGATTCTGTGTGGGAGAATTTATCAGCACGGTGTTGTTTAAACAGGCCAGTGCATCAGGATGGGTACCCAAATCTCCTTCTCCTTTGAACACTGTCCAGCAGCCAGTGTTTTATAACAAAATCATCAACATTTACTCATTTCCATAGCCAGAACTTAGATTGTAGCCCACCACTTGCCGAAGAGTTTTCATCCCGTTTTAGTTTCTCCATGGAATTTGGACCATTGGAGGGGCTACGTCATTCCTTAACTTGGGCTACCAGTTCCTTAACTGAGAATCTCAGGTGTTAAAGCACTGACATACTGGATGAGTAACATCTGCTGATTAACTCTAGAAATACCAAATTTCTTAACAGTTTTGGCTCTCCAAAAAACCCCCCAAACAAACAAAGAAGCTCAAAAAAATCATCATTTTCCAAGCACCCATTAGTGGCTGAGAACTACTCATACAGACAACCCCAATAATCCAAAACCAATGACTGCATTAATTTTTCCTAATGCCAGAAAAACCAACTGCTAAAAGAAAAGAGCAGACTCCATTCATTTTATCAGCCTTAACTTACGAATCTCAGAGAAAGGGGCAGCTGAAAGTAAGGAAAGCAGGCAGAGAGGTATCACAATTCTATATCCCAGCAGCACAACATGCTGTAATAACCATCAAGAGCAAGGAGGTGTCCTGATCTGTGACTATCTGTCCCATTCAGGACTTCAACAACATCCAGTAATTACAGGTGAGCCCAAAAAAAATGACTTTATGAAAAGTTATGGATGATCAGTGTGTCAGTGAGCTATATTTGAAATCTATCAGCTCTTGATGGCCAATTTTGTACTACATGAGTAAAGCAAGTCCTAATAACTCACTTGGGACTTCACTCCAGTACTTACAAGCTACGTGCTTTTCATATTCATAAAACAAAACTAATTGCCTTTCATGGATGAAATGTTCTAAGAATTTTTAATCCACGTCAGCTGCAAACTCTAAAAATCCATCTCCATATATTTCAAACTCCCCCTCCCACCTGCTCACTTGTAACATGTTTGCTGCAAACAAACTAGGAGGCAGAAAGAATCATCACGCTCCTACATTAGAATTATTTGTATTATTTTTTACAGGTTACTCCTAAAATCAGTTGCCCACATTTTCACATTCCTAAAAAAAACTGAAAACACTACTGAGTGAGGGGAAAAACTAGGCAAAATCTCCCATTTCTACAAGGAGGTGCTCACAAGAACAGGTTTACTCCTTTGCTGCAGCGTGCTACATGAAAGTTTTAAGCAAGCGTTCACAGGTGATAATTAAAATGTGTTACAAGTGAAATGCAACAGCTCTTGCTTTACATATTCCACATGCATGTTCCCACCCCCAGCTCTCCTACAACTATGAAGGTGAGAGCTGTGTCCTAGACAGAGGAAGCTTTTGAGGGTTGATGGGTCATGTTTTCTAGTGTGAAGGCTTCAGTTTGCATTTCAATTTTTCAGCCTTCCCTTGCAGTGCTGTACAGGATGACACCAGGCCTGTGCAAGAGGCAGCAAGCTCCAACCCCATCCCAATTCTCCAAAATCTCCACGGCTTGAGGATCAGCGTCTGGAATACACTAAGTGCTCACCATGGGAGGAGGGGAGAGCTGGCTTCTCTTCCACTAGGTGACAGGAATTACTTTTGCCAATGCTGTGGTCACTGAAAGGCTCTGCTGCCAGCTGCCCATTCCACGAAGCTATGCCTGCAGAAGCTTAGCAGATAAACACTTCCAAGCAATCTCCTCAGGAAACCCGAGTGCAAATCAGGCAACAGCAATAACGAGATACGTATGTGCAATCCCATCTTGGGGGCTGAGAAATGTGGATTTCTTGGTCTCTAATAACCCTACTAAAAATTCTGTTCCATTTTTACAGCTCTGTTTCTCATGTGCCACTGCTGTAGATAAGCCTGAAAAAGACTGATAAATAGAAAATGTAAATACCAGAAGTTTAGGTCAAGTATGCAAATGCCTATTTCTGAGACTGTCATTTTAATTTTCCCTTAAGTCCCCATTCACCAACTTGTGTTATCTAGGCACACGACTTTGTAAATTCTTCAGGTCAGGAGCTGTCCCAATCCATTTCACGTTCCGCTGCAACTGCCTCTATTACATCACACCATTAGTGTGGCAAAATTAATAAAAATGTAAATGTATCAGGGGACTGCAGCGTAATTTTGGAAAATAACTACTGGTTTAACTGTCTTGGACAGTTAAAGTTCTAAATAGAACACAAATTTTGAGCAAGGTTTACAAACAGTTTGGCTTATTTAACACGTGCAGCAGGGGAGCAAACCCCAGCAACGAAACAGGATGATCTGGTGTAGAGTATGGATGGGAGGGTAACCTTCCCACTGAGAACATGTTCAATCTTTTGGAATTTGCAGAGAACTAGCTCCTCCTGCTTGGGAAAACCATGAGGATGAGCAGCCTGCCCTGTTCACTGTGACCAGCCCAATGACAGAGCTTCACCAGCTCCGACCAAGGTCAGCCTCTCCTGGGCATTCCTTCTTTTTTCTGGGTGAATCACGACTTTCTCCACTTCCTTTGGGTTTAATGTTCATGTACACTGTGCACATCCTTCCCCTGAGCCCAGCAGCAGCTTCCTAAGCAACCAACAACTGCATAATGCTGCCTTTAATGAAAGGGAGCCTTTAGAGGTGCAAAGGCTGAGCGAGGCTGCACCGCTCCAGCTCCCTCCTGGTGATCACCACAGCCAGGAGATGATTCTGCATCCAAACTGAGCTTTGCTTTAAGGAATGCTACACGTGAAATACCTCATTACCCACAGCAAGACTCCAGGCCAAAACCCATTAAGGAACCTGGTAGGAAAAAGAGGTTTTTCTACTCATTGGCTATGCCAAGTCATTGGCACGGATGGGGATTTAAAAGGCAGTTTTAATTATAGTAGGTAAAACCCACAGATGATCAAGCTGCAGTGTCAGAAAACCATCAGAACTGAACACTGACCCATTTGGGTTGTTTGCTGAACTTTAATCACTTTCCAAGTCTGACAGCTGCTCAAACTTAATTGCTCATTACACTTGTAAATAAAAACTGATCTCACTCTCTGATTAGCCATCTTATAGTTGCCATAACAACTTCTTGTCTAATAAGTGATTTCAGATTTACCATTATTTGTACTAGCAGAAAATTTCACAAAGGTCTGAGTTCGCTCTTTTCAGCAAAATACCCTTCTAATTAAAACCACCGAAAATCAGTAGAGAAAGGGCAGCTCAAAGATAATGAAAAATACAAGATATTTACTACAACAGCTTAAATGTGAGCTCAGGGTAACACAAACCCAAATACATGCTGCATCCAGCCCAACCTCTACATCCCACTATCAATCATCTTATTATCATGCCTATATCCCATAACAACTACTCAGGAAAATAGACAGAATTCAGGAAATACCTTGGGTCACAGTGTGGAGACGGATTTCATGATTCACTCCAGATGAAATATTCCAATAAAATTTGCATATTTTCTCTCCTAATCCTTAAATTAGGAACCAATTAACTGGTGAAATTCCTCATGTTGAACTGATCAGAGAGCTTTTTGGTGAAAACTGAGGAGTTAAGATCCTCAACAACTTATATAAAAGAGGGGAAAATGTTGAGCCTAACAGATGTCCATTGCTTCAATTGTAATCAACAAGGTTTTGGAAGAAAAGCTACAACATAATATCTCATCTCTGGATCACTTCAGTCAAAACCTTATTTAGGCAGGACTTCTTGGACAAAATTATTAATTAAAATTACTAATTAAAGGCTTGAAGACTTTTTTTTAAAAAAAAGTTATCTGTATTTCAGTAAGTATTTGGTCACCAAAGCTTAAGCAAAATGCTTCTATTTAATATACACAGATATTTATTAGTCTCAGAAGACAAAGCTGTGAAATATCTCTCACCTGTAGGCCCAGAATATCATAAAACTTTCCAAAATTTGCTGGCAAAGCTGCTGAAGCTTGCAATTTATTTAATATGCTCTAGGTAGCTTTTTGTGTTTATGGGCAAGGAAAGGCACCCCCTTCCTTCCAAAAGGAATATAAATGCAGAAAGCTATAATTGAGACAAAATAAAAGTTAAAAAAAAAAAAAAAAGTCAGGAAATACCAGATTTTTTAAAGGGATTTTCTGCATTTATTAAGCTAGGCAAAAAACAGGATTTTTTTTTTGTTATTTGGGTCAAATAGGAAAACAGTCATACTTCTTGCAGTAAACGTATCCCATGAAAATAAAGAGGATGCAACATGTTCAAGTTAACATCTTCAACATTCCTGACCACATTTGGGATGCAACAAAGTCTTTTCTGCCTTAAGAACACGAAACCAGTGCTCTGAAAAATTCTTGGTATTCAAACACAGTTTAAACAGCTTACAACACAAATCTGTGCCTTCACTTTGTGTGTGTTTTCCCTGATCTGAATTTGAACAAAGAATTTCTTCCCAAGATAATTTAACCCAGAAGGTTTCTCAGGACCAGCTGGGGAACAAGCTGTCCTACTCTCAAGGAGTAAGGAGGCTACAAGGTAACCAACCAACTTATTCAACAGGTTTCTTCTGAGTATCTCCTCATTTTTGAGTCTCCTGATGCTCCCTGAGACCACACCGAGCTGCCAAATGCTCTGAACCAAGATCCAGGAGCATGGGTAAATAATCCATACACAGCCATGCCAGGAATTGCTCAAACACAGACAGGCATGGATTTTTTACATCCTTAATCTTTGATTTTGAAGTGAGTTGGTGCATTGTGGAGCCCAACTTTTAATTCTGGCAGGTAGAAAACAATCATGGACTGTACATCTAAATTTAAAGACAGAGCTGCCAATAATAGACTGGCTGGATTAATTTGCATTTCCCCTTCTTGAGCAATGGGAAGTGTTACCTATAGCTGGAAGATCTGACTCCCTGGGTTGTACAAAAACATGCTCACCTGAAGCAAAGGAGCTGCTTGTATGGGAAGAGAGACCCAGCTCTAACAAAGCTTTTAGACCAGTATCTTTTGTGCTGAAGAATCATCAATTTCAAACGAGCCTTTTGCCACTGACAGTAACTGAAACAATCAGGCAGAACCATCAGCAGAATAACTACACAAATACAGAAGATAAGGCTTATCTATCCTTGGTAGGATTTTTATGCTCAGCAACAAGTTTCTTTTACATAGAAAACTAATAATTCCCCAGGCAGATGCAAATGAGAAAGAGGAAAACTAGTTCTGGATGATCTGTGCAGACTCATTGCTGCATTTCACGGGCTGAGCTTTCAGGGCACTTTCTCACTTCTCAGGGCTCCCACAATGTCCTTCCTCCCTGTGCTCTTTAAGCATTTATCACCTACACATTGTACAGATTTTAAACCCAAACACAGAGGATGAAATTACTTTTAGTCATGTAGGAAACACCAGATGAGGAAGGAGGTTGCCAGGCCAGCCTTGAACAGCCCCAGCCCTGCAGGTACCAGGCAGCACCTTCCCAGGAAAGGATCATCTCACCAAAACTTCTGCAAGAGCTGCTGCTGTCCCTCCACCGAGCACTGCCACTGAGAATACCAGAAATGCCTTCAACACTTTCAAAAATTGTTAATTAAAAACTCAACATAGTTTCCAAAATCATAGGGAAGTCTGCCTACCTTAAAACTGTTCCTCATTAAGGAAAACACAGAGTACGTTTTTGGGGGGAAAATTGTTTTGGATGAAATATTACATCAGTAGGAAGGGTTTGTGGGGATTTTCTGTGGTTTTTTTAGGCAAGCATATTTTAAATATGCAGTTTAAAAAAATCTGCTGAGTTCATGAACAGAGCAGTAACAAACTGGGAACAAGCTGTCCTCACTCTCACATATAGATGGCTATTAGAAGCATATGGAATATACATTTAAGCGTACCATGCTGAAAGAGATAAAACAGCATTACCCAAAAATACATGTTATAATACCTTCATGAACTACAATCTGCTTTTGTGCCTATAAAATAAATCCAGTCTTAGTAACCCAGTATTAAATGGCATTATACTAATTACCCAGCTTCACACGTGTACGTAGTTTCTCCAAGTTTGCCAGACTCACGACTCAGTATTTATTTGCTCCTTCAAAAGCAAAGACATCCATTTACGTATTTCATGGAGATTTTCCTTACAACATAATCCATTGTCATGAAGTGAAAGCAGATCCAAATAATCTTATAAAACTAAAAGCACTTCATCAGGCTCTTTTTGCATGACAAGCACAATTCTGAATGAGTGGTGGGGAGTGGGTTTCTAACAACTGACCAGCTACAGGAGCACCTAGAAAAGTACTTCAGCTCTGAGAACTTCTGTGCCCTTTTCACTGAAAAATTAATCTTTTTGATACAGCAAGAAGAGTTACTGCCACCTTGTATGGAGAAAAACTTTCCTTAGAATAAGGAACAATGCTTCAATAGTTGTGGGTAAATGCAAAGGGTGTTTTATTTCATTATAAGGCAATGAATGATGAGAGAGAGAATTCAGAGCCCAACAGCACGCTGCAAAAATGATATTTTACGGGACCCACATCCTAAGATTATGCTGTGCACTTTAAACACTGATTTCTAGCATTGAGGAAAGGCTCAGCTAATGAAAAAAAATGTTTCACTTACAGCACAGCAAGGTAGTAAGTTTACTCTGAGGCAAACTTAGGGAAATTTTGGACAAGAAGGCCTGGATTAATGCCTCCCACAGGAGTACCAGGGGCTGCTGGCTCTAATGCATTTCTCTGTTCCTACATGCAGCCATCAACTAATTTATTTAGGAACTGTTTTTATTCTAAGAATCATAAAAATCTTAGAGATATAAGAAACCTGAAGAAAAGGCTCAAGTGCTTCTTATAGAAGGGAAAATAAAAAAGCGTTTTAAACCCCCTTAGCTGAAGCATTTTTCCCATTAAAAAGAATAAAAACAGAAAAAAAAAAGGGTGGGGGGGGAAACAAAACAGCAGCTCTGAATACAGCCTGTATCCACCATATATATTATCAGTTTAAAAGCCTTGAATGGAAACTGCAAGTGCTTTGAGAAAAATAAATTGAAGAGCTGTCTGCCTCACTGTTGCTTCAATAAAGTGCCTCTGTATCTTTTGCTGAAACCTTGTTTTTGTAGCCTCCTTAAACAATACTCTGTATTAAATCACCACACTGTTTCTTCCCCAAAAACAGACTCCAAGTGCCCAGACCAGCACTGTGCATTGAAACTTCTCTTCTGCAACAGGGACCAGGGGTGTAAACCAGCAGCACCTGATTCCCACTCTCAGCCACACAGGACAACTTCATTTCTACTGTATTGTTAAAAATTAACTTTCAAGTCTCACTGCACTTATTTCAGGTGCTGAACTTCATTCCCAGAGGAGGTCTTTGGTTCTGGGTCAGGCAGATTTGGGGCTGCAGTGAGAAGAGCTGAGTTCAGCAGCACACACAGCCCTGACCAGAGTTTGACCAAAACTGACCTTGTTGCCCCTGTCCAGCACCCTGTGAGGAGCCCATTTCACACCTCACTGCCCCAGGTCAGCCCTTTGCACCTGCATGAGAAGGGCAACAGCAAGGTTTGGTTTGGATTCAAACAAATAAGCACTTCCTTGAAGCCTTTGCAAAGCCTCCAGAGTAAAACCAAAAAAAACCCAACCTAAATCAGGCTTTCCTGTGTCCTCACATGTAAGCCATATGGCCACTATCAAATAAACAGAATGGCCAAAAAAGAGTCACCAGCACTCCACATTCTTGTAATTCAATCAGCTTTAATCGTCAAAGATGTTTTCGCTAACCTGCAGCAAGGGTATTTGTTCTAATAACCTTGAATAGAGTGGTGACACTTTAAAGATGGCTCCATTGAACAAAGAAAGATAAAAACACAATTTATGGCAGGATGGTGAATCTCAAGGCAAATTCCCACTACTGTAAATTGCAGCTTTTTCTCCAGGCTGATCCCTCTCCACACAGCAAGCAGTCTGTCAGTGCTGCTTTACTACATATCTTCCTGCTCTTCTGCTCCCCACTGCTCAGGATATTCTTCAAGATGGTATTCACAGTGGTGATTGGAAAAAATAAACAGTTCAGTCGTAAGAACTGGGCCAGCACCCAATGCCACAAAGGATCTTGTCAATCTCAATGTTCTTGGCAGCCTGCAAAACCCATGGCACCCAATTCCACCTCTAGACTCTCACCAGCCTTCATAAAGACCTTCTGAAAAACACCTCACAAAACCTTTGGGAAGTATTGGATTCTGCTACAAAATTCTGGGTGAGAATTTTGGTTTATATGTAAAATGATGCTATAAGCTCCCTTCACAGCAACCTTCAGGTAAAAAGCAATATGGAATGAAAATGGGTGGTTTTTTTGAGCTCAGGAATCTCTCAGATACAGCTGCCTGCCTTCCACACAACAGCCCCACTGAAAACCAACCACTCTTCTCAGGAGAGGACTTTGTTGGAGACACAAGGACAGCTGAGCGTCCACAGGTCAATCATTGTATTATAGCAAAATTAGGTGAGGTTAGTAATTAGCAGCCATGGTGATGGCTTATATTGTTTCTGCTGTGTCACCAGTGGGAATTAGATAGAGGGTACCATATAAGCCAGTCCAAAAATCAGGTAGGTTTCAGCCATGAGGAACCTGGCTGCCATTTCAAGTGGCACTTTAGATGCAGGAGACTCTATCCATCTCCATTACAAATCCTCTGAGCTCATCCTAGCATTACTTTCCCACATTAAGCAAAAGAGTTAACATAAAAAGCCTGCCTAGCTTCAGACATTATCCAGATAAAGAGGAGAAAAGAGAAAATCCCTTGTATTACCTCTCTCAGCTCTCCCCAGACCTTTTCTGACATCTTTGTTCTTTCAGACCTGGCATTTATCTGCAGATATTGTAGAGGCCTAATTAAATCTTCTGGTGAACCTCTGCTACTTCCTGGCAGAGAACACACATTCTTGGTGTGCTGATGGACCTACAGGATTTTCTGCACTTCTCCCTTATGGTGAGTGTTAGGCCTTGCTTGAAAACATCACAACTGTGTACAACACAATATGTTTAAACAGAAATACAAAATTATTCAATTTCTTTCAAAGAATGAAGAGAAACATAAGTGAAAATTATATTCCACAAGCTCATTGGAAAAACAAACTGTGGAAGCACTGGGCAAATAGCAGTGTCTGAGAACAAGGCATGCTTTTGTTTTACTGCTGTCTCAGAAAGGGATAACTGGCAGCGATAGGAGAAGCAGAAAAATTTGTCTTCCAAAATAAAATCTGCAGTTATCTCTTCCCCCTGGGAGTAAAAAAACCCAACACATTCTGAAAGTGCAGCTGAATTTTGCATTAAGGGAAGCTGCACACCTAACCTTATCTGATGGAAGCAGCTCAGTGTTCAAAGCCTCAAAGTTGGCAGCGACCGCTCATTCAGCGAGCAAAGGGATGTGAGAGCTGTGAAAACCTTTGCACTCTGGAGTTAAAGAGGCAGAAGGCTGAAAAAGCAGATTTTAGCCCTCCTGCCCCTCAACAATTCTTCAGCTCCTTCAAACCACTGAGTGATGCTAAAAGAAGCTGCCAATGAAGAGAGGAGAAACTGCTGCCTTCCCTTCCCAGGCTGAGGCAGAGGCCTGGCCCAGCAGCAGCTGTCCTGGCAGGGGTGCTCTGATGGCCAAACACAACAAAGACAATCCACTCTAAAATCACCTTTCACTTGAGCTGTTCTCGTTATTCTCCTCTGATTCCTGGCACTTCTCTCCCTCAGCAGAAGAAATAAACACCCCAGATGGCTGAGAATAAACAGCTAGTTATACATATGCTCCATATAGCCTGGCAAAGAGAGCCCAGCCATGCTCAAAGCACAGCGTGAGACTCACCCATGCAAGGGCCTTTTACCTCGACCAGGGGGTGTCCCTGCACATGGGAATGAGGAAAGGACTAGAAAAGAGGTTTGAGGCATGAGCTGATACTCAGCAAAATTTTCTCCACTATGATTTTCAAAGACTTCCATCAAATCAACATAGAATAGCTATAGGCTAGACTATGTATAGCTGTATGTTATAGAATCACAGAATGGTTTGGGTGGAAGGGGACATTAAAGACCCTCTCATTCCACCCCTTCCATGGGCAGGGACACCTTCTACTATCCCAGGTTCCTCCAAGTCCCATCCAGCCTGGCCTGAACTCTCAGGCATGGGGCAGACACAGTTTCTCTGGGCTACCTGTGCCAGGGCACCCTCACAGGGAAGCATTTCTTCTCAATATTCCATCTACCCCTACCCTTTTGTCAGTTTGAAGCCATTCCCCCTTGTCCTGTCACTCCAAACTCTTATAAATAGTCTCTCTTCATCTTTCCTGCAGGTTCCCTTCAGGTATGGGAAGGCCACAAAAACCCAAGAAACCCCAAGGCCTTCTCTTTTCCATGCAGAACAATCCCAGTTCTCCCAGCCTTCCCTTGCAGGAGACATGCTCGGCTGAGCATCACCTTGGCTTTGGGACTGCCCGCCCTCCTGCACTGCAGGAACCTGAGCCTGCCTGTTCCTTCCCACCGCAATGTCAGAGATCTTAAATTTCTTCAGGGCCTAACAGAGGAAAGCAGGAGGAACCTGCAGAAAGGAAAACAGAGCCCACCCAGCTGAGGTGAAAACTCAGAGTTACCAAACTCTGCACAAGTGATGCTCAGGCTTTCTCCTTTCTCTTCGTTGCTCCAGCCATGGCAACCCAGACCAAAACATGAGTAGCCATGAAAGAACACATCTGTGGGAGGGAGGGAGTAGCCACAGCAGCCCAGGGAGGCCTTGAGTGGCCACACAGTGAAAGTTTGCTCAGAATAACCTGCTAATGGCACCAAAGCGTTACCAAAACCACAATTCAGCCTCCAGGCTGAAAACCAAGTTCGTATTTGGGTCTCTACACCAAACCAACACCTCTGCCCACTCAGAGGTACAGGAAGGTTCCAGTACTTTGGGAAAAAGCAGATCAATGACAAGGTGGTCTGGAAGAAGGCACTCAACTTCAGGAAAAGGAGATGGGGGGATGCAACAACTTTCTGCATCCGTCTCGACGTGGAGTCACTCCCTTCTCATGGACAACAGCCTGTCCAAAGTCCCCCCTTTGATCCCTCCACAAACCCCACTAACCCCAAAGCCCCCCACTGAGGCCTCCAGCACTCCCCAAACGTAAAAGCCTTCCATCACCTCCAAGCCCCCACCACCTCTGTAATCTCTGCTCCCCAGAGACCCCCCCACTCCTCCAGAGACCCCCGACAGCCCCCAGAGCTGCCTCACCACCTCCAGACCCCCATCAACCCGCACTGATCCCCGTAACCCCCAAACACCTCCACTAAGCCCCAGAGACCATTACCGAGCCAAAATTTCCCCCATGGGCTCTCACAGACTCTCCACCCACCGCTCCCAGAGCTCCTCACAGACCCCCCAGACCCCCCAGAGCCCCTCACCGACCCCCAGACCCCCCCGCTCCCTCCAGCCTCGCCCGCCGGCCGAAACCTCCGCTGTCTCTCCGGACTCCCCCGGGCCCCTCCGCGCTCCCCAGGCCGCCGTACCGAGGCTCTGCCCCACCGGGGTGCTGAACGGGTTCCCCAGCAGAAACTCCATCTTGGGATGACAACAAACAGCGGCCCAGCGCCCACCCCTCCCGCACCGCGCCCTGACCGACAGCCGCGCGCACCAGCCACAGCGCGCTCTGGCAGGCGGGTCCCGCCTCCCTGGGCTCGATTGGACAGCTGCTGGACGCGCTGCAAAACCATTGGTTAAAGCGCGTGTCCATCACTGTCAAGCGAAGGGCCCGCCCCCGCGGTAGTCCCGGCCGTTTCACCGCCCTCCCTTTGATGGACAGCCGGGGACACCGAGACTGCCATTCCCTATTGGGCAAAGGCCGAAATGCTCTGTAAAATTATTGGATAAAGTTAACATAAATCATCCGAGCCCTCTCCGCCCCGAGGGCACGGTCCCGACGCTGATTGGCTGACACGGATTTCTCGCGCTCTGATTGGTAGCTAGCCTCCCCACCCACTCCACGCCCATTGGCTGCTGGAATGGTCACGTGCCACCCTTAGCAACGCATCCGGGCTTCCTTAGCGACGGGCCCTGAGGCGCGGGTGGGAAAAGGAAAGTGGGAAGTGGGAAACGGGAACGAAACCGACCCAGAGCCCAGGGGACCTGCGGGTGAGAGGCCTGATGGGCCGGGATCTGGGCCTCGGCGGGTTCTGGGAGCGGGAGGCGGTGGCCCCTTCCCACACACCGGGCAGGGATGGTTGGAACTGCCATTGGCCGAAGAAACGCTGGACAAGCGCATATTCCTGGGAGTGTTCAAGGCCGGGTTGGACACTGCAGGGGCTTGGAGCAGCCTGGGATAGTGGAAGATATCCCTGCTCATGGCAGAGGTGGAACAAGATGAGCTTGAAGGTCCCTCCTAACCCAAACCATTCTGTGATTGTAAAAAGAGAGAGAGAGGAAGGTCAAGGATGGATAAATCCAGAGCCAGGTGCTCCTCGCTCTGTAGTGCACGCAGCCACAGAGAGGTTTGGTTTGTTAATGAGATGCCATAATGAGAACAGAACTCTCTAAACTCTGACATTTATCATTGCTGTCCAATGCAAAAATAAATCAGAACTTACTCTGTAATTACAAACATCTTACACAAGCAAAAGTTTGAAGATTCAAGTCCTTCACAGTGATTCACTAACTGCACAGTTCGGAAAAAGACAAATAGTCTCATTTGCCTCCAGGGCAACATTAGGGATATTTAAATTTCCATGAGAAATTTATTCACTGAAAGGGTTGTCAAGCATTGGAACAGGCTGACAAGAGAAGATGTTGATTCCCCATCCCTGGAAGTGTCCATTGCCAGGCTGGATGGGGCTTGGAGCAACCTGAGATAGTGGAAGGTGTCCCTGCTCATGGCAGAGGATGGAATGAGACGATCTTTAAGATCATCTGAAAAGAGTAGCTAGGCAGTGATTTCATTTATTTTTGTTTTCCGTCCTTTAAGGCTGATTCCATCTCACAATGAGTCAGTTTCTCAGTAATATTGAGCCAAACATTATTGATGATGAAATGGTTCAGAAAGCCATTGAAGAGAGGAGTCCAGATAACCTTGGAGAGCTTGCAAGAGAGGAGAGTGTTAAGCCTAAGGCTGTGACACAGCTACAACTTAGTTTTAAAAGTGAGTATCAGAAAATATACATATTTTGCCTCTTCTTTTGCTAGAAGGTAATAGAATAAGTGGGTAACTGGCAATTGAGCAATCATTATTAGCTTGGATTTATGATGTGAAAATTAATGTCTGGGCTTGGACTTTTGCTCATACTTGTACAAAGGAGCTTCATCAGAGGGACCTGGGTGCTTTTGCTGATGGGTAACTTCAAAACTGCTTCACTTCCCACTCATATTGTCACTGCTGTTCTCATTTAACATTTATATTGTGGTGACACCTACAGGCCACAGGCCTGTTGGGCCCCTCTATACATGGCCAAATCCAGCCCTGGGCAGGCTCTGCCATGGCTGGTGATTATGTGAGAGATGTTTGGGAGATTATGGTGATTACAGTCCAATCTGATGGCGTTCTCTAGTCATCCATAGCATTGCCATGGCTTGCCTCTTACTGTCAAACCTGTTGTAAACTTGCACTCAAAAAAATGAAAAAGAAGAACATTCGGCTTAATATTTGAGTATTTTGGGGGGGGGGGGGTAATTTCACAGGCAAAATCTGTTATTGATTATTCTTTGTGTGCTCCCATAAAATAATGTGTGTATGAGTTGATTTTCTTAGAAAATACTCCCTTGACCTGATCCTGCGTAGATTTGTTTACAAATACAAAATCCAGAACTGTGTGACTATTTTGTGTGTGCAATTCCTTGGTTTATGATACCCTCACTAAATAAGGATAGCAGCACAGCAGATGAAATCTTCTGGGAAGCCATTGCAGGGGAAAGAGAAATGGGAGTGAGAATGTTCTGTATTTCCTGTCACCTTGGTCCTGATACTTTGGTGTGATGACTAACAGCCTGCCCTTGTGATTCTGTTTTTGGAGGAAACTAAATGCAGGGATATCGATTAATTCTAAACTGCAGCCTTCACAGAAAGAGTAGACTCCAACTTCCTCTCCTGTGATGAGAATCCTGGGAGCAGAAGAGTCATTTACAAAAGCAGGAGCTGGGCACTGCTAGACTGCAAATGCAGAGAAAAGCAGAGTCTCATCCCAAACCTCCTGCTTGGAGCTGGAGAGGAAAATGAAGGTCAAGGCCTCTTAGTAGTGGATTCATAAAGCCACTGGAGTGCAGGGCCATAGTCGGCATCCCCTGCACGCCTCGTTGGCCTCGCTGATGAGCAGCGTGTGCTGGCACAGGACACTGAGGTTAAGTGGGCTGTTTCATTGAAATCTCATCCAGCCAGTGCACCTCTGAGCTCTCCAGGGCACTCATCACACGCTGAAAATCCTTTTGGAGGCAAGACTGGGCGTGTTTTCCTTGTGCAAGGCAGTGTGTCTGCTAAAACAAAGCTGTCTCACATGAAAAGCAATTTTCTTTCTTTTTTTGTTTTTTTTCCTGTGGCTTTAGGCATCCTGCAGATTGATAATCTGTGGCCATTAGAGAACCTGACTAAACTGCAGCTGGACAACAACATCATTGAGAAGATAGAAGGTCTGCAGAGTCTGGTTCACCTTGTATGGCTTGGTGAGACACAGGCAGAGGAGGGTGGATGCCTTCACAGTTGCAAAGCAATCTGTGATAAACCACGATGTCACCTTACTTCTCAAACACGACTGATAGGAGCTTACCCTGGGAAGGCTGTCAGCTGTCTGTGTGTCTCCTTATTTGACTGTCAAATGTCAAAATGCCTGAGTATCAGAGTTGCAAAACAATCCTTCAAATATTTAAAAACTGGGTTTAATACATTTGGTGTGGCAGGAACAGGAAGCTGAGGTTTCGAGATTGTTTTCAAGGTTTGTATTGTGTTTAGGGGTGACTTTCAGGAATATTTATGGGAACACCTCTGTGATAGAGAAGCCTGCATTGTGTTTTCAAAGCTGCTGCAGGTATTCCAGAGCCTACAACCCACCATCTTTATCCCTATATCCATAAGGGCTTGGTGTCATCCTTGTCCCAAGGAGTGCCCATCCTTGTAGCCTTCTGTAACTGCTTGCAGCTACACAGCTGCACAGCTTAGAGCATTCCCTGGAACTGCAGCCACGTTGCTGGCTGGAATTCTAAATATATCCTCAGCATGCAGGGCTTCAGCTTGTAAGCACATTGTGAAATGTCTAATGGGTTCCTCTGCCCAGTTGTCTGCAGTGTTCTGCTCCACAGATGACTGATGCACTTGTGAATCTGATCAGTGTAAGCAGAGTGTTTTGAAGCACACTCACATATTTTGTTTGCCCAAAGGCTGCAGTGGTTCAGCTGCTGCTACACAAGTGTCTCAGCTACCCAGGAGACCTCATAAACTGCTTTAGGACTCTTGGCTTGCCCTTAGTCATGGTGAGTATTGGTGTTAGGAGAGATGTTCTGGCAGGGGAAGAGGACATTTCAGTAAGTGAAACAGCTGAAGTGAGCCTTTGCATGACTCCACTGACATGGAATTGCCGTATCTTGGTCCTAGAGGAGTGAGCACAACTGTGCCATGGGTGTGGCAGGACAGAGTGCAAGAAACAAGACAGTGTCAGATTTATCACAGAAATTCGCCTCTAAGGGCATTTCCCCACCTCTTGTTTTGTGTTTCCCCATAAGGCAGAAGTCCCTTTCAGGCTGTGTATGTGGACTCTGCATGGACTAACTTCAGGTTTTCCTCTCATTCAGAAGTTTCACAGACAATTACAAGGAGGAGATGGAAATGAAGGATGATTTAATGCTGAGCCTTTCCTGTGGGATACAGACCACCCCTGAGAAAAATCTGTGCATAAACTCCTACATCCAGAGCTAAGGGGCGGAAATCAGGGTGTTCTGCAAGAAATAATTTAATGTTTGATTTCTAAATTCTTCCCCAGACCTGTCCTTCAACAATATTGAAGTAATTGAGGGTCTGGATACTCTTGTCAAGCTGCAGGACCTCAGTCTCTACAGTAACAGAATATCTAAAATTGAGCACATGGACACATTGCAAGAGCTGCAGATTTTCTCCATAGGGAAGAATAACCTGACCATTCTGGAAGATGTGAGTGTTCCGTGGCTTTGCAAATATTCCCTGTTGAAGGATCAGCTATTCTAAAACTGGCATTTGCCATCGTGTCCAAGCCCCTCCTTAGGTGATAAAATTCTCCTTAGGATTTCTAAGTAGTCTGAGCTATGGTTTTGGTCCTCTGGTGTTAAGTACTTACTGCAGTAATTTTTCTTTTAGGTTATTGAATCGTGGGGGCCCAGTTCTGTGACTGCTCTCAGCCATGGCAAAATTCCTATTGTCTCCCATGAAAGCTAGAAAAGGCATAAGTGGCTGCATATGAGAAAATTTATTTATTTTATAGGATTTATTTGGGGTTCTTTTGAGGGCATCTTACTAATTTAGGACATGTGATTTGTACACCCCATCTGCCTTCTCTCTCCACCCATTGTCTAGATATTCCTAACATGAATTTAAGTATTTCCTTTCCCCAAACCATTAAAAACTCATAATTGACTGTCGTGTGAATTTGGCAGAGGAGCAGAATACATACTCGACTGTAATAAAAGCAATAAATTCCAAGGCTGAGTTTCCCCAGCTCTGGGAAATACAGAGCTCTTTCCCTTTGGCACAGGTTGTCTATCTCAGGAGGTTTAAAAACTTACGGACACTGAACCTCAGTGGGAACCCTTTCTGCAGCCAGGAGCACTACACGCTGTTTGTTGTTGCTCATCTTCCAAGCCTGGTGTACTTGGACTTCAAGCTCGTGAGAGACTCCACGGTGAGATTTCTGCATTCCCTGCTTGGGAAATCAGGCAGCAGCATCTTACAGAGCCTTTGCTTTGTTGGTGTGCCAGCAATATTCCAGCACTGGGGGCAGGTTCCCTGCAGAAATCAGGCTCACAGAAACACACAGTGTTTATTCTGCTTCCACATAACAGCTGTGAACCTGTAGGCCAAATTCTGTCAAATCTGACAGAGAGGTAGAGGTGTCAGAGCATGATGTCTTCACAGATTTTGTGAAAATCAGCAGCTGTGTGTGGGAGAGGGGCCTGGTTCGTGTTGCCACAGAGAGGCTGCAGTGTGAGTGCAATTCTTCTTAGAGAATCTCAGAGGAAATCAGTCTTGAGACGTGGATCCAGGGGGAAGGAGCCTTGGTGGTCCTGCTGCTCACAGAGTGATTTGTTTCTGTAGTAAACTGACAAGCCAGGCAAGCAGGTGCCTGGATGCACTTCCCACTTTTGATTTCTGAGAACAAGACACTTCATCCTCACCAGTAACCTGTGGAACTGCTTTATCATCTCAGGGATCAAAGGAACAAAGATGGGGGGTTTTGTTCAGGGATTTTTTTATTTTTTTTAGTAACCAAAGAACATGATTAATTGTAAACTTGCTTGGCACAGAGCAGGAGCTGTATTTGGAATGTACATTGCTCATACCACAGGGCTGGAAGGGCTTTCCAGGTCATGGAATGCAGTCTCTGCTCATCAGGGACGTCAGAGAATTGCATACTTAAATTTGTCAAGCTTCAGTTTCAAGCTAATGAGGTTCTTGCCCCTGGTACTACCTTGCCATCCACTCCTCCAAAGAGCCTTCTCCACCCTAGAAAATGTATTAACCTCACTGACTGATCAATTTTGAGCTCAAATTCTAGAAGTCAAAAGAGAACTTACTGCTAAAAGAGGAAAAAAACCCAACAGCTCTAAAGATGAGAAAATGGAGAGAGAAAAGCTCCCTGGGACTGAATTATCTCAGATGCACTGAATGCAGAAACAGAGCAATATGCCAACAAAAAATGGGATGAGGATTAGATTAGAAACTTTATAAGTAGTTTAATAAAAAGCCCATGAGGAAATGGAGATGCAGATGCTGCTCTGGTGGCTGTTCTAGAAGATCAGTTGCTTATGTCCAGCCTCGTTGAGCAATGTTGGATAATCTAATACAGATATTTTATTTATATTTCTCAGAGAGAAACTGCAGCTTTAAAGTATCAAGATCTTACTAAGCCACTGGAACAAGAGGAGGCTCATGTCCTTGCTCTGCAGGAGGTAGAAGAGGCAAAGCAGAAAGAGCTGGAGTACCACCAGGTAAGTTTTTTTTGGCTGGTTGTGTATTGGCTCAGGACAAAGAAGCACAACACATATTGACTTGTCTTTTCCCTGCTTGAAGATCCCTCTGTGATCTCTGAATCTTATCTTTTGGATGGAAACAGGAACTGCTGTGGAATACACATGACGTGGGGGAACATAATTCTTTGGGCTGAACAATTAAACTACAGATAGAGACCCTGCAAAGCTAAATAGTAAATCATACCCAGGGAGCTTATCAGCCTGACGTAAGATTAAGAAAATTACAGGTCTGAGTGAACTGTTAACATTTTCATAGGTTTTTTTTTTCCCCCACACTAAGTTAAGCTTTTCATTAGTTTTATGGTTAAACTCTCCAGGACTTTCAGAGATCACTGTAGTCCTGTGACCAGACTGAAAGCAAGACCAGGTGGAATGCTTTCAGCTGTAGCCTGGCTCTGTATTCCAGACCTCTAGAAGGTCACAGTGGCTTAATTTTAGTGTTTAGTGCCAGGGAGGATGCCTGCAACTCTTCCTTTTGTCCCTCCCCAAGGTTCACCACCTCCATATCTGAAAGGCTAAATAGCTTTGCAATAAGTGTTTGCATGTGGTAATGTCTTACACTGGCAACTGGCACAGGTTGCCCAGAGAAGCTGTGGCTGCCCCATCCTGAAGTGTTCCAAGTCAGATTGGATGGGGTTTGGAGCAACCTGGGAGAGTGGAAGGCGTCTCTGCCCATGGCAGGGGGTGTGACTGCATGATCTTTAATGTCCCTTCCAACCCAAACCATTTTATGATTCTGTGTTCTGATAGGAGATAAAGCAGTGTTTTCTATCCTTAGGCTACAGGGTTGTAGCAGCAAAGCCCCTGGGATGGGTTTCACTCCAGTTGCAAGGTGCTCTCATGGCTTGGTTGGTGTTCCTGCTTTGTTCATGTTCTGCACCAATGTTCTGCTGCTGCTGAGGTGCTTATAGGAGAGACACATCCTGAGGACTGGCAGCAGGCTGGCATCTTTATTTTACTTATTTTGCTCTGTTTCTCTTCAAAGACAGCCTTTGTGGAGTACCTGAATGGATCACTCCTGTTTGACAGTCTGTATGCAGAGGACAGAGAAACTGCCAAACTGGCTTGCCTCCCTGGAGTGGAGGACCTGCTGCAGGCATATCCTTCCTGGGTTTGGAATACCTACAGCTAAAAGGTAGTGCCTTGAGTTAAGAAGGAAGTGCATCCACAGGGACTCTTCATCTGTTGCTTTTGTCCAGAGCTGAAAGCTACATTGATCTAAGATCTGAGACAGTCTGTGTTCAATTTTGGAATGGTACCAAAAATTACACTACAAGGCTGTGAGACCACTGACAGCTTTAAGGCTTGATATCTTGTGAAATATGAGGGCTCCAAACAAATGGTTTATATTACTGGCAAGCTGGCCAGCCCAGCTTGAAACATCCCATTTGTAAAACCACTCGTTTCTATCCCCAACAGGTCATGAAATCCCAGCGTTTTAAATTCTCACCGTTGTAATTACCATATTCCTTTTCCTTCCCTTGAATCAAACACAATTTCAGTAGCCTCCTTTTCTGACCCTTCAAGAATCAAGACTTTGTACTTTCTTCAAGTCTGGAATCCACTTAAAGTTTAAAATGAGCTGGAAGATAAATCTCTGTCAGTTAGATTGTAAGAGCACAGTCTCTAAAATCATGTTGAAATTGAAGTGGTAGGAGATAGGAACAGACTAATCAGAACGATACAAGTCGCATATCTCACAACCTGCCAGAACTGGCAATGTGAAGTTTCCAGGCCAGCACATTTTTCTGATCATTGCTCCTACACGGGAGAGCAGAAAGCAGACACTTTTTTTTCTTTTTTCTTTTCTCATTCAGATTAATAGAGTATTGTCAAGGCCAGTAACTTGACCTTCCTTAAAATTGCATTACGCTTTTGGGGAAAAATGCATCACAGCTTAACTACAATAGACTCCAGAAACAATTCCATTGCCAAGATAATAGCAGAAGAAAAATTGACATTATTTTTGTGATGCTACCAAGTCAGTAGTTTATCCTGTGCTCTGGCTGTGGGCTCCAAAGCTGTATTTATTAACTACACAGGCACTGTATTCACACTTGTGAAGACAGATAGGGTTGTAGGCTTCCTTCTGCTGCTGTGTCAGAAGAGTCAGACAAGTGAATGTATTTTCTCCTCTTGCTCAAGGCCTTTTTCCTCCCTCAAGTTGCCACAGTTTTCCCCATACCCTTAAGGCAGCAAAATCCTGTGCATAAAACGTGAATGGGTGACCCAGTCCTGCCCCAGACAGAATATTTGGCAGCTCCCAGCAAGAACCACAGAGTTTACATAAAAGTAGCTCGTAGGTCTTGTTGCTCAGATTTGCAGATGCAGAGGGAACATAACATGTTGCTCCTCTGAACAAGCAAAAAGCCTTGACTCTGCTGTCACATACAAGAAGGAGTTTGTCTTAGTTTCTGAGAACCTGTATAACTATGGACTGGAAGAGTATGAAAAACGAGAAGCTGCAGTCTCTAAGTTCTACAAAAGACTCCGTGAAATTCTGGCAGTCAACCAGCAAGAAAGCAAGAGAATAATCTCAGGCTTTGAGAGTCGGAACCAAAGGGTAATGCTATACTTTTGTTTGTTCAATACATGATTTCTCAGCTTTTAATTATGCTGAAAATAGGGATAACTCCATTTAAATTAGGAAAATTATTCTGGATTGACAATGTTATAATGGAAATCAATACTTAATAGCAGAATCACAGGGTGTTTGGGGGTGGAAGGGATCCCTGGAAGTCATCTGGTTCTGGTCAAGGAGGACCACCCACAGCAGGCTTCACAGGACTTTGAATATCTCCAAGGATGGAGTCTCCACAGCCTCTCTGGGAAACTTCTTCCAGTGCTCTGTCATGAATATTTTTTTTTTTAATTTATGCAAAGAAAATTGTTTAATTAACTAATATAATGCCATTGACATAATGTGAAAAGTTTTTTAATACTTTATGCTGGTAAAAAATAGGGATTGAAATTTCTACCCTTTGGGCAAACTACAACCAGCTAACACAGCCTTTATCTATACTGGAAATTCAGTGTAGAACAAAACTAATGTGTCATAATGTTATCTTCTATAAAGGTAAAAGTCCTTCAAGGGTTTACAGAAAAATGTGGATGAACAGGGTGGAGTTTTTTACTTATTTTTTTCCCATCCAGAAAAGTCACCAAAATTTAAGAAAATAGAAATGCTCAAACTTCCTTTTAGTTTAAACATTTTTTATAAGGTTGATTTTTAAGATAGATAGATAGATAGATAGATAGATAGATAGATAGATAGATAGATAGATGTTTACTGCTACTCCCCTTCTTTTTGAAGCCTCCAATAGCTCTTCCTTCATTGAAAAACCAGGAAGAAAAGGAAAGAAATTGCAGGATATTCAGTTTATTTTCAAGTAATTTTCTGCTTCAGTTCATTTTCTCAACAACACCTCAAAGAACTATAACCAAAAAATTAGAGAAAGTCATTTTAGTGTATTTCTAGTCCTTTAAAGCAGAAACTCCCTCTTTTCATTCTGCTCAACTACAGCCACCCATTGTGGCTGCTCAGGGCGTAGCTTCTAGCTGGATCCCTTTCTAACCATGTATAATAGATGGATCATGATTTTGTTTCCACAGGAGAAAAAAAAAATAAAAAAATAAGGGAGGGGTAAAGCGTGGTAACACTGTCAGCTGAGAGAGCAAGTCCCTGACAAGTGACACCAGCAGAGTCACGAGCGCTGGCTCCTGCTGGAAACCAGGTCACTTTTATTTCAGTGCCTGTCACAGGCTGATGGCTGCTGAGTCAGTCTGCTCCCAGGGCCTTGAACCTTGCTGACTCATGCTGGAAATCTGCATCCAACAGCTCTAGGAGCTGGCAGCACTGCCAGAGTCACCGAAGAGCAGAATGGTTTGGGTTGGAAAGGACCTTAAAGATCATCTTGTTCCAACCAGAAGTCTGATATCAATATTCAGTTAGCTTGAGCTTGCATTCTCTCTATATCTTCCATAAAAAAACCCTAAACCAGCAAAACAAACCCTGCAAAACTTACAAAAACAAGGAAACAACAACAAAACCCAAAGAAACACAGCTGAGTCCAGATTTTATCCCTTCACCTCTGTCTGACCTACAGGCTCAGCTATGGATTGGGCTGCAAGGGGTGACAAGGGGGAAGGGCCTTAAGCTGAAGGAGAGGAGGCTTAGATGGGATATTAGGAAGAACTTAGATTAAATATTAGGAACAAATCCTTCCCTGTGAGGATGGGGAGGCCCTGGCACAGATTCCCACAGAAGCTGTGGCTGTCCATCCCTAGAAGTGTCCAAGGCCAGGTTGGACAGGGCTTGGAGCCACCTGGGATAGTGGAAGGTGTCCTTGCCCGTGGCAGGGGATGTGACAGGATGATCTTTAAGGTCTTTCTCAACCCAAACCGTTCTGGGATTCTGTGGTTCTCTATAAACAGGACACGGGGATTAGCATGCCAGTTTTCATATAAATGTTAGAGGAGTTGGAATCAAAACCAAACACAGTGTTTTAACATCATTTCCCCATCATTTAAAACTGTTGGAGGAGTTCAAAAGGCACAGAGGTCCCAGCAGACTGCAGTCTGTGAGCTGTTCTTAGGGCTGTTTGTCTGTCTGTAATCCTTTCATGTAAACTTGGGTAACCTGTGAAATCACTGCGCTCTCTGAAGTTGGTTACGGAGGATTAAAGGCCTTGAACTTTGAAGTTATTGCTCCCAGAGGTGCAGCTTGAGTGGCTCTGGAGCCTTTTGAGCCTCCTAACTTGTTTACATTAGAGAAGAAGACACCTTGCTCTCCCCTTCCCCCTTTTAACACTGCAAAGTTTGGGTAATCCACCCCATTTCCAGACACAAGCCTTAACAGGGGTTTTTAACAGAATCCTTTATATTTCACCCCATTCCATTCCCTCTCAGGAGAAGTGGATTAGACATAATCAAACATATATATTTTTCCTCCTTTTTTAAACAGTTGATTGTTAACTGATTTTAAACAGACTTGAAAATAATACATTCAACACAAGAGGTTTTTCTTTTTTTTTTTTGATCCAAGAAAACATAAATCTTGCCTGATACAAAAGTGACGTCAATACATAATTCTGAAGGGCAATAAATCCTTGCTGTAAGAGGAAGCAGGCAATGATAGGTATTCCATATTCAGAATACTAAATCCTGACCCTACTGGAAGTCAGTCAAGATTCTCCTTGGCAGGAAGTGGATCAAAATTTAGACCCGTTTCTTTCTCTGAAGCAACTATTAATTTCTTCTTCACAGCAATGTCAAGAATTAAATGTTGTTCTTTTTTTGCTTGAAATGAAGGGGAACCAAAACTGGAAGCACAGAAGGAGCAAAGTCTTCTGATGAGTGGAGGATGAGGAAAGAGTTTTCCCAGTCCCCATGCAGTAGCAAACCTCAACACTGTTGAGTACCTAGTATGTAAATCTGGAGCTTTCCCTGAATCATCACATTTCATTCCAGCTAATCAGCAGCAGGAACTTTTCTCACACATGTAACAAGTTAATTAAATTGCGATGGAGTGCTGAACACAAACTATAAGTAATTCATGCATCTCTGTGTTTAGAGGCTGGATGAGCTTTATCAGGCTGGGAGTGGTGATATTGCTGAGTCTAAACGAGCCCAGGGCAAGGAGGACATCCATCAGCTGTGGGATGCACTCATGACCCTGGAAGCGCTGGTGTCCAACGACCTGGAGGTGAGATCCAAGCTCCCACATGGGAGACCTCACAGCCAGAATATTGGGGAGTCACTTTTCTGTCACTGCAGCCCCATGCAACAGCTTGCTCACAAAGAGGGGAGCACAGGACTTGACTCAGGGAAATGTTCTGTCCCTGTTTTATTCTTTCTCCGCTCCAAGTTGATGAGGGTGAGATCAGGCCCTGGTTGTGGATACCTTACAGCAGATTTCTGTTTCTCAGAGCAGAACACAGTATGTCCATCACATCTATCCAAGCTGGTTTCCCACACTTTAGAGATAGGGAGGTTGTGCAATCACTTTATAGGTCTGCACAAGTTGCTGCATAGCATTGGGTATGCATTTGGAATTCTAGAGGTGTCATTCTTTGAAGCTGATCTTTGCTATAAGATTACACACATTCCTGCTTGGCTTGCTGCATTTGCTTGCATAATAGCTGCCTTTTCCTCCCCAGACTTTTCCTCAAAAACTAGGGCAGGGCTGCTGATGTGCATCTTCATCGAAGGAAAAAACCCAAAGTAATCTGTTTAAAAATGAGCAGGCAGGAGCTGTGGCCTGTGTGCAGCAGTTTACTTTTGTGAGCATGGATGGCAGAAAGCAGCAGCTCAAAATGGATCCCCACTGCATCAGCATTGAGCCTTTTTAGTGTTTTCTGAGCTGGCTCTCACCTATCTGCAGTCACTGATGGGATGAGCATAAACATTTCTCCCTGTGTGCCCTGCTGGATTTGCAGGATTCAGGTACCAAGACATTTTAGTGCAACACTTCCCAGGTTCTCCATCAGCCATTTCTGAGAGAGGGAACAGGCAGCAGCAATTTTAATTTCTGAGGACTAAAGCAAAAGCTGCAGTAAAGCCCAGGCAGGGGTTGTGCTTCTGACAAGAGGCTCTCCATACAGACAAGGACAAGGAGGCTGCAGCAGGGCAGGGGAGGGAATACAGCCCTCTCCAGGCATTGCATAGGAGAGGGTAACAAAGGATGCCCTGGCTTACTCCACACACTGGGTAAAAGTAGTGTTCAGTCAGCTTCCCTCCAATAAACTGGTTCTGATTTTCTGTCCCTGAAGAAAGGAAGAAAATGTTGCAGCACTTTGAAAACACTTTAAATGCTCAAGGGAGTTCAGTTTCTGACTGTGCTAGTAACAGCAGTGAGCCCAAATTACAATAAATTGTAGATTTCTCCTAGACTCCCTGACTCCATGCTATGTTTATGCAAGTTTTCATTGTGATATTTCCTCTTTTTCCCCTCTGTTAAGGAACTGCTACAGGATTTTAAAAGAAGCATTGATGTCATAGCATCAACATTCACTGAAAATATTCAAGGGATATATCCTTTTTCACAGTATGGTAATCTGGACCTCCCAGTCATGTGCCTACAGCTCATCTCTAAGTCCAAAACTGAGCTACCAGTATAAAAACTTTATTTTTTTTATTTTAATCAACAGAAAATATCTTTTCCCAGCTTTGAGGAACTGTCATTTAAGGTGCTCAGCTTCTTTATGTGAAGACTTTGGAGAGCACAGAAAGATCAAAATTCTCTGTGCTGAAAGTCTGTAGGATTTAGGCAGCTTTCACCCTGTTGGGAATCTTCCTTCTCCATGCAGAGAAGACAAAACACAGGAAAGATCTGGTTAGACTGTTTCCTAGGCACATTCCTGCCATTGCAGTCAATGGCTTATCTCCAATTCTGTTGAATATTCTCTAAATGGTGTTCATTTTTGTATTTTTGATGAGTACTGAAAAAAAGGTACATGAGAGTACTGAAGTACTTGAGTGTCAGGTCATGCTCCTTTAAATCTAGGAATCTGATGGCCTGGTGCAAATAATTGCACTGCATTCAGAGCTTGGCTTTTACCTGCAGGCCTCTTCCAATTTCCCTGGTAAACCTAGGTCCCCTCTCAATCCTCTGTCATATTTGGCAGTAAGGATGAGACTCAGTGTGCAATTAAGAATTGAAAGTGTGTATCCTGATATCCTGACACCACAGCAACTTCTGGCAGGTCATTTAATCTCCACAGATGAGTGGTGTGGTCAGTTTTTTCCTTAACCGTGTTCTCTACGTTTAGCCGGTGCCGGGACCTGGAAAATGAACACCATGAAAAGCTGGTGGAGCTTATCATCACCACCAAGGAGAAATTGGACATGGATGAGCTTGAAGAGGATTTTCCAGATGATGCTCGAATGGTGAGGGCACCAAAACAATTCATCTCTGTGAGGGAGTAGGCACGAAAACCTGGTGGCAGCAGCCCAGGAGAGGTGCTGAGGAAATCTCTCTCCTGCCTCCAGCACAACTCACTGCTCTGGCTGATTTCCAGGCACTCAGGCAGCATCTTTGCTCCACTCCCTCATAGCTGGTTTTGTTCAGACTCTCCCTGCTCCCTCAGCAGAATCTCAGCACTGCTCTGAATTTCTTGCACCGGGGCTCTGTTTGCCTCAGTGATTTCAAAATCCCTTCCTGGAGCTCCTGAGCCCATGAGCTGATCTGGATATGACACTAAATAGAGCCTTCCACTGAGCCCTCAGTCTTGCTGTGCAAACAAAGATCCCAGGAGCCTTTCCAAAAGCACAAACATCTTTGCAGTGCTCCACTCAGCAACGCTGCTGCCCTTTTTGCCTCCATTATTCCTTCGTTTAGTGGCTAAATTACTTGAATTTGCATTAGCTGTGGTTTTGCTCTGTCCAGATTATCCCAGCCCCCTGTCACTCCAGGTAATCAAGAGCTGACAGACACAAACCAGACCCCTGAGCCCCCGGGGGAGCTGCTGCTTTATGGCCTGTGCAGATGGTGGCGGTTCTGCACCGCTGCCACGCACCCATTTTGCTTCACTGACATCCATTCCCACAGAGAAGGGAATTCATTTGCCCAACAGCTGCACTTGGCTCCAGGAGAAGACTCATTATGGGTTAGCAAAGCCACCCTCTATTTAGAGCCATGAGGGAAGTCACTGCTTCCATTAGAGGCTGGGACTCTCCAAAAATGAAGATTTACAGCCAGCATCAGCAGTGCAGGAATCCCTTCCAAGTGTGATTTTCCATTTCCAGGCATGCTGGAGCACATACAGCCTTTCTTCAACACCAGCTGCACAGCAGCCCTGCTTGCACTGAACTCCCCGTTCCAGCACGTGGGGCCAAGGCTGCTGCCTCTAGCTCTCCACCTGTACTAGGGATAATGCCCCATTACACCGTAGCAAAGCCAAGGGTAAAGCCTTGGATTCATCCTGATGAGCAGGGATTTGCCAGAGAGTGTTTCTCCCTCTGGGCACTGCTGTGCTGCTCGTTCATTGTGTGCTCACCCCCTCCTCTCATCCGATCACGTTACTTCCCAGCTCCTCGTGGATGAAAACACCATTGTCAACGCCATGAACGTGTCCCACAGCATCCGCCTGCGGAAGATTGATAAGAGAGAGAGCGACATGCTCTGCAACATCTACCAGTGGCAGATCTCAGTGACAGAGAAGGTAAGAGACCCTCACACTCAGGGGGATGGGGCACAGGCAGGTCTGGCCCTAGTGGCAGGGACACTGTGAGGAGAGACACTCCTGGACCTTTGTTGGAGCCCTCTGTGCTCCAGGGACCTTGACACGCCTGCAGATTCACGGCTTGGTTTCCATCTGTCCAGGCTTTCCAAACAGAGAACGACAGAAACCGTTCCTGTATCCAAAAAATCATTTGCTTCATCAACTCTCTGCAGAAGGAGCTGGATAACACAGGGATCCTGAAGCCTGCAGAATAGGGCTGGGCAGCTGCCTCAGCTGGGGCACACAGGACAGCCCCCAGCAGGAACAGCTGTGCCCAAGCTGCCTGGGACATTTCAGACCCAATGCATATTTCTTCCATCCTACCATAAACTGCAAATGAAAGCTACTTCTTGACTCTGGAAAAGCATCCAAAGCCCTGTCTCTTCCATCACATTGGCACAAAGCCCGTGCAGACAACTCAGACCTGGTCACAAGGGGTTATGGATCAGCTCTGAGCTGATTGAACCAAATCATCGCAGCATATCATGCCTGAAAGCTTCGGTACCTGTGAGCTCAGTGGCAGGAACCCGTGAGCCGCTGGCACGAGGCAGCAGCTCGGGAGAGGAGCGCTCTCCATCAAACCACCCCCGAGATAACAGCAGGTTTCCAGCTCAGCAAGCACAAGGCTGGCGGGGGCTCCGTATGCCTGGGAGCCTCATCTTCTCACCCCTTCTCGCAATCAGCTTTCTGCAGCGTGAGCAGAGCAGCCCCCAGCCAGCAGGAAGGGAAATCAATGGTTCCACGGGAGCTCACGCGCTGCCGCTCGCAACAGCCAAGCGAGGAGTCATTAATTCCCCTCCTTGCTCGGTGACAGCCGCTGCCACCTCGCTTGTGGGCAGCTTCTGAGGAATGGCGCTGGCCGGGCCGGCGCTGCTCCAGGCAGGCAGCAAGGAGAAGGTGGGAAGGTTAAACGAGAGCGTGGCTGTGCGTGCACACCAGGGACACAGCAGGTCTCAGAAAACCCCGTGGCTGGTGCTGCCTGTCAAACACAGATTCAGCTCATCATGCTCTGTGCTTCTAAAGATGGCTGGAGCCCACGTTTTACCTTTCTTGCTCCAGGACTACACAGTCGTCTCCTTGCTACCTCCTCAGCTGCATGGAGTGGTTCACACTGTAGTTCTCTGTAGTGCTCTGGTCTGATTTTTAATACCTGGAGCCATCCCAGCACCTGCCCACAACCTGGCAGCTCAGGACCCACCCCACAGTTTGGTGACTAAAACAAAGACACGCAGCTTTTGGTACCTCACAGGGGCGAGTCTTTAATGGAACACAGAGACCCTGGTGTTACAGACAGGCACGCCGAGGGATGAACAACAGATGCAGTAGAGTCTGTTTTCAGATTTCCATAACAAGTGTGTGTCAGGAGCTGGCAGCTATGAAGACATGTGGCATATGCTGGGTATGTCTGTGCCGTGCCCTGCCCAGGAAGCTGTTTCTTCTGTGGGAGCTCCTCTGATGAGTTACAGACACCAGGAAAGGACGGAGCTGCTGGCTTGGGGATTCAGAGGAAACTCACCTTGACCTTTCCTCCTGGTGTGCTGCACTGCAGCAGGCAATAAAGTGAAGAGTTGCCCACAAAACCACAGCACATGAAGCTGATCCCAGGAAAAGTGGAATGGCAGGAAGGTGGCTACCATCCACTGCGTCAGGCCAGCAATTCCCAGCTGGACATTTTCTTTCTGTGCCCTGCCCAGCTGCCTCAGTCCTGCAACAGCTTGTGTTTTATAGTTGAGCTCTCTGAGCAGAGGTGAACAAAGAGAGTCCCAGCTGCTGTGCGAGCACGCAGCTCACACAGGTCGTAGTCGTGGGCCCACTCCACATTGCCCCAGCGCCGAATCTGAAGGAGAGGAGAAACATGGATTATACTCAAAGCACCTCAGCAACTCTCAGCTTCCCTTCTCATGTTTGTGAAGCATAGGTAACCCCCCTCAGAAGCTGAGATGATCCTCGACTGCTGAGACAGGGATATCTTGAGATGAGGATGTGATTCATCTGTACTGGGGTCTGAGGTAAAGCCTCTTCATGGGAGGATGAAAAGATTCCCAACTTCAGCCACTTTTGGGACACGAGGAGCTTCACACCAGGCTAATTTCCAGCAAGCTTGATATCTTGGTGTC
The DNA here is from genome assembly GCF_049639895.1 of Pseudopodoces humilis. NCBI lineage: Eukaryota > Metazoa > Chordata > Aves > Passeriformes > Paridae > Pseudopodoces > Pseudopodoces humilis. The sequence continues at coordinate 15,784,147 of NC_142217.1, forward strand.
TACCAAAGCCTCCAGGCTGGATAACCCTCAGCAAGAGAAGCCAGCCACAACTTTGCACTTCAGATTAGAGAGGGAGAAAAGCAGCCATCTGGGCTCTGTGAAAAGCAACTGGCAGCCCTGGGAGCACTCTGGGCTGGTGTGCCTGTGGTGTTGCTCTGCAGCAGCACGCTCTGAACGCTCTCAGACAGGGAGACTGGTGGAGTGGAACGTCTCCTGCTATAGCAGGCACTTCCCCTGCCAGTTATTTGTGGTGGGGGATGCATTTGTCATGCTGAGATTATTGCTATTTGAATTATAGGGCTGTTTTGTAACATAATTTACCTGGTATTCTTCCTCCAGGCGAGACAGAAGCACAGCTTTCTCTACTGTAATGTGCCTGTCAATCAGGCTCATGGACAGAATCAGCGATTTCAGCTGGGTGATTACAAATTCTATACCTGAAAGGGAATAACCCAAACCAAACAAGATTCATGGCTGTTTTCTGCAGCATTACAGCAGCATCTTCACATGCTCTGAAGAGACAGACAGGCTGTGGTACCCCCTCGGGGAGGGCCCACCTGCACCTGGACACTCAGATCCGTGGTTAACAGCAGGCACAGAGCACTGTGCTGGCCCTGCCACTGCAGTGACAAAGGCCATGCCCTGCACACCACCTCCTTTTATTCTGCCATAACCCTTCCCTGTGCAAAGGGAAGAGGTATCTATCCAGGCTCGAGCATTCTGTGTCTTTTGTGGGTTTCAGTGCCTGCTGCTCATTTAGATCTGCAGCAAAGCAAACCTCCCTTCATTTCTTTATCTTTCAGTGTCATTCAGATGATTCAGGCAAGATTAAGTGGGATATAAGGATGAAAAAGTGAGCACAGTGCACAGTGTGGGCACTTTGGAATACTAAGCCTGATTTCTTTTCCTGGTAACAACAAAGCTAGGGATTAAATCATTAGAAGGTTTGGCATTAAAGAAGTTATTTGTGCTAAGGTGGAGCAAGCAGCTCATGGGACAGCACAGTCAGATCCTGAACACCACTGGCACTGAAGAGAACCCCTGCCTGTGACAAAAGCAGGTCAGGGCTTGGCCTGCAGATTTAAAACACAAACCTCCACACTTGGAGCAGAAGAAAAACATTACAGTCACTCTCCTGCCCTGTGGAGAGGAATCACCTCCTCGCTGGCCCAGCCTGAGCGCAGAGCTCCCAGCCCAGCCCCGCTCACCTTGCAGGGCCCACATGTTGTAGGATGCCAGATGGCTGACAAAGGTTTCCTTGGTGCTGGCTGGAATGTTTGGCCCCAGGATGCTGGTCGAGGAGCCAATTGTCACGTTGTACCTGGAATGATCACCCAAACCCTTAGCAAAGCCATGGGGAAAGGCTCAGGGAGCTTGTGGCCAGAGCTCCTGGGCTCAGCAGGGCAGGGCTTAAAGCAGCCAGGAACCCTTTGAGCTCTCACCTTTTCTCAGCCCAGGTGACCACGGGATCCCATTCATTCTTCTGTAGTTCTGCCAAGGCTGGAGGCTCCTCCACACGATAGCTGGGACATTATGGAACAAAACCATGCTGGATGGTCACTCCCAGGCTGGGACACACCTCTGGGAAGGACACTGATCCCACCAGACCCACAGCAAGTGGAACAGGGACCTGCTGTCCACCCAGGCAGCAGTGACAGTGAACAATCCCCCAGCTCCTCCCCAAATTCAGTGGTTTTTTTTGTTATTCCAGGGAGGACAATTCTGTCTTACTACAAACCACAGCAGTGAACCAGCCAACTGAAAACTGCAGGAAGCCCCAGGCTGAAGTGAGGTTTAGCAGTTAGGTGAGGGTACAAACCCCACTGCAGCTCTCTGTGGGATCACTCCTGTTTCTCCTTGCCCAGTGGCTCAGCTCAGCATTCCCTGACCCCTAGACTGACCAAAGCCACACGGGCAGAGGGGAGAATTCTGTTCCTCTCTCTCAGCACATAGGAACTGTGCAGCTGCCAGTGGAGGCTGGGACAGGAGCCTGGGCATGAACAGGCTTGATCCTACAACTCATGGGAACTTTAAGGAATGAAGGGTATTTTGGGACTGGTACAAGTAGTCTGAGCTATCTGTAGTGGCACAGCAATACCAGAGATTGACTGACAGATTCCCACAGGCCATTCAAAGATGTTTTCTTTTCTTCAAGATGCTCATTTCCTGCTGCTCTCACCCCTGCCCAGCATGGAGGTGCCCAAAACAGAGTTCACCAAATCCAATGCTCCCTCTTTGGGTGCACACACTCCAACCAGGTTTGTACGTGCAGCACTGATCTAAATTAATTCAACAGGCAAAAACCAACACAGATCAGAGCCATGCCATGACTGGGTGAGAGCAGATGTCATCCCTCACTTTACCCAACCCTCTTTCCAAAATCCAGCTGGGCCCCCATCTCATACCAGACTGTGTCTGTCTCCAGGAACTTCACAGCTGCTCGGATCAGCTGTGATTTGTTTCTCTGCGTGGGATTGTCCAGCGCCGTGTTGCACAGAGTGGTCTGGGGATAAAGGCAGTTGAAACTGCTGTTATTCTAGGCTTGAAAAAGCAGCAGCTTCCATGGTACAATACCAAAAAGAAGCAGAGGGATTTGTGGCAGATGAACTGCTGCAGGAGATCAGGGCCACAAAATGGCTCATGTAATAGGTATCTTCTGAAACCTTTCAGAATCCCTGGGAACAGCCCATTCAGCAGCAGGGAAGAAGGGCCATGGACTGCTCCAGAGCTCACTGTTTCCTCCTGCCCATCACTATTCCTAATAACACTGTCCAGCCCCTTCTCAAGTTCCCCCAGTGACACTGATTCCCTCTAGACAGGCCAGCCCAAGAAAACCCTAACTTTCTGCACATTAGAAGCAGGACAACTTGCTGCCTCCTCATTCTGCATTTGGAGGTCTCAGCATTGCACCCTGCTGTGCTCACCAGGTGCATCGTGTAGAATTTGATGGTGTCTTTCTGGGAATCCCACTCTGTTGCCACTGCAATGGCCAAAGCCTCGCTGGGGACAGTGAAGAGCTTGGCCTGGGGCGTTTTCAGCTTTCGGTGGTCCAGGTTTATTTCAAAGCCTCCTGGGGAATCAGAGTAGAAATCCTGGGGAATCAAAGAGGAGCAGGCACTAAGGAACAACAGACAACCCCACAGAGGGAGCACATTCAGAGCTGGAGCTGACAGGAGCAAGGGACCAGAAATACTCAGGTTTCCCACCATCACTTGGATACACTTGGTCTTGGAAGCTGCTTTCCACCATGCAGCTTTGCTGTAGATGAGACGGAAGCACAGCAGCTGGTGGCAGACATGCCATTGACACAGCCTGGGCTGCAGGTGCCACGCTGATGTGGTGTGGGGTGATGACACCTCTCCCAGGGATCAGCCCCTCCATCCCATCCTGGCAGCCGTACTCACCTTCCCCCTGTGAGATGCTCACGTTCTGGTAGAACCTCTTCCTCTCTGGGGACAAAAAGAGAGGGCAAAGAGAACATTCAGAGAGCAAACAGAGAGTGTACAGCTCCTTCCCCTGCTCCCCATCACAGCTCAGGACAGATCTTAGATGCTGTCGAGGTGAGCTGGCCACAAAACTCCAGCCCTTCATCCACAGTTTCCAAGCTGTGAGCTCCAGTCAGCTCCACTCAGCAGGGAAGCACCAGGAAAGTGGTGACAACCAGAATGCTGCTGTGCACAGCCAGGGAGCAAACAGAACCACCTCCAGCCCTGCCAGGCTGGGGGGCTCAGCTGCTTCAGAGTGTGGCAGGGCTGGTTTCCCAGGCACCACCACTCCTCAGGAGTTTTGTTTCAGGGTCAACCTTTCCAGATTCTACAACTACAGTCACACCGGACAAATTTATCCCTGAAAGACATTCCTCCCTGCAGCCCAAACATTCCAGTCCAGCTCAGAAATATACCTGCCCCACCAACAAGGTGAGCCTGAGGAAATGTCAGGTCTCATTTTAAGAGCAGCATCCTTTGCTACCAGCACTCCTACATGCACTCCTTACACGTGAGAGCAGGATTACACACGTTCCAAAGGCTCACATCCCTCCCACAAGGCAGGCAGAACCCACGAGCCATTCCCTTGACAACAGCAACCAGGTTGTAAATCCCAAACCCATAAATCTGTCTCGTGAAGGGCACAGCAAGCAGGTCAGGCTGCAGGTCTGCTATTCCAGGCTATAAAAAGCACATTCCCGCTGGGGAAATGGAAGGATTTGCTCAGGCTCGGAGATCTGTGAGTTTCGGGGCCTCAGAAAGTGCTTCAGGCACAGTTCTAAAAACGGATTAAAGTGTGTGTACCCCAGAGGAGCCCCGAGGCTCATCAGTGGCTCCCAAAACCTTGCCGTGAGTCACCACGACTCTGCAGCCTCACCTCTGACAAAATGAGATTAATTTTACTGTTCTCAAAACCACATAATTCCAGCAAAGTCTTCGGGCGGGATGGGTGGACCAGAACACACCTGAACCCCCCCACCCCCATCCGAGTCCCATTCCCTCAAAGTCCCTAAAACACAACAAAACACAGAAAACGAGCGTAACAAAGTGGTTCAGTGAGGGCTCGGCCGTGCTGCCAGTGAACCCTGCCCGCTCCAAACACACATTAATGTCGGGGAAAGGGCGCTCAGCGGCCGTGGCGAGCGCAGTCCCCGCGAGGCCGTGCCGACCCCAGCCCTGCCCTGCGTGGCCCCGGGGTGAGGGTCCCCAGGGCAGGACCCCCCCCCCCCCAAACGGGGCTGGAGCCTCTCGAGTGCTCCCTCACCTGCCGGCGGGGCATAGGCCCGAGGCCCGCATGGCCCCACCGGGCCGCTCCCAGCAGCTGCAGGAGGCGGTCGGGGAAGCCGAGCGGGCGCAGAGTGGGCCCACCACAGCCGGCGACAGCCGCGCCACATCGCGCCAGACGACATAGCAACCTCGCCCCGACCGCGTTCAGCGCCGCTGGCTGGGCGCCGCCATCTTGCCGCCGGCCGCAACCAATCCGCGCCGCCTGCATAAAAAAACCTACATTTCCCAGCAGCACCAGGCGGCAGCACAACCAATCAACGGCCGGCAGCGCTCCAGCGGCAAATAAGAGCCATGGGACGCCCCTCAGGCACGCGCGCGGGGGCCAATGGGAGCGCGCGGAGGCGCTGCCGGGAGGCCCCGACCCAGCGGCGGCCGCGGCGTGAGGGGGCGGAACGGAGTGGAACGGAGCGGGGGGCGTTCCCCCGCCGCGCCCCGGCCCCGGCCACGCTGGCGCCCGGGGACCCCCCCGAGATGCCGGTTCGGAGCGAGAGACGCCGCGCTGGAGGGGCGGCGGGCTCGGCCTCCTCCCCTGCCACCGGAGCGGCCGCCAGCAGCCTGGTGCCGCCGCCCCCCATCAACACGGCGCAGCCCGGAGTGGCCACTTCGCTGCTCTACAGCGGGGCCAAGTTCCGCGGGCAGCAACGCAGCAAAGGCAACGCCTACGAGGTGGAGGTCGTCATGCAGGTGAGGGGGGCGGCGGGGCGAGCCGAGCCCTGGCGGGGCGGGAACGGCCACCGCGGCCTGAGGCGAGCGGGGGACCCGCTCGCCTCAGGCCGCGGTGGCCGTTCCCGCCCTGCCGGCCCCTTGCGACAGCACCCGCATCACCCTGTCCCTCGATATTAGGAGGAATTTCTAAATGGAAAAGGTCATTAAACATTGGGACAGACAGCCTAGGGAAGTGGTGGAGTCACCATCCCTGGAGGTGTTTAAAGACAGGCTGGACGTGGCACTCAGTGCTCTGGTCTGCTTGGCAAGGTGGTGAATCAGTCACAGGATGATCTCAGATCTTTTCCAACCTCAGTGGTTCTGTGATGATTCTAAGCCGGCGGGGTATTTTTATGTTCAATTCTCCACGTTCCTGGTGGGATTTGTTGTGGTGGGGACATCCCATGGCTGCTCAGCTCCACTGCACGCTGCCACCTCACAGGGGCTGCCTGTGGTTTTGTGCTTAAAAACGCTGCTTTTGTGCTTAAAACCGCTGCTTTTGTGCCAAAAACGTGGCTGTTTTGCGTATGTCAGCTGAAGAGAGGGAGCTGCCTGCTCTCCCTGTGCTGAGCACAGGGAAACGTTACCATCCTTTGATCACAGGTGGAGAAGATTCATCTTCTCACGGCAGAGGTTTGCACTTCCCTGAATAACTCACTGCATGTTTTGAAAGTGGATCTGGAGATGTCAGGGAAAAGCTTGGAAAATCCCTGCTTTTAGAGAAGCAGGCAAATCCTTGCCTAGTTTCTGCACAGCAGGAGCAGAGAGATGTAGCCTGATAACTCAAAACACAGGTGGCATAAAAGCTTTAGAGAAAAGGAGAAAGGCCTCCTGCAAAAGGTTGGGGGTGTGGATGATTCTTCCAGGGATGCTTTTTCTTGGAGAACACTGTGAGTCAGATCCCTTCCGGCTGGAAAGGGGATTTGCTTCCTGCTGCAGAGTTCTGGGCAGAGGGTGGCTTGGGATCAAGCCTGGGATGTGGAGGCTGCCAGAGGTGAGCTGGGCACCTGCAAATGATCTTTCCAGGTGGTTCCTACTGTGGAAAAGGGCTGGCAGCATGAATATTGGGCACTGAGCTGGACAGTGTGTACCAGCTGGAGCTGAGATTATCCTTGGAAGGGTTAGAAACTGCTTTGGATCAAGCATGCACCTTCATGCCTGTTTTTATGGTTGGACTTTGCACTCTTTTCCAGCATGTGGATATGGAAAACTCCTATCTCTGTGGATACTTGAAGATTAAAGGCCTTACAGAGGTGAGTTTTAACTGCAAAACAACACAAAAAGGGGCTGAGTAAAGGCTTTCCTTGTTTCTCCTGGTGGGGTGGAAGAAGCTGCTCCCAGAATAGGAAGTGGAGGGATTGAACATGTTGTAGATTTGATTACAGGGTATCAGCTGGGGAATGCTGCTGGCTGCAAATGTCACAGGTGATTATTCAGCTAGGAGCTTCATGGAATCATTTAAAGTTGGAAAAGCCCTCTAAAATCATTGAGTCCAAACACTGACCCAGGATACAGCCAGGTCCAGCACTTCCCTGGGCAACTGACCCCAGCATTTAACCACTTTTTTTAGTTGTTCCTAATATCCGATCTAAACCTCCCTTGGTGCAACTGGAGCACATTTCTTCTTGTCCTGTCCCTTGTTCCCTGGGAGCAGAGCCCGACCCCCACCTGGCTGCACCCTCCTATCAAGGAGTTTGGAGAGTGAGGGTCCTTTTTCTCAGCCTCCTCAGCTGCTCCTTATCAGGTTTGTGTTCCAAACCCCTCCCCACAGCCCAGCTCTGAAATGGCTTCTGGCTTCATAAAGGGAGGAGAGAGTCAGAGAAAGGTTGGAATAAGTGCATTGGAGGATGTGGGTGTGGAAGAGTCAGCCTTGGAGAGGTTTGGGGCAGGACAAGGGATGGGAGCAGCAGCCTCAGATTGCCTGGAGCTCTCCCTGGGAGATGTTTTTTGCTGAGCATATGGAGCTTTTTCTGCTCTTGGGTTTGTGTCTGTAGGTGACAATTGTGACCTCACCTTTGTCTCCCCTCTGCCAGGAGTACCCAACCCTCACCACGTTCTTCGAAGGCGAGATAATCAGTAAAAAACACCCATTCCTAACGCGCAAGTGGGACGCCGACGAAGACGTGGATCGTAAACACTGGGTAAATAAATCTGGGGCAGAAGGTGGGTGTGGGCTGCTGGTTTGGAGGAGAGCTGCAGTGTGTGCCCATGCAAGAGCTGGCAGAAAGGCCTGGAGACCTCTCCTTTCTGGCTGTCTCTCTCCTTCTCCTACTGGGATCTTTGCAAACAGAGGTCTCTCCAGCAAGCTGTGATCTGTGATGAGGGAGGGGATGTCTTGTTCTCCTCTTGTTGACCATGGGGTTGGAAGGGAGCAGGTGCAATCCCCATCTCTTGATGCCCTAAGAGAACACATTCTTTATTTTTGGAGACTTATTGCAAAATGGAATGGAGAAGGGGAAAGGGATCCACTGGCACAGGTAGGGCAGCTGGTACCTATGTCCATGCTCAGTGCTGGGTGTACCTGCTATTGTGTTTTGAGGCCACAGCAGCCACCTGATCACATCCCCACCTTTACTTCGGCTGTTGTTTGCCGAGCTTTGATGCTTGTTATACTTCTGCCAAAATCTCTTCTTCTGGAAGTCCAGGTGCTTCTCCAGCCAGGCTGGATATTGCTGTGAGTGTCAGTAGATGTCCCTCCTAAATAGCAGCTGGTATTGGAAGTTCAATTCCTGGAATAAACATACTTTCTTTTATTTTCTTTTCTTTTTTTTTTTTTTTTTTTGTTTCAGGGAAAGTTCCAGGCTTTTTACCAGTATGCAAAAACATTTAACTCTGATGACTTTGATTATGAAGATCTAAAAAATGGGGACTATGTCTTCATGAGATGGAAGGTAAACCCTACCTGTCTCCTTCTCTGATGAGTTGCTTGCAAGGCACTGACAGAGACTTGAGGTGTCAGCTTTTCCAACTATGATGGTTTAATGAAAGATCTCACCCTGCCAAAACCCACTGTACTTGCAAGTTCCAGTGTGCCTCATGTCTAGCCAGCTAATTGTGTCCTTAAGGGCTACAGTCATGGCTGAAAACACAACAGGAAAATCTTGTTTGGTGATGCTCCAGAGGATGAGAGAGTTGATGTCTGCAGTCCTTGTGTGGGGCCTGTGTTTGATGCAGACTGGCCAGTCTGCAGCTCTGTTCTTCAGCTAGGATCATCTCAGAGTCACCATAGACGGGTTTGGGTTGGAAGGAACCTTAAAGCTCACCTTGTTCCACCCTCCTGCCATGAGCAGGGACACCTTCCACTATCCCAGGTTGTTCCAAGTCCTGTCCAGCCTCACCTTGGACACTTCAGGGATGGGGAAGCCACAGCTTCTCTGGGCAACCTGTGCCAGGGCCTCCCCACCCTCACAGGGAAGAATTTCTTCTCAAGTGTTGCATCTAACCCTGCCCTCTGCAGTGGGGAACCATTTTGCCTTATCCCCTCACTCCATATCCTTGTGCAAAGTCCCTCTCCAGCTTTCCCATAAGTGTTGAAAGGCTGCAGTGAGAACTCCCTGGAGCCTTCTCTTCATTTTCAAGCTCTGATTCCCAGTTTTGCAATTGGCTTCTGGTTTGCATGGAACAGGTGTTGAGCTGAAACTTATCTCCTGCACTCTTAAAACTCATTCTGTTCTCAGTTATCTGCTTCCCTGTGAGGTGCCTACACTGGCAGGTGGTGAAGGGACACTGGTCTCTGCCCTGGGCTGCTGAGAGTGCAGGGAGTGCTCAGCCAGGAGTATCTTCATGTTAGTGGGTGCCAGTATTTGGTTTGGGAGGGCAGATTGAGGTGGGGTGGGGCTGTCTTTGACCAACATTTTAAAATGCAGCCTGTGTTTTGCATGCAGGAGCAGTTCCTAGTCCCAGATCACACCATCAAGGACATCAGTGGTGCTTCCTTTGCTGGTTTCTATTACATCTGCTTCCAGAAGTCAGCAGCATCTATAGAGGGCTATTACTACCATAGGAGTTCAGAATGGTAAGGAAGCTTCCTGCCTCCTGAAGACTTAAACCAAGCTGTGACTCTTTCTTGTCCACAGTCTTGGGAGTGTCCAGGCAGGAGATTCAGGCTGGTGGTTGGACCTGGGGGCAGGGGTGTGGGCTGTGACTGGCCTGAGCAGGCTGGTGCAGTCCATTGGTGTGGTATAAAGTGCTGCCCTTATGGAAAAGGGGAGGAAATTTGGGCTGGCAAGGTGGAGGAAGGAAGATGATACAGGGTATGGAGAAGTGTTGCGAGGGAGCTCAGTTCTCTCTCCTAAGGAACAGCTTGGCTGTTGCTCCCTTCAGGCAGAAATCTTGTTAGGCCGGTGTTTTGTATTCCGAGGTCCTTGGGGTGTTGCTGTTAAGACAAGAGAACAGTCAAAGCTAATTGGTGGGGGTTTTGTTGGAGACAAGTAGCTGTGGAGAGCTCTTTTCCCTTGCATCATTGTCATGAGCAGCAGGTGGATGGCTGGAAGCTCTCAGGGGGAGAGAAGGAACCAGGAGGCTTTCAGACACATTCCCTCAAGCTGAGCTTTGAAAGACTCGAGTGTAATTTGCACTTGTAGCAAACACTGTTTGAACTTGAAAGTTGTTGAACTTCAAAGAGAGTCCAAAAATGCACCACAGTCAGCCCACCTGGAAAGCTGCCTCGCTACAGGTGGCTCAGTGGGACCAGAGTGAGAACTACAGGATTATTAAAACTGGAAAAAAACTCCAAAATCACCAAGTCCAGCCTTTGACTGAATACCAGCATTCCCACTAAACCTTAAATGTAATGTCTGTTTGATTTCTGGACATGTCCAGGGATGGTAACTCCACCACTTCCCTGGGTAGGCCATTCCAGGTCTAAACCACTCTTTCAGCGAGGAATTTTTTCCTCATATCCAACCTGAACCTCTCCTGGCACAACTTGAGGCTGTTTCCCCTTGTACTCTCATTAGTTGTGTGGGAAAAGAGCCTGACCCCCACCTGGCTGCACCCTCCTGTCAAGGGGTTGTAGAGTGATGAGGAACGATGCTGAGTCCTCTCAGGATTTTGGCACTGTGGGAAGTGGGTGTTGGATGCCTGAAAAGTCTGGGATTGTAAAAGGAGACAGAAGAGCAGCCAGCACAGTGTGTGCTCTGTGGCTGCCAAGCAGGAGCTCCATGTAATCCTCTCCTCCCTCTCTTCTCTGCCAGGTATCAGTCATTGAATTTAACGCACGTTCCCGAGCACAGTGCTCCTATCTACGAGTTCCGATGACAGCTGTCCAGATCTGATAGCGCCCAGAAGCAAACCGGGCAGGAGAGCATGGCCTGCCAGGAGAACTGTGTCCCTGTGGGAGCACGGGAATGCACGCTTCTCTCCTGCCCCTTGGACTTGAGAGAGAGAGAGAGAGAGCCTGGATGTTAACTCACCCAGCCTGAGGAGCTGCTGGAGCTTGATTCTCCCTCCTGTCGAGTGGCCATTTGATCTTTACTCTGGTTTTAAGCTACTTTAATGCACTTTCTTGTTGCACAGCTCGTTTCTCTGTCACTGAAGTTCCTCCCGGCTCTCCTCTGGAAGCTGTTTCTCAGTAGCTGGAATCAGTGCTCAGGCCTCTGAGTAATAAGGAAATGTAAGCTCAAGGCTTAGGTTTTCCTTGTTATATCCCGATGTGGGTTGAAATCACCCGGATTCGGGTTTCTTGCCCAGATTTCCAGCTGTGATGCTCCCAAAGCCAGGTCCTGGGTGTGAGGCTCAGCTTTGGAGTCTGTTGGGGAGTGTTGGCTGAGGTAAGGCTGGAATGAGGCTTTGCTGGCTAACAAGGTTAGCTGGAGCTGCAGATCTTTCAGGAATGCCAGCCCTTTGGAGCTGGGAGCTGTTCCGGTGTCTGGATATGCCATTGGGAATTAATTTGATGTACGGACTTCCAGGCTCTCAGTAAAGTAGATCTGAACTCTGCTTGTAGGTGTATATTTGCTCTTTACTTAAGTTAAGGGTAAAAAAAAAAAAGTTAAAAAAAAATAGACAAAAAAAATACTTTTATTAAAAAAATATATCTATTTTTATGGTTCCTTTTCCAAAGGACCCTATGGCAAATGCACAAGTACTCGATTCCATGTTACTGTTTTCACATTGAAAACCAGGAATGTCTGTGTTTTTATATCCGTGTCTGTATCCAGCTAAGCTTTGGGAACGTGACTGGAGCCCAAGCGCTGAGCAGCATCAGCTGGGACTGCTCAGCGTTTGTACTCCCCCTTCATGCTTCACCACCACTGCTTGACACCTTTTTACAAGGAAAAACAAGAAAAAAGTTTAAAAAAAAAAATACCCTTCCCAGTAGCTCCCTCTGACTCTGAATGTTCCAAGTGACATAACTTAAGGCTCCTGTGCCAAAGTGTGTGTGTGTACGTGTGTGGGGTGGTTTTTCTAAAGACACTTTAAACTTGGCCTCAGTTGTGTTTTTACCTTGTCAGCTCCACCTGCGGGGCTTTATGAGAGTTTAGTTTGCCTTTTTCCTGGCTCTTTTAAAGCCCAGCTTCCTCCAAGCAGACGTGTGGCACGGCTGGTGCTGAGGATGGATTTTCCACCCGGGAGAGGGGATTGAAGCTCCCACGTGCTGGCATGAGGTGCTTGGGGTTTTGCTTTTTAACTAACTTCCTTTTTTTGGCAGCAGTCATCTCTTGTTTAAGCCTTAACGAGGAAGGATTCAGGGCTTGGAGAGCCCCTTTCCTCTATTCCAAGTTGGGATTTTGAGTGCTTGGAGGGGTGGCCGGGACGGTCTCGGGAGATGATGCGGAATTCGGCTGCCTTGTGCGTGCTGTTCTCCGTGGATCAATCCTTCTCCCTGGCACATGTGGAGAGAGGTGTGGGAGAGAAGGGAGAGACTTGCTCTTCCCAGGGAGTGTGTGCTGGTGCCTTGGCTCTTGCTGGAGGATGTGCAGGGACAGCACTGAGGTGATTAGGGGCTAGGAGCAGAGCACTTGGGAAGTGAATTCCTGTTTTATTTTGTTCCTCTCAAGAGAAACTCAGCCCCTTTTGAGGAGAGGGGTTTCCTCATGGATGGTGCTGGGAGGTGTCCTGGTTTCAGAGGTGAAAACCGGTGGTGCTACTCCACTGTGACCAAGTGTGGGGGTGAAACCTCCTTCCCAGGTGCTGTGTGAGTGCAGGGACCCAGCTCCCACGGCTCTTCCCAGCTCTCCTGAGCTGTCTGTGCAATGCTGGTGGTGGCATCAGTGTCCCTGTGCTCCCCAGAGCTGTCACTGCCAGTGGGACACTTGGATTTCTGATCTGGTTTAGTTGAATTAACCCTGTTTGTTGGCAGAAGCTGAGTTAGTATGGCCCTGGGAGTGTTTAACATGAGTAACTATCCCTAAACCAATGAAGTTGGGTTTTTTTTGAGACAAGATACATTGTGAGAGGGGTGTGGAAAGAGCATCCCACTCTGTGCCCGCCTTCTTCCCACCATCCTGAAGGGAATTTCAGTTTAGATCCAGAACTGACTGGATGTGTGGCAGGTGCAGAGCAGGTTGTGGAGCTGAGGGTTTTGCAGGGGCTGTTGGTGTGTGGATTTTCCCTGCTCAAAGGCCTTTGCTTTGGCTTTTCCTTTTCTTTGACCTGTTTGAGTTGAGGGGAGATGTTCTGTATGTCGTGGTGTGGTGAGAGAGAACGGCCCAGGGGAGGATTTGGGAGGCAGAGGTGAGAAATGGAATGTTTGGGCTTGGGAGAGGATGTGGTGTCTCTTGAACCACTCTGGCTGCAGCAGGATGTCCCTGTGGGAGCAGAGGGTGTCTGTGTGGGGGCCGAGGAGGAGTTTTGTGGAGCGATCAACATCTAAATTAAACATGAACTCTATTGAAGGGGTCTGTGTCCGTGTGTGTTTGTCCACCGCACCACTTCCTGCTTCCAGGGGATTGCTGCGCTTCATCTCCTTCCTTGAGGGCTTCTCCAGGAATCACAGCAGCCTCTGATGGCCTTAATTCACAGGCTCTCAGAATCATTAAAGCTGGAAAAGACCCCTGAGAGCATCCAGCCCAGCCTGTGACCGATCCCCGTCTTTTCACTTGGTGGCACTGAGTGTCACGTCCAGTCTTTCCCTGAACGCCTCCAGGGATGGGGACTCCAGCAACCTCCCTGGACAGACAGTTCCAACATCTAATCGCCCTTTCCGGGAAGAAATTCCTCCTGCTGCCCAACCTGAACCTCCTCTGGCCCCCTTGAGGTTGTTTCCTCGTGTCCTGTCGCTGGTTTCCTGGGAGAAGAGCCCGATCCCCGCACCGGCTCCGCGGTCCTTTCAGGATCCAGCCTCAATTAGAGGAGCAGGAGGAGGCAGTCCCGGTGGGGGGCTCCCCTTAACGCCTCCCCTGCTTTCTGACACCTTTCCCTTTGAGCCTGTCCCTCCGTAACCTCCTGTCCCCTCAGCTCTCGCCCCCACCCGGGGTCACCTCCCTGGGGACCGTCCTCCCGGTGGCCCCGCGGTGGCGGCGGGCGGAACCCAGGGCGCGGGGCTCGGGGCGCGGCCGGAGCTCGCAGCGCGGCGCGGCCCGGACGTGTGACGGGGACGGACGGCCCGGCCGGCGGCGCTTCCGGCAGGCGCGGAGCGGGGCCCGCCATGGGCATCCTGGAGAAGATCTCGGAGATCGAGAAGGAGATCGCCCGCACGCAGAAAAACAAAGGTGCGGAGGGCGGCCGGAAGCTGAGGGACCCGGGGACAGCGGGCGGACAGAGTCCGGAGGAGGGCGGGCAGATGGGCTGGGGATTCTGCGGGTGTGAGGGGACACAAGTGGTCTGTGAGTTATGGGGGAGCTGAGAGGGGTCCGAGGGAAGAGGGGACTGGGGACTATGGCGAGTCTGGGGGTCAGGTGGGCTGGGAGAGAGAGTCCGGGGACTGTGGGGGGCTCGGGGTTGCGGGGTCTGGGAGCGGGTCTGTGGAAAGAGGTGTCAGTCAGGGCAATGGGGGGAGGCAGGATGGGGGTGGTTTGTGAAGCTGGGGGGTCTTTGAGGACACTCAGGGCTGGATCGGGGTGCTGGGAACTGGGTGAGCCCTGGGGCTGGGATGGGGGCTGCTCTCTTTCCTGCCCTGTGCTGCAGCCGCAGCCCCCCGGAGCTGGGGGACATTTCCATGCTGCTGGCACAGGAGGCTCCTGGTGTTTGAACGGTCTGGGGGCTCCCCATGGGCTCTGCCAGAGCTGTAGGCTGTAGTTAATAATAAAAATAAACCTGTAAGCTGCTTAGCTTCGTGCCTTTACCTGCTACAAAATGAGACAGCTACCTTCTTTTTTTTCTGGTTTAGATGTAAATTCAAGTGTTTTGCTAAGAATAAGGCAGTAAAGTAGTTTCACACATGTGAGCTCTGAGTTAAATGTGTCTTTAAAAGCTGACAAGAGGAGAGGAAAATAATCTGCTGATTTTGGAGTGCTGAATGTGACCAGGTGTAAGGAGGGGCTGTTTCCAAGAGGGGCTGCTCCCCCTGTGATCCCTCTCTCCTGAACTGGCTCCCTTCAGCCCTTCATTCCTGCACCTGCTCTCCCTCTGCCTTGCTCCTTTAACTCGGGAATTTTTTGGCTGTTTCCCTCCACTCTGACTTTGTGCAGATCCCTGGAAGGTTTGCTTTCAGTGCCCAGGGTTCCAAAAGCTGATGGAACAGCTGGGGGCAGCTCTGTGCCTGGCAGTGGTGAAGATGTTGACCAAGATCCATAAGTGTTTCCTTTTAGGAAAGTTCTCATTCCCAGAAGTGAATCACCAGCAACTTTCTGCCAACCAGCTGTTGGGTTTGTGTCATTGCAGCCACTGAGTATCACCTGGGCCTGCTGAAGGCAAAGCTTGCAAAATACAGAGCTCAGCTGCTGGAACCCTCCAAATCCCCGGCTGCAAAGGGCGAGGGCTTCGATGTGATGAAATCAGGAGATGCCCGAGTGGCACTGATCGGTTTTCCTTCTGTGGGGAAGGTCAGTGAGTGTCTGTGGTCCCTGTGTCTCCAGGCTGTGGTTTGCAATGGCTGCAGAGCAGGTTTGGGATTGTGGAATGGTTTGGGTTGGGAGGCACCTTAAAGCTCATCTCGTGGGATCCCAGCTGGAGTCCTGTGCACAGTTCTGGTGTCTCCAGCAAGAGAAGCACATGGAAGTGTTGGAGCAAGAGGCCACAAGGTTGGAGAGAGGACTGGAGCACTTCCCCTCTGCAGACAGGCTGAGAGAGTTGGGGCTGGAGAAGAAGGTTGTGTGGAGACCTCACAGCACCTGGAAGGGGATTCTTTTTCAGGAACTGAAGTGGCAGGAAAAGGGGGAATGGGCTCACACTGAGAGAGGGGGAATTTAGGTGAGATGTATGGAAGGAATTCTTCCCCATGAGGGTGGGGAGGCCCTGGCACAGGTGTCCAGAGAAGCTGTGGCTGCTCCATCCCAGGAAGTGTCCCAGGCCAGGGATTGGAGCAGGCTGGGATTGTGGAAGGTGTCCCTGCCCATGGCAGGGGTGGAATGAGATGGGCTTTGAGGTCATTTCCAACCCAACCATTCCATGATTCTGTGATTTAGCTGAAAGTTGGAGATGAGGAAACACTCCTTCATTTTGTGTGCTCTGCCCTGTGAAACTTGTTGTTGCCTGGAGTTTGTTCTTGCCCAGCCCCAGCACTGCTGAGGAAGGGAGGGGCACACAGGATTTACTTCAGTTCCATGACAATGTCACCACCTCAGTCCCTGTGCCTGGAACAGCCACAGCACAACTTCCACAGCCTGAGGAGCGCTTTGGTGTTGCTTGTTTTGCTGAACCTTTTCCTGCCTGGTGATGCTGATCTCTTGTGTTTCAGTCCACGTTTCTGAGTTTAATGACCTCGACCGCCAGCGAAGCTGCATCCTACGAGTTCACCACGCTGACCTGCATCCCAGGAGTCATAGAAGTAAGTAGGATTTTCTTCCACCTGTGTAAATTTGTGTTTGCACCAGCCACACTTGTGCTGCCACTAAGGAGCAGAGACATCCAAAGGTCTCCAAAGCTGAATTTTGCTTTAAACTTTTGAGTGCTGGTGTAGCACTTCCCTGAACTCTTCAGGATTGGCTTCCTGGTCAGGATTTTCGTGCTGCTCTTGGACAGACCAGAGCACTACAGCAATTCTCAACTGAATTTTGTATAACCATTGTCAGTGCCAGTGACCAGCTGGCTGCAAACCTTGACAGATTTGTTTTTAATGAAGCTTTACAGAGGCAATCTGTGCTGTGATCACTTCCAAAACAAAATGCAGCTACTCCTGTCCTTGAGGGGTTTTATTAGTGGTGACCTCAGCATCCATCAGTAAAGCAAATGATAAAGGGCATCAAACTGAAAAGTGTCCAAGAGGAATGAGGAAATGTGGGTCAGGATGGAAAGGGGAGTTAAATAATGAAAGCAACTGTATTGATGGGAAAAGGAGTTTAATGTAACACATTCAAGCAGAGCTGTGAGCTGCAATAATAGCTAGAGCCAATGCCCTGCAAATCCTAGGAATGAGAGTCTCCTGTTTTTTTTCCTGGTACTGTAAGACCTGCAGCACACCTGAATGGTTTGATCTGTCACAGTAAGAGATGTGGCACTTGTTCACTACTGAGTTTTCTCATTAGACCAAGAAAAGAGGGGTTGTTTATCCTTTCCATTCCCCAAACTTGGGAATACGTGATTGCTGTGCTGTTTTCCTGATGCTTTGTCCAGCTGCAGTCACAGGATGCTTTAGGAGGTCAGGATCTAATGCACAGCTGTGTGTGTTGCTGAACACAGCCCATAGCTCTGGAATTTGCCTCAGGACAGAGCCATGAGCTTTGTGCAGAGTTCCCCTGGCCTGCCAGTTCCATCCAGTTCCACTCTCCACAGGATGTGGACCCCCACACATGTTTGTGGCTTTGGGGGCAGCTCAGGTGCCCTGCAAAAAGCTTTCAACTTTCAATCCTTCCATTTCTTTTTCAGTACAAAGGAGCCAATATTCAGCTGCTGGATCTGCCTGGAATCATTGAAGGAGCAGCTCAAGGTTGGCTCATGTCTGTGTTCATGTACAGGAGGGATTTGCCCTCAGTAGTGTCCCTGGGAATCTCAGATATATACACAGGTTTCCTGAGCTAAGAGTTCCTCCATTGTCTTCCCAAATTTTGGAGTCCTTGATCCATGTGAGGCACGATTCCTATCCCTGAGCCCACGGAAGGGTCTATATGTAGCACAAAGATGGTTTTCTGGAGGTGGGAGCCAAAGCAAGCCAGTCACTTCTCACCTCCTTGCCTGAGCGTTGAGTGGCTCATCTGTTTTCTGGTACTGAGGAAATCTATAGAAAGATGCTGGAGGGGCGGAGGGGGAATTACAGCTAAACACTAACCTTGTTTGAGTAATTCCCTGAGTTCCTGCCAGTCCTCCCATGACTCCAAGTTCTGGGAAGAGACGTTGGCTTTGTCTCTCTGTGTTGTCATTGTCCTCATTGGCTGGTTGTGTCTGAAAATAGCTTAGGAAATCAGGGAGTCATGGAACATTTGGGAAGGGACCCACAGGGATCATCCAGTCCAACTCCTGGCCCTGCACAGGACACCCCAACAATCCCACCCTGTCCCTGAGAGCATTGTCCAAACACTCCTGGAGCTCTGGCAGCCTTGGGACTGTACCCATTCCCTGGGAAGCCTGGGCAGTGCCTGACCACCCTCTGGGGGAAGAACCTTTTCCTAATATCCAGCCTAACCCTCCCTGACACAGCTGCAGCCATTCCCTTGGGTCACCAGAACAGTGCCTGTGCTTCCTAAGGCACCTTCTGGCACTGATCTCCTCTCTGCTGAGCTGCCAGGGCTCCCAGCAGCTCACTGCAGCCAGAAGAGCACTGCAGGATCTTTTTTCTTGCTTTCAAGCTGTTGCACGGGGCAGGAGCTTCTGTTACAGAACTTAGCTATTTCCTCTTGCTGATGTGCCTCCACCTCCTGTTTCCCCAGGGAAGGGCAGAGGCCGGCAGGTGATCGCTGTGGCCAGGACAGCAGATGTCGTTATCATGATGCTGGATGCCACCAAGGGCGAGGTGCAGAGGTGAGTGTGTGCTGGGAACGAGGGGTGGGCCGGGCTCTGGGCTTCCCACGTACCCAGAAAATGTGACAGCTCCCTGAGGAGCTGTGGAGAGCACCTGGGGAATGAGGAATTAAATTATTGAGTGTGAGATGGGAGTTGTATTCCATGAGCAGCATCCTGCTGACTGGAGTGGGTGCTCAGCTGAAGCGTCATTCCTACGGCATGGCTGGCAGCCTGGATTTCCACCACAGGCTCTGACCTGCATTAAGGGCATTTCAGAGTGTAGTGAAAGCTCGTGGCAGGGCTGTGTCAACACAAGAATAAAAAAGGGAAAGGTCTGGGTGTCACCTGGCCACGCTCAGCCTCACAGGTGCTGTGTCCCTGCAGGGCCTTGCTGGAGAAAGAACTGGAATCTGTAGGTATCCGGCTGAACAAAAGCAAACCAAATATCTACTTCAAGGTGAGGCTTCCTGAGCTCCTGCAGGCACAGCTTGTCTGCCTGCTTGCTCAAAGCTGAGCTCACTCTGTGCTGCCTCTCGTGTTGGGCAGGCTGAGGGGGCTGTGGGTTTTGCAGAATGTTCTTACATTGCTTTTTTGCCTCTTGCAGCCCAAGAAGGGTGGAGGCATTTCCTTCAACTCCACTGTCACATTGACTCAGTGCTCTGAGAAGCTGGTTCAGCTCATCCTCCACGAATACAGTATCCTTTCCTAAAATGGGAGACCCTTAAACCATCAGCAGCTCACGGTTCCAGTGCTTCCTTCTGTGGGGCAGCCTTGGTGTCACTTTGGTGCTGGCTCGTTGGCACCTGGCTGTCACCGGGGAGCTCAGCCCTTGTGGTGTGTTGGGATTTGGGCCTTGACAGTGTCCACCTCAGAAATCTTCAATGCTGAGGTCCTGTTCAGAGAGGATTGTTCCCCTGATGAGTTCATTGATGTGATTGTAGGAAACAGGGTCTACATGCCGTGCCTCTATGTGAGTATCCTGGGCAGCCTGGCTTCTGTCTCATCCAGCATCTCTTTTCTGGGACAAAGGAAATGTTGGAACTTCACAGAATCGTGGAATGGTTTGGGTGGGAAGGGACCTTAAAGCTCATCTCATTGCACCCCTGCCATGGGCAGGGACACCTTCCACTACCCCAGGTTGCTCCTGTCCAGCCTGGCCTTGGACACTTCAGGCATCCAGGGGCAGCCACAGCTTCTCTGGGCACCCTGTGCCAGGGCCTCCTCACCCTCATAGGGAAGAATTTTTTCCCAATATCCCAACTAGCCCTGCCCTCTCAATTTAAAACCATTCCCCCTTGTCCTATTTCTCCATGCCCTTGTTCCTCATTCCTAAAACAGTAAGGATTTGGGGTTTAAGAGGTGGAAAACAGCTCAACAGGGAGTTTTTTATAGGCTTTGGATGTGCAGCCGTGCTGTGTGTGTTCCCTGGGCCCTCTTGTGGCTGGTGCTGCCCTGGAGCAGCAGAGCTTCCAATCCTGGTGCCGGGGCTTTGCTCCCACATGCAGAGCCTCCAACTCCCCTGCTGCCAGCTCTGTCTGGTCCCTTGTGTGCCACATGTCCCTTTAGGGCTCTGTTTGTAGCCACTGGGTCTGTATGAAATCAAAGACACCAGAGAACATGTTCCAAAGGGAGAATTTAAAAGGCCAAACTTCATATTCAAGCTTCTGAATTTTAATAGTTTGTTTTACTGAGAGTCTTGGCTTATCTTCTGACAGGAGCTGTGTTTCTGTTTCAGGTGCTGTACAAATACCTTGGTATTTGTACATGTTGCTGAATTGCCTTTCTAAGGGCTGTGTTGTTTTCCCTTTGGTTTAGGTTTATAACAAGATTGACCAGATATCCATGGAGGAGGTGGATCGTCTTGCTCGGAGGCCCCACAGTGTTGTCATCAGGTAGGAGCTGGTCTGCCTGGTGTGGGGTTCATTTCACACCCCTTTCCACACTCCCAGGAAGGGACTTCTCCCAGGGCTGCTGGTGTGAGAAGCAGAGCTGCTGTGCAGCTTTTCCCAGATTTCCTTCCCCTGGAGAGGCAGGCAGCTTGACTTCTTCTTGCTGTCTGCAGGACAGAGTCAATCTGGCTTGTTTTCTTGGAAGTGCTCATATATCTGTTGGGGCTTTGCTGCTTCAAAGCTGTTCACCCTTCTGGAATCATGGAATGGTTTGGATGGAAGGGACCCTAAAGCTCATCTCATCCCACCCCCTGCTGTGGGCAGGGACACCTTCCACTAGATCAGTTTTCTCCAGGCCCCATCCTGCCTAGCCTTGAACAATTCCAGGGGTGGAGCAGCCAGAGACTCTGTACAATCAGTTTCAGTGCTTCTCCACCCCTTTAGTAAGGAATTCCTTCCTAATACCAAATCTAACCCTGTCCTCCTTCAGTTCAATGTCATTTTACCTTGTGGTTTTCCTCTCCTTCCTTCATTAAAGCCTTTCCCCTCATTCTCCAGCACTTTATTAAAGACATTTCACCTTGTTCTTCTGGATCCCTAAATCACAGCAGCAGTAAACAGATGATCCTGGTGTTTTGCAGCTGTGGCATGAAGCTGAACCTGGACTATTTGCTGGAAAAGCTCTGGGAATACCTGGCACTCACCTGCATCTACACCAAGAAGCGGGGACGTAAGTGACCTCGAGCTGAACAGAAGGTTTGAAAGGCACAAATGCTGCTGCTGCTCATGGACAGGCTGCCAGCAGGGCTGGTGCCTTGGCAATGCTGGAATTGTGCACTCCCTAATCATCTTTCAGCTCTTGGGAAATGCTTCCTGCTCTGTCTGACCCTGCCATGTGTGGACCCCACCATAGCCTTCCTGTTGTATTTTACAAGAGCTGAATTTTCATAAATCTTTGTGTGATATAAGGGAATAAAGTGTGCAAGTTCACAGCTTTTTCCCTTGTTTAGCACACTGTGATGAGCTGTTCAGCCCATCACAATCCAGAAGAAGTTTCCTGTTCCTGCTGCAAGAAACTTGGTGATTCCCATGCCTTTGATTCTCCTCTTGCTTTATAACCCACTTGCAGCTTCTCCCAGAGATGAAGGCACATCTGTAACTTGCTCTGTTTGTTGTGAACAGCTGAACTTGGGTGGATGTGAGGAGATGAAGGAATTTTCTGAGCTTTTTAAGCTCTGAAATCTTGGGGATTTTGGTTTTCCTTGATCAGGTGTGTTTTGACTTGGGTGGTTTTGTTTCTCTTAAGGGTTTGGGATGGGGTTAGATCAGGTGGGTTGTGAGGAAGCTGCTGACTGTGTGGAGTGGGTAATTGCACTTGTGGGTAGTGGAGAGCTGATTTGATGCTTTTAGGTACTGGATCCCTGTTCTGTCTGGGAGCAGGAAGGAGGAATTTGGGAGTAGTAAGCACAAGGTGATGTGAGATGGTGTCAGCATTTTAGAACACACTTGATAGAAATCCAATGCTTTCCCCCCCCCCCCCCCCCCCCCCCCTCCTCCCCCCCCCCCCCCCCCCCCCCCCCCCCCCCCCCCCCCCCCCCCCCCCCTTCTGCTTCTCCACAGAGAGACCAGACTTTACAGATGCCATTATTCTACGGAAAGGGGCCTCTGTGGAACATGTGGTAATTTTCCTGCATCTTTTACATTACCCTGTGTGCAGAAGGCAGTTCCTCCTGGACCTGCAGTGATTTGTGCTTCATAAAGCTCAGGACATGTCAGTGTTTGATTGGGCTTCTCCTTTTGTTGCCTTTACTGATTTTATCTGCCTCATGTTTCTTTCACAGCTGCTATAAAAGGTTTAAACAGTAATTATTTAAAGCAGCCCAGTGAAAAAGCACATGGAAGCAATGGAATGGGGCTTTATGTGGGCTGGTGATTCCTGTATCTGTTCTGTATGGTTTTATATAACATTAACTGGCTCCTAAAGTCTTTATTGTAAATTCTGGCATAGACTTGAGTTTCTTTTAATTCCTGGGTATTGAAAAAGTTGTTTGCAAAGTGGTGTCATGTAAATTCTTCAACTTCTGCCTGTCTGTCTTGCAGTGCCATCGGATTCACAGATCATTAGCCAGCCAGTTCAAATATGCCTTGGTGTGGGTAAGTGTTAGACAGCAACTGGAATATCCCTGTCCTCAGGTGTCTCTGGTCATCTCACCCTTCTCCCTGTTTTTTGCTTCAAAGGGGACAAGCACAAAGTACAGCCCTCAAAGAGTGGGCTTAACCCATATGATGGAGCATGAAGATGTCATTCAGATCGTAAAGAAGTAACTGCTGGTGCCTGGCCTTGTCTTTAATCACTGCAATTGGAACTGACCACATAAAAACAAAACACACATACACATACACACAAAAAAAAAAAAAAAAAAAAAAGGAAAAGAAAAAGAAAAAGGGTGATGTGTTCCAGAGCCAAGAAAGCTTCTGTGAAGCTCCTTCTCTTGGAGAAAGGCAGAAAATGAGGCTACTGTGCTTGCAGGTGGGGATGGGGAAGATTGCTTTCCATCTTGCAGCGTTTCAGGCCAAGTGATGTTTCTTAAAAATTTAAAAGGAGCTAGTTCTTCTAGGACACAGTTCCATAACCAGCAGTGTCCTGCCCCTTGTAGGGTTTGCACATGAATCCATGTGCATTTCCAGTGGGAAGTGTTTGTGTGAAAAAAATTTGGCCCTGTGCTTTGGGCTGAGAGAACATTGGTGATGCTTTGCTGCTTATCCATTCCCTTAATTTAAGCATTGATCTGAAACAGAATCAGAGCTCTCCCTCTCCTGCTTGCTGGACACATCTCTGCAGCTGAGACAACCCCAATTTTTAATGGTCCCACCTCGATTAACATTAAAATCTGGCACTCTTTGCCTCTCCATGGCCTTGCAGCGGGGTTTGTAGGACATCCTGGTCCAACTGGTACTGAGATGAGATGAGAAATTAAACTGGTAACGGTTAATTAGCCTGGCCAGACTGCGGTGGGGTATGATGGAAGGGCCGTAGTCTGGGGTGAGGGTTCACTTCTGGCATCTCACTCATCGAGGAGCTGCCTTGGGAGCTTCCTCCTTTGTTGGGCAGGAGTTGTCCTGCCCTTTAATCCCCAAGGTGGAGATCTCACCAACCATGCCTCTAAATTTCAGTCATGGCTCTTAGGAGCTCAAGGTACCACCCCATGCCATGAGTTTAACCCCAGCCCTGTTAAACATTGCTTGTCTGAATATTGTTCATCAGAAATCTGGGATTTTTTTTTAATCATGCTTTTCCATTGAATACTGTTGCTAAACAATTCAGAGTGCCTGATAGAGGACAGCTCTTGCCTTCTGGGATCAAGAGCTGCCAATAGCTTTTATTTTCTTTCATTGGAAAAGGGTTCGGTCTGATGTGGATGCAGAACTGTGAGGATGGGTGTGACACCTGTCTGAGCAGGGTTCCTCCCCTCCTCCCTGCTCCTCCCCACCCCTCACAACCTGATTGAGCAGAAATGGAAGGATTATTTTATTTGAGAAAATAAAAAGTTGTTATTTCATGTGAATGGTGGGTAGATGGCTTGGTGTGTTTCCTAACTCTCTTTTTTGCCTTTGGCCTCCTGAGGAATCCTGGATGCTGTCACAGGAGATTTAGGGAGCAGTAGAAGATGAAGTGGCTGGAAGAGACTGGTGATGGGAGATAAATAGATACTATACACAGTGCCCAAGCTAAGAAGGTGACTTTGAACTCTGTAAGTTCCTTTCCCTGTTCCTGGCTTTGTTCACAGCTGGAGTGCAGAGGAAATCCTGACCACGGAGGCAGTGAGTGGAGAACAAGCTCCAAAATTATCCACATTATCCCTGTCTGGCAGTGGAAAGCTGGCCCTTCCCGGTGTGAGCTGGGTGGGATGCTGTTCCAGCACATTAACTCACCCTTCCCATTTCCCATGAAGGTCACACAGGCAGAGTTGCCCTCACAAAGACTAATTTTGGTTTTGTTTTGTCCCTGGGTTTCTGATTTTTCCATCCAAATCCTGCAGCCTGCCAATTCTTGGCACAGAGCTGGGTAACCAGAACTGCTGACAGGGCTTCATCCTCAGCCCAGGTAGTGCAGGTGCTTGGTGTGAGGCTGAAATGCACAGTGTTACCTGCTAAATCCTATCCTTGAATAGCTGGTGCTACCTCAGTGTGGGCTTCAAATTGATTTTGGCATATCACTGTTAAAACCCCCTCTGCCTAATTAGCTTCATTTAGGAAAATGGGCATTTTATCCTGTTTAAAATGAACAGATACATGATTAAAATTGGAATGGGGATGAGGTAAAAATAGTTAAGCTAGAAAAAGCCAACTTCTCTTTTCAGGGAGAGTAGCTTTTTTGGCAGCAAGTTTATAGCTGCATTTGAAAATGCACCATTTAATTGCAGTATTCCTTCTTCCAGGAGCTTCCCTAATTGTTCTGCACTTAGGTTAAAAGCAGCAAACGTTGCAGACTGTGCTGTGAGTTTGCCTCCAAGAGATCTCCAAGTCCTGAAAAGACAAGATCTGAAGGGCAATGGGGAAATCTGTACTGCAGCCTCCTGAGGTTTATGGAGTTTGCAGCATTTCAGTGTTTAAAGGGGCTTATAAAAAAGGTGAGGAGGGACTTTCCACAAGGGCATGCACTGGCAGAAGTGGGAATGATTTTAACCTGAAAGGGGAGATACAGGTGAGGTGTTAGGATGAAGTTCTTCCCTGTGAGGGTGGTGAGGCCCTGGCACAGGCTGCCCCATCCCTGGAAATGTCCCAGGCCAGGGCTTGGAGCAGCCTGGGATAGTGGAAAGCGTCCCTGCCTGTGGCGGGGGTGGAATTTAATGAGCTTTGAGCTCTCTTCCACCCCAAACCTTTCTGGAATTTTATGCATTGACTAGAGCCCCTCACTGGGGAGCTGGTGGAGGGAAATATGATCAGAGTCTCGTTGTGTGTTGGCAGAAAGGCTCTGCAGGAGGGTGGGTGCAGGCAGGAGCTGTGGATTTGCCCCCAAAAGAGCAACACCCTGCATTTCTCTGCTGTAAGAGGAAAGCTTAGAGAAAACTGCCCTCAGCCATTCCCTTGCTCTTCCAGCTGCCTGCAGGCTCATTCATGCTGTTCCCAGGGGGCTGTGCTCATCCTGGCCCATCCCTGGGGCCGTTCCCCTGCCTGAGCACAGCCGTGCAGTGCTCCAGGTGTGGAGCAGGGTGTTCAGCTTCCCCACAGCCCATCAGCCACCCTGCATCCAGCGCTGCAACTAACGACAGCTCGAGGCGTGCTCTGTTTAAAACGCCTGTTCCAGGCAATCAAGCAGGTTTGATTGGCTGAACACTCCTCTTATAATTTAATTTAGTCAGGAATCGTTTGCAAGGTAATAAAGAGTGACTCTGCCTCCAAATACATTCATTTAATTCAATGAAAGATGGTTGCTGCGGCGGGCTCGCCTCAGCCAGCTCCCCTCACCCCATCACGGTGACATCTCAAAGTGCTGCTCAGGGCCGTATATAAGAGCCACGATCCACAGTGACAGCTTAATTGTCTCAAATGCTGACAAGGGTCACCCCAACCAGCCATCGTGAGTGGCACGGAGCCGGCTGGGGAGGCTGCGGAGAGGAGGATTTATGGCTGGCAAATAGTTTTGAATTCCTCTGGTTGCGCCTGCTAAATGATGAACCTGCCCCGAGGGGACTGGGGCTATTGATTGTAATTTGCAGTTAAGCCCTAGCATTCTGAGGAATCAGCATAATAAATACCCACCGCATTAAGGCTGGGACGTGCCTGCCTGCAGGAGAAGGAAGCAGAGGTTTTCCCGGCTTGGGTGCTGCAGCAGGATGCTCTCTCTGCCCCTGGCAGGTTCCATCACTGCAGGAAAATGGTCCCCAGATTGGTGGGATGCAGGAGCCCAGTGCTGGAATGGGGAGAATGGAGTGTTGTGAAGGCAGGTAGAGTGTCCTGCTCGTCCAGGGAGGAGAGGATGCTCTGGTATTTTTGGGATAATCGGTGTCTAGATCCCTGCCAGAACCTCTGCAGCTGGTTGGTCCCAGCCACCTTTGGAGAGGGGTGTGAGGAGGTGCATTTGTTCCTCACTCCCATGTTCTGTGATTTCTTCGTAACTTCCAGTGGTTTGGGGGAACCAGAATGGGTCAGGGCCATTTTCCAGCTGTTCACATCTGAGGCTCATCTACATCCTGGGAGGGATGTGGGACAGTCCAGCTGTGCCACCAGGGGTGCAAGGGACAGGGACCATGGGAGGAGTCCCTCCAGCCACTCTCTCCCCGCTGCTGCCCAGCTCTGTGAGGGAAGATCAGCTCCATCATGAGTGGAGATGAGAATAATAGCAGTCATCAAATATGCATCGGGTCCCTGGGCGCAGCAGCGATGGTCCTGCAGCTGCCAGGGGTGGGATGGTCCCCGTGGGGAGCGGGGCTGGAGCACTGAGAGCTCTGAGCCTGCCCCACACAGGGCCACTGGCCACCCCAGGTGAGTGGCTGTGGGTGTCCCAGCTGGGTGGCACCTCCCTTGGGCTCGCAGGTGCTGCTCTGCTGGAAAGGGACTTTGTGTGCAATGGTGGTTTTTAAGCAACCGCTGTTGTTCAGGTTCTCCCAGTCAAGGTGTGTGGTGTCCCCTCTCCTCTGCCTGTCCCTGCCTGTGCTTGCTGTCTTTATCCTCCCTTATCTCATCTAACTTCCCACATTCCCACTGCCCTCCAGAGCAGAGCGGCCTCCCCAGAACACTCCCTCCTTCCCTGGAACCCTCTACCCCATGTTTCCTACCACCCCTTCCCCACATTCCTTTTACCTCGGGGCTGTTTTGCCCCAGGAAAGCTCCTGGGCTTGGCTTTGGGACTGAGGTGATGGCACAGTGCTGTGACCTGGCTCCAGGGCTGCCAGCCAGCATATTCCTGGGTGCACGCCAGCATCGTGCCCAGCTGGTCTGTGCTTCCAGCATCTGCTCTGGCCTATCTCTTCCCATAACACCTCCCTCGTGGGGAGCAGGCAGCAGCTGGCAGGCAGGGATTGCCATGTATTGCTCATGTGCTGGGTCCCCATCCTCATTTTGAAAGCAGGAACTGGAGGGGGTGGAAATTAGCCAGGTGGGGGGCGTGATGGGTGCTTGGGGAAGCAAGGAAAGACCCCACTGTGCCTCGGGGGCTTGCAGGGCTGTGCTGCTGTCACATTGCTGGAAGCGTCCAGCTTCTCCCTATGCTCCCAGCATCCCTGGAGCAGTGACTGGAGTGACAAGATCTGTGGCTGGGCTTCTTCACCTGCTCACAGGTGTTTGAATGTGGATGAGTTCTGCAATGATGCAGAACTGAAGACAGAGAAGGGGATGTGGTGAGAGGTACTGCCACAACCAGGAGGTTGTGGTGCCTGGGCTGACTCCGTGGTGCCGGAGCACGGAGCTCCCGGGGCACGGCAGCGCCGGGGCCGGCGTGGTGTGGTGTGGTGGCACGGAGCCCTGCTCCGGCTGTAACTGGAAACAGGCTGTAAGCGGAGCCGGGGCCGGCTGGTGACCGCAGACCTGTCTGGAGACGTGGAGCTGCTGCCTCTGGAGCTCTGCCCGCCGATGCCGGCACTCCGAAGGTACAGTCCTGGGCAGCCGCGCGTCCTGCCGGGCTGGGGCGGGTGAACCCCCAAGGCCGAACCCTCCATCCCTTCCCTGCATCCGACCACAGGATGCACCCACCGCAGGCTGCGGCGGTGGGACCGGGGCTGCCCCGGGCCGTGTCCCTGGGGTGAGGCGGCTTTTTCTGCCTCACCCACGTGGCTGGAGACATTCAGGACAGATCTGACCAAAGGATGCTCTGGGTACCTTCTACCAGAGCCTTGATACCCATTGCCACCACAGAGACCCCTCACTTCCAGGTTTTACACCCTGGGTACCTCCTGAGCGCTGCTGCTGGATGCAGCCGTGCCCAGACACCCTGGAAGCAGCCACCAGGTGTGATGCTCCTCCGAACCCCTGCATTTACCTCCACCCCACTGCACCTGGACACAAAAGCCTCTTGGCCAGCTCTGCTGTGCCAAAGGCAGAGGTGAACCCTCTAGCCAGGATGAAGAATATGGGGAAGTGTTTTTGAGGTCTGGTATGAAAGGCAGCATCTGTGTGGGATGAAGCCCCCTCTCCCTTTATTCACTCCCTCCAAGAGCCCTTGTCATGGGCAGGGAGGCACAGCCATGGCAACAGCACGGGAGCTGTGCCAGGGCCCAGGGCACGGAGAGCACTGAGGGGCCGCTGCCCTGCCTGGGGGGACAGAGGTAGGGACCGTGGAAGGCAGTGGGGTGGTGGCAAAGGCTGCTACATGAGTGGTGGGATGCAGGGAGTGACCTGCACCAGCTTTTCACCAGCTGGGTACACCTTTGCTCTCTGCCAGCAGAGAGGGAAGGGCTGTGTCTGTTCCAAGGTGGTTCCCTGCCACATCGTGGTGCCCAGGCTGTGTGTGCCCATGCCAGGAGGAGGGGGTAGGGTGGTGGTGTGGGGCAGGCCCTGTCAGCCCCATATGGCTCAGTGGCCCTGGCAGACCTGTGCATGGACTGTGACAGTGCCAGGTAGGGCTCCTGCTGATCCCGTGTTTCTGATGCCTGCCAGGTGCCTCTCATCCCGCTCTGCCCACCCTGCACTCCAAAGCTGCCTCCATCCGTGCAGACCAGGCTATGTCTATCCCAGAAATTAATGCAGGGGGGAGGCAAAGCCATGGGATCACGGTGGACGCCACTCTGCTGTAGATACGGCAGGGAGGGACAAGGTTTGGGGACAACACAGTGCCAGGAGGTGCCAGCCTTTGGGCTCTTCTGATCTTGTGGGAGATCAATGGGTTCAGTCCAGCAACTGCTGGTGGTTCTTTGGTTCTGCAGCTGCTGCACAGCTGGATGCTTCTGTCTCCCCAAACACATCCCGTGTAAGGGGGTGCAGCAGGTGCTGGTCCTGCCCACACCAGCCCCACTGCTGCCTGCAGGTGATCCATGTGGGACAGCGAGTTCCCAGCGCTGCTGCTTAAACTTTGATGAGCTGCAGGAATCCAGGCCTGGCATTAACATTTGATGTGGTCACCCCATGCCTGGGCACGTGTGTGCGCAAACACGCCGCTGGCACTGCCGTGGGTCACACGTGTGGCACACACAACCCCTCTTGCCAGCTGTGTGTGGGCAAGTGTGGCACCCTGCACGAACCTGCCACCTGGCATGGCATGAGGAGTGTCCCTGCGGGCTCTGGGCTCCTCAGTGCTTCCCAGCACGGCTGTGGAATTTGGTCTGCTGTTGGCTCCTTCCCTTGTGTCTCTCCCCTTGGGTGTGTTCCCACTGCTACCTTGGGCTCTGCAGAATCGACGCCTCTCTCTTGGTGCTGTCATTTGGATTCACGGATCTCTGGGCTTCATCCATCTCCGTGCTGACTGGAGGAAGAGGCTGATTCTTCAGGGAGGGGCAGAGGAAGCCCCGAGGCGTGGCGAGGTGGCAGGGTCCCGTTTTGGGGTACCGGTGCTGCCCCCGCAGCGTCCCCCTGGGGGGATGTTCCCAGCAGCGAGGGCCCTTCCCTGCTCCTTCGGAAAAGTCTCGGGGCTGGCGTGGTGCATCCCTTACATAATTCATGCCTCCGCAAGCCTGGCGGTTGGGTTACAGCCGCATCGCAGCCACCGGCACCGCGCTGCCGACTCGCGGGGTGCGCGGGAGGCAGGAGCGGCTCCGCCGAGCTGCCCCGGGGCCGGTTCCACCGGCCCAGCGCCATGCCAAGCGGGCGGCCACCGGCGCCCGAGGGAACCGCGCACGGGCATGTGCCTCGCCAAAGCCGAGCTCAGGTAAACAGGCAGCCGGGGCAGGCGGCGGGGTCCGGAGCCGGGCGCTGTGCCGGGAGCAGGCGCCTGCCCGCACAGGGCATCATCTCCCAGGGCCCCGCTGGGGCCGGAGCATGAGCGCCCGACACTGCCAGGATGGCCGGCAAGAAAGGGGAGCCCAAAGGGAAGGCAGGAAAAGGGAAAGGGAAGAAGGGCAAGAAGGAGGATCCCAACGAGTCAGAGGATGGCTCAGATGCGGAGCTGCTGAAGGCAGAGGAGACGGAGCAGACGGAGGTGGTGGAGGAGGAAAAGGAAGAAAAGGAGGAAAAGGAGGAGGAAAAGGAAGAAAAGGAGGAAAAGGAGGAGGAAAAGGAGGAAAAGGAGAAAGATGAGGAGGAGGTGGCTGCAGAGGAGCCCAAGAAGGGGAAGGGGAAGGAGAAGAAGGGGTTGCCCAAGGCAGGAGTGGCAATGAAACTGGGCCGTGGGAAGAAGGTGCAGCAGGAGACGGAGGAAGGGGAAGGCGAGAGCAATGCTGCAACAGGCAAGAAGAACGTAAAGGGCACCTCCAAACTGGTGATGGGGCTGACAACCGACAAGAAGAAGAAAGGGGCCAAGGGTGCAGAGGCCAAGGGACAGCCCAAAGAACCTGTGGAAGCCAGCGCAGCTGTGGAGGAGGAGGCAGCAGCACCTCCGAAGGCCCGGGCAAAGCGAAGCCTCCGCAGCACCTCGAAGCTTTTCCTGGGCTTCAAGAACCTGGGGTTGCGTCGGCCCAAGAAGGGGCAGTTCAAGAACACATCCCGCTTCTTCTGGGGGCTGCATAAGCACAGCACCAAGAAGAGGAAGAAGAAGAAGAACAAGGCAGTGCTCAAGTCCACCTCCAACCTGATGATGCGCTTCAAGCAGGTGGGCAAGAAGAGGAAGGAGGAGGCCAAGAAGGAGGCAGCATCCAAGCCATCCTTTCTGCTGCTGCGGCGGGGCGGGCAAGACATCGAGAACGGCGCGTCGCTCTTCCGCCGGCGCCCGGAAAGGAAATTCAAGCCCCGGGCGCAGGTGCTGAGCAAGGCGGCCTCTGCCACGGGCTGGCTGGCCAGGAAGGTGCTTTCCCGGCGCGGGCGGCTGGTGGGGGGCAGCCGAGCGACTGACACGGCCTGGCTGTCCCGTATCGGTGCCAAGAAGCTGCCGTTCCCCGCGGAAGATGAGATCCTCAGGCACCGGGCCAACATGAAGCGGATCCCTGGCGGTGTGGGGCTGTCGGCGCCCGGCACTCCGCGGCAGGGCAGCATGGTGAGGCGGCCGTCCCGCCGGCGCTCCCAGCGAGCGGCCCAGGAGCCGCCGGCGCCGCGCTACGGCTGGGCCGAGGAGGAGAACGGAGCCCACGGCCCCCGGAGAGGCTATGGCAAGGAGGATGGAGGCTACGGCTCCCGCCGTGGCTATGCCAGGAAGGAGGATGGAGCCTATGGGCCCTGGCGCAGTCACCCCAAGGAGGAAGATGGAGAGTACGGCCCTCACCACGGCTACGCCGAGGAGGATGGAGGGTACGGCCCGTGGCACGGCTACAGCAGGGAAGAGGATGGAGCCTATGGCCCCCGGCACAACTACTCCGAGGAGGAGGAAGGCTACATGCAGAGCCCAGCCTACCCAGCAGGGTACGGCTTTGAGGATGCGGTGCCGACCCCCTACTCTGACTACCCCGGTTATGAGACAGAGGAGGAGTATGACTCCTACGGGGGATTTTGGGAGGACGGTGACCAGCCAGGGCACCCCTACGGCTACTCAGAGCTCGAGGATGAGGGAGTGTATGGTGGTGGGTCTCCCCTCAGCCTCTATGACCCATACAGCAGCGACCCGGAGTACGGTGAGGAGGCAGAGGGGCCCTTCGGCTACAGGGGGGACCCCTACGAGGATTTTGGGGAGTCCTTTGCCAGGGGGTACCCTGGGGGCGAGTACCCCGAGCATCGCATCCAGTACAGCGAGGGCGGGTGGGCGCCGCATGCCCAATCCTCCTGCAACCCCTACGCCCTGGGCCTGGAGGAGATCGCTGAGGGCGAGGAGCCCGAGGAGTGGGAAGAAGAGGAGGAAGAAGAGAAGGAGTATCCCTTTTCCATCCTGAGCGCCTCCTCGCTCCGGGGCATGCGGGAGACGCTCTCCTCCAAGCTCTCCCTCAACAGGAAATTCAGGCTCTTCCCCCGACCCCAGGTCAAGCTTTTCGGCAGGGACCGCCTGGACGTCCCCCTCCCGCCGTCCCCGCACCTGCCCGCTGCCCGAGACGAGGACGACTACGACGAGTACGAGCCGCCGCCGCCTCCGGCAGCCCCCGGCCCCGCGGCATCCCCGGCACGCCGGGTTTCGGCAGCGCGGGCGTGCGGGAGCCCTCTGGGCCAGTTCCTCCAGCGATCCCTCTCCATTCCTCCCAGCCGCCCGCTGCGAGGTGCCGAGGGATTTCGGGGGTCCCGCACCCCCCAGCCCTCCAACAGGCGCTCCAGCCGCAGGCTGGCGGGGATGGAGAACACCGGTTTGGGGAGCCGGGACCCTTCCCCACCGGCGGGGCCCTGGGGGCAGCCCCCGAGCCGGGAGCCGGGGGCTGCGCGCCGGCCGTCGCTCCGTAACCCCTTCGCCAACCCCGGGCGCTCCCCGTCACCGCCGCCCGTCCGTCCGCGGCCCGGCAGCACGCGGGGCGAGGGGCCACGGCGATCCCCGTCCCTCGGTGCCAGCCTCCGGCGCTTCGGCCCCGAGCCCCCCCCCCCGCCACCGGCCGCCCCCCGCTCACCGGGGCCGGGGGGGAGACGCCTGGGGGGGCCCGCGGCGGGGAGACCTCTGTCATCGCGCCGGAGCAGCCCCCCCGGGCTGCCGCTCCCCCAGGCCCGGCCCCCGCTTCCCGAGCCCCCCAGCAGGGCGGTGACGCCGCTGCAGCGCACCCCCTTCCTGGCATCATCGTCCCGCCCCGGCAGCCGCCGCCTCGGCCCCCCCGGCCCCTCCTGGGATGAGGAGCTGCCCCCCTGGCAGGGTGCCCCGAGGGGTCCCGCCGGGGTCCCCCCTCCGCCCAGCCCCGCTCCCAGCACCCCCAAAAGTTTCATCCAGCGCATCGGGCAGCCCCTTGCCGGGATGGCCCCCCACTCCCCACCTCCGAGGCCGTCTGCTGAAGTGGGGGGCCGCAGCCTTTCCAAGGGGCGCTCCGTGGGGCGCTCCGTGGCGCAGTCCCTGGCTTCGCTTCTCGTAAAAAG
The DNA here is from genome assembly GCF_049639895.1 of Pseudopodoces humilis. Lineage (NCBI taxonomy): Eukaryota > Metazoa > Chordata > Aves > Passeriformes > Paridae > Pseudopodoces > Pseudopodoces humilis. The sequence goes on from NC_142217.1 coordinate 15,817,487, forward strand.
CATAGCCTCTACCAAAGCCCCCTCATCCTCACCACCCACCCGCCATCCCTCCACTCGCTCGCCCTCCTTGCCCCGGCGCCCATCCCGGCTGGACGGGAGCACCCGCAGATCTCCGAGCCCACCCTCGGGGCGCCGGGGCTGGGCCGACGCCGGGCGCCCCATGCTCCCCTCCAACCCACGCGGCAACCGGAGCCCCTCACCGCCCCGTCGTGCCGCTTTCCCACCACCCCACGGGCGAGCCCCCGGCTCTCCGGCCATCCCCCGCCACGGCGCTCGCCCGCCGGGGCCGGCGGAGCCCATCGAGGGTGACGGGGAGGCCGGGGAGGAGGGCGCGGGGCGCTACGCGGTGGTGACGCCGCAGGTGCAGAGGTTGGGCTCCTTCCGGCGCGCATCCCGCATGTACAAGCAGCACTGGTCCAAGCAGCACGTCGTGCGGGTGCGGGAGATGCCCGACGCCTGGACAGCCGAGCAGGGTCTCCCCCAGCAGCCCACCCAGCGCGGCCGGCGGTGGGCGGGCCAGTGGGGAGCCGACATCGCCCGATATCTGTGCCAGCGCTCGCCGGCGGGCGGCTGGCGGGACAGGCACCCCTGGGCAGACGGGTACCTGGGCAGCAAGCAGCCCTGGCGCAGCAAGGTAACACCCGCGGGGAGCCCCCTCGGGGGGATGGAGCCGGGGGTGAGCTGGCAGCCGGCGGGACCCGGGACAGGGTGGCGAATTAAGGTGCCCGACGGCTCTCCCGGGCACGAAGGCATCCGTGCAGAGAGGGGTTTGCGGTGCTCAGGGTGGGGTAAATGGCTGCGGGTGGTCTGGGTGCTGGCGGGGGTCCTCCCGCGGGGAACAGACTGGAAAAGGGGATCATCACCGGTTGTGTGTCCCCCCACGAGCGGCCCCTCAGGGGACACTTGATTCTGGCGCATGGAAATGCAGAGACCCGATCCGGCGGGGACAGGCGCAGGTGGCACGGTGACCCTGCGGGGTGTCCGCTTTCCTGCCCACCGCCTGGCCAGGGGCCAGCGCAGGCTCCCGTGTGACACCTGGCCTGAGTCACCCCTGCGCGTGGCCGGGGGGAGCAGCCTCAGCCCCCTTCCATCACCTCCACTGAAGGTGATGCCATCCCCTCCCGGTGAGCGGGACCGGGATTCTCAGGACCAGGTTTTCCTGGGACCAGCCCCAAGGTGGCCTTGGTGCCCTCACGTTTCTGTGTTCCGGCGCTGCCGCTCTCACCTGACACACAATGCTCTTTGCCGGGGGACTGGTTTTGGGGCTATGAGGTGTTTTCTTGGGGTTCCTGCCATCACTGACTGCATGTCCCATGGTTTGGGGGTCACAGACGGTGTTTTGGGGTGGTGGTGGTGAGTGGGTGGGATGTCTGAGGGTGCTGGCACATCCCTGCCATGGTGGGGTGGTTGCTCCATGCAGATGCAGTCACTGTGCAGTCTGCCCATCATGCGGTACCAGGAGCCACAGGAGGAGGATGGGCTGGAGGACATGACCCAGCTGGAGTGAGTGTCCCTGTCACACCATGACTCAGTGCTGTGGGGGACAGTGGGGCTGCAGCTCCCAACCTCATACCTGACCCTGCTATCCCACCCCATCCCAACCCAACATGGGCTTTGCTTCAGCCTCCTGAGATGCTGAGGAGACTCTGGGGACAGCAGACACTCCCTTGTCCCTGTGTCACCCCCTAATTCAGCCTCTGCTTCATGCCAGGGACCTCCAGGAGGCTGCAGTGCTGAGCAACATCCGGACGCGGTTTGAGCGCCAGCTCATCTATGTAAGCTTAGGGGGACACAGCATCCCCCAAAGACTGTATGTGTGGGGTCTCTGGGGAGCCATCATCCCCTGAGAGCTCGCAGCCCCACCTCTCTCTCTGGCAGACCTACATCGGCAGCATCCTGGTGTCGGTGAACCCATACCGGCTCTACAACATCTACGGGAAGGAGCAGGTGCAGCAGTACGAAGGCAGAGCCCTGGGGGAAAACCCGCCGTGAGTACCAGGCTGTCCCCAAATGCCCCGTGGGGATGGGGTCACTCCCACCCTCCATCCCCCACCCTTGGGTCCCGCAGCAGACCCTGGGGAACCTTCAGTCCCTGGGTGCTAGAGCAACTGTGTCTGTGCTCGGGGCACTTTGGGGGGTCCCTGTGCGGGGCCAGCGTGGCACAACACCCCCCTTGTGCTTCTCCCCACCCCAGGCACCTCTTTGCCATCGCGAACGTCGCCTACTCCAAAGTGATGGATGCCAAACACAACCAGTGTATCGTCATCAGGTGGGACATGGCTGTCCCCACACACAGCCCCCCTAATTAACACCACCCTAATTGCTGGATCGCTGCCACCAGCCTGTCTTGGCCCCAGGGATGGGGTGCTGGTAGAGGTTTGGGGTGGGCATCCCTTGCTTGAGTGGCGATGGCCCCAGCCATGCCCCCACTCTGTGTTTCAGTGGGGAGAGCGGCTCAGGGAAGACCGAAGCCACCAAGCTGATCCTGAGCTACCTGGCAGCTGTCAGCCAGAAACGCAGCGCTGCCCCACAGGTGAGGACATCCCTGAGTCCCCATGTCCCCATCCTCTTCTCCCACCTCCCAGTGCTCTCTTCCTCACGGCTCTGCTGCTCTCTCCTTGTCCCAACGCTTCCACCTGGACCATGGCAGATAGAGGTACCAAGGGGACACGTGGGCTGGGATGGTTCAGGGGGACAGAGAATCGTGGTGGCATCTTGGCCATGGCACCCCAGCTGCAGGGGAAAGGCAGGAGGGACAGCAGGAAATCAGTGCATGCACAGGGATGGAGTCTTTGTGTTCTCTCACATCCTCATTTAACCTGGCTGTGGTGCACACCTCCAATTTGGGCACCCACGAGTGTCTGCATGGAGCATGGGGTGGCAGGGGGGGTGGCAGGGTGACGAAGGGGCTGCCCTAGCCTTGGAGATGTCCCGTGGTGTGTCGGGTGCCCAGGCTGACCCCCCCAGCTCTCCCCATCACCACAACAGATCCTGGAGGCGACCCCTTTGCTGGAATCCTTCGGCAACGCCAAAACCGTGAGGAATGACAATTCCAGCAGGTTTGGGAAATTTGTGGAAATCTTTCTGGAGGAGTAAGTAATGCTGAGTAACATCTGTGTGTGGCTGCTCCCACCCTACGTCCCCTGCTGCCCCGGGAGTGTCCAGCCCAACCCAGCCCCTTGTCCCTTGGCTCTGGGAGGACACATGGGACAAACCTGGTGTTGGAAAGGTGATGGCACCCGAGGACAGGTGGCTGTCCCTGGGGTAGGGATGCCGTGACTTGGCTGGCACCTTGACCATTCCCAGCTCCCACCCCTGTCCTCATATCCCACCCCATCCTCTCTCAGCCCCACTGATCCTGACAGGGTGTATCACCCCGGGGTGCAGCGCTCCAGCCAGGTGCAGACTACTCTCCCTGCCCACCTGTCCCTGGTGGGGCATCTGGGGAGCAGCACTGAGCTCCCATTTTGTTGGGGGACATTGGGGCATGGGTGGAAGCGTTGGGGGGCACAGCCCCTGCCCACACCAAGGTTTCCAACCGGGTGCCCACTCTCACCCCTGCAGCGGTTTGATCTGCGGTGCCATAACCTCGCAGTACCTGCTGGAGAAGTCCCGCGTGGTCTTCCAGGTGTGTGCTGAGGGGGTCCTGGGCTCTGCCCCTCACTCTGCCCCCTCTGCCACTCCCTCCCCAGCTCTGTCCTCTGCTCTCCAGGCTAAGAGTGAACGCAATTACCACATCTTCTATGAGATGCTGGCAGGGCTGCCGTCTCAGCAGCGGCAGCGGTACTGCCTGCAGGGCGCTGAGACCTACTACTACCTGAACCAGGTAGTGTGTCCCCTCCCCAGCCCGCCCACAGCCCGATTTCTGGGGTGCTCAGAACCTCAGGGTGCTGGTGGGTTTCTGAGCCTTCAGTGCGTGGGTGAGGAGGATGCTCAGGGCAGGGTGAGCCCCCATGCTGGGTGCTGACGCCCCGCCCCGAGACCCACTGATGGACTGAGAGGGTTGTGCCAGGGTGGGAACTGTGAGATTCCTGGCAAGGATGATGCTGAGGATTTCCGCCGGCTGCTCAACACCATGGAGGTGCTGAACTTCAGCGTGGAGGAGCAGAACAGCATCTTCCGCATCCTCTCCTCCGTCCTCCACCTGGGCAACGTCTACTTTGAGAAATACGAGGTGAGCTCCACGGGGAGCCGAGCTGTGCTCCTTGGGCACAGTTTGGGATGTGGCAAATGGGGGATCACCCCATCCCACGGCATCTCTGTGTCCTGCAGACCGACTGCCAGGAGGTCGCCACGGTGGTGAGTGCCACGGAGATCCGGACGGTGGCTGAGCTGCTGCAGGTGTCCCCTGAGGGCCTGCAGAAAGCCATCACCTTCAAGGTGACGGTGAGTGCAGGGGGCACAGGCTGGGAGGGGGTCTCTGGTCCCTGGGGACCGTGGCTGATATTGCTGAAACTCCATCATGCCATTTGCCAACCAGGAAACGCAGCGGGAGAAGATTTTTACACCTCTGACTGTTGAAAGTGCCGTGGATGCCAGGTAGAGGGAAGGGGGCTGCACTGCAGGAGGGTGTGGAGGGGTCAGGGATGGCAGGGGAAGTGAAATTCCAGCTGGGAAAGGGGATGATCAGGTCCCCCAGTGTGGATTAGACTCTGTGGTGATTAAAACTGATGCTGTGGTGGCTGCAGGCTGTGGCAGTGGAGTACTCTGATGCCATTCCAGAGCTCCAGCACTCTGCTCATCTCTCCCCTTCCCAGGGATGCCATTGCCAAGACCCTCTACTCCCTGCTCTTCGGCTGGCTCACAGACCGCATCAACAAGCTGGTGTACCCACGGCAGGAGGCCCTCTCCATCGCCATCCTGGACATCTACGGCTTTGAGGTGAGCAGGATTCATCCCACCTCTGTCCTGGCTCAATCCCAGCTCCATCCTCCCAGGCTCCATGAATCTTCCTTCTCGCAGGACCTCAACTTCAACAGCTTTGAGCAGCTGTGCATCAACTATGCCAACGAGTATCTGCAGTTCTTCTTCAACAGGATTGTGTTCCAGGAGGAGCAGGTGGGGCTGGTGGGCAGTGCTGGGCTCTGCCCTGGTGCTGGGCTGGGGACACAGGGCTGACCTGGTGCCCACCCTGCAGGAGGAGTATCTCCGGGAGCAGATCGAGTGGAAGGAGATCCCCTTCAGTGACAACCAGCCCTGCATTGACCTCATCTCCCAAAAACCCTACGGCATCCTCCGGATCCTGGATGACCAGAGCTGCTTCCCCCAGGTGAGGGGCTGCCTGATGATGAGGTGCAGCCAGCACTGGGAGGTCACTGTGGCTGGGGAACCAGCAAGGCCCAGGGCCGCTCTTCTCCTGGGCTGTCCTGGACTAGCTGGGAACAGGTTCCTCCAGGCTGGATAAGCCCAAATCATGGAATCACAGAATGGTTTGGGTTGGAAAGAACCTTGGATATCACCTTGTTGCAACGTGCTGCTGAATGTCCTGAGCCGTGTGTCATTCCTGTGTCCCTTCCCAGGCCACTGACCACACGTTCCTCCAGAAGTGTCACTACCACCACGGGACAAACCCGCTGTACACCAAGCCGAAAATGCCACTGCCCGAGTTCTCCATCAAGCACTATGCAGGGAAGGTGACCTACCAGGTGTGTGGCATTGGGATGTCCAGCAGGGAGGGTTAAAGAGGAGGTTGGTCCTGTGCCAAGGAGAGAAATGCATCTCTGGGGGTCTTACTGGGGTCCTGGAGCTCCTTGCCTCACCCTGTCACCCTGCCAGGCTCCTCACATGAGGTTTTGCTATTTGCCAGGTTCACAAGTTTTTGGATAAAAACTACGACCAGGTCCGTCAGGATGTGCTGGACCTGTTCATCAGCAGCAGGACCAAGGTAGGGCCCTGCTTGGTGCTGGCTCTGCAGTGACACTGGGCATCAATGGTGCCCTTCCAGACATCCCTTTCCATGTCCCCAAGTGTATCCCCACAGCTGGTGAAGCCCAGGGGGACCAGAAGCAGAGGATGACTCTGGCTTCACCCATGGGATCCTCTGGGCTTTGACCCCTCAAGCACTTGGCACAAACAGGGACATGGGCTGCTGCTGTGATTTGTATTATCCATTTCCTCATCCCCATCCCTATCCAGCCACAATTAGGGGATGCATCTTGCCCAGGGCTGGACAAAAAAGGACTGGCCAGGCCGTGAAGAGGGTGTGGGAGAGCTGCATCATCCCGGCCACCTTCCTCTCTAACCTTTCCTGTCTCCCCAAGGTGGTGGCCAACCTCTTCTTCGGCCATGCCCAGGTGTTGGCCCGGCAGAGGAGCCTCATCAGGAGGAGCAGCACCAGGACAAGGCGGTACAAGGCTCCAACCGTGGCTGCACGGTTCCAGCAGTCCCTCCTGGAGCTGGTGGAGAGGATGGAGAGGTCAGGGTGGGCAGGGTGGGCAGCCAGGCCGTCCACCGGGCTGTTGGCAACTGGACCTGAGCCTGAGGTGGCTGGGCTGGCTTTGTCCCCCGTTCCCTGTGGCTGACAGGGTCACTCTGTCACAGGTGCAACCCCTTCTTTGTGCGCTGCATCAAACCCAACAACAAGAAGGTGAGAGCCGGGGCTCTGCTGTGCTGGTGCCTGTGCTTCCTGCCCCGCTGGCACTGGGAGTGTCGTGGGCACACGGTAGCTGGGGGTTTGCCCCTGCAGTTGCTGATGCTTCTCCCCATCCCCACCCCAGGAACCAGGGCTGTTTGAGGCCGACGTGGTCAGGGCCCAGCTGCGGTACTCGGGGATCCTGGAGACCATCCGCATCCGCAAGGAAGGCTTCCCTATCCGCATCCCCTTCCTCGTCTTCATCGACAGGTGCCTGAGGGCTGCAGGTTGGGCACTGCCATTCCAGCGAGGAGAGACCACAGAGTTTGTGGTGTTTTGGGGGGCAGGATCTGAGTTAGGGTTCCCCCACAATGGGAGCTGGGAACCCCTCATGCCAACACACAGCTCTGGGAGAAGCTGCATCTCCAGGTGCAGTGTCTGTCACCACAGGGAGGGTCTGTGCTGGTGTCCCAGCGGGGCCCTGTGTGGTGACAGTGTCATGGGCTCACCCAGGTATCGCTGCCTCGTTGATATGTGGTCCAATGTCATTCCCAATGGAGCCAACTGTGTGGAGATGCTGAGGAGCCTCTGCCCTGTTAACCCCAGCATGTACTACGTCGGTGTCACCAAGGTACTGTCCCGGGAGGGGGCTTGGTTCTGGTGATGCCCTGGGTGTGGTGGCCAAGGCGGGGAGCTCATGGCCTCACCGCTGCTCCCAGCTCTTCCTGAAGGAGCAGCTGTACCAGGCACTGGAGAGCAAGCGAGCCCGTGCCCATCACCTGGCCGCGCTCACGCTCCAGCGCTATGCTCGCACCTTCTTCATCAAGCGCCGCTTCCGCTCCCTCCGCCGCAAGATCGTCCTCCTGCAGAGCCGGGCAAGGGGATACCTGGCCAGGTGAGTGTCCCTGGGCGTGGCGGGTGGGCACTGCTGGGTGGCAGAGGTGACGGGTGCCCTCCTGCAGGCAGCGGTACCGGCGCATGCGGCGCACGCTCATCAAGTTCAGGTCACTGGTGCACATCTACGTGAACCGCCGGAGGTACCTCAAGGTGAGGTGGGGCCTGTCACATCCCAGGGGGCCCAGGGGACCTGCTGCCACCCTGCTGCATGTTCACTGGTGGCTCTGGAGAGGACACAGTGGCATCCCCAGACCGTGAACCCCCCCACGTGCCACCTCCTCCGTGTCGCATTGGGTATGGGCAATGCCTTTTCGGGGTGACAACCCTGCTGATGTTGGGGAGGGGTTAATGGCAACCCAGGGTGCTGTAATGCCCCAGAGCCTCCCTTCCCCCGGTGGGACTCAGCACAGCTGCTCTGCTTGCAGAGGAAGGAGGATGCTCGCCGGCGGGCCGAGGAGGAGAAGGAGAGGATGAAGCAGGTAAAGATGTGTGGTGGGAGCACACGTGTTGCTGTGCCCTCATCCCTGCCCATCCCCGTGCTCCTGGTACCCGGGGCGCTGGGGCAGGGACCAAAGCGTGCACATCCCTGTGCTGCTGGCAGGAGCTGACGCGGAGGGAGGTGGTGGATGTCACCCACCTGGAGATCCCGGCCGAGCTGATGGGGCTGCTGGAGGCCGCTGCAGGTGAGCGGATCCCGCACCCCCATCGTTCCCAGCCCCTCGTTCCCCCCGCCACGGCCGTGCCGTAGCTTCCCGCTGTGCCGCAGCCGCTCGGGAGGTGAATGCCGGCTGCGTGGTGCTGGTGCCGCCGCCGGCGCTGCAGCCCGACCCCCAGCTCACCCTCCCGCTCGACATCAATGACTACCCCATGGCCAAGTACGTGCGGGGCCACTTCCAGGTAAGGTGGGCGCCGCGGCCCGGCGGAGGGGAGCTTTTCCCGACGGGCAGACAGCTTTTGGGGAGTCCCTGGCACCCCGGTCACGGTGCAGCAGTGAGGTTCAGGGTCCCCGTGGTGGCTCCCCGCACTCTCCCACCGGGCTCTGCCGCGGCTTCCACCCTGGGGACACCACGGGTAGCAAGAGAGGCTGGATCCGGGGTGGCTGTGGTGCTGTGGGGAGCTGGCTGCCACCTCCCTCCCTCCCCGTGGGTTCCTGTCGTCTCCAGAGGCCGGGGGGACCCTGCTGAGGTTATCGGAGAGAGACCCGCTGAGCCCTCCTGGACGCCCGACGCGGGGCGGATCCGGAACGCTGGGGCGGGAGACCAGGTCGCTTTGCTCCCGGGACCCCGGCCCCACCCACGGTCACTTTGCCCCATTCCTCTTCCTCATCCCTGTTTTTGCCTTGTGTTTCCCAGTCCCCAGCATCCTGAATGACAGCACCGGGCCTGGATGAGGCTCTCAGCCTTGCCAAGGTGTTGGCAAAGAACCACAGAATGGTTCGGGTTGGGAGGGACTTAAAGTCCATCCAGTTCCACCCCCTCCGATGGGCACGGACACCTTCCGCTAGACCAGGTTGTCCCAAGCCCCATCCAACCTGGCCTTGAACGTTTCCAAGGATGGGGCAGCCACAGCTTTTCTGGGCAATGCGTGCCAAGGCCTCACCACCCATCTCCGGTGCTGCTGGCACAGCCTGAGCCCCTCCCTGCCCCACTCCCAGGAGGCTGCTGGCCCCATCCTTCACCCCAGCCCTTTGGCAGCCCCACAGCTTCCACCCAGCATCAACACCACGCTCAGCACCATGGGCCAGCCCCTCGTGGCCAGAGGCTGTCCCCAGGTAGCCATGGGTGCGGGTGTCACCGCAGGAACCGGCATTTGGGATGCTGACGGCCCCACTGAAAGCCCCCCTCACCCGGCTGGATGAGGAGCTGTGCCACGAGGCTCTCAGCCTCTTCCAGCTGGTAGGTGGGACAGCCCAGGATCCATCACCAGTCCCCTGCCTGCTCTGTGCCCGGGGTCAGAGGGAGGACCTGGCTGTCCCTGTGGCAGATCCTGCGGTTCATGGGGGACCCGGGGCTGGGCGGCCCTCAGGAGACCCTCTTTGGCAACTACATCGTGCAGAAGGGGCTGTCGGTGCCGGGGCTGCGGGATGAGCTCCTGGCACAAGCTGCCAACCAGGTCTGGAGGAACACCAACGTCAACAATGAGGAGCGGGGCTGGCTGCTGCTGGCCACCTGCCTCAGCGCCTTCCCCCCGTCCGCTGCCTTCGACAAGTACCTGCTCAAGTGAGCTGGGGATGGGCTCTGGGATGGGGAATGGTGACAGCTGGGACCCTCAGGAATACACTGGTGCTCGTGCACTGCTGGGGCTTTTCAGGGCTCTCCTGGCACCTATGGCTGAGGAGGCTGCCTAGACCCCAACAGGCACGCATGGCCAGGTCCTGTTGGGAATGCTCTGAGGTCCCTTCAGGATCCCTCTGGCCAAGTTGGCATATGGGCCCATGTCCCTCTAGGTTCCCCAGGGCCAGCCTGGCACATGTGCCCAGTGATACTGGCCAAATCCCACTAGAGATGCTCTGAGATCTCTCCAAGATGCCTTGAGCCAGCCTGACACACATACCCGGGATTCTGCCAAGATCCCTCCAGGGATGCTCTTAATCCCTCTGTGGCCCCCTGTCCCAACCTGGCACACATGATCCTGCCCACGCTCCCCTGCAGCATCCTCCCTTCCCCACAGGTTTGTGTCTGACTACGCCTTCGCTGGCTACAAGCCGGTGTGCCAGCGCAAGCTGATGCACGCCATGGCCCGCTCCCAGCTGGGCGCCGCGGCCGCCCGCACCTTCCCCCCCTCGCTGCTGGAGTGGACGGCGAACCGGCGGCAGGCCAGCATGGCCCTCGACCTGCACTGCTTCAACGGTGCGGGCAGCGCGGCGCTGGCGAGGGTCGGTCCCACCGTGACCGCCCTCGCAGGCAGGGGGGGACTGGTGGCACCCGCTGACCACCCGTCCCTCCCCAGGTGACCAATTCTCCTGCCCCATCCACTCCTGGAGCACAGGCGAGGACCTGGCAGGGGATGTCCTGAAGCACAGGTAGGTGCTGGCTTAGCACCCACCCACCCAGCGGGTCACGATGTCACCTGGGGATGTCTTTGGTGTCCCCAGGATGTGGGAGCCCGAGGGCCCAGCTCATGGGCAGGGTGTCCCTGTGGAGCCTGTGCCCGTCCCCAGTGTCTGGCTGTTGGCAGAGGGCTGGCGGAGGGCTGGCGTGGCTGGTCCGTGGCGATGAAGGCGGGTGCCCAGTGGGCTGAGCTGGCTGGACATGACTATGTCCTGGACCTTGTCTCCGACCTCGAGCTGCTGCGGGGCTTCCCCAGGCAGAAATCCTGCTTCCTCATCGCATGGGATGGGAGCGAGAGCCACAGCAGGGACAGCCGGCCGTAGGTACCCGGGCAGGGATGGGTGCCCCACTGTGGGGCTGGATGGGTGCTGGTAGGGGTGGGTGGGTTCCTGAGGGGAAACCTGGCATCCAGTGGGTGCTCGATGAGAGCATCCTCCCTCTCCGCAGGGTGCTGGGACACGGATTTGATTTGGATGAAGTGCCTCCTCCCCCAGCTGTGAAAGCCCCCACACTGCCCTCCATAGAGACGTATCACCCCCATGGTAGGGCATCGTTCCCCCCCAGCTCCTGCCCCCCAGTGTTGTGACAAAGCCCTGCCATGCCAGTGGTTCATGCCTTGTCCCCTGACAGATGGGGAATTGGGGGAGCCACGCAGCCAGAAGGGTCTGGACCGGTACCTGGACAGTCTCTTTGACCCCGTGCTCTCCTACGGCAATGGGGTGAGAAGGGTGTCCCCCTGCCTGAGGCATTTGGGGCGCAGGTGGCTTGGCCACTGTGCCCTGACACCTGTCCCCCAGGAGCTGGAGAAGCCATCCATCCTCTCGCAGAGGCTGAAGGGAGGAGGTGGCGTGGGAGGGGGGAACAGTGGCACTGATGCCAACCGGAGCGAACCTCCCGTAGCTGCAGAGATGCGTCAGCCGAGGGGTGAGCGCCTCGAGCACCCCACATCCCCACCCAGCTCCCTGCCTCAGTTTCCCTGTCTGATCCCTGCACCCAGCACCCCACAGCTCTGACTGAGCTCTCCTCTTTGCTGTCACAGGCACAGAGCCGGACCCATCCCCACAGTGCCGGGCAGATGTCAGCCAGCCACCCAGACCCTCGGTCAGTGCCATGGGGCCAGGAGGGGTCGAGCCCCTTCTCTGCTTCAGGGCACCTCTTTGGGCCAGCCCCTGAGGCTGGGAGCACTGGAGGTGCCAGGTGTTGATAGCATCGTGTCCCTTGCAGGGCAGAGCGGCAGAGGGGACGCCAGCCCATGTCCCCCACCCCCGGCCATACTCACAGAAGGCCGGTAAGGGGTCCCGGTGCAATGGGGTGGCCACAGGGGCTCGTGGCACTGAGCCAGGGCCCCTGAGCCGTGTGCTTGGCTCTGCAGCAGCCGTGGGCCAGCGGTGGTCGGGAGAGCCAGTGCAGCATTCCCGGCTCAACTCGGAGCACTTCCCGCGGCCCACGCACGACATCCGCAACATCATCCGGCAGTGCCAGCCAGCCCCACGCAGCTCCCAGCCCCACAGGTACACAGCTGGGCCCCCAGCCAAGCCTCGCACTTCTCCTGCCTGGGGGTGCACGTGCTGGTCCTGACACCGGGGTGTAGGGAATGATGGGGTGTAGGGAGTGATGGGGTGTAGGGAGTGATGGGGTGTAGGGAATGATGGGTGCACTGAGTGATGGGGCTGCAGGTGGTGTCAGGTACAGGGAATGCCGGGGTTCAGCTGATGCTGGGGTTCAGGTGATGTGGGATGCTGTCTCGGCAGCAAGCTCTTTGGGAAGAAGCTGGACCCCCACGAGGAAGCCCTGCAGATCCTGAAGGAGCAGCTCTCAGCAGCCCGGGTGCCATCAGCTGTGGTAGGGATGTGGCTGTCCCCGTGTCCCCCTGACCAGGCTGGGGGTGTCACTGGCACTGACCACAGCCCCTCTGTGCCCCACAGGGGCCCAAGGAGGTGGTGGCTGCGGTGAAGCCGGTGCCAAGTGCCAGGTACCAGCTGCGAGCACCCACAGGGCGTCCTGCAGCCACAAGACCCCCAGGTATTGCTGGGCAGAGCTGTGGCCCTGGTGGGACCACGGTGGAGTGAGGCACTTTGCCCTCCCAGTGGCACAGCTGCTTCCCGTGCCTCAGTTTCCCCAGGTGGAGGCAGCTGTTGGTGGTTCCCCCTGGGGATTGCAAAGCTTTCTGTCCCTTTGCAGTTTTTGTCTCACGGGAGCTCCCGTCCGAGGCGCAGCAGGTCCAGACCCAGCTGCACCGCAGCTGCAGCGAGGACTTCTACACCTACCACAACGTGCCCTGGAAAATATTCATCCGGAAGGAGGTACAGATTATGGGGACACTTGGTGACAGGTTGGTGCCAAGGTCCTACTGGAATAAGGGGGTTTACACCCAGCCCTGGTCTCTCTCCTGGCAGGTTTTCTACCCCAAGGACAGCATCAATAACCCACTGCTGCTCGACCTCATCTTCCGGCAGGTGAGGCACCGAGCTGGCCCCGCAGCCCCCCGGGATCCCCTGGGACATGGGGTGTTCCCCAGTGGGGTGATGATTTACTCATCCCACTGTGGCCATCTGCCTTCCCCTGCTGAGCTGCCGTGGAGGAGCTGAGGCTGTTGCAAGCTGGGGTTGCAGGGATTTTTGCTCCTCACCCCCTTTCCCAGATCTTCAATGATGTGCTGTCTGACACCTGCATCCGGATCAGCCAGGAGGAGCGGCTCCGCCTGAAATCCCTCTTTGGTAACCCTGTGTCCCTCCTGGGGGCTCACACCCAGCCACTCTTGTGCCTCTCCTCATCTCCCGGCTATCTCCAAGCCATGACTGGCTCTGCTTAACTCTGGATAGTTTTGCCTCCAAAAGTAATGACCCCTCTGTAATTTAGTGCTCCACAACATCACAAGTGTCAGGTCTCAGCCAGCTGCTTGGGGGACACACATCTGTCTCTGCAACAGTCCTGCCAGGCATGGGCAGGGCATGAGCATCCCTGCTTTTGCTGGGAACTCTGTGCACATCCTCTCCAGGAATGGGCTGCTCACAGAAGGCGTTTCCCCCTCCCCACAGCGGAAAACAAGCTGGACTCCTTCAGCCCCGTGGCCACCGAGGATGTCAAGAGGGAGATCATTGCTGCAGCCCGGGATGGCTGTGAGGTGTACTTCTCCCGCCTCTTCCCTGCCACGGTGAGGCTCCAGCCGTGGGGCAGCTCAGCACGGGGGGCACTGTGTCACCGTGCCCCTGGCTGAGCCGCTGTCCTGGCCCCACAGGGCAGCGTGGGGACGGGTGTGCAGATCCTGGCCGTGTCCCACACTGGCATCAAGCTGCTGCGGGTGGTCAAGGGCACCAACGTCCCCGGGGAGCAGCTGCGGGTGCTGCGGGCCTACAGGTAGGGGTGGCCAGGGTGGGGTGGGTACCGTGGGTGCCACAGGTTCCGGATGCTTCAGCCTCTCCTCGCCCTGTCCCAGCTACCCCGACGTGCTCTTCGTGACCACTCCATCCAGGAACATGCTGGAGTTCAACCTGCGCAGCGAGAAGCTCATCCTCTTCTCCCCCAAAGCCCCCCAGGTCAAGGTCATGGTTGACCACTTCATCACAGAGCTCAGGAAGGTGGGGGGGTGCCCTGGGGCCAGGGTGGGTTTGTCCTGGGGGTCAGACCCTGCCCGTGTGCCTGCCTTTGGGGGGCTGGGGTGGGCAGGGGACTGTGGCTGGATTTGGGAGAATGGTTCTGAGGCTGTGGGTGCTTGAAGTCCCTGTGCTGGGTGGGGTGTGGGTGTCCCTACGTGCATGGGCTGTGCCAGACCCCCTGTGCCCAGGATTCCCAGTATGTGGTGGCCGTGAGGAACTACAGCCCGGAGGACAGGGGTCAGCTCAGCTTCCACAAAGGGGACATCATCCACCTGCACTCACTGGAGCACCCTGAGAGAGGTGAGGGACCCCCCAAAGCCCCCCATGCCAAAATACCTTTGATGGGAGACACAGGGGCAGTAGATTGATGGCTTGCCCTGCCGAGGAGGTGGCTGTGCTCTTGCTTTGCATCCTGTGACAGCCTGTGGTGTCCCCATGGTGTCCCTGCAGACTACTACTATGGCTGCGTGGTCCGCAAGAAGGTGATGTACCTGGAGGAGCTGAAGACAGGCACCCAGGATTTTGGTGGGTGCCACATTGTCCCTGTGTGTGTCCCTGGTGTGCCCTGAGCTGCGTCCCTTCCTGGGTCTGGGGCACAGTACGGGGTCATGCCTCTGTCACCACTTGGCAGGATGATTTGGGGTCTTTTTGGGACCGATCTGATACAGGGAGATGCTCCCCTGCAGGTCCCACCCTGGTACCACCCACGTCCCTCAGGTGACAGGCTTTGTGGCCCTTGGTCTATACCTTTCCTTGAGTGATGCCAAACTGCAGCTGCTTCCAGCCAAAACCCACGTCCAGATCCCTGAGAAGGGCTGGGGGTGCAGAGGCAGGAGGGAGCAGGCAGAGAATTTTAGGGGTGAACCCACGGCTGCCAGCCTGGGGCCATCCCCACCATCTGTCCGGCACAGGGTGGAAGTTTGGGGCCATCCATGGCAGGTCAGGGCTCTTCCCTGCCGAGTACGTCCAGCCCGTCGCGGCGCCCGACTTCGTCCATTTGCCTGCGGAGAGGAAAGAGGAGCCCAGGGACAAGCAGGGCAAGGTGGCGGCTTCAGCGGCTGTGGCTGTGGCCGTGGCCTCCACTGCTGCTGCCCAGGAGCTGGACAGGAAAACAGAGGTGGGTCCTGGCCTGGGGCTGTCCCCCGGAGCTGGCTGTGCCCGGTGCCCACTGCCCCGCTCCGCAGGTGTCCCCAGCCGGTGCCACCTTTGCGGAGGGTCCAGAGGGAGACGGTGTCGAGCAGCTCAGGGATGTCACCGGGGCCTGTCCCATGCTGGCCTTTGCCCAGCGGCATTTCCGTGCGGCACGACGTGGGACCACGTGAGTGTCCAGCGGTGGGACAGGGATGTGCCATGGTGGAGACACCTGTGCCCACCTGCTCCCTTGTCTCTCCACCAGGGATACCCGTGGGATGAAGATGCCAAGCGTGCTAGAGATGCTGACGTTCACCAAGGTATGGGCAAGTGGAGTCCTGGGGTGTCCTGCTGTCACCTGCAGCTCCCTTTGAGGTCCCAGCAGGGTGACAGAGCTGGCTCTCTCCCCACTGCTCCAGATTCCTATTCAGGAGTCACTCATTGAATTTGTGGATGGTGGCCTCAACAAACTGGCTGCTGAGGCTTTCCAAGGTAGGCAGGGGCAGGAGTGTCCTGCCCCCTGTCCCTCAGCCACCCCCAGCCCTGTCCATGGAGGGGGGTGGGGCTGGGCTGGGCAGAGGGGGTGTCCTAGGGGAGTTCTGGTCCCACTGCTCCATGTGCCCACCCAGGGGAGCATGTGCCTGGGGAAGGGACACGCTGAGCTGTGTCACCGTGTGGCTTTGTTGTCCCCAGCCGTGATGAAGTTCATGGGTGACCACCCCCTGCGGGGGCAGACAGAGCTGGATGCTGTCTGCACCATCCTCAAGGTAAATCCATCACGGGCGGTGAGTCCTGGGGGTGGCCTGGCCAGGGGGTGACAGGTGCCTGTCCCCCCAGCTGTGTGCGGAGCACGAGGTGCTGCGGGATGAGGTGTACTGCCAGATCATCAAACAGATCACCAACAACACCAGCTCCAAGCCGTGAGTCCCTACACCCACATGGGACAGCAGAGGCTGGCACTGGGACACTCCCGTCCCTGGCCAGGCCGAGCTGCTCCAGCCTGGGGGAGACCCAGGGACCTCATCCTTGCAGAGGGATGGGTGCCACCACGGGCACCCTCGCCCTGCTTAGGGGATCAGCCCTGGCTGTTCCCACAGGGACAGCTGCCAGAGGGGCTGGAGGCTGCTTTACATCCTCGCTGCCTACTACAAGTGCTCTGAGGTGCTCCGGCCCTTCCTCCTGGCCTTCCTGCAGGATGCCAGCAGGCACCCGGAGCTGCCTTTCCACGGTAGGGGCCGTGCACACCCCAGGGTGCTGGGAAGGGACACCAGGGTGTCACAGAGCTCAGGAGGAGCTCTGACAGAGACAGAGTGGCAGCTCAGCCCCATCCTTCATCCCAGTCCCTGTTCCTGCCAGGCATCGCCAAAGCCTGCGAGCAGAACCTGAGGAAAACCCAGCAGTTCGGTGGCCGCAGCCTCTTC